>NC_050445.1:39182345-39782345 GCF_903995425.1 Onychomys torridus | reverse complement strand
AAAGAAAGAAACAAACCAAACATTTTCAGTTAAAGACATGCCAACAGCCTCCAATGTCCCTCCTGGGGACTAGAACCATTTGTTTGCTTGCTAATTTGTTTTACTTTTTTATACATGCATGCATGAGGTGTGAGTTTGGGGAATCAGTTCTTTCCTTCCACCTTTAGTGGGTTCTGGGGAGAGGTTTTCACAGTGAGTGCTTTATCTACTGAGCCCCCTTGACTAGCTCTGGTTTGGTTTAGAGACAGGGTCTCCTTTTGTAACAGAGGCTGGCCCTGGAACTCACTATATAACAAGCTGACCCAGAATTGACAACCTTCTTGCTTCAGGCTTTCCAAACATGGTATTACAAGTGTAAGCCACCATGCTTAGCTAAAAACCTCTTTCTCAATAAGATAACGCCAATAACTGTGACTTGGAAGAAATAAAATTATTCCAAGAATCTTCCTCAGAGATTTACAAAGAGCCTCAAGAAGATGGCGTTATGGGGGATCAGAAGATCCCTAAACCTAGATGGGAATTAAATAACGTTTATTTCATGGATCTCTGAGAAATATCTCATGGCTTCAAGTTCAAGGTTAAGAAAAGACAAACCCGGGGTTGGGGATTTAGCTCAGTGGTAGGCAAGAGCAAGGCCCTGGGTTCGGTCCTCAGCTCTGGGAAAAAAAAAAAAAAAAAAAGAACCCACTGTAGTCTAAGCAGTATCTGTGACTTTGTCACCAAGAGAAAAACTTTACTCACTTTAACTCTCTCTTACCCTCTCTTTCCTCCCCACACCTTTCTCTGACAGAGCCTCAAGTTGGCCTGAAACTTCAGAACCACCTCCCACAGGCTAAGAGCTGTGTGCCACCACTACCGGTTTAATGTGGTGCTAGGGATCAAACCCTGGGCTTAGTGCGCACCAGGCTAGCTATATTCCCGGCCCAGCATTAACTAATTAAGGAGGGAAATGGCATGTCATCACATAATTTCCCTTTACTATCTTGATAACTTCTTTAACCGTGTACTTGGCTTCATTTTTGATTCTGTGTAAATTTGCTTTATGCACTTAAGAGTGTTCTTCGGAAAAGGGGTTCCTAAGCTTCCCCAGACTCTGAGAATCCACCGCATGAACCCTAATTAATATTCAGGTTGTTTATTCAGCTAACAGTCTTCTCCCTCAGAACAGACTTCTAACAAAATTTCGCTAGTGATGCGGCCTCAGGTACATCCGGAGGCTATCAAAGCCAAGAAATGAGAGAAGCCCAGCTTCTTTCAGATTCCATGAAGAATTCAACCCCAGCCACCAAGTCACGCATTGAAGTTACCGTACGCTGCGTCCCCGCCCCTGCTCCGGGCCCCCGCCACTCCTCCAGCGCCCAAGCACAGCTTGGGGAACTCACGCTTCTGTGCCTCCCTCTTCCGGGACAATTCCCTCATTTATGAGCTGCCGAACTTTCTGGGGTGTCCCTTCAGGGGAACGAACAACTGCACCCCAAGTCTTTTCAATACCGGCGGCAAACAGCTGCCCCTCACTGGTAGTCGCCATCTTGGTCCGTTCCTGAGTTGTGTCCCCACGCGTCGGAAGGCTCAGGAACTTCCGTTCTGGGTTAAGACCCGCCCCTCCGGCCTCTCAAAAGTACTGACCTCAGGTCCCACTCCTTCCTCGTTATCTAAAATGATTTAAGAGTGACTATAATGTTTAAGACTGAACGTAGGTTGTTTCTCTGATGAGTAAGCATATTTAGGTTAATAATTTTTTGTGTGTTTTGTTTTTTGTTTTCGAGGCAGGGTCTCTCTGTGCAGTCTTGGCTGGCCTGGAACTCGCGTCTGTAAATCAGGCTGGCCTCGAACTTACAGAACTCCACTTCCTGAATTTACAGAGATCCTGCCTGGGATTAAAGGTGTACGCCACCACAATAAACGATTTTGAAAGCGTTGTCTCTCCAGGTTTGGCAGGGATGAAGGACTCAATTGCAGCCTGCAAATAAGTCATACCAACTCTCTTAAATTTCATTGTTTTCTAAGTAAAGAAACGGCGATCCTTAGTCGAGAACAAATAACTTGAAACCCTTTTTTTTCTCTTTTTCTTTGGTTTTTTTTTTTTTTTTTTAGGACAGGGCTTCTCTGTGTAGCTTTGCGCCTTTTCTGGAACTCACTCTGTAGCCCAGGTTGGCCTCCAACGCAGAGATCCGCCTGCCTCTGCTGTATTAAAAGCATACGCCGTCACACCGGGCTCATGAAACACTTCTTAGGATTGTTATGAGTGGAAAAAGCTTATGGTTTTGACACCAACCTCTTTCTTTAGCGAACATTTATTAATCACTGCCTCGATATACTAGGAACTGTCGATAAAATAGTGAACAAAAAGAGATTTACACAGTTTTTGCTTCTGTTGGCAGTGATGGAGGATCAAGCCCACAGCTTCACCCAAGCTAGGTTAGCACTCTTTCACTGAGCTACACCCCCAGCTAGATACAAGTGGTTCTGAACAGAGTTTGACATCAAGCAAGTTGTTTTCCCGTCTTACATTTGCTCATTTCCCTTTGCCACAGAGTAAACGAAACCAAGCCCTTGACTCCACTACTCTACCACTGAGCTTAAGCCCTGGGCCCTTCCTGTAGTTTTGTTTTGTTTTGTTTGTGGAGACAAGGTTTCTCTGTGTGGTTTTGGAGCATGTTCTGGATCTCACTGTGTAGACCAGGCTGGCCTTGAATTCACAGAGATCTGCCTGCCTCTGCTTCCGGAGTGCTCGGTTTAAAGGGATGCACCACCACTGCCTGCCAAATTTTAAAATTATGATTAAGATTATGCTTGCTCCAAAGAAGGCCCACTGAGGACCTACTTCAGTTTCAGAGTCTCAAGAAAACTAGCTCTTTGATGCCTCTGCCACTTAGGAGGTAGAGGCCGGTGTATTAGAAACTCCAGGTCATGGGTTGGAGAGATGGTTCAGCTGTTAAGAGCACTGGCTACTCTTCCAGAGGATCCGGGTTTAACTCCTGACACCCGAATGGCAGCTCACAACTGTCTGTAACTCCAGTTCTAGGGGATCTGAACCTTCACACCAATGCACATAAAATAAATAAATTAAAACAAAACAAAACAAACAAACAAAAACAACCTCCAGGCCAGTCATATCTACAAAGTGCAGGGCCAGTCTAGGCTACATTTTGAAGGGAACGGGCTTGGAGAGAAGACTGAGCAGGCAGTTAAGAGCATTTGTTGTTCTGGTGGAGGACTTAGATTCCGTTCCCAGGGTCTATATGGTGGTTCATAACCATCCCTTCTCCAGTTCCTGGAGACCCAGGGCTTTCTTTCAATCTCCAAGGGCACATGGTGCACACACATACAGGCAGGCAAAACACTCAGACACATTAAATAAATAAACCTAAAAAAAAAGTTTCTTTCAAAGGGAAGATGGGGAGCTGGAGAGGTGGCTCAGTGGTTAAGAGCACTGTCTGCTTGTCTGCTCTTGTAGAGGACCTAGATTTGGTTCCTGGCACCCATGTTGGGAGGCACACAACCTGTAATTCCAGTACCAGGGAATCTGATGCCCGCTTTTGGCTTCCCTAGGCACCTGCATGACCATGGTGTACATACATATGCTCAGGTACACATATATACATACATACAACATAAACAAATCATTTTTTTTTTCAGAGCTGAGGACTGAACCCAGGGCCTTGTGCTTGCTAGGCAAGCGCTCTACCACTGAGCTAAATCCCCAACCCCAACAAATCATTAAGAACACTTTTTTTTATAGAGCAATAAATAGAGAGGTGGGAATGAATCCTAGTCTTAGTACTGAGGTAGATGAGGTTGCTGGGAAGAAATCTGCGCAAGATCTTCCAAACCCTTCAGCTGGAAGACTGATGTATAAGAACAGTGAGGAGCTGGGCGGTGGTGGTGAATACCTTTAATCCCAGCACTCGGGAGGCAGAGGCAGGTGGATCTCTGTGAGTCCAAGACCAGCCTAGTCTATGGAGCAAGATCCAGGAAAGGCACAAAGCTACACAGAGAAACCCTGTCTTGAAAAACCAACCAACCAACCAACCAACCAACCAACCAAACAAACAAACAAACAAAAACAGTGAGGACAGAGGCCAGTGGGATGAACTCTCTTTTTTTCAGCCCACTTCTGCGGGCTCCTGATCCAGTACTATTCTCAAACACTGGAACCTGAAACCTACGGATCAAGCACTTGGGAAGCAGAAGCAGGCAGATCTCTGCACCTGGTCTGGTTGGAGGCCACTTGGTTTACATAGTTCCAGGCCAGCCAGAACCCCATAATGAGGCCCTGCTTTCAAAAAAGGAGAAGACAAAGGAATTCTTACTCAAGAATTTGGTTATGTGCCCTGTGGGTCAAGAGCCAGAAATTTCAGCAAAACTGAAAATAGCTTTCAGAGATAATGCTTGCTTTCCTCAAACAAGAATATTTTCATTTGTTTGTTTTATTTTCTTTTGTTTTTGAGATAAGGTTTCTCTGTGTAACAGCCATGGCTGTCCTGGAACTCGCTTTGTAGACCAGGCTGGGCTCCAACTCACAGAGATCTACTTAACCTCAGCCTCTCAAGTGCTGGATTTAAAGGTATGTACTGCCACGCCTGGCTACAAGAATGCTTTAATAAGGGTTGGGGATTTAGCTCAGTGGTAGAGCACTTGCCTAGCAAGTGCAAGGCCCTGGGTTCTATCCTCAGCTGAAAAAAAAAAAAAGAATGCTTTAATAAGTCTGGCAGGTGGATCTCTGAGTTCTAGGCCAGCCTGGTCTACAGAGCAAGTTCAAGGACAGCCAGGGCTACATAGATAAACCCTCTATTGAAGACTTGAAAAATAAAAAAGGAAAGAAAGACAGAAAAAAGGAAAAGAATGTAAAGAATGTTTGAGTAAATAAACTACTTATATAGAGCTGGAATACCTGCTGCCTTGATGCATCAAATGTGTGAGCACTCTTCTCTCTTCCCTAAACATAAACAATGCAGCTCATAAACCCACCTTAGAGTGCCATTTATTGGGGCGGTGCTGTGGGAGGATCTCTGTGAGTTCGAGGCCAGTCTGGTGTACAGAGCTAGTTCCAGGACAGCCAGAGCTACACAGAGAAACCTTATCTCAAAAAACCAAAACCAAAAGAAAGAAAAAGAAAAAAAAATGCCATTTACAAAAGGAAATCCTTTAAGAGGAATAAGAAAACTGTATTTTTTACTTAATTTTAAATCTTTAATACTTAGCTTAATCTTTATTTTTTACCCCCTCCCCCATCTCTCTCTTTCCTTTTTTTCTTTCCAGACAAGGTTTCACGAAGTAGCCATGACTGTCCTGGAACTCCCTTTGTAGATCAAGTTGGCCTTGAACTCCTAGAGATCTACCTGCCTCAGCCTCCCAAGTGCTAGGATTAAATGCACCACCACTGCCTAGCTGAATCTTTTTTCAGTAACATATCTATTACTATTTTTCTTTTATGTGTGTGATGTATGTACATGTT
This sequence comes from Onychomys torridus, assembly GCF_903995425.1. Lineage (NCBI taxonomy): Eukaryota > Metazoa > Chordata > Mammalia > Rodentia > Cricetidae > Onychomys > Onychomys torridus. Next base: position 39,776,887 of record NC_050445.1, on the reverse strand, counting down.
ATTGTATATATGTGTATGCACTCATGTGCATATGGCGATGTGTGTAGGCCAGAGTTTGATGTCTGCTGCTGTCTTCCTCAGTCACTCTCTACCTTATTTGTTTGAGGCAAGCTCTCTCACTTTACTGATTTGACCTCACCACAACACACACACACACACACACACACACACACACACACACACACACGAGAGAATGCATGCAGGTACATGTTTCTCAGTAAGAGAGGCCAATTCTGACAACTTGAGTTCAATTCCTGGAATGCACATGGCTCATATCTAGAAGTTTTGAGTGTGTATACAAATGTGTGTGAAGGCCAACCTTGGATATCTACCTTGGTTTTTTTGTTTAGCTTGCTTTTTTGAGACAAGGTTTTTCTGTGTAGCTCTGGATGTTCTGGAACTCACTCTGTAGCCCAGGCTGGCCTTGAACTCACAGAGACCCACCTGCCTCTGCCTTCTGAGTGCTGGGATTAAAGGCGTGCGCCACTGCTGACTGACTATGGCTAGTGGTTCAGAGTAGCACTTGCTTGTCTCACAGAAGCCCTGGGTTTGGCTCCGAGCACCCACATGAGGAGGTTTATAGCCCTTGTAACCCTAGTTCTAGGGAAATCTTAGGTCCTCTTCTTACCTCCATGGATACTATGCACATGGTACTGTGGTGGGTATTGTGTTCCCTGAAATATTGTGTGTTTCCCGAAATAAACTTGTCTGGGGTCAGAGAACAGGACGGCCACAATATTAAACATAAGAATAGGCAGTGGTAACACACGCCTTTAATCCTAGCATTCCAGAGACAGAAATACCTGTGGATCCCCGAGTTCAAGGCCACATTAGACACACACCTTTAATCCCAGGGAGTGACAGCAGAAAGTAGAAAGATATATAAGGTGTGAGGACCAGGAACTAAGTTAGTTAAGCATTTGGCTGGTTAAGCTTTTAGGCTTTGGAGCAGCACAGTTCAGCTGAGAGCCATTGGGATGAGGACTCAGAAGCCTGCAGTCTGAGGAAACAAGACCAGTTGAGGAACTGGCGAGGTGAGGAAACTGTGGCTTGTTCTGCTTCTCTGATCTTCCAGTATTTTATTAATAAGAACTTTTTATTTTATTAATTTTATTAATAAGCAGCCACCTGGCTGCTTAGTTATTTATAATTTTGATTTTAAAAACATTTTTTTCCTGGGCGGTGGTGGCGCACGCCTTTAATCCCAGCACTCAGGAGGCAGAGGCAGGCGGATCTCTGTGAGTTCCAGGCCAGCCTGGTCTACCAAGTGAGTTCCAGGCCAGCCTGGTCTACCAAGTGAGTTCCAGGAAAGGCGCAAAGCTACACAGAGAAACCCTGTCTCCAAAAACCAAAAAACCAAAACAAACAAACAAACAGACAAAAAACTAAGCAAACAAGTAAACAAATTCTAGGTCTGTATCTTAGACACAACTCAAGTTACTGGGCTTCTGGAAATCTAGTTTTGCGAAACACGATCCTTTTGTGCTCTAATAGTGATCAAATGCCCAACTGAGCATGAGAGAGGCTTTAAAGGCTCTGAGGGAGGGGGATGTAGCTCAGTAGGGATTGTGCTTGCCTAGCATACACCATCTAAATCGGGCATAAATGGCACTCGGGAAGTAGAGGCAGGAGGATAAGAAGTTCAAGATTGTCTATCCTTTGCTACATAGGACATCCTTTGCTCAAGGTTAGCCTGAGGTACGTAAAATTCTCTCTTAACAAACAAAGGTTTTATAGTTCATCCTATTCTCCACAGTAGAGCTGTCTATTTGACTATCTCCAGGGAAGATTTTTCTAGCTTTTCCTAGTTCTTGGGCAGGGTTTCCCACAAATCCCACTTTTAATCAAACGACTTTTTCTTTTTTTTTCCAGAGTGATTTTCAGTTCACGGCAAATTAAATAGAAAGCACAGAGAGTTCACAGCCATCCTGCCCCTGCTGTGTTGTCTCGCCATCCATCAACACACTGCGCCGCGTGCGGCTCGTTTGTTAAAATCGATGAACCAGTGTTGACATGTCATTATCAGCCAAAGTTCATAGTCTATCTACACTAGTGTAATCTAGAAGTGTTCCTTCAGGAACTATTTTTAAAAACCTTTCTACAAGAGGGAGAAAAATCAAATGTGCTTTTTAAAAACCAGAGCGAGAGTCCGATGAACTCTGAGACCCCATCACCCATCTGTAGTTAACGTCAATTCTTAGCAATCCTAATCTGAATTGTCATCTTTCTCCAGTGTCCTCCAGCCCACACTACTACATTCCTGCCCCACCCCATCTCTCATTGTTCTAAAACACATACTAAGTATTAACACCACAATGTTTTAAGTTTATTTATTTTTATGTGTATAGGTGTTCTGCCTGCATGCTTGTCTGTGTGCCTGGGGAGCCCAGATGAGGGTATTGGTTCCCCTGGAACTGGAATTACAAATGGTTGTGAACCACCATTGTGTTCTGAGAATTAAACCTGAGTCTTCTGAAAGAGCAGCCAGTACTCTTAACCATTGAGCCCGTTTTTTCTAGCTCTATCATAGGGGGTTAGCTATAAATATTTCCACCTTATTTTCTTTCTTAAAGTTTTTCGGTTTTTCGAGACAGGGTTTCTCTGTGTAGCTTTGCGCCTTTCCTGGAACTCACTTGGTAGCCCAGGCTGGCCTCGAACTCACAGAGATCCACCTGCCTCTGCCTCCCGAATGCTGGGATTAAAGGCATGCGCCACCAACACCCAGCCCAACATTTGTTTTTTTTTTTTAATGTATATGTGTCTGTGTTTGCATGTATGACTGTGTACCATGTTCTTGTCTGTTGGCCACAGAGGCCAGAAGAGGTGTTATATCTCCTGGAACTGGAGTTACAGAAGGTTGTGAGCCACCATGTGGGTGCTGTGAATGGAATAAAGTTCCTCTGGAAGAGTAGCCCATGCTCTTAACTGCTAAGCCATCTCTCCAGCTAACCTTGCTCCTTTGGAGATAGTATCTCACTATGTAGCTCTGGCTGGCCTGGAATTATGCAGACCAGACTAGTCTCCAATTCATAGAGATCCATCTGCCTCCACCTCTTCAGTGGCTGGAATTAAAGTTGTGTACCACCATGTCCAGCAACTTTTTAAAGGTTTATTTATCTTTATTTATGTGTACATGTATATGCTTGCATGAAGTTATGTTTACCACTTGTGTACAGTTATGAACTGCCTGATGTTGGTGCTGGGACTCAAGCCCAGGTCCTCTAGAAGAGCAATAAGCACTCTTAACTGCTGAACCAAAAATTTTTTTAATAACCACAAGTCCAGTTGGTGTTCCTTACATGGTATGGGTGTGGGTCCCCACACTGGAGCATGGGCAACTCAAGTAGCCACACCCTTAAAGAAAAATGACCGTTCCCCACCAGCCATCAGATGTCCCCAATTCCTCAGCCAGAAGTAGATCCTCAGGACCACTACCCACTCCTACACACACATTGTGGAATGTGATCAGCTTGATCTTGTGCAGGCAGCCAGAGCCGTCATTTGTTTCAAATGCAGTGAACAGTTTCCCAGCGTTTCTTCCCAGGTCCTACATCCTCTCTGCCTTTACCCACTGAGCAATTTACCTGCGCTCACCGGTTCTCATTGTTTGTTTGTGTTTTCCCTCCCCTTAAGCCTACTGCATAATCATGTTATGTTCTGAAGGCACATATATTGTCATGTGGTATTAGTGCTGGCTGGCATTTATGAGTGGAAGAATCTCTTGTTGCTGTTGTTGTTTTTCCGGAGCTGAGGACCGAACCCAGGGCCTTGGGCTTGCTAGGCAAGCGCTCTACCACTGAGCTAAATCCCCAACCCAGGATCTCTTAATTATTAAAGGTGGCAAAGTGGTGGTATTCTGTCATATCTTGCTTATATAGAATACTCCTATAAAAAGAAAATTCCCTTACAGTAGTATTGGGTTATTCAGTTGGCCCAATTCTTAAAAAAAAACAAAAAAAACCAAAAACCGTGTATGTATATGAGTGTTTTGTATGCATGTATTCTGTGCACCTTATGTGTGCATGGTGCTATGGAGGCCAGAAGAGGGAATTAGATTCTCTGGGACTGAAGTTATAGATTGTTGTAAGCTGCCATGTAGATACCGAAAATCAAATTCAAGTCCTCTGGAGGAGCAATCAGTGCTCTTAACTGCAGAGTTGTCTCTCCAGTGAGGTTGTACAATTCTTTAGAAAAATTAACATGGGGGCTAGAAAGATGGTTTATAGGGGGCTGGAGAAATGGCTCAGAGGTTAAGAGCACTGGTTGTGTTCTTCAGAGGTCTGAGTTCAGTTCCTGGCAACCACATGGGAGCTCACAATCATCTATAATGAGATCTGGTGCCCTCTTCTGGCAGTCAGGGATACATGCAGACAGAATATTGTATACATAATAAATACATAGATCTTAAAAAAGGAAAAATTGGGAGGCAGAGGCAGGCAGAACTCTGTGAGTTCGAGGCCAGCCTGGCTACAGAGTGAGATCCAGGAAAAGCACCAAAGCTACACAGAGAAACCCTGTCTGGAAAAACCACACACGCACGCGCGCGCGCGCGCACACACACACACACACACACATGCACACACACGCTCCCAGCTATTATTGCTCCAGGGCCATGCCTGTCTGTTCCCCACTATGATGATAAGGGGCTGACCCTCCAAGACTGTAAGCAAGCCCCCAATTAAATGCTTCCTTTAAAAAAAAAAGAAAGTAAGTAAAATGAATGCTCCTTAATTTTGTTTTTCATAGTTTAGAACCGCAGAGCTTGTTTTTTGGGGGTGGTTGAGGGAGCTTCATGTATCACAGACTGGCTTTAAACTCATCACACAGCTAAGGAACTTGAATTTATGAGCCTCCTGCTTTGACCAGTGGGATTACAGACAAACACTATCACACTGGAATTCTACTGTTCTGTTTTTTTGTTTTTTGTTTTTCTTTTTAATTTAATTAAACTTTATGTCGTGTTTGGGTGTTTGGCTTCCTGTCTGTTTGTGCATCACTTGCATGCCCAACACCTGAAGGAAATCATAAGAGAGTGTTTAGTCCTGGATTTGGAATTACAGATGGTTGTGAACTGCTATGTGGGTACTAGGAATCAAACCCATGTCCTCTGGAAAACCAGCCAGTGCTCTGCACTCATCCTTCTAGACCCTGTCCTGAGGGTTTTTTTTATTTTTATTTTTTATTTTTCATTTATTTATTTATTTATTTTTTAGGCAGGAGATAACGCAGCTAAGATTGGCCTTGAACTTGGTATATATCTGAGGTTGGACTTGAATGCCTGATCTTCCTGCCACCATCTCCTCAATGCTGGGATTACAAGGGTGCCACCATGCTGTTTTAGACAGTGTGGGGACTGCACCCAGAGCTTGGTATATGCTAGACAAGCACTTTAAGAGACTCAGCTACCTACCTAGCACCACAGGCTTCCTTTTTTCCCCCCACATGTCAAACATTTATAAACTGCTTCATAATGCATAATGGATATAAAATACTTCTTTTCCTACAGAAACTGGGTGTGGGGGATACAATAGCACAAGGCTCGTGGTGACATGAAATTCGCTCACTGGGATCAAAGGACACTTCTCATCCCTGCACTTTCTCCTCCCCCACTCCCAATCCTTAAAAAAAAAAAAAAATCCAACGTGTAAGGTTCTCCTATGTGAAACATCAAGGGGGCCAGCAGTCCATCAGAACAGATCTTAGAACCTTGAAAAGTTTTGTTTTCCCCTGAGAAATTTATATCCTTCTTCCTTATTTGGAAACAGCAGTCTGCATCTGCATTTTCTCATTTTGCACTGCGCCCCACCAAGTTCAAAGCCAAATTTTCTGTTTAATTTTGGAACAACGGGGATTTCTGATACATACATTTGATTTTAAAATCATATCCTCCGTTCTGTTTGTTGTCATTTACTTAATTTTACATGTCTTTCATTGTGTATATTGTAAAAGGATTGAGGTTGGTTTGTGTCTCCCACCCATGCCCCCACCCCCCTAGATAAAACATTTACATGGCCATCGGTCATCTGTAAGAGTATGTTTTGGTGGCACGGCACACACAAGCCGTGTGTTATTTAAAGATCTTCACTGATGTATGTATGTGAGGAGCCTGAAAGGTTTTCTCGTTGGAGTTTTCATTTGTGTTTCTATGATAACTCTTAGGATTGAACGGCTTTCGGTATTTGCTAACTAGGTTTAAAGCTGTTTGCTTGGGACGTGGCTCATACCGGAGAAGGGTCCTGCCAATGCCACTAAGAGACAAAACAAATGATGAAACCCAGGAATAACTCGTTTTTCAGATTTCATCTCTGACTCCGCCCCCCACCCCCCACGAGCCCTTTGTGTGTGCCAACAGTCCGCAGACGGGTTCTCAATCTGCAGAGCTGCAGACAGATGTACTGACAGCAAATACATGCGTTGTGTACATATGATATTTCTCAATTCAGTGCTAATGGGACAGAGTACTGGAGTACCGGGTAGCCGCCCTGACTGGGAGTCTCTGCAGGCGTAGCCTCCCCGCTCGGCTTTCGACTGGCTGGGCTGAGGACCCCCCGCATCCCGGAGAAGCGGGCTTGCTCGGGGAGGTTGATGCGCTCTATGAGCGGCTGCTTTTGCCTTTCCTTCCCCCGCCCTTTTTTAGCTATAGCTATGGTTACCACGTCTCTCCCCGCCTCCCTTCACCTGCCAAGAAAAAGACTGCTCATTGGTTCTCTGTCACCAAGGCGTCCAGCCATTGGTTGCTGGTGAGCCCGGCGCTCCCCCGGCTCCTGTCTCCCGGTCTCTTGAGGAGCCCGGGAAGGAGGCTCGGCTCGCGCGGCCGAGGCAGGGGCTTGCCGGGACCGGGCTGCGGCAATCGTTAGCGGGCCATGTCGGCTGCCCAGGGCTGGGATCGAAACCGCCGGCGGGGAGGAGGAGGAGGCGGAGGCGGAGGCCCGGCCGGCGGGGCCAGCGGGGGTAGCGGGGTCGGCGCGGCCGGCGGGGGTCGGGGCAGCGGCCAGCTCAACCGATTCGTGCAGCTCTCCGGACGGCCGCACCTGCCAGGTGAGTGGTGGGGCCGCTGCCGGCGAGAAGGTGGCGGCCGCCGGGCTCTGGCTGCTCCTCGGACACACAGCCGAGGACAGGGAGGCAGAGCACCGGGAAGGTGGCGTTGAGGTCAGGAGGGGGACCGGAGCACGCCCGAAGAAAAGTCTCGCTGTGTCGGTGATGAGAGTTGTGTTTTCCTCTCGAAGGAGAGGCCACTGTCTCTTTGACATTCCCAAATGTTTTGCTTGCCCGGTTCCTAATCTTTTCCTCTTCCGCACTTTGGTGTTGTGAAAGAAAGGCATGGGTGTTTAGCTGTGGAAAATTATTTGGAAAAAAGTACCAAATTAAGGAAAGGAATGATTTTGTTTAAAAAGAAAAAAAAAAGCCACTTAACTGTGTAAGAGTTAAGTGTTTTGAAACAGAATGAGCATGTGAAAGTGTGTGTGTGTGTGGATGTGAATGTTGGCTGGGGAGTAAATGGGAAAGAAAACCAAAAAGATTAAGGAAAATGGTTGAATCATTAATATTTGGGGATGTCCAGAGACAGAATGGATAATGGTGTCTATATTTTAAAAGAGGAAAATGAAGATCAAGAATATAAAGAAACAAATGATGCTGTGACCCTGGATCAAAACTGAAAATTGGAAAAAATATACCTATTGCTATAATTTCATGTTCTGGTCTTTGAGTTCACATGCCTAAAAAAAAAAAAAAAAAAAAAAAAAAAAAAAAAAAAAAAGCCCAAAGTCAAAATGACATGTGTGTAAACAGTTTTCAAAGAATACATTTATAAATGAATTTTCAGTTTGTTAAAAGAAAGGTACAGAATTAAACATGCACAGAATGCCAGTCATTATATTGGGCAATCTTGTTTTCTTACCGTGAAGAGAACTGTCAGGAATGATGTATTAGACCTTCGCCATGTTTTTTTGTGTATGTGTGACCAGTGTTAAGTTGATTGTATCAGTGATATATTTGTTTAGATCAGTTTTGAGAACCTGATGGTTTCTGAATTGTGTTTATTACTGTGACTTGTGTTCTTTTAGGTAGTGAAAAATCAGTTGATTAATTTGAAGATAACAAAGGGAATTTTACTTATTCAGTGAGACAATTACTAATATTTGTGATATGGTTTTAATGTGTGCCAGAAATTTTCACTAATCCATTTGTATGTGCCTCTAAAATAATATTGAGACATTTGTAAATAGCCAAATATACCATGAATTGGATTTGAAATGACAGTATCAGACTGGGTATCCTGGAATTACTAAATGCGTGGTTTTTAACATGAAAAAAGAAAAAAAGGAGACATCTTTTTTTGTTATCCCCAGTTAACAACAAAACCATAGATTTTTGTGTGTTGCTAGCCTAGAAGATAAATCCCTTGGCAAACACTATTCCCAGGTTGCCCTCTGCCACTGCAATCTTAAGTCTTTGGTCATGGATTAATTATTATACCATGAACTTCATGTGGGCATTCTCAGGGTCCTGTAACATGTTGGTGCAGTTCCTCACTGCTACCACATGAGGGCGGTGGAAGCCATGATTTCAAATAAGGGCCTGAAGTATGGCGCTATTTCTGCATTCCCTTAGCACACGAGGACAAGAACAGCCATTTGTCCAGAGGTGAAGATAAAACGTGCTTAAACTGTGAAAATTGGAGAAGTGGAGTCATCAGTCTTGGTTCTGCTTCCTTTCTTCCAAGCTGGCACTCAATTCCTCCTTCTCCACACACAGGCATTCTCCATTTTTCCCTCATTTTCAAGTTCGGAAAATTTAATATAATTTGAAATTCTTCCATACTAATCTTTTGTTCTCACAGGTATTACATATTAAATCTCTTAACTCTATTTTGAGATCATTTAAAAGGTTTTAAATGGTACGGAGGAATAGGAATGTGGAGGTCTGTTTCATGGCTGACTCTGTAGGCCTATCTCCTCCCTCCCCCCTCCCCCCCATTTGGTGTATTAATTTTCCATCTCTTTTGACCTCTGGTACTAGCTCCCACATACTGGAAGAACCTTTTTTTCTTCCCTTTTACATTTCTACATTGTTCCCAGTCCCTATGAAACAAAGCAGTACAACCTGGTGATCTTCCTAGAATTCTCCCACTGTCTTTCAGGGATAGCATCTTTTGAAAAATAAATAAACGAATAAATAAATAAATAAATAAATAAATAAAGAAAGAAAGAAAGAAAGAAAGAAAGAAAGAAAGAAAGAAAGAAAGACAAGGTCTCTCTATATAGCCCTGGCTGTTCTAGAGCTTCCTGTGTAGCCCAGGGTAGCCTTGGACTCACAGAGCTCCTCCAGCCTCTGCCTCCTAGTTCTGGGATTAAAGGCTTGTGCTACTATGCTGGCTTGGTGGGAGCATCTTTACTCATCTGCTTATGGGAACCTGAAATCAGGGTGACCTCCTTAAGCTCCCCACCAGCTTCGGTTGTAATTAGCTACCTAGTCTTGTTTATTTGCTCCTGCTGTACCCAGTTCTTGTGGTCACTTCCCTGCAGTTTACTGCGGTGGCTTCTGAGCAGCCTTCAGTCTGCTAGTACCTTCTTCCCTTCATATGGAAGTGCAGAGTCTTTCCTCATCTCTGCTTACAGCCCTTTTCTGGCTTTTCTTGTTTTTGTCCAGCGTGCTTCTGTCCATGCTGGCCTTGAACTGGCTATCCTCCTGCTTCAGCTTCTAGAGTAGTGGGATGCAGGCATGTGCACCCAGTCTTTCCTGCTATTTCATTGCTCTCACAGTAAGGTAGAATCTTGACCGTGTCCTAAAAGGCACCATATTGTCTGTTTCCTCCCCTTGGGTAGTCCTCCATTTTGTCATCTGCTCTCGCTTTCTCTCAGTGCAGGGAGCTACCGCGTTTGTTCTGCCCTGCAGGAGCCTCGTTTGCCCCCTTCTCTAATGTAACTTGTTGTGTTGACTCTGAATTGTCTTTTTCCCATAGGAGCCTTCACTTACCTTCCTGACATGGTCCGTTCGCCCGGTACCCTCTCCTAGTATTATTGGTTTCTCCTTAGGCACATGTAGCATTTGTGTGTGAATATTCTTGGGAAAGACATACCATGTCTCTGTGCATACACACACACACACACACACACACACACACACACACACACATATACATATACCACAATGTAATGTCTTAAAATTTTTTAACTAGGAGCTGTAGAGAGAGCTCAGAGGTTAAGATTATTGGCTGCTCTTTCAGAGATGCAGGATTCAATTCCCAGCATCCACATAGTGACTTATAACCAACCATTTATAACTCCAGTTCCAGGGCTTCTGATACCCTCTTTGGCCTCCACAGGCACGCATGTGGTACACAGACATACATGCAGGCAAAACACCTGTACACATAAAATTAAGGTATTTATTTTAAAATAAAAAATAAAAATTAATGCATTGGCATTATGTATAAGATACTAATGTGCAAAGATTTGATTATTGTAGTTCAATCCTCCATAGCCTCACTGGCTCCAGACAAACAGATAATATCGAGTTCTTAAAAGTATCTGCTAGTATATCAGACATAGTCTCAGTACAGTGTTTTGAAATTTTGAATATTGTCTTGCCTTTCTGCTATCTTTTTAAAATATCTTTTCTTTAAAAACAGAATCACTTATTGTATGCATGTGCACTCACTTATGAGCGTGTCACAATGTGCATATGGAAGTCAAAGGACTTTAAGGATTCAGTTTTCTCTGTCTACCTTGTGCGTCCTGGAACTAGAACTCAGGTTATCAGACTTGGCAGTAAGCTCTTTACCTCTAAGCCATCTTGCTGGCCCCTTTCTACTATTTTCCAAGATACAGCAGTGATGATGTATTTACCCCACAGGCCAAGACATTCACAGGTTTTTAGTCCTCAGTAATTAATAATCTTTATATACCTAGGGAAAAAGTAGGAAATGAGGCTGCTATTTTGTAGATTAAGCATTTAGAGATAGAACTCAGAGAGCAAGGAAATTGTGGAACAAAATACAAGTTAGTATTATGTTTTAAGATGTGAGTTTAATTAAGGGAATGTGTTATTAGGGAAAAACAGTTAAATATCGTTGCTAGCATAAAAACAGACAAAGGGAAAGAAATACTGAACAGTTGGTAATGCTGGGTGAAAAATAGTCCTGAAATCTTAATTTAAACGTCTTAAGTAAGGTGGGGCAGTGGTGGCACATACCATTAATCCCAACACTCAGGAGGCAGAGGCAGATGGATCTCTGAGTTCGAGGCCAGCCTGGGCTACAGAGTGAGTTCCAGGAAAGGCACAAAGCTACACAGAGAAACCCTGTCTCAAAAAACCAATAAATAAATAAATTAATTAAATTAAAAAAAAACCCAAAAAACAAAGTCTTAAATAAGAAATGTGACTGGATGGTGGCGCATGCCTTTAATCCCCAGGATTTGGGAGGCAGAGGCAGTCTGATCTCTGAGTTGTAGGCTAGCTCTCTGTGAAAGCAAGTTCCAGGACAGGCAATCCTACACAGAGAAACCCTGTCTCAAACAAACAAATAGAAATGTGTAAAATTTAAATGGTAGAAAGAGCATGTGATAGCCACACATGGTAGTACATGTCTGTGATCCCAGCCACAGGAAGAAGAGGCAGAAAGGCCAGGTCTCCTCCTCACAGAGAGTCATTTGACTTGGAGGCCATTTTGAGCAACATGAAACCTTGTCTCAAAAGCAAAAAAGCAAAACAAAACAACATATGGCAGAAAGCAAGTTTTCTTTCTATCTTTGACCCTGCCTATTGGCTTCTCTCTCTATTAACAAACAATGATACATTTTCTTGGGGTGTGTGCCATTTGCTTGGTCTGGGGGTGTTGTATGTTCAGATATGCTAGATGGGACTTGAAAGTGCAGTCTCCTCCTCCAGTGACACAGTGAATTGCCCTGTGTATGAGGGATTTTATACTTAGGATCTTTGTCTGGCAGGAAAATTTCTAGAAGCACTGTTTAAACCTCGATTAACTGTCAAATTGCCCTCCATACAGGTGGTGTCAGTTCATGGTCTGATGACAGAGTGCTGGTGACTGCTTGGTTCCTTGGTAACCTCCTATCTTTCTAAGTACTAGGGATGGGCCCAGGCTTTGTACGCAATTGGAAAGCATGCTACCCTGAAGCTATTCCCCTAGGCCAGAGATTGAGGTTTGTTTTGTTTTTGATATTGGGTCTCACTCTATAGCACTGGCTGACCTGGCAGGCTATCCTCAAACTCACAGAGATCTTCCTGCCTTCTGAGGGCTGGAATTAAAAACCTTGTACCACCACACCCAACAAGCACCTTTTATTTTATTTTATTTTTGAGACAGGATTTCTCTTGTGTTGTTTTGCAGTCTGTAGACCAGGTAGGTTGGCCTCGAACTCACAGAGATCTGCCTGGCTCTGTCTCCCAGGTACTGGGATTAAAGGCGTGCACTGCCCAGCGCCTCTTGATTTTTGAAAAAGGGTCTTACTATGTAGCCCAGACTGGCCTGGAATGTGTAGAAATTGTCTTGCTTCTGCCTCTCAAGTGCTGGGATTATAGGCATCTACCATTATGCCTGGCTAAACTTTTATTATTATTATTTTCAGCATGTATGGATGTTTTGCTTGCATGTATATCTATGCACTATGTGTGTTCTGGGTGCCCTCAGAGGTCAGAAGAAGGCATCAGATACCCTGGAACTAGTATTACATATGGGTGCTAGAAATTGAACCTGGGTCATCTGGAAGAACAATGGATGCTCTTAACTACTGAGCCATCTCTCTGAAGCCCTAAACAACTTTTTTTTTTTTTTTTTAAAGATTTATTTATTTATTATGTATACAGAAGAGGGCACCAGATCTCATTACAGATGGTTGTGAGCCACCATGTGGTTGCTGGGAATTGAACTCAGGACCTCTGGAAGAGCAGTCAGTGCTCTTAACCTCTGAGCCATCTCTCCAGCCCCTTAAACAACTTCTTAAATTGCCAATTTAATAGGAATATTTTCTTAAGCATCTTTTCAGCAAGTGAAAGAGCCATATTTGTTTCATTTCCTTATAGTCTTTGTTTATAGATTTTATTCAGTTTTCTATTGAAATATTTTATATTATTTATAGGAACTCATGTTCTGAGGAAACTTGTACTTACTATTCATTGACATATGTTGCAGATATTTTCCAAGGTTCTTTAATTTATCTTTGACCTTTTTTATAGATAGATTTTTCCAGCAGGAATTAAACTATGTTTATTAGTTTATTAGTCTTTTTGAGTAAAGCTTTTAAAAGAGTAATTAAAAAATTTTTAATTATGTGATGTATGTATGTGATGTGTGTGTGTGTGTGTGTGTGTGTGTGTGTGTGTGTGTTCTTGCATGAGTGCCAGTACCCTTGGAGTCTAAAGAAGGTCATTGGGTCCCCTGGAGTAGGAATTGCAGGCATTTGTGAGCTGCAGGACATGCATGCTGAGACCCAAACTTAAGTCCTTTGTAAGAGCCTTATTAGCTCTTAGCCAATAAGCCGTCTTTGAGCAACATCAGTATAATATTTCGTGTTTAAGAAAGATCATCCTGTACTAATACTATTTTAGCTAAAATTGAAATGGATAGTGTTGGGTTTTTTGGTTCTTTCATATTATTATTATTATTTTATTTATTTACTTTTTTTGGACTCAGGGTTTCCTCTGTGTACCCCTGGCTGTCCTGGAACTAGTTCTGTAGACCAGGCTGGCCTTGAACTCAGAGATCTGCCTTCCCCTGGCTCTGAGATTAAGGGCGTCCCCATCACAGCCTGGCTATTTGAGGAAGCACTGAGACAGACCTAGGAGTCTGCTTTTCCTCTGGGTGCCTGCCCACTACTGAGTGTCTTCACTAAGTAGTCCCACTTTTTCTTTTCTTTTCATTCATTTATTTATTTATTTATTTATTTATTTATTTATTTATTATTACAGAAGAGGGTGCCAGATCTCATTACAGATGGTTGTGAGCCACCATGTGGTTGCTGGGAATTGAACTCAGGACCTTTTGAAGAGCAGTCAGTGCTCTTAACCCTGAGCCATCTCTCCAGCCCCCCACTTTTTCTTTTGCATTTGAAATCTATCTATGGGGCTGGGGATTTCGATCAGTGGTAGAGTGCTTCCCTAGCAAGCACAAGGCCTTGGGTTCGATCCTCAGCTCCCCCCCCCCCCCAAAAAAAAAAAAGAAAAGAAAAAGAAATCTATCTGTGGAGTGCTTAGTATGGGATTACTGTTTGCGTTATTGATCAGTCCATTCAGTCCATTCTTGATTATACAGTATAATCAATACATTGCCCCTTGTTCTATTCCTGGTTATTTTTTCATAAAATATGGAATTAGCTAATTAGTGCTCCCCCCATTTTATTTTATTTTGTTTTCTTGTTGAGTCAGGGTTTCATGTATACTCAGTTGACTTTAAATTTACTACGAAGCCGAGGCTGGCTTTGAACTGATCTTTCTGTCTACCTCCTGAGTGCTAGAATTACAGATGTGCACTACTATGCCTGGCCTCCTCTCCCCCCTCCTCCATATGAGTGCCTTACTGTGTAGACTAAGGTGATCTTATTGCAAATTCTTAGGCTCAAGTGACCTTTTTGCTCAGCCTTTTGAGTCCTTGATATTGGGGTGGGCTGAAGAGCTGGCTTTTTATTTAAAAGTGTGCATTACTTTTGCAGAGGACTGGTGTTCAGTCCTCAGCACTCACATAGTGGTGCATAACTGCCTATAACTCCAGCTCCAGGGGATCTGGCAGAGGTGTGTGTCCTCACACACACATCACACATAAATCAAGCGAATCCTTAAAAAAGAAATATAAGGCTGGAGAGATGACTCAGCAGTTAAGAGCACCAGCTGCTCCTCCAGGGTCCTGGGTTCAGTTCCTAGCACACACATGTCAGCTCACAACTGTCTATAACTGTAGACCCTTGGGATCTGATGCCCTCTTCTGGTATGCAGATAAAACACTTATATACATAAAGTAAATACATTTTTAAAAAATACTTAAAATAGATAAAAAAGAAATGGCTATTATCTTTTTTCCCCCCACTAACAAGAGTTTTATTAAGATAGGAAAGAGAGAGACAGACGTGAACAGGCCTGCGGAAACACACATGTGAATCAAGACACAGAGAAGCCAGGGAATATGGCGCTGGTTTATACAGGCTGGGCTGTGCCTGTGCACAGACTCATGTGGCTAGCTATTATCTTTTGAGGGTACACCTTCACTTCTTTCTTTTCTTCACCCTCCTCTCCTCTTCTCTCTTCCCCTCCCCTCCCCTCTTCTTTTCTTTTCTTTTTCAAAGACAGAGTTTCTCTGTAACAGTCCTGGCTGTCCTGGATCTCGCTCTGTAGATCAGGCTGGCCTCAAACTCACAGAGATCCACCTGCCTCTCTGTCTCCTAAGTGCTGGGATTAAGGGCGTGCACCACCACTGCCTAGCCTCATTTCTTTCTTTTCTTTTCTTTTTTTTTTTTTTTGAGACAAGGTTTCTTTGCTATCCTGGAACTCACTCTGTAGCCCAGGCTGGCTTTGAACTGAGAGATCTGCCTGCCTGTGCCTCCCAAGTGCTGGGATTAAAGGGATGCTACATTCACTTCTTGATGTTCATATTTTTTACAACACTTCACCACTTTTCATATTTGCTTGTTTTTGTATGTGCGTGAGCACAAGTGTGCCATGTGTATGTATGCGCATGAGTATGCCTTAGCACAGCTGCTGAGGTCAGAAGACAACTTTCAGAGTCAGTACTTTCCTTCTAACATATGTACTTCAGGAGTGGAACTTAGATCATCAGTCTTCAAGTGCCTTTAGTCATCAAGCCATCTTGCTGGTCCTTTTATGTCTTTTTTTTTTTTTTTTAAGTTAGCTATAGCTACAGGAAAATACATGTCTTATTGGAGCCATTGCTTAACCCCTTTATTCCTTTAAAAAAATTTTTATTTATTTATGTATATATATTTTTTAAATGTACAAGTGGTCTGTCTGCATGTATGTCTGCAGGCCAGAAGAGGGCATCAGAACTCAATATAGATGGTCACGAGCCACCTTGTGGTTGCTGGAATTGAACTCAGAACTTCTGGAAGAACAGTCATCTTTCCAGCCCCTATTCCTTATTTTTAAAAGATATACTTATTGCATTTATGTGGTACACATACATACATGAAGACAAAACACCCATATACATAAAATAGATTTTTACTTATCTGAGTCTAGACTATTTTGCTTAACATGATCTCAGTTCTGTTGATTTTCTTGGCAATGACACAATTTTATTCTTTAGGGTTAAATAATATTCCAGTGTGTGTATGTGAGTGAGTGTGTAGGGGCATATGTATCTGGAGGACAATCTTGGTGTCATCCTCAAGAACACTGTCCACCCTCTTTGATTGAGTTTTTTGTTGACCTGGAGCTCAGTGAGGCTACACTGTTTTGCCATTGAGTCCCAAGGTAGTTTTGTCTTTGCCTCCCCAGCTCTAGGATTCCAAGCACACCACACACCTGACACTTTTACATGGATTCTGGATCGAATGCAGGTCCTATGCTTGCCTTGCAAACATTTACCAACTTAGCTGTCTCCTCAGCCCCTCCATTCCTGGTTTGCTTTTTGTTTGTTTTTACTTTTTTTTTTTTGAGACAGGGTCTTGATGTGTAGCTCTGGCTGCTCTGGAAATTGGTATGTAGACCAGGCTGGCCTCAAATTCATAGAGATACATCTGCCTCTGTCCCCTGAATGTTTTAAAGACATGCACTTGAAAGAGTTTTACTGTATAGGCCTGGCTAAGCTGAAATTCTCTGCATAGACCAAACTGGCATAAAGGCATGTACCAGCACATTCAGTCAGGTGTTTTGTCTTCCCTTTACCCACTCCAAGACAGGGTTTCTTGTGTAACCCTAGACCAGGTTAGCCTGGAACTCAGAGATCTGCCTGGGATTAAAGGCATGCACCACCTCCTTTCCCCCAGGCTTGGTCTTCACGATTATGGAGCAAGTGTTTTTTATCCACCCAGTCATCTCTCTGGCTCTGGCTTCACTCATTCAATCAATCATTCATTCATTGTGTGTGTGTAAGTATGTGTGTGAGGTGAGTTCTCTCTTTCCACTACTTGAATTCCAGATGTCAAACTCAACTTGTCAGGTTAGGCAGCAAACAAGCATCTTTACCAGCTGAGCCATCTCACCCCCACGTTTTCATCTTTTCTCATATTAATTACCAAACTGCCTGTTGATAGGTATTTAGGTTGCTTGTAGATTTTCACTGTTAAGCATAATGCTGCTGTGTGTATCTGTGCCCAGATGTCTGGATGTGCCTTTCCCTTAGGTAAATGCCTGCCTGGAGTACGATTGTTGAATTGTGTAGTAACTCAGTGAAATATGTTGAGGAACTGCCAGACAGTTTTCCAAAGCACCTGGACTTCTACATTCCCACCAACGCTGTGCACATCTTCCCGAACACTCGTTGTCTCCTTTTCTGACTCTGTAACAACTATTTTAATACGTGTGAAGGAGAATTTCATGCTCCTGGTTTTTAGACCAGGTCTTCATGTTATTTTGGCTTGTCTTAGACTCCTGGGCTCCAGCAGCCTCACTCAGTAGCTGGGCTATAGGTGTTGTACCTGCGGACCTTCGTGTGGTTTCTGGTCTGTTTTCCTTTGATACCCAACAATGCCAAGCACCTTTTGATGTGCTCAGTGACCATTGTCTCTGTTTCCTCTGTATAGAGCTATGCATCACATGCTTCATCCTGTTTTTAATTGGGTTGTCTTAAGAGTTCTTTATACATTCTAAATTTAAGTCCTTTGTTATTTATCTGATTTAACATTTATTTGTGCATTTCCTCCCATTTTGTGGTTTTCTTTTTCTTAGTTGTGTTATTTGAGGCACAGTGATTTTTTTTTTTTAATTTTGATAAAGTCTAACTAATTACCTTTTCTTTCCCTTTGTTGCAAGGCCCTGAGTTCGATCCTCAGCTCCAAAAAACAAAAAAACAAAAATTAAAAAAAAACAAACAAACTACAATTTTAAAAAGGTATAAAAATACAGAATGCACTCTTATCTGAGTATCATCAGAAGTGATTGTAGCATCCTTCCATAAGTGCTGTGATTCCGGCTCTTGCCTGTCTCTGCACAGCATGCTTTCCATACTCTGTGAAGGTGTTTACATCTTCTGTCTTCTCTTACAGTCACATTTATGAAGGCTTTGTCACCGCACTTGCCCATCACTTTCCCGAAACAGCTCTTGGTAAAATCATGCATGACTTACATGTACCAGATCAAGTGGATGTTTTCAACCTCGATCTGATGTAATCTGTCTTCATAATGAAGCATTATTTCCCTTTGCTTCTGTGTATTTGTTTGCTTGTCTTTGTGTTGGCCCCAGTGTTCTTGGTTAGCTCTGCACCACCACCACCACCACCCCCAAAAAATAGCACCCAAAACCTTTCTCTTTCCTTCTCTGGTCTTGAGATGTAACCCCAATGAACTGGAATTCACTATGTAGAACAGGTTAGCCTCAAACTTGTGCCATTTCTGCCTCTACTCATGAGTGGTAGAATTATAGGTCTATATCACTATGAGCACTTGCTTTTTGTTTGTGGTATTTTTTGTTTGTTCATTTGTTTTATTTTTTGTTGTCATTTTTTGGAGACAGGGCCTCTTTATGTAGCTCTGCCTGTCCTGAAACTCATTATGTAGACCAGGCTGGCTTTGAATTCATGGTATCTGCCTGGCTCTGCCTTGAAAGTGCTGAGGTTGAAAGTATGTGTTACTCTGCCTGCCTTAACTCTCTTGCTTGCTTTTTTTTTTTTTTTTTTTTTTAACCAAACTATTTTTGTTTGTTTGTTTTGAAACAGGATTTCATGCAGACTAGGCTGACCTCAAACTTATTATATAATTGAGAATGGCCTTGATCTGATTTTCTTGCCTTAACTCTGGAGTACTGGGACTATGATGTGGGTTTATATGGTACTAGCCAGACATTGAATCCAAGGACTTCAAGCTGCTAGGTAGGCGCTTTCCCAATTGAACAACAATCCAAGGGCACTAGCCGGGTACTTCCATAATAACATTTACTCATAACCCAATGAGTGAATAGGTAAATTGGGTACTACTTTTTGTCCCCCTTTTTATGGGGAAGAACACTGAGACACAGAGGGTAAGTAGACTTTGTAAGCTGGGAAGGTATAGAGTTAGACTTTGGGCCCAGACAGTGTGGTTCTAAAGTCCTCCATCTTGACCGCTCTCCTGTGCTCTGCAGCTTGTTCCTCCCAGTTCATCCCATCACTAGTACAATTGAGGTTTTTACTGCCTTCCACTGCAGTATAGAAATAGATATAGTTAATCTCAGTCTTCTTTCCTAATCTACTCCATGTATCAAAGCAGGATTAATCTTTCTAAAGCACAACTATATCTGTATTGCTTCCTAGATCATAATTCTTTGTTGGCTTCCTGCCACATTTAGAATCCATCCTGGACTTATGCTGTCTAGGATGTGATCATTGAACGAAAGCCTGGGTAGTGAAATGAGAAGTATGATGACTGATAAGAAAATGAGATGATAAAATATTGGAGTTGAATGATGTCTTTTCTTTGAGTTGTTTCCCTTTTTATCCATAGTAGCTTCTTGCCATATGGTTTCCTCACCATCAACTCCATTAGTTTGAATCAGATGTATAATTGATGAAATGCTAACTATACATATGTTGGTGTTACATGAAACAAATTCCTTTAAAAATGTGCACACAAACCTCATTCATGTAGGACTATGGAGTTTCTACTGTGCACATTGGATTTGATAATTTCAAAAGAAGTAAAATATATTTAGTTTTAAATACAGATACATATTTAAACTATTCAGGAAAATAATTTCTTAAAGCTATATTAAAAAATTTAGGGGGCTGGAGAGATGGCTCAGAGGTTAAGAGCACTGGCTGCTCTTCCAGAGGTCCTGAGTTCAATTCCCAGCACCCACATGGTGGTTCACAACCATCTGTAATGAGATCTGGTATCCTCTTCTGCCCTGCAGAGATATGTGCAGACAGAACACTGTATATGTAATAAATAAATAAATCTTTAAAAAAAAAAATTGGGGGATTTGAGCTGGGTGGTAGTGGCACATGCCTTTAATCCCAGCACTCTGGAGGCAGAGGCAGGCGGATCTCTGTGAGTTCAAGGCCAGCCTGTGCTACCAAGTGAGTTCCAGGAAAGGTGCAAAGCTACCCAGAGAAACCCAGTCTGGGAAAACCAAAAAAAAAAAATTTTTTTTTAGGGATTTGAGACAGCGATGGGTGACACATGCCTTTAATCCCAGCACTCAGGAGGTATAGATAAGTGGATCTCTGTGAGTTCAAGGTTAGCCTGGTCTACATAGAGAGGTCTACATCAGCTAGAGAGGTATATAGTGAGAACTCGTCAGGAAAAAAAAAAAAAAACCAAATAGGGGCCTAAATTATTATTTTAAGTGAAACTTATCTGCTATTATAGAAAAAACACTTGCATGTACATGAAATGCTATGAAGTATTTTCTTTTAACATTCTGCTTCCTGAGAAAAGAATAGGCTTACTTTCCTGAGATGGCCTCCAACTTTGTAGTCTAGGCTGATCTGTAACTTATGATCCTCCTGCCTCAGCATCCTTTGTAACTTGGATTGGGGTTGAGCACACTGTGCTATTCTCAAAAATAGGTATTCCTGAGTGTAGCTCCTCATACAGAAGTAATACTAGATATCATGCCTACTTTGGCCATATTCATAGTTCATCCTTTTTTTTTTTTTTTTTTTTTGAGACAGAATCTCATGTAGTTCATGCTGATTTTGAATTCACTGTGTAGCTGAGAATGACTTTGAATTTCTGATTATCCTTCCTGGTTGTCTTAGTAAGTTTTCTATTGCTGTCAAAGCCTACCCTAGTGATACACCTCTAACAAGGCCATACCTTCTAATCCTTCCCAAACATTCCCACCCACTGGGGACCAAACACTCAAATATGTGTGCTTTGGGGGCCATTCTCATTCAAACCAATACCTGGAGGTTTGCTTTTGTTTTTGTTTTTTCCCTAGGTCTCTTGACAGTCCTGGCTGGCTGTCCTGGAGCTCCCACACAGATCACGCTGGCCTTGAACTCACAGAGATACTCTTGCCTCTGTCTCCCTAGTGCTGGAATTAAGGGTATACACTACCATGCCTGGCCACACCTTGTTTTTGAGACAAAACTCCTTATATAGCTCAAACTGGCCTCTGACTCCTGGTAGTCCCCTTGCCTCACTTCCCTGAGTACTGTGATCATGAAGTCGGCACTCGTAGGCCTGGCTAAAACTACCTTTGGGGAGTGGGTTGGAGTTGATACTGGGATTGAACCTAGGGCCTCATGCATGCTCACCAAGTAGTGTGCTACCACTGAGCTATGTCCCCAGTCATATCCAACACATTTAAATAGTTTTTTTGTTGTTGTTTTTAAGACAAGGTCATACCCTGTAGCCTGGGGTGTCCTGAAACTCACCTCGTAGCACAGTCTCAGCTTCTCAAATCCTGGGGTTTTAGATATTGGGTGCTAGCTATACTTGGTCTCTCCTTATTAAATTTTTTTTTTTTTTTTTTTTTTAGCTGAGGATCGAACCCAGGGCCTTTCACTTGCTAGGCAAACGCTCTACCACTGAGCTAAATCCCCAACCCCCCTTATTAAATATTTTTAAAATTACATTTTAATGACGTGTGTGTGTGTGTGTGTGTGTGTGTGTGTGTGTGTGTATGTATACACTCCACAGTGCATGTATGGAGCTCAGAGGACTCTTCAAGAGCCCTCTCCTTCCACCATGTTGGTCCTAGAGATCAAATTGTCAGCCTTTATCCACTGAGCCATCTCTCCAGTCCATCCTTTTGTTTTTTGAGATAGGACCTCACTATGTGGCCCTGGTTGACCCTCTCTGTAGAGAGGCTTGCCTAAAATTCATTGGGATCTACTTGCTTCTGCCTCCAGGGAGTGCTGGGATTAAAGGCATGCACCACCACCACCTAGCTAAGAAATTATTTTTATTTTATATATATGAGTGTTTATCTGCCTGCATGTCTATGCACCATGTGTATGCAGTGCCACAGAGGCCAGAATGGGGTGATGGACCCCTTGGAGCTAGAGTTACAGGTGGAGCTGGAGTTAGAGCCACTATGTGGGTGCTGGGGATTGAACCCAGGTCCTCTGCAAGAGCAGCCAGTGCTCTAACTGCTGAGCTGCCCTTCCAGCCTGAGTTTAATTTCCAGCCTTACTGAGGGAAGGCTGGCTCTCTGCTTTGCTGTTTCTGGTTTTCTAGTCTAATGTCTTGGTAACTGTTGAAATGGGTGGGTATAAGGATCTTTAAATATTTGTAATTCTTTTGAGAACTGTATGATTTTGAAGTGTCAGAGACTGCCCAGTATGCGTGTTATATGAAGTATTTAAAGTTAGTTCTTCCTATAAAAATATTAAACTGGGCCCAAAGGGTGGAGTTTTTTTTTTTTTTAAATAAAGATTTATGTGTTTTTTATATGTATGTTTTGCTTTTTTATATGTATGTATGTATGTGCACCACTTGGTGCTGGAGGAGGCCGGAAGAGGGCCTCAGATTCCCTAGAACTGGAGATAAAACAGGACCCAGGTCTTCTGGAAGAGCAGCAAGTGATCTTAATCACTGAGCCATGTCTCCAGCCCTGGGTAGAGTTTTTATGTTGAAGTCTTGGCAGACATTCATAAACATTAAGAATATGATGATAGTATTTTAAGCCAGAGTATTCCCAGGAATTTTATGTTTATTAGATTCAGATGTAATATTTCAATCTAAGAGATTTATGAATTATAATACTTTTTGATTAATGTATGTAAATTTTAGCTTATTTCCCAAGGATAGTCTAGCTAAGAATTAGTCATTTATGTAAATGAGTGACTTCAGTGTCACATCTGTCTGTGCCCTTCCTTTCTTCCTCCCAAAGAAAAAAACTCACCTAATGAGCTGACTTTTTTCAGAAAAGGGACACTTGAATAACAAAACCAATGACAAAGACCAGCTCAAATTAGAAGCTGTTCTTCAGAATGCTGTGATTACTTCATGTTTATAGAAGAAAGTTCTGTGGTAGCCTGCCTTGTTTTATGAAAACTAAGAGGAGTGTTGGAGGAATAAGAAAATCAAGAAAACCACTGCAGGATGGCAAGAGAAAGGGTGTCAGTCAGAAAGGACCCCAGCCTGTTGAGAACGAACAGGAGTACCAAGAACGGGAAGGCGGGAACTAGCCATCTCTGCCCACTTACCATTTGTTCTTCTCCTAGTCCCAAAAGCAGAGGTGGTTTATAATGAACACATATGAAGATACAGTGCTTAGTATAAATGTAGAGGATCTGGTTAAACTTGGAAGAGACAGCCTGTCTGATGGCTCAGGGCACAGGGTTGCTTTGCGCACTCCCCTCCTTGAGATCTGTTTGCTGTTGGTATTATGGGAGTGCAGTAGAGGAGAAGTCAGTGGCTCTTTACAGCCTAGCTACAAAGTTTATAGGGCAGCATCAGAGCGCATGTGCAGGCTAGCAACGCGTGTTTGCTTCTTTGTTTTCAACAAGGTCTTGTGTAGCCTAGGTGGGCCTTAAACTCATAATGTATTGGGGACTGTCTTTCAACTCTCATCTCACAGTTATTCTTTTTTTGTTGTTTTTGTTTTTTGAGACAGGGTTTCTCTGGGTAGCCCTGGATATCCTGGATCTCACTCTGTAGACCAGGCTCACCTTGAACTCACAGAGATTCCCCCTGCCTCTGCCTCCCAGTGCTGGGATTAAAGGCGTGCGTCACCACTACCTGGCTGATCAAAGACTCTTTACTGGCTATTATATTTTACAAATACACTGGAGAACCATGCAGTTGTGTCTGCACTGGAAGAAACCCTGGGCCACAAGTCTGCACACCCTCGTGACTGAGCTGTGATGGCGGAACCTTTCATCATTAATGGAGATGTAATTGCCTTGTTTAATAGTAAACATCTATTTAGCCTTGTAGAAACTGCCATGTTCCTATAGAATGGCTATGTAGCACTTATGTTTCTTTTTTTCTGTGTGTGTGTGTGTGTGTGACACAATTTCACTGTGTAGCTGTGGCTGTCCTGGAACTCACTATGTAGACCATGCTGGCCTCAAATGCATAGAGATCCTTCTGCCTCTGCCCCAACTGCTGGGATTGAAGGTTTGCATTACCACACCTGCAGTGTTTAAATGACCTAGTTTCTATGCATGTTCACCGGTATTCAGTGCTATCACTTTTTAAATTGTCTCTGTTCTAATAGATGTATAATACAGTTTCGTTTTGTTTTGTTTTTTTTTTTTTTTTGAGACAGGGTTTCTCTCTTTAGACCTAGCTGTCCTGGATCTCGCTCTGTAGACTGGGCTGGCTTTGAACTCAGAGATTCCCCTGCCTCTGTCTTCCAAGTGCTAGATTAAAGGCATGTGCCACTACCACCACCCAGGGATACATAGTTCATAAAAATACATTTTTTAAAGATTTATTTATTTTTATGTGTATGCTTATTTACCTGGTGTGTTCATGTTGCTATGATGAAACTCTCTGACTAAAAGCAACTTGGGAGGAAAGGGTTTGTTTTACATTTCCACAGTGCAGTCCCTCATTGAATGCAGTCAGTGCAGGAACTCAAACAGAAGGAACCTGGAGGCAGGAGCTGATGGAGAGCTTGCTCAGTCTGCTTTCTCGTTTGATTTTTTTTGTCTTTTTTTGTTTGTTTTGGTTTGGTTTTTTGTTTGTTTGTTTTGAGATAGGGTCCTGGAACTCACTTGGTGGACCAGGCTAGCCTCAAACTCACTGAGATCTGCTGGCCTCTGCCTCCTGAGTGCTGGGATTAGAGGTGCGTCACACCCACACCCCAACAAACCCATACAGTGGACCATGAGCCACATCAATAACTAAGAAAATATAGGCATGTACCATCACACCCACTCTGAGTTCTCACAGGAAATCATTTATTTATGAGTGTTCTTCCGTATGCCAGTACCTGCTACTTTGAATGCTATACTATTGTAGTAAGTTTGGGAGTAGAAAGTGTTAGTCTTAGTGGGCGGTGGTGGTGCACGCCTTTAATCCCAGCACTTGGAAGACAGAAGCAGGTGAATCTCTGTGAGTTCGAGGCCAGGCTGGTCTACAAAGCAAGTTATAGGACAGTCAGGGCTGTTACATAGAGAAACCCTGTCTCAAAAACAGAAAAAAGAAAATGTTAGTCTAGTTTCTTTTTCAGATTGTAGTGGTGTTCTGGGTTCCTTCCATTTCCATATGAAGCTTAAGAGTCATTTGTTCATTTCTGTAAACAACCACAAAAAACAGTGCTTCAAATTTTGCTGACTTCTCTTCAGTATCTTAACTTTTTAAATCCTTCTGGCTTTTTTCATGTTTGAGTCTTGGTTTTATGCTGGTTCATCCTGCTTTGACAGTCATTGCTAGCCTTCCTGTGACCTTCCCTCAGTGTACTGTGCAGATCCCCCATTGATTGTGGTAGGGATGAGAGAGTACTGAGTGATGTATCTGATACCTACCATCCTCTAGTGCATCTGCCTCTTACCTGCCAGAATGCTGCTGTCCACACAAGGCTCTTCTTCTCTGATCCAACTGCTCATTTTGTTCCTATCTGGGAATAAATGCCTCTTCTTAAAAGAGAGAACTAGATGGGAGGGGTTGATCCTTAATTTCACTTCTGTGAATCACCAACCAGCTATGTGCTTAGCTTTAGAGACTATGTCAGCTCTTTCTGCTGTTGCCCTCTGTGGCCTCAGTTCACCTGTTTACACCAGTAAATCCACCACTCATCCACTCCTTGCCTTGGCTCTATGGGACTGAGTTCTTAGTCTGTTCCATCAGCTTTGCCTTTTTTAGTTATTTTTTTCATCTCTCACTGCTTCCTCATAATTTTAGTCTACCAGGGCATTTATTTTTGTTTTCTTCCTATTGTAGATTTTGTTTGTTTCTTTGTTTTGTTTTTCAAGACCCCTGTCTCCATGTAATCCTGGCTGTCCTGGAAATTGCTCTGTAGACCAGGCGGCCTCGAACTCATAGAGATCCGCCTGCCTCTGCCTTCCTAGTGCTGGGATTAAAGGTTCACGCGCGCGCGTGTGCGTGTGCCACCATGTCTAGCTTCTATTGTAGGTTTATAAAAAGATGATATTATTTATGATTTGGGGAGATGAGTTAGCTTGTGTCTTTCTAAGCCTTTGTTTTTAGTCAGTATCTATGGTGAAGTAAATTTTGTAGAAAAAAGAATTTAAGCTAGCAGGTAAAATATTGATTAAATCATTGGGGACATTATGTTTTTCTTTGTGAAGATTCCTTTTAAAATAAGCACTAATGGAGATCCGTAGTTTGTTTAATTTTCACCACAAGCAGCTTAATGTTTGTGTGAAATTTAACAAATAGATGTTTAGGTCAGGAATAAATTTATATGAATTTTTAAAGGTGCGTGTTTCGGGGTTGGGGATTTAGCTCAGTGGTAGAGCGCTTGCCTAGCAAGCACAAGGCCCTGGGTTCGGTCCTCAGCTCTGAAAAAAAAAGACAACAAAAAAAGGTGCATGTTTCTTTAACAATACTAAAGTGCATGTGCACGCTGCTGCTATGTTGTTATGGTTATGCTACTGTGCCTTTCCTTCCCTTCCCTTCTTTATTCTTTATTCCCCCACCCCTGCTTTGGGTGAATATGAGCACATGGGTCCTGAATCAGCACCCACTATGATTGAATAACTTCCATGGAGTCAGCAGTAGCTTCTTCTGAGACAGAAATAATATATTGTTTGCTGTGAGAGAAACATGCCAAAGACGTTTAACAGAAGTTCTAATAAAACAAAATGAGGTGGGGCTTAGGATCAAGCCCAGGGTCTTGTGCAAGCTGGTCAAATGTGCCCTATACTGAGCTACACACTCAGTCCTTCAAAACATCTCTGGTTACAGCTTTGAGTCACTAATTTTTAGTGTTATTTCAATATTCTAAAGTAGTTTTACATTTCACATGGCAGCCAGGTGTGGAGGAGCACACCTTTAATCCAAGTAAGGAAGAGGCAAGTGGATCTCTGTGAGTTCAAGGCCAGCCTGGTCTACATAGTGAGTTCCAGGCCAGCTAAGGCTACACAGTGAGACCCTGTTTCAAAAAACCAAAAAGAATTTTCACGTAACTATGTTATTTTATATAAATAATATGCCATATAATTTTTGGCTAACATAGGAGGAGTAATTATTCCAGCCTCCATCATAACTACACTGTTAACAGTTTGGTGTGTTTCTTTCCAATATTTTTTAAATTATATTTTCAAAAATTAAAGTAATATGGTATTTTTTTTCAAGTCCAAAAGTAATGTGTACTCAATGAGAAAGCATGGAAAATAAAGCAAAAATCATTCATAAAATCTTCCCAAAGATAATCACAATTAAATTTTGTTATATATCTTTTTTATATTTTCCATGAACATATACTTTTTAAAACAAATTATATACTATAATACTACTTTATAAATGGATTATTTGCAATATATTGTGAATGTTTGTTAATGGTAATATTTATATAAACTTTTAAGTGGTATATAGCGTATGAACATATTTAAGTATGTTTAACCAACATACTTAACCATCTCCCTATCGTTGGACATTGAAAGTGTTTCTAATTTTTTTACCATTATAAATATTATCATAGTTAATATCTTTGTCCATACATCTTTCCTAGAAGTGGAATAGCTGGGTCAAAGGGTATGTACACTTTATGCTTTTGATACATGAAAATGTCAAATTTAAGCTAACCACTTGTTATATTCTGTCTTGTATTGCTATTCAATTGTTTTGTGTGTCTGTCTTGTCTTTCCAATTGGAACACAAGTGAGCGTAAGGAAGTTTCTTCTATGTGTTCGTACCCTTTGGCAGTGTGGCTTCCTGTGTTGGGCTCATGAGTCATCAATCTATATCAGATTGATTCAAAGCAGTGGTTTTCCAGGGTTTTGGATGTCATAGTTTGTATATTTAAAAATATGTATGTGTGTATATATATATTTTTTAGAGTAAATTTGGGTTTGCAAATTTTCTATTTTTCTAGGCAAAGACATTTAGAAATAAAACCAAATAAAATTTTCTATCACTATTCTCTTAGGAAATAAAGAAAATTTAACAATAAAAAAGGATAGAACTCTGAAGAGAACATTTTAGCTTTTTGTCCATATTTTTATCATTTTATATTAGGCTGGGAATTTTCACCTTAACTTAGAAGTGAGCTAGAGGCTAACATTTGGGAACCACAGACTTAGAAGATTTCAGAGCATTAAAAACAGAAACCCTGTTGCAGGAGTATAATCCCCATGTCTCTCTCCACAGTATTGTGAAGTTCCTGCTGCTGCACTGAACAGGATTTGTGTTTCTCCATGTCAGTGTTTGAATGAACAAGCTAGAGCTGCTGATGAGCATCTGAGTATATTTCCAATCACTTAAAACAATGCCCATTTTCTTTCTAGGGAATTGGAGCCAGGGTAGGTGTTGTGTAGTGGGAAGAAGGGATGTTTAGGCCAGCTCCTTTCCGTCCATAGGCAGTTCTCCTTGTTTCCTCACCAACATGGCCACTATGATAAGATCTGTGAGTGGTTTATAGCTCTTGTTGTTACACTTGCTTCACTGTAATGTGATTATTTGTTTATACACATCCTTTGCTTACCTGCGCATGAGTTCTTCCAGGTAGGATAAGTCATATCCTTCTTTTGCAGCTCTAGGTCCTAACACAGGGATCCAGGCATAGCAGGTGCCTAATAAAATGAGTGCTGAGCCAGTTCTGGATTGTTGAGGGAATTAATTATGTGATATAATGTATATGGAAGAGCTTCATAAACTTTATGTGCTATGCAAACAATGGTAATTTTTGTTTTTGACAAGAGCTATTCTAATGGGGAGTCTCAAAACGTTGGGAAGGGAGAAAATTGCTCCTTTGAACAGTTCTGTAAGTGCATTACATTTTTCTTCTATTTTGTAAGAAAACGAATTTTAATTGGGGTTAGTATGGAACTAATTTGCTTCCTAGGAAGGCATATGTACTCCTCTTACCTATGCTACACGGAGGTGCCCAGGTAGCAAATGTTTGTTTGACTTGGTTGTCTTCTAATTTCAATTTTAATAAGACCAGTGGCTTTCTTATTATTAAAAGCCAGTGTCCATTGCTTCATAACTGGTACAGAAGGGTACCACCCCTTGAGCAGAGGAGCCTGTGTTGTTTGTGCCTGATGCTTCTGGGTAGAGCTCCTTTTGGCTTCATTGGCTTTAAAAGACTGTTCTTTCTAATCGCTTCTAATTCCTGGTAAATTTTTGCCACAAGATGGCATTGGTGATTATTTGAGTGTACATGTTATTGACACAGCTCAAAAAAGGTGCCCATGATTGTATTGTTTGGGGGGTAAGAATTAAAGACTTTCATCACTGCTTATGTATTACTTCATTTTAACTTCCAAAGTTAAATGATACTTTATATCACTTTCCTTCTGTATTCAAGTATTGTTTTGTTTCCTGTTTTTCTGTCTTTATAATACAGTAACTATGTATTATTTGCCATGTGTTGTATGTGTCTGACTTACTGCTGATAATTGTGGTGACAGGTAAGAAGAAAATACGATGGGACCCAGTTAGGAGACGCTTCATTCAGTCCTGTCCCATCATAAGGATCCCTAACAGGTTCTTGAGAGGTGGGTGATCACTAGCAAGAGGTCTGTGCTTCCTGTGGGTTGAAGGGAATTTTGAATGGATTTTCTAAATTCAAAACTGTTTTCTTTAAGTTGTCTGACAGCCAACATTGAAGTAAAAGAGTATAGGCCTCAGTTTTAAATTTATGTTTTATATTGACCACTGTTGGAAATGTAATGACAAATTTGGGGGAAGTTAGACTCTCTTAATGTATGGTAGCATAGATTACCTCACCAGTACCACTGGCAGTTGATATAACCTTCAAGTTAGGATGGGATTCTAAGGAGGAAATAAAAGATGGTGTGATGGTCTAAACTAAAAAGCCTTTATATTAAATACCATAAATCAAAAGCCATGGAAAGCATTTGTAATGGGTCATTAATATGAATACAAAGAACTCCTAGAAACTAGTCATCTATACCTACTAGAAAAATAAGTAACTGCATAGGAATAGTCAACACATAAAGAAATGCCAGTTGGCGAGCGCAAAATGGCTCAGGGTAAAAGTGCTTGCTGTCAAGCCTGGTGACCTGTGCTGGTCTCTGGAACCACATGGTAGAGACAAAGAAGTGACTCCCATAAGTTACCCTCTGACTTCCACATGTGCTGTGGTACAAGCACATGCATGCACACATAACACGTACAGCTTATAAAATAAATAACACATAAATGTAATAAAATGTTGAAAAATAAATGCCAGTAAATATAACCCTCACTTAGTTCACTACTGTGAAATAAATATAATGATTAAAGTAATATAACATTTTACTTATTAGGTGTGAAGACTAAAATAAAACTACCCATATTGGCAAGGATGGTGCAAAGAAAGCTTAAATACTGGGCTTTTTTGCAGACATTTTGGACCTAAGTGGCAAAATGTATGGAATTTAAAACTGCTGGTGCTTTTGGCTGGGCAGCCCTTCCTTTTGGAAAGGCCACGTTGTTTCTGCTTAAGCACTTTTCTGTCGCTGTAGACTGCTGAGTGAAAAGTGCTCAGAGAGGATTGAGAACCCTAGCTCATTTCTGTCTTAGCTATAGCAAATTATTAGGCAGGCATGCTTGATGTTGCATTTTCGATCTTATTAAATTACCTACAAGTCATTTCGTCTAATTTTAACTGGAGAGATTCAATTAAAAACCTAAGCTTCAATACACCTTTAAGGCAGACAGATCAGTGAGTTCCAAGCCAGTTTGGGCTCCATAGCAAATTTCAGACCAGCCAGGGTTTCACAGAGAGATCCTTTCTCAAAAAACAAACAACAACAAAAAGTTACTTTAGGAGAAATTCTACAGCTGCTATAGATGTTTCTCTATCTAGTGTCTAACCCTGGAATATGAAAAGACTAAAACCAGGCCTGAATGAATCAAGATAAGAAATTCAGTGATAGTGAGCCACCTTTCACGATCCCAAAAGAAAGATAATTAGGCGATAGAGTTTCATGAAAACAAACAAACAAACAAACAAAAAACCCGATTGTGTGAGGCTGTAGAGGTGGCTCAGAGGATAAGAGAGCCCTTGTGCTCTTGCAGAAGACCCCATCAGTTGCTAGCACCTTCCTGGCGGCTCCAAGTTTATACTAGTTCCAGAGATCCCATGCTCTCCTTTGGCTTCTGCCAGCATTAGGTGTGCATGTGGTGCACATACTTGCAGGCAGACACTCAAACACATTTTAAGGAAATCTTTAAAAATTGTGTAAAATCCTATAAAAATATAAAATGACAAAAGAAACAGTTAAAAACAAAAACAACAACAACAACAAACTTGGTTATATCAGCATGGTAGGTTTTTTTGTTTTTGCATAGTCTCTATTTAAAAAAATTTTGATCATGGGAAAAATACTGCACAGGTAAGTTTTATACCATTGGATGTTTGTAAGTCCCAAATTCAAAATGGCTGAGAAAGTTGGTGATAGATAATTCTGAAAAGAGTGAAGAGGGAGCAGGCTTAGCACTGAGGGTATAAAGATCACCACAAACCTCTTTTGAAGCAGTGGCCTTGTGTGTCTTCTCACCTTTGACCAGTTTGAGTGTTGGATGCTGTTGGCCACCTGCATTTTCTCTTCCTTTGGGTCACAACACTGTATGATCCTAGGTGTTTTCTTCTTCCTCTTTGTCCATTTTGTTCCCTTCTCTAGTTTTTTATTTCCACCCTCCAAAGGTGGGAATTTGGTGTTCTGTCATTTCTCCATGACCTCTGATTGTCCCATCAGCTTTCTTAGGTTTAACTCTGTTCATCATTCATTCCTTCATTTGGTATTTCTTCCTATGAAGCACTTAACTGTACTTGCTAGATTGATGATGCAGATCTTAGAAAACCAGGTAAACAGACAATTGCAGAGTAATTGGGATGAAACTATTTGTGATATTGTGTCCTGATAAGGTGGTATGGCATGGGGCACACCAAAGAGGTTTCTCATCAGCAAATGGAGAAGAGGATGACAGAATAATGTCATTTGATGTTTTAGAAAAGTTGCTTAAATCTGAATGGGTAGATCTGCAGACCACAGGTGCAGATATGGTGTTTATGCAGACCCAGGCATAGTGCTTTCAAAGATTTAGAGCAAGTTTAGCATAGTGCAGCCAGAAGCTGGAAAGGGCCAGAGAGGAGGAGCCCCACTAAAGGAGAATTTTCAGGATCAGACTTGGTTTTGTAGCTAGTAAAGAGATAACATTCCAGTTACCAAGGTGAGGAAAGCTGCAGCCTGAAATAAAGGTGGCTGTAAGTAGGAATTGGGGGTGGTTAGATAATTTGAACTATGCTTATGCTAAATTAGATGAGGCTGGGTCACTAATTGAAAAATAGAAGGGAAAACAAGCAGGGGCTTCCTGGGGCTGGAGAGATGATGATGCCTCAGTGCTTAAGAATGCTCACTGGCTGCTCTTGAAGAAGAAACAAACCCTGGCGGCGGTGACACACACCTTTAATCCCAGCACTCGGGAGGCAGAGCCAGGCGGATCTCTGTGAGTTCGAGGCCAGCCTGGGCTACAGAGTTCCAGGAAAGGCGCAAAGCTACACAGAGAAACCCTGTCTCGGGAAAAAAAAGAAAGAAACAAACCCTCTTTTGGCCTCTTTGGACACCAGGCACACACCCAGAACACATGCATACTGAAGGCAAAATACTGGTACACATAGAATAAAAATAAATAAATCTTTTTTTCAAAATGGCTTCCAAATTTCCTGTGTGACTTGTACTGTTCTTCTTTAGGTATGGCATAGATGGTCTTAGGACAAATTTTAGGAATAGGTGATACACTCCCATTAATCTGCAAACCAGTAGTTGTTTATCCCTTCACTAAGAAGTATTTCCAGAAAAACTTCTATTCTTTCTTGATTTTTTTTTTTTTTTTTTTTTTTTTTGAGCTGGGGATCGAACCCAGGGCCTTGTGCTTGCTAGGTGAGCACTCTACCACTGAGCTAAATCCCCAACCCCGATTTTTTTGGTTGTTTTTGAGGCAGAGTTTATCTGTATAGCACTGGCTGTCCTGGAACTAGCTTTGTAGACCAGGCTGACCTCGAACTCACGTTGATATGCCTACCTCTGCTGGGATTAAAAAGACATGGATCACCACCACCCGGCTAAACCTCTGATTCTTTAACACTAAATTTAACAGTTATTTCCTGGGAAACTTGGGAGGCCTGTCCCCTCTCTGTTCTGATGTCACCTGTCACCTTTCATGCACTACCTATATCAGCACTGATCACATGGAATTCTGTTCACGTGTATGTGCCTCCCTGAGCGCAGGCTGTAAGCTCTGCAAGAACAGGACAGTAGGGCAGCTGCTCTGACTACTTCATCTCCGTTTGGTAGCACAGTTTATGTGAGAGGGTGTATTGAGTTAGAGCTAATTATAAAACTGTTGTCAGGAAAGAGCATGGGTATAGATTTTAGTATGTTCTTAGTTGTAGTGGTAAGGTAATGAATTGTTGAGAACATGAACACACTTGTTCAGTGTTCATTAAGTGTTTTCTTAAAAAACAACCTTATTTATACTTCAGAAATAACCTTTCAAAATAGTTTTCAAGCCCTTTTGGAAACCCTTTACCTTGATTGAAAACTGTTTCATATGTCTGTTTTCTGTAACTAGATCCTACATCATCTCAAAAGAGATTTCTGCCAATTAGCAGTGTGCTGTGGTAAAAACAGTTCTGATATATTAAAACACTGGGTTTCCACCATGAAGTAGTAAACTGAAAACATCCACTTAGTGTCCTCAGTTCTCCAATACCATTGAAAAGGAAAAAAAAATTGATAAATGATAATGTTACATCATAAGTGTTTTGAAAACAAAAGAAAAAGGAAGTTTGGAGCCAGATTACCTGCATCTGAATCCAGGCTCTGCCATTTGCCAACTTTATGACTTTGGGCAAGTGCTGGCTTATTTTTTTTTCTTTCTTTGCCTAGTTTTCTTATTTGTAAAGCTAGAATGGTGATAATATTACCTATTTACAGAGAGAATGTTTGAAAAGTTTTTAATTACATTTAGGAACATTTAGATAATGTTAGCTGCTAGTTTTTTGTTTTGTTTTTTGTTTTTGTTTTTGTTTTTTTTCTCCAGAGCTGAAGACTGAACCCATGGCCTTGCGCTTGCTAGGCAAGCACTCTACCACTGAGCTAAATCCCCAACCCCGCTAGTTTTTATTGTTGTAATAATGCCAGGAATTTTGAAGAATTGCAGGGTAATTAAAGACAAGCAGATGATAGGGGATGGAGCCTAATGGTAGAGCACTTACCTATGTGAATTCAGTTCTCAGTGCTACAGAGCTAACTGAAAACTCAGCCTGGTACCACCCGCCTGTATCCTAGCACGTGGAAGGTAGAGGCAGGAGGTTCAGGTTGTCGTCAGTTATATAGTAAGTTCTAGAATAGCCTTGGCTACATAAGGCTGCCTTAAAAAAAATGGTACATCAGCCGGCGGTGGTGGTGCACGCCTTTAATTCCAGCACTCGGGAGGCAGAGCCAGGTGGATCTCTGTGAGTTCGAGGCCAGCCTGGGCTACATAGCAAGATTTAGGCCAGCCTGGGCTACATAGCGAGATTTAGGACAGCCTCTAAAGCTACACAGAGAAACCCTGTCTCAAAAAAACCAAAAAAAAAAGGGGGGGGGGGTACATCGAATGAGAAACACTGAATATAATGTAGTTCAAAAGCAGGGTTTTTTTTTCTGTTTGTTGTTGTTTTTTTGTTTTGTTTTTTGTTTTTGGAGACAAGGTTTCTCTGTGTAGCTTCATGCCTTTCCTGGAACTTGCTTTGGAGACCAGGCTGGCCTTGAACTCACAGAGATCTGCCTCTGCCTCCCGAGTGCTGGGATTAAAGGCATGCAACAGCAGGTATTCTTGATACATGATAGAGACTTTATTTATTTTAGTTAGTTTTTTGTTTTTTGTTTTTGAGACAAGGTCTCACGGTGTAGTCCTAGCTGACCAATATACTATCTTGACCAGGTTGGCTTTGAAGTCACAGAGATCTGCCGATCCTCTGCCTCTTGAGTGCTTGGATTAAAGATGTGCATCCCCATAACTGGCCTCATGGTCTTTTGTTATTGTTGTTGTTGTTTTTAAAGACTCAGCCTCAATATAAATATAAATAAATATTATATATACATATGTGTG
Source organism: Onychomys torridus (assembly GCF_903995425.1). Classification (NCBI taxonomy): domain Eukaryota; kingdom Metazoa; phylum Chordata; class Mammalia; order Rodentia; family Cricetidae; genus Onychomys; species Onychomys torridus. The sequence goes on along the minus strand of NC_050445.1, from coordinate 39,741,592 downwards.
TATGTGTATATGTACACACACACACACACACACACACACACACACACACACACACATATATCCTTGCTGGTCTGGAACTCACTCTGTAGACCAGGCTAGCCTTGACTAGTGCTGGAATTAAAGGTGTGCACCACCATGCCTGGTTTGCTTTTTTTTTTTTTAACTAGTATTTTTTATTTTTATTTTATATTTAAGACAGGGTTCTCACTAAGTGGCTCTGGCCACTGAAACTTGCTGGCATCAACTCATAAAGATTGCTAGATTGAAAATTTGTACAGTTATGCCTGGTCTTGAGGAAACACTCCAGAACATCAGGAAGCTCTTATCACAGGTGTACTCTCACAGAGTGATGCTGAGTTGTTTACTCAGCAGGACTCAAGACTGACCCCAAGTTTCTTTTTTTGTTTTTCTTTTTGGTTTTTCGAGACAGGGTTTCTCTGTGTAGCTTTGCGCCTTTCCTGGAACTCACTTGGTAGCCCAAGCTGGCCTCGAACTCACAGAGATCCGCCTTGCTCTGCCTCCCAAGTGCTGGGATTACAGGCGTGCACCACCACCGCCCGGTGGACCCCAAGTTTCTAACATGCATCACAGACTGCTAAAGATGATTGCATTCAGTGTTCTCGGGAAATTTTTTTGTAGATAAATTCTGTTTGGTGTGTGTGGCGGGGAGCAGTCAAAATAAATAAGAGATCTGAAATTTTATGCTATCCACTCATTTTGGGAAAATTAGTTGTAGAGGTACTTCTGATAATGTGAAAAATCCAAAACGAGGAAGATTTGAATATATGAAGTTGTATGTGGAGACTCTAGTAAACTTAGCTGTGAAGCTAAGTCTAATTGCAGAGATTTCTAATAGTATACAGGAATTGTGTACTATGTGTGTTTACATATGAATTACACTCTAACATTGAGTAAGCTGGAAGTAGTGCTAAAGGTCTCACAGTTTTTGGTTTTAAAGTAGACAAGTCTTATTGGGGGACTAGGAAGACGGCTTAGTGAATAAAGTGCTTGCTGTGGGCTCCTGAGGACCAGTCTGCAGTCCTCAAATTCTAGGAAATGCCAGGGGGCATAGTACCTGCCTATAGTTCCAGCCCTGGGGAGGCTGAGACAGGGTTCCCAGGAGCAAGCTGGCTAGCTAGACTAGCTGTATCAGAGCTAAATTGAGAGACCTTAGCTGGCGGCAGCGGCAGCGGTGCACGCCTTTAATCCCAGCACTCGGGAGGCAGAGCCAGGTGATCTCTGTGAGTTCGAGGCCAGCCTGGTCTACAGAGTAAATTTCAGGACCGGCTCCAAAGCTACAGAGAGAAACAGACCTTTCCTCTGTCAACAGCATGAGGAGTGATGAAGACTCCAGGTCAGCCTTGGGCCTCCATGCACATGCCTGTGCTCACATAGACATGTACACATACCAGATGCATACACACCACACACATATACACAAGCAAAAAGAACTCTTATTAAAATATAAAGTTTTAATATTGAAATATGTTGGTGAAAAGTGAGCATCTTTATTGCAAGCTTATACAGTGAATTTATATAAATCAGTTTTTTAAAAAGACATTTCAGTTGGGTGATGGTAGCACATGCCTTAATTCTAGCACCCGGGAGGCAGAGGCAGGTAGATCTCTGTGAGTGTGAGGCCATTCTGGTCTACATAATGAGTTTCAGGACAGCAAGGACAGGGAAACCCTGTCACAAAAAAACAAACAAAAGACATCTCACTAGAAGAATATATAAAAGTCTGGAATAGGCATTTACTGAAAGGAAAATTCCAAATGGCCAATTAACATAAAAAATGCTCAACTTGGTTGGGCATGGTTGTCCATGCCTTTAATCTCAGCACTCTGGGAAGCAGAGGCAGGAGGATCTCTCTGTGAGTTCAAGGCCAGCTTATCTACATAGTGAGTTCCAGGACTGCAAGAGCTATATAGAGAAACCCTGTCTTTAGAAACAAAAAACAAAAGAAAAGTGCTCAACTTCCTAAGCAGTGAGAGAAATGTGTGTTCTAGCATGAGGTGGGTTTGTAGACTAAAAGGAATTATCTAAATGACAGTCATGACTGCCGAGAATTGGTATGCATGTGGGGATTCATACGCTGCTGGTGACTGTGAAAACTGTTCGAACCCTTTTGAAAATGTGGCCTTATCTAATAAAGATTTCCTTTAAGACTCAGAAACTCCATTCTGTATTTATAGCCAACAGCAGTATGGTCCCCTGTGCAGCAGAAAACATGTATGGAAATGTTAATATCAACATTATGAGCCACAGATTAAAATTATCTAAGTGTCTATTCACAGAACTAGACTGAATAAGCAATTTGTACTGTATACTCATACAAAGTAATGCTGCTTAACAATGGGAATGAGCAGACTGTACACCATCTTCAACAGTATAACACAAAGGAAGCCACAGAACAATTGGAAATAAGGACCTAAAAGAATGTACTGTAGCATTTTGTTATATACTTTCAATATTATCTAGGGATGCATACCTAGGTATGATAGTATATAATAAAAGCATATAATAAAGCTATAAAGAGAGTGCTAGTTTTATGATTAACAGAAAAATTAACGGGGTTGGAGAGATGACTTAGAGGTTAAAAGCATTTGCTGCTCTCAGGTGTTGATTCCCAGCACCCATGTGGCAGTTCACAACCATCTATACCTCCAATTCCTTCTGACCTCCAAGGGCACCAGGTATGGACATAACATCTATGCACACATACACATCAAATAAATCTAAAAGGAAAATTAGTTCTAGAAGTGAAGGTGTGAGTTGGAGGGTCCTGTGGTCAAGTAGAGAAAGCTGCCAGGCAGTGGAGGCGTACGCCTGTAATCCCAGCACTGGTGAGGCAGAGGCAGGTGGATCTCTGAGTTCAAGGCCAGCCTGGTCAACAGAGCTAGTCCAGGACAGGCTCCAAAGCTACAGAGAAACCCTGTCTCAAAAAATCAAAAAAAGAAAAGAAAAGAATGCTTCTGGGAGTTGGCAGTATTTACATTTACAGGTTCAAAGAAAAAGTATGACTCCCCCCCCCCCCCCATATAAAAATGTAACAAAAATTCATTTTGTTAAAATTACTCACACTTCGCACTGTGGCCTTATATGTATACTTTCTGTATGTAACATTTAGTGCAAATTTTATTTTAAAAGCATACCCTTTTCTGATAGGGAACAACCTTTTTTGAGACGGTTTCTTTGTATAACAGCTCTGGCTGTCTTGTAACACTCAGTAGACCAGGCTGACCTTGAACTCACAGAGATCTGCCTGCTTCTACCTCCTGAGTGCTGGGATTACCACCACTGCTCTGCTAGGGACAAAATTCTTAACATCTAGAGATTATTTTATTGGCAGACCATTAATAAGAAACCAAGAGGAAATGTCATATTTAGTGGTAAAATCTGACTGGCATCTTCATTGAATTCAATTTAAAAAGACTGTTCAGTATCATCTCTGCTATTGTCTATTCAATTTCAGCTAAAAACTTGAGTAGGATAAACAAAAACAAAAATTATTTGCTGGGGGACTGGAGAGATGGCTCAGCACTTGATAAAGACCCTATTTGGGTTCCCAGCACCACATGACAGCTCCCAACTGTCTGTAACTCTAGTTCCAGAGGATCCGATTCCCTTTTCTGACCTCCTTAGGCACTAGGCATGCACATTGTATGTATGCTTACATTCAGGCACTCGTACACATAGAAAATCTTAAAAAAAAAAAAAAAAATGTTTTGCTGGGCTGCACTCTTGTGAGGCAGAGGGAGAAGGTCAATAGTTCCAGACTTTTCTGGATGTGGTGGTGCATGCCTTTAATCCTTGCACTGAAGAGGCATAGACAGATAGGTTTCTATGAGTTCAAGGCCAGCTTGGTCTACATAGGGAATTTCAGGCCAGCCAATGCCATATAGTGAGATCCTCTCTCAACAAACAAAGTTCAAGGCTGGCCTAGACTATATACCCAGACCCTGTCTCAATAAAAGAAGTAAGAAAGACAACAGTGTTGGGAAGGGTGTGTAGCTCAGTTGGTAGCATACTTGCCTGTCATGAATGAAGTCCTGAGTTTCATCCCCACCACTGCAAACATTAGGCACGGTGACCCATACCTGCAGTTCCAGTATTCTGGAAGTAGAGGTAGAAGGATCAGGAGCTCAAATCATCCTTGGTTATGGAGAGAACTTGAGGTAATCCTGGGCTACCTAAGGCCCTTGTCTCAAAGAAAGAACAAAATACACACGTTCATACACATATTTAGGAGTATAAATTGGTCCAGTTCAGCTATTGGAGAAACAGTATGGCTCTACAATAGTTTTATCTGTAAACATTTCAAACGTGTGTTCCTTTGACCCAAAAGCTCTGTTTCCAGATATAGTCATACATTTTTATATGACTATGTAAAAGAAACTTTATGCCAATATTATTTGTAATAATGAGAGCATTGGGAATGACCTAATCATCTGTTGTATAATCTCAGACAGCTAGTTGGTTTCTGTTAAAATTCAAACCCATTTCCCTAGTCACTATCTTCCTGTTTATCCTGAGTTAGAGTAAACGCTTGACCCAGGAGAGCCAGGTCCATGGTCTCGCAGCTACATGTCTCTATTGATTGTTAGAACACCTCAGCATGTAGGTTTGTTTTCAATTTTTCACTTCTACATTTGCCTTTTTATTAAAAGTTTTTACATTTTATGTGTATTTTATGTGTGCGTACATGAGAGAGAGAGAGAGTGTGTGTGTGTGTTCAGAGGACAGCTTTCAGGAGTTAGTTCTCTCCTGCCATGTACATTCCAGGAGCTGGATGCTGGTCTTCAGGCCTAGGAGCCTTACTGCTGAGCTCACTGTGAACCCCTGTTCCCATGTTTTCTAGTGAGAATTCTGGACCAGGTAAACCCAAACCTGGGGTGATTTTATTAGCTAGAAACTTGAGAAGATTCAGGGACTTTAGACTAAAACCCAATCTCATTTTGTCAAGATCAAGGAGCCTGTGCTGTATGCCATAGGATGAAAACTCATGCTTGGTTCCTGTGGCATTGCCTTGATAAATTGCTGTGATTTATTAAAAAATGCAATGGGTTCTGATATGTGAGTGAAATCTGTGGAAGGAGTGAGTACTCAGTGCAGCTGCAAAGGTTCCTTGGCAGGATGGTTAGCATTTGTCAAGCACTGTTCAGTTGCTCTTGACCCAGTCATTTCATTTGAACAGACCCCGAGAGCAACAGAAGTGAGCTGTAGATTAGCCCTGCACTGTCTGATAGACATGTGAGCTGTAAACTTATTACAAGGCATGGTGTTAATATTTTTTTTTCCAGACAGGGTTTCTCTGTGTAGCTTTGCGCCTTTCCTGGAACTCACTCTGTAGAGCAGGCTGGCCTCGAAACTCACAGAGATCCGCCTGGCTCTGCCTCCCGAGTGCTAGGATTACAGGTGTGCGCCACCACCGCTTGGTGTTAATATTTTTATTTAATCCATGTCATCTTAACACATCATGAACATAGAACTGGTAATTTGACATTCTTTTAGGGATGCTAAATCTTTGAACACAAATCCCAATTTTGCCCAGCCACATTTCCAGTATGGCCAGGAGCAACTGTGCCATGCAGGGCAGAGCTAGACTGTAAGCCCCACAGATGGTGTCACTGGCCCACACCTGTCACCATAACAGTTCACAGCTGTTGCCCAGTAATATTTGGGCTGAGAGTGAATGAATGGATACATTTTATGTCAAATCATCTTTTCATTTTGCCTCAGTATTTGATCCACATGAATTCTGTTCATCACAAGGATAGTTTGTGGTAACCTTGGAACATGTTCTCTGCTGTGTGTCCACTGAGAGGAAGTCCTAGAATGTTACTGTATTCTTTTCACATTTGCCCAAATGTGAAAACCTCAAAGTTATCTAATGGCTCCTGGAAATGAAAAAATATAACATTCTAGAGATTCTTAGTTCCTGTCTATTGAGCGTAGCAACTGTTTTAAGTTTGTCTTGCTAATTCCTAGATGTCTTTATAACTCTCAAAGATCATTCTACAGTTTAACACCTGTCCCTAGATCACACTCTCCCCACTCTTCCCCTCTCCCTTTGCTGTTGGGGATTGAAGCCAGGGCCTCACACATTCTAAGCACCTGCTCTGCTGTTGAGCTCCATGCCATGTATATTGGGAAAACCAAGTCAGAGTACACAGAGATGGACATTGTTTGATCCTGTCACTGGTTACTTTGGCTGAAAGTTAAACTAAGGGAAACTTTAGGATATATTGTATTTTTCCAGCAGTGCCAGGTGTTGTGGGTGATGCAGCCCAAGTGTACATGCTGTTTGCCTTTGAGGAATGTTTACTGTTTGCATTAGAAAGACAAACAGATTAGCCGGGTGGTGGAGGTGGGGTGGTGGTGGTGGTGGCACACGCCTTTAATCCCAGCACTCAGGAGGCAGAGGCAGGTGGACCTCTGTGAATTCGAGGCCAGCCTGGTCTACAGAGTGAGTTCCAGGAAAGGCGCAAAGCTACACAGGGAAACCCTGTCTGGAAAACCAAAAACAAAGAAGAAGGACAGATGAAATGAGTAGAGAAAAGTCAGTTCTAACTAGTTCATTCTCAATGTTGTGCAGTGTTTTCTGTGAGCCTTTAAGTTAGAGGAAGTGAATGCACATACATTTCTCTTCCCTCCAATAGCTCACTATAGCGACACACATAAGCCAGTGAACATGTAAAAACAACAGATCTGGGGACAGGGATACTATCCCCAGCACAGATGAGATTCAGTGAAGGCCAGTGGCTTGCCCAAGGTACTGGTTGAAAGAACCTGGATTCAACCTAGATGTCATGGGATCCCGTGCTCAGTCTTGCACATACACTCTCTGTGTTTCCAGTGTGCCAGAAGGAAACAATTTTTCACTTACATTAAATCACAGCTCATTTGTAAATTTGCCAGCTAGTTGTAGTTGTCTGGTATTACACTCATATTTAGTTTACAAAGTTACACTGCTTCCATCTGATGACTGTTCGGGTCTGCCCTAACGTTTGAGCAGGAGGCTGCTGAACCAGAAGAGCCCTAAAAGGGCTGCCCAGAGTAGACTTGGGAGCATTTCTACACTGGAGACTTGAAGGGCAGGTGGGTTAGGCCAAGGTCAAAGGAAGGACTCTTAAGCCTGCTCAGCAGTGAGGCTGACTTGGCCCTAGTGAGTAAATAGAGGGAGTAGTTTAGCATCAGAGGTCTCTGAGATGTTTGACCTAGGCCATTAAAGGAACCATCAGTGATTTGTACACAGAATTGACATGGACCAGAGGAACTAAGAGATTCATTGTTTTCTTTTTTGGTTGCTCTAGTTCTATGCATAGTTTTTCAAGTCATGTTCTAAAGTGTACCCTAGAAAGTGGGATTTTTGCTTAAAAGGACATGAAAGGCCTTATTAGGTTGGTAATAGGTACTTATTAGTAAAACATTTATTGAGTGTCTAGCAGTGTCCTAAGTATTAATGAACATTATACTAGTATCAGCACATGAAAATAGAGATGTTTTTAGGGTTATAGCAAATATAGTATCATCTTAGTCCATATTGTATTTTATCTTGTTTTTCTCTATTCAAGGGTTTATGTAGACTGGTATAAGAAGTTGTAAGAATAATAGAAATATAAATAATGGGCTTTTTTCACCTTTAAAATGATCTCAAAATAATTTGAATGAAGTAATATACATGTGTATAATTTAATCACTTACTTAGTGTATGCTGGGGTTAAGCCAAGGGCCTGGAGTGTGCTAGGCGAGGACTCTGTTCACTTGACTGTGTCACTAGTCTTCTTTCCCTTTTTAATTTTGAGACAGGCCATCCTTGAATTGCCTAGGTCTTGAACTTATGCTCTGAGCCCAGGCAGCCTTTGAAATTGTGGTTCTCCTGACTCAGCCCCCTGAGTAGCTTAGATTACAGGCTTGTGCCACAAGGCCTGGCTCGTTAATGTAACTGGAACTTTAGAAAGATTCTGTGTCTGTAGCTTAGTGGTGGAGTGCTTGCCAACCATGCACAAGGCAGGTTTCATTTCTGTATCATAAAGAAAAATATCTTCCCATTCTAGAACTTGCCTCCTTCCTGTTTGCCAAGCTTTGCTTTTGTCTGTGGCCCTGGGTCCTATCCAGGGTCTTTACTAGGCCTCTCTTCCTTTTCTTGAATTCCACATTGTCAGCCATTTCCTTGAGTTTACCATGCTGTGTCACCTCTCCTGGAAAAACTCTCTCCTAGTCTTTGAAATTTAGAAATCATGAAATAAAAATGGAGACTAGCTTCTTAAAATCTGAAGTAGTCTGTGTGAGTGTATAAAATAACCTAAGTAAATGACATTTGTTGTGCTAGGAATCCTTGCTGACTCCCTTTAAGATTCAAATGGTTGTTACTAATTATGTTTGTGCTCTTTATCTGTGGGCCACTTTTGGATAACCGTCCTCTTCTTCCTTAGGCCACAGACCTCCCCCAGCCCGTAGTGGACATCGCTGTGTGGCAGATAATACCAATCTCTATGTGTTTGGAGGGTATAACCCAGACTATGATGAATCAGGAGGGCCAGATAATGAAGACTATCCTCTCTTCAGGGAGCTTTGGAGGTATCATTTTGCAACAGGCACCTGGCACCAGATGGGGACAGATGGCTACATGCCCCGGGAATTGGCATCTATGTCACGTAAGTACCAGGAGTTCTGAAAAATTTGACTTTGTGAACCAACTGAAATATCAGGTTCAGTGTTCCTTGTTCCTTGTTAATAGTTTATACTCTTGTAACATGATTAAATGTTGTCACTATGATGATAACATAGTGTGGTGACTTGGAATCCCTGAGTTCCTGGGTTTGAATCTAACTGTATAATATTGGATTGCCAGTTCAGTTTAAAGTATTTTATATATATATACATACATATATATAAATGTAATCAAAATGAAAAACTGGAGTTGTAACTATGGTAATTAATAGCTATTAAGGGAAGGACTTCACTTCCTTACAGCATCACTGTAAGTTTCTACAGTGATTGCCATTGTATAAATGAAGAACTCAAGGTTCCATAGAGGAACCTTGACAATATTCCCTGACAATAATAGCTAGGAGTGCATGCTCTGAAGCCAGACTGCCTGGGATTGAATCCCAGCTCTTTTTAGGAAACCCTCAGCAAGTTATTTAAATTGTTTTTACCAGGTATGGTGGTGCATGCCTGTAATCCTAGCACTTGAGAGACTGAGAAAGACCTTTGCAATGAGTTCAAGGCTAGCCAGGGCTACATAGCAAGACCTTATTTCCTGAAAACAAACAGAGAAATTAAAACACAAACATTTGCTCTGTTTCAGTTTATCATCTCTAAAAATGGAGATTGGGCTCATTGCTTAGTGGTAGAGTGTACCAAGCCCTGGATGCAAACTTAGCACAGAAAGGGAGGCAGAGGAGAGAGAGGAAAATAATAATGAAAGAGAGAAGAAAATAACATTTACAGTTCCTACCTCATAGAGTTGTTGTGGAAATTAAGTTAGGGAGGTTAACTAGTTTTCCTGAAGTCACACTAGAATTAAATCCAACTCTTGACACAGCACTACAGTATAGACTGTTGACCTCTTTGGGGCCGACTGTTGACCACTGCAGGGTCAGACTGTTGACCCTAACTGCTATGGGGCAGACTGTTGACCTCTAACCACCATGGGGTAGACCACTACGGGGTAGACTGTTGACCACTAACCGCTATGGCTAACCACTATGGGGGCAGACTGTTGACTGCTAACTGCTATGGGGGCAGACTGTTGACTGCTATGGTACTGTTAACCACTATGGTGTATGAGTTAACAAATTGTGGGCTAGGTTGGGGAGCTACTGAAATGAGAGAGGCAGATGAAGAAGGGAAGAAAGAAAAAGAGAGGATTGTGTAAATTGTGGCAAACAGAAAAGATAAAGATAGAATACCAAACTTGTCTGCAGGATATTGATGTTTCTTTTGATCTGGTAGAGTATTAAACTGGCAGAAACCATAGTTTAAAATATAACGATCATTCCTCCGACTGAGGTTCCTTTGATTCTCCCATCTGAGTCCTACAGGTTGTTTTCCAAGGCAAAGATGATAAATCGTTTTCCTCTGGCTTGCTGTGTTTTTGAGCTGTCTTGAACAGCAATGGTATTATGTAGTTTGTGGACTTGACATTGCTATGCACAGTTTTATTTAATGAATTCTATAAGTGCATTTGGCTGTGTATCATACATGTAACAGTGAACCATGTGAGATAATTGATATAGTACAAATTAAGCCATTTTCTGAAGAATCCTATAGTTCAATGAGTGGTCTTAATAATATCATTAAAGTAGACATGTTTGAGCTTTTCACATGGTCTGGGTTCATGGTCAGCATACTGCAGGAAGCAATTGCATAAGTGGAATGTATGCTTCTTCCTCCCCAGTTGTGCTGCATGGAAACAACCTGCTAGTGTTTGGAGGTACAGGCATCCCATTTGGTGAGAGCAACGGCAATGACGTCCATGTCTGTAACGTGAAGTACAAGAGATGGGCTTTACTCAGCTGTCGGGGGAAGAGACCCAGTCGTATATATGGACAGGTACTAATCTGTGGCTAATGAATGGTGAATGTGCTTATTTCATATTTTTCTAGTCTAGCAGTGTCAGAATACAGTGCTACCATTATTTTAATAGAGATTCAAAGTAAATTCATATATCTTACCACTCTCCTCTCTTGTTTTCACCATTCTTTGTTGGGGGAGAGGGGGAATTTTTTGTGTGCAGGCTAGGGGACAGCCTCAAGTATTGTTCTTAGGAGCTGTGTCCACCTTTTGTGTCTCCTTTGAGACAGTCTCTCTCTGAGATCTGGGGCTTGCTGATGAGGCCTCCCCAGTATTGCTTTTATAAGTGGCTATGACCACTCCTGTTTTGTTTTGTCTGTTGTTTTACATGGGTGTAGGAATTGAACTCTGGTCCTTGTGCTTGCACACCAGCATTTTACCCACCAAGACATCTTCCCAGTGCCACTTTTTGCTTCTGATCCAGTTTTAAGGTTAAGAGCTAGATCTACGTAGAAATTACTTTGCACAACCCCTAGTTCGTGGTCTGAGTCTGCTCTGATGACGGGCATCTAGGAAGAACTTTATTTCCTAAGAAGTGTAGCTCATCAAGAGACTCTACAAGCCGGGCGGTGGTGGCGCATGCCTTTAATTCCAGCACTTGGGAGGCAGAGAAACCCTGTCTCAAAAGACCGAGAGAGAGAGAGAGAGAGAGAGAGAGAGAGAGAGAGAGAGAGAGAGACAGACAGAGACTCTACACAAAGCTGAACTAAAGCATGTAGAGACTGTTCGTAGGTCAGTTTAACCTTTGGTCTTGGTTTTTTTGTTTGTTTGGTTTGGTTTGGTTTGGTTTGGTTTTTCAAGACAGGGTTTCTCTGTGTAGTAGCCCTGGCTGTCCTAGAATTCACTCTATAGACCATACTGGCCTTGAACTCAGAGATCACCTGCCTCTGCCTCCTGAGTGCTGGGACAAAAGGTGTGTGCTACTACCACTTGGCTTAATCTTTGGTTTGTAAAGTTATATCTGAAAGATTGTGGGCTACGCACCCTAGCCAGACTTTTGAGACCAGTGGTTGAACTTGGAATAACCACCATTTGGCATCGGGCTCAGCTGTCTTGCACACAGGAGTGATTAAACACTTCTGAGTTCTAACTATGAAAAGGTTCTTTCTAGACAACTCTCTCTCACTGCAGAGGCTACTCAGGCTCTAAGAATTAGCTGTGGCAGTGACTGAAGCGGAGTCTGATGGAAGTGTCAGCTCTGAGCTCCACATTTCTAGGTCAGTGCTAGCTTCGTTCCCATCTGTTGCTGCTGCTTGGGAGTGTGAGAGGCGGCTTTCAGGGGAAATGCTCCTGTCCACTGGCCCTACATTTCTGACTCTTAAGACAGTCACTGAACAGATACCTTTCTGGGTAGAACTAGCAAAGCTTTACTTTGTAAAGTCAAACAAAGGTAAAACAGCCCCCAGGTTCTAGAAAAAGATTTAGCCGGGTTGGGGATTTAGCTCAATGGTAGAGCGCTTGCCTAGCAAGCACAAGGCCCTGGGTTCGATCCTCAGCTAAAAAGAAAAAAAAAAAAAAAAAAGATTTAGTCATTCATTCATGAACAAGGTTTCACATGTTGCACAGACTGGCCTCAACCTCATGAATAGTTGGGATTATAGGCGAATGTCAGATACCTGGCTTTAGGGTCTGATTTTTTTGTTTTGTTTTTGTTTTTGTTTTTTGAGACAGGGTTTCTCTGTGTAGCTTTGCACCTTTCCTGGAACTCGCTTTGGAGACCAGGCTGGCCTCGAACTCACAGAGATCCACCTGGCTCTGCCTCCCGAGTGCTGGGATTAAAGGCGTGCGCCACTACCACCCGGCCTGATTTATTTTCAACCTTTCAGAATTTTTGTTTGTTATTACTAGTATGTGTGCATGTACACAGGCAACACAGCTCAAAGGTACAGGTCAGAGAACAACTTTTGTGGTTGGTTGTCTCCCTTGTTGTGGGTTCTGGGGATGAACTCAAAGTTAGGCTCACATGGCTGGCGCTTTTACCCACTGGCTCATCTTGTCAGCCCTTTAGCTTGTAATTTTTGAGATTCTTAGTAGGGTTTTTGGTTTTGGGGTTTTTTGTTTTGTTTTGTTTCTGAGGTCTCACTGTTGGTTAAATTGGGGCAGCAAGTGGCTGGCCACCACCCGTGGTGGCCATGCTGGCAGAGGAGCGTGCCCATGGAAGAATCACGAGCCATGGTTACCTTTCTAGAGCTTTATTGGGAGAGAAAGGGAGAGAGGGGGAGAGAGAGACAGAGAGACAGAGAGACCGCGCAGAGAGAAGAGAGCAGAAAGAGAAAAAGGGAGAAGGGTTTAGAGCTTTAGCAGAAAGCTTGGAGATAAAGTAACTCTTATTTGCCCGTTAGCTGGCAGAAGTTCCTGCGACTCTGTTATGTAGCCAGATTTACCAGTACCCGCCCCTATCCGCCAATGTAGGTGGTAAATGTATCTGTCCCTTTGTCCCATGGCTATAGCTGAGAGAAAAATAAAAAATTAAAATAACAAACTGGGATCAGATTCCAATCTCGGGCGACCCAAAAGAATGGATAGAGATCTAAGAATCAGCTCAAGTTCGCCATCCTCTTCATCAAGGTATGGGAAGGGCTGCAGCTGCGATGCCGTTGGTTCACCTGGTAGACCCCAGATGACATTTTTCTCCTCATCAGGAGCAAAAATGTGCCTCCCGTTGCCAGCACAGCCCAAGGACAACCCCCGGGGTGTCCGTCGAAAAGGATATAGCTCAGACTACAGCTGTGAGAACAGCACTCACTGAAGAATCATGGCGGTAGTTGTATAGAGGTCCAGTGGAAGTGAGGGATGCACCTGGCAGCAGTCAGCAGGTCCTCGGTTGGTGTTTATACACGTCACGACACCAAATGTTGGTTAAATTGGCGCTGCTGGTGGCTGGCCACTGCCCGTGGCAGCCATGCCAGCAGAGGAGCATGCCCGTGGAAGAATCATGAGCCATGGTTACCTTTCTATAGCTTTACTGGGAGAGAAAGGGAGAGAGGGGGAGAGGAGGAGGGGGGGAGAGAGGGGGGTGAAGGGAGAGAGACAGAGAGCTCTCTTCCTTCCTGCGAGGAGGGAAGAGAGCAGAAAGAGAAAAAGGAACGCACAGAGGGCCCACCCGCTTTTTAAGCTGGGACACTGTCGCAGGCTGATGACATAATTAAGGACAGAACCCTTACACTTACTTCATAGCTCAGGTTGGCCAGGAACTCACTATGGAGCCTTTAACCTAGCCTCACACTCTTTCCTGATCTTATTGCCTCAGCCTCATGAGTACTAGAATTATAAGCAAGCCCCATCATAGCTGAGTCAAAGTCTGATACTTTATTTTATTTTTAGATTTTTGTTTGTGTGTATGTATGTTTTGCCAGCATGTGTGTGTGTGCTGTGTCTATGCTTAGTGCTCATGAAGGTCAGAAGAAGGTGTTGGGTCTCCTGGAACTGGAATTATGGGATGGTTATGAACTACCACGTAGGTACTGGGAACTGAACTCAAGTGCTCTTAACTCCTGAGCCATTGATCAGCTCTGATATTTTATTTTTATATTATGTGATGTGAGTGCACAGATGCCTAGGGAGCTGAAGGTACAGGTGGTTGTGAGCTACTCAACATGAGTGCAGGGAAATGATTCCAGTTCTCTGGGAGAGAAGAGAGCTGCTGAGCCATGTCTCTACACCAAGATTCTCATTCCCTCCCTCCCTCTCTCTCTCTCTCTCTCTCTCTCTCTCTCTCTCTCTCTCTCTCGTCATTTGCCTCAGCAGAATGCCAAATGCCATTTATTGAAGGAGGGAGGAGGCCTTAAATACAGGCTTACAGCACAATGGGAGAACCCCGGAGGGCAGAAGTTTGCTACTGATGTTTTAACAATGTTGTATCTAAGCTGTTAACACCCTATATGCAGGATACACAAACAAGGAACTTCCCTTAAGCATTTAGGAGGGTGGAAACCAGCAGGGAATTAGCATAGGGAGGACATCAACGTCAAGGTCAGCAAGCAAGGCAACAGCTACCCAAAACGGGGGCCAGGGACCTACAGGTCCCCACCTTTTACTAAAAAATGAGCTTCTGACTTAGGTTGCGTGGGACGTCAGCAGGTCACCTTACCCATCATGGAGACACCTGCCCAGGCCACACAGGTGCTCTGTCTTAGGTTGGTGAGCGCCGCCCCCCCAGGCATTACCGTCTCTGAATATTCATTATCATACAGGCTCAACCATGTGTGAGCTGTAGAGTTAACTGCTGCCAAAGATCTCAAATTGGTGCTGAGCTTGCAATCTGTGTGTTCGACACAGAAAAGACCAATAGAAGTCCTAACCTACCCATAGCCAGTAGGCTAGAGGCAACTGAGCCATTCCCTTCCTTAACGAGCCTTATTGCAAATTGGAGTCCTTGTAAGATGGTAAGATTCTCATATTTTAAAGGGTTAAAAAAAGAGAAACCGGCAGTGTTGGCACATGCCTTTAATCTCAGCACTCGGGAGGCAGAGGCAGGGATCAGACTCCGCTTTTCATAAGACTGGGTTCTTTTAGAGGAGAATGGTATTTAGAAGTTAATATTTGGCAGGGTGGTGGTGGCGCATGCCTTTAATCCCAGCGCTTGGGAGGCAGAGGCAGGCGGATCTCTGTGAGTTTGAGGTCAGCCTGGTCTACAGAGTGAGTTCCAAAACAGCCAGGGCTCCACAGAAACGCGCGCGCGCGCGCACACACACACACACACACAAAACCAGAATAAAACAAGACAAAACAAAACAAAAAGAAGAGAATTTGATAGAACATGATTTGGGGGCATTGCTAAGTTTATGTTCTGTAATAAAGTGTTAAGGATTAAGGAGTCATTCTTATTCACCTTTCTACAGGCCATGGCCCTCATCAATGGTTCCCTTTATGTCTTTGGGGGAACAACTGGCTACATCTACAGCACAGACCTGCACAAGTTAGATCTCAACACCATGGTGTGGACACAACTCAAACCAAACAACCTGTCCTGTGACCTGCCTGAGGAGCGGTAAGGTGCTGGGGCTGAGCACTGCGGTCTTTCTTGCTGACATTTGAGCTCTTCCAGAACCTTGGCACCAGGAAGAGAAAACTCCCTTGATAAAGTAGTTAACTGGCATGTGGGTCCAGATCAGTGCTAAAGAAAGGGCTGTTGGTGAAAATACAGTGTTTTCCTCTAAGTGTAAAATTTTTAAAATATTATTTCTTTGTATGTTTTAGCTTTTAGTAGCAAGAAGCTTGTAGTTTTGAAAGGAACCAATGGTAGCAGTTGCCAATAAAAGTCATAATGAAGGTCAGTGAGTGTTGACTGGAAGGAGGGACAGACAGGAAGATAGATGATGGATGGAGAGTACCTGGGATAATGTTCATCTCACTGTCTCTAAAACATCCCAACATCCTATTGCTTTCTGGTTTTTGTTTTTTGTAGGCCAGGCTGGCCTCGAACTCACAGAGATCCCCCTGCCTCTGCCTCCCGAGTGCTGGGATTGCAGGCGTGCGCCACCACCGCCCAGCCTCTCCTGTTACCTTCTGCTAATGGCCTTAGATCTTTCACCTTTCTTTCCATAGGAATAGTTACCTCTTAGAGTTAAACTTAATGGCAAACTTAGTGTTATTTTCCTGAGTTTAAAAACAAAGTAAATATTTTTTAATTTCCTCTCTTCAGATTAATTGGGTGTCTTTTGTTGCCTTTAAGCAAAATGTCTGTGTTTGCTGTACTCCATTGTCCTTGCAGTAGGATGTTGATGGGCTGGCTATTGAGTTCCTGGGAGGAAATGGGAGGTGGCTGTTAATACAGTTATTTGGATATAATTTATGCTGAGAGCACTAGGGGCTTTCAGGGAAAAAAGACTTCACATAGTAGCCTTCTTTAAGTTATTTTATGGACAAACACATTGTTCCCACTAGAAGACTTAAGGCAGGAAGATTAAGAATTCCAATTCTGCCGGGCAGTGGTGGCACTCTGAGTTCAAGGCCAGCCTGGACTACAGAGGTAGTCCAGGACAGGCTCCAAAGCTACAGAGAAACCCTGTCTTGAAAAACCAAAAAAAAAAAAGAATTCCAATTCTAAGGGGCTGAAAGAATGGCTCAGTGGTTAAGATGGCTGCTCTTCCAAAGGCCTTGAGTTCAATTCCCAGCACCTGTATGGTGGCTCACAACTAGTCCCATGGGATTCTGCAGTTGTTTGTTTGTTTGTTTGTTTGTTTGGTATGTGGAGCTGAGGATCAAACCCAGGCCCTTGCGCTTGCTAGGCAAGCGCTCTACCACCGAGCTAAATCCCCAACCCTTTAGTTGTTTTTTAAAACTCTTACTCTTTTGGCACTTTTGGGGGGGCCTATCACCCAGCACCCAAATTCTTTTTTTTTTTTTTCCCTTTTGGTTTTTCGAGACAAGGCTTCTCTGTGTAGCTTTGTGCCTTTCCTGGAACTTACTCTGTAGACCAGGCTGACCTCGAACTCACAGAGATCCACCTGCCTCTGCCTCCCAAGTGCTGGGATTAAAGGCATGCGCCAGCACCGCCTGGCCTATGTTTCTTGATTATCCTAAATAATTTATAAATACTAGCTTTCAAAAACTAGAAGTTTGCCTTACATTTTTAAATGAACTGCATAAGTACAATACCTTAAACAAGAGTAGAAACATACATACAGTGTGACGAAAATAACTTCAAATTTGTATCAATATACTATATTCCCCTAAATGATAACAAACATTGGCAACCCACCAAATAACCAACAGCCACTTACACCATTTCTTGGGAATGTGGGCATTGTCTTCTCTAGACTGCTTCCTGTGTCTGTGGGTGAAGACATCTTTAGGGGTCCCTGAGAAAATTGAGATAATGATCAAGTCCTGGGAAGACCATCAGTAACCTTTGTTGATAGATATTACCTGTCAAGGTTCAGGAGGTCTCCCTTGATCAAACCTGATCCATATTAACCTGGAGTGAATCAACATCCTCTTGTTTCCTGTGGAAACAAAAGCAAAACCTCTTCTCCAAAGCATTTTTAACTTAATTTTACAAATATATTTTTACTTTTGTTTTAAAGTTAAGGCATTTCTCAAATATCTAGGCTGTGTATGTCATCAGTCCCTCTGTCAGTCCCATGTCTCTCAGCAGCTGTTCTTCGCTTGTCAGCAATCAAAAATTTAAAATCAACACAATAACACCCAACATCCAGACTCCCTCTGTGTTTCCCTTCTCTCCATGGCTTATTCTTTTTTATATTACTTCTCTCTTTAAAGACTTTATTTTTAAACTATTCATTTTTTTCTATGACTGTACCCTTTTTCTTTTCTTAAGCCTACACACATTGTCAAACACACTATAGTCTGTTTAGAGTTTTTCCCATCTGTATCTCTTGTACTGTGTGTCTTTTATCCTGTAAGGCCAGTGAAAGAATGGACGTTCCAAAGAGAGAGAAAGCAGGCAAAGAGAGATCAAGCTTCCTTCTTCCAGGTCTTTTATATAGACTGCCAACAGAAGGTGTGGCCCGGATTAAAGGTGGATCTTCCCACTTCAAATGCTTTAATTAACAAAAAAAAATCCCTTGCGGAGAGGTGGTGGCACACGCCTTTAATCCCAGTACTGGGGAGGCAGACGCAGGCAGATCTCTGAGTTCGAGGCCAGCCTAGTCTATGAAGAGAGTTCCAAGACAAGCTCCAAAGCTACACAGAGAAATCCTGTCTCAAAAACAAACAAACAAAAAACAAAAAACAAAAAAAAAAAAGAAAGAAAATACAAATCAGCAAATTGAAGAAACGAAAAATAAAACTAAACTTAGAGGTAGCTGAGGTTGCCATCTAAGATGGGAACACCCTTGCATTCCTGTGTGTTTGTACACTGAAAGTTTTAAAACTGGCTGCAGGCTATTTAACATGGAGCTCATTTCCTTTCCAGTTAATGGTATGAACAGAACTTTGGAATGGATTAGCTGTCCTTTCTTTCATATTGATTGTGTGCATATTCATTTTATGCATGTTCTATAGTTCATTTGACTAGTTCACTACTAGTTAACACTTGGGTCATTTCTAACAATTTATCGTCATAAATAATGGCAGTATTTAGCTAATAAAACTTCACAGCTAAACCTTAGGGAGGTCATTTTCACCCAGTTATATTTTTCGATATTTTCAGGTACAGACATGAAATTGCTCATGATGGGCAGAGGATTTACATCTTGGGAGGAGGGACTTCCTGGACAGCCTATTCCTTAAACAAGGTACTTTTTTTTCTTTAAAGAAGTGGGAGACAATAGACAGAGGACTATATCTTTCTAATTAAGATGATTCTGTTAGTATTTCAATTGTTGAGCAGCTTCCTCAACACTTGTTTTTTGATCAGAGTTCTCTATGACAGAAGGTTGAACTCAGTGCTCCCGATGCGCTTTGCAGCTGATAGTCACATTCATCACATGCTGAAAAGTCTGTGTGAACATTGTGGTGGATGAGGACAGTAACTACAGAATGTATAGTAATTAGAGTTGAGTCAGTCTTCACAGAATGTCACATCCCTCTGTTGGTGCAGTGCATTAAGAAGGACAGACAGGCTTAGGGCTGTACATCCCTGACTCCAGAGAGCCCAGTTCCTTAGGCCTTTTAGTCCTCTATCCCCATGGTATTTAGAACATAGCAGTTCGAAATCCCAGAGGAGATCTAGGTCAGGTGACAGAGCCCCTGGCCTGTCTTGGACCTTTAAGGAGTTTGCTGACTTGTCCCGTTCTCTTACCAATGCTGCTTTTCCCTGTCACAAGAATGTCTCACGCTCACTGTGGAGATGTCAAAGGGGCAGGGTAGCATACTTCTCTCCTCATTCTAGCCTTTTCTTTTCACTTTGTCTAAAACTGCTCCAAAAATGTTCACTGTCAAAATCTGCTTTTACAGAAACTAAGATTACAGCTATTTACTTGTACATATATGCTTTTTTTTTTTCCTTCTAAGATCCATGCATACAACCTTGAAACAAATGTATGGGAGGAGATCGCAACAAAACCTCATGAAAAAATAGGTAAATTAAAAGTATTGATTCATGTCTTTAGCAAATGTATTTTATACTTGTTCTTGGTGGGGGTAAGGGTAATTTTCTTAAGTGATATGGTACATAAAATGACGTTAGTAGTTACTTTATTCTTCAACTCAGTTGTTATTCTCTCTCAGCTACTGAGCAGAGAGATTTTAATAGAGATCCCTGAGTTATGTGGTCCAAGTGAAAGAACACATGAGAAATAAGAAATGGGCCTTAAGGACTAGAGAGGTGCTTAGTGGTCAAGAGCTCGTGCTGCTCTTTCGGAGGACCTGAGTCCAGTTCCCAACATCAGGAATGTACCACCTCCTGTAACTCTAGCTTGAGGTGCTGTGAGTTCCCCGGGGGGGGGGTGGGGTGGGGTGTCTTTGAGGCATACACATGTGTTATACACACATACTCACACAAGAATGAAAAAGAGAAAAGACGGTGGGAACTTCAAATCTGCCCATCTGAGGCGCTGTCACCCACCCTTCTTCCTCTGTTTCCCCGACACTCCATCCGGAAGGACTGGGATAACTAGCTGTTGTTTTCTTGAATAATGCAGTTCCTGTATTTATGTGTTTGACAGGCTTTCCTGCAGCCCGAAGATGTCACAGCTGTGTTCAAATAAAAAATGGTATGGAGTCCGACTAAAATTTTGATTCATTTCTGTAATCTTACCTGCTGAGAATGACTGATTTCCTGATTAGCTCCTCTAAGGGGTGCATAATTTTGTAATTTAAACTTAAAGGGAACACTAGGCAATTTTCAGAATGTAAACTAGTTTTGTGTCTGGGCTCTCTCTGTTAAAAGAACTCTGAAGTTAATGGTAAATAAGCTTTTATTGGATCTTCCAGCATGATTTATGGTTCTAGCCCTGTGAGTACTTGCACAGATAGACCTCAGTGCACATTGTACTAAAATTGTAATAACTTCTCCAGAATACTATAGCATAAAGTTTATTCTGTTCTCTATCTGATGTCAGAACTCTGAGTTCATCCCTTGGTTCTCCTGTAGCAAAGGCCTTGTATGATTTCAGAAAGTAGCAGCACTTGAAGCCTGCTAACAACTCTTCTTTGGCTAATATTTCTGGCTTTTGATTTACAGGACATTTTATAGTTTGACATACCTCCTTGAGCACCCCTTACTCCCCTCCCCCCCACCTCTGGGAAGGGGTATATGCAGGAACTTGATAGCCTGTATCCTTTTAGCATCCCACTTCAGATTTAAGTAGTATTTATCTGCCATTTTATGTATACACAGGGACTTTTTAAAAATTATGCTTCTGTTTTTTGGATAAGATTTATAGGTTGTGACACTGTTCTGCTTTGCCTCTGAGAATGGAGCTATTCTTTAAAGTTTTTCTTGAGTCCCAGCCAAAAAAAAGTTCCTGGTATATTTTATAGTTTAATTAAGTATTGGCTTAAAGTTGGCCCAGACTTGAATTAGCCATTTATTCATTTGCTTCCTGGGAGCCATGCATCATTCAGTTGGAACCTCTGGGCCTTTAAAAGGTCACATGGTCTTTGCTAGGAGTTGATCAATAGTTAAAACTAACCCCCCCAGAGCTATACAGATCAAATGAGCTTTGGCTATATTTATTTACTTACTATTTATTTATTTGTTTGCTTGTTTATAGTGGTTTTTCTGAGACAGGGTTTCTCTGTGTAACAGCCCTGGCTGTCCTGGAACTCGCTCTGTAGACCAGGCTGTCCTGGAACTCACAGAGATCCACCTGCCTCTGCCTCCCCAGTGCTGGGATTAAAGGCGTGTGCCACTGCATCCAGCTCACTTTGTGTGTGTGTGTGTGTGTGTGTGTGTGTGTGTGTGTGTGTGTGTGTGTAAGGACCTATTTTGTGGTCCAGATTGCATATGATATTTTGTGGTCCATTCAAAAGAAGAGCTGGAAAACCTGGTTTGTAGCTGTGTTTGATTCGTGTTTTCTTGTCTAGTGGGAGTTTAAGCTTCTCGTGGAAATGGAGAAGCGGTGGCTAGCCTGCTCCTTCCAGGGCGTCTCTCTTGGGCTGCATAGCCAACCTCCTTCAGAGCATGAGCTTCCCCAGACCCAGTTTCTTTATTTCCAGCTTCTGTTCATTCACTTTCAGTGCCTGGAACCTAGAAATGTTTAAATTTGAGAACCTGACATGAAGCCTCCCTAGAGGCTGGCATCCTTAGTCCCAGTGAAACGTCCTAGTTCTGTTGAGGAATGGCCCACCTGTCAGCTAACCATATGTTCTCCCAGAAGACATGCTGTAGCTGTAGCTCATTGCCTTTGTGTGCTATTGGCTTTCTCCTTTCTTGGCAGATGTTTTCATTTGTGGGGGCTATAATGGAGAAGTGATCCTGGGAGACATCTGGAAGCTGAATCTGCAGACTTTTCAGTGGGTGAAGCTCCCTGCTACCATGCCAGAGCCTGTTTACTTTCACTGTGCAGCTGTTACCCCCGTGAGTTTGTTTTTATATCCTTCTTACATAGTGGATGGTAAGGAGTGCTAGCAAGGTGGAAAGATGCTGATATTGACCAACTGTGGGCTAAGACAAGGAGAGGAAAACACTACTATATCCAAGTGTAGGAGAGCACTACAAATGTCAAGGAAATTCAGTGTGTAGTTATTTTAGGTCCTGACAGTCAATTCTAAGGTGTTTCTTAAGAGGGCAGAATAATGTTATCCTTTAGTACCATATTATTAAAGATACTGTTTTTCATCTTTGTATCACCAACATTTGATATTTTGGATACTCAATATACTCTAAACTTAATTGTTAATAAAAAGTTGTTTGTAGTTTAAGTTAAAACACACACACACACACACACACACACACACACACACACACACACACACAAAACCAGGCAGTAGTGTTGGCACATGCCTTTAATCCCAGCACTCAGGAGGCAGAGGCAGGCAGATAGACCTCCGAGTTCAAGGTTAGCCTGGTCTACAGAACAGGTTCCAGGACAGCCAGGGCTACACAGAGAAACCCTATCTCAAAAAAGGAACAAAACCAAAACACAATATAAGCAAATTAAAAAAGAAAACAAAACTATAGAACTGGACCTGGTAATTCTACCATGCAGGAAGCAGATCAGTTGAGCTTAAGAATTTGATTCCAGCTAAGCAATGTATGAAACAAAACAAAAATCCCACCAAAATCCTATTTTTTTCTTTACTAACCCACTCATTATATAAGCACTCTCGGTTTCTGCATAGGCTCAGATGAGTTGAGAAATTCTGTGTCTGTGGAGCTGGGTGTTGAACCCGGGCTTGGTGGTTATACAAGTGTTGCACCTGATTGCAAGTCCAGCCTGAGGGATTGTTTTGTTTCATCTCACCTTGATCCCATCTACGCTGCTCCCTTTCCTTTGCTGAAAAGTCTCTGCCTTGGTAGCTATTGCTCTTCCATTTGAATTTGTCTTCTTTTAACTGCCATTTGTTCATAGGCTGGTTGCATGTACATTCACGGAGGAGTGGTGAACATCCACGAAAACAAACGGACTGGGTCATTGTTTAAGATCTGGCTGGTGGTACCTAGCTTGCTGGAACTGGCATGGGAGAAGCTGCTCGCGGCCTTCCCCAACCTAGCAAACCTCTCCCGAACACAGCTTCTGCACCTTGGACTAACACAGGACCTCATCGAACGCTTGAAATGAGGATTCTGGACTGTTCATTGATACTGGAAATGTTAATTTAAAGAGACTCCTTTATTTATGGGCAGTGTAGAGTGTGCTACAAAGAGAATCGGTTACCCTGATCAAGGCCTTATTCAGAAAATACATCAGATGCCTTTTTCGTGAATGGGTTTAAGTTTATGGACATCTCACTCTCTCCTGTGCTATTTTCTTTGCTTCCCTCCCTCCTGCCCCAGTCTGCACCCCATATATGCTTTCCCTCTTTCCTGATGGAGCTGAGGGAGTGTCTGAAAGTACTTTAATGATGTTAGGAATCACGAGAGATAAATTGTTTTTGTTGTTGTTGTTGTTTTTCTATTTGTTATTTTAAAGAAATTCTAAACATATTGACCATGTCAGCTAATACCACCTATAAAGCATTGTCATCAACAAACACCAAATTTAAAAAGCCAGCAACAAGTGGTCTGGGAGATAGATCAGGAAGACTGACCTGGGTAATCTTGCAGGCTGTTCTTAAATTTGGATGTTGAGTTAGTGTTTCTGAGCTGTGTCTGAGTGGCTGGGCTCAGATAGCAGTGGTTGACTTGGTGCAAAGATACCTAACCTTGACAAAGGAGAGAGTTCAGCAACGTTTGATTAGTGAGCCCCTCAACCTGTTGATGCCCCGTGGTTAGCATTGGCCTGCTGAGACTTAGCGTTGTGTGTCAGCGTCACATTGTTGGTGTCTTTCAAATTAAATGTATGGCGTCAAGTTCTTTCTAGGCATTGTGAACTTCCCCTGCGCTTATTAATGGCTTTAACTATGTCTTTAACCTCTCCATGGGGAACTGTAGATTCTAAGTGCGTGGTGTAAATGTCAAAGGACAGTAGAGTAGAGCATAGCACCTGCACCCTTCAGACTTTTAGCTTAGCTTCTGCTTGGGGCGATGGCCTTTGACTATCAGAGCAGCCGTTTCCTTTTTAATCTCTGGACCACGTTCTTGCATTTTCTCAAGCAGTTGGTTCCAGATTCCCTCCTGAGCTTCTTACCCCCTTTGCTGTCTGCTTCTGTGTACACGGTGCTGTAATTGCCTAGTAATTAGATAAAATGTCCTAGGGAAGAGGCACAGCTTATCCTCCTCAAGAAGAAGCAAGTGTCAGGAGGAAGGAGTGAGACAGGATCATTCGCCTTTTTTGTGAGAGGTTTTAGTTCTGGTCTGTTTTGTTTGGAAGAAAAGTGACCTAAGTTTTCACTGTTTTGTCTTCAGACTGCTAGAAGAGTTGAGGGAGTTGCTTGTGTAAGCCTGTGGGTATCCATAGGTGTGGTCAGAGTACTGGAGGCCTGCAGGAGGGCGAGCCAGACCCTCCTGCAGGCCCGTTATGGAGGAGACATGTGCAGGAGATTTGGAACACTATTTTTCCTTTAAGTGCCTCTTTTTCACCTAGCTTTAACATTGTTCTTTTTCTTTTTGCCCAGAAGAGATCTCTTCAGTTTGTGTGGATTTAAAGTCCCCTTTGAGTTACAGTTGAAAAGTTCCTGCCCAGTATGCAGTCCTCGGGAGGTCTTTTGACCTCTCCTCACAGCAGGCCCTTCTGCTCCATCTGTGTGGGCTCAGTGGAGCCTTTGCTCGCACCCAGGGAAGCACTTAACTGTGAGTTTGGGTCATTCCTGAGGAGTGAGGAGATGGAGCTGCTCTTCTGGGGTCCCATCCCCCAAATCTCGCCATTTCCTGTTGGTGTGGCTTTGACTTCTTACCATCAGAGGAGCCCTCTCCAGAGTAAGTCAGCCTGAGCCACTTTGTGAGTTCAAAACTTTGTGACTCCAGGCCAGGTCTACATCCCAAACTAATAAGCCATGTTTTCCAGGGTGACAGATGGATTTTTGTCATTGGTTTATATAGGGACCAAAGACTGTTCAGCCTCTGTGCTTTGACTGCCATGGTCCTTGGAATACAAGAAGGCCTCTGGTTTCTGTTACACCAAAAAGTTGTAAAGAGAGGACTGAGTCAAGCCACACTTGCTGGCATCCTTTTTAAGCCTTTTGAAGGCACTCTTCTTTGAGGTAGATGTTGGAGGCCTGGAATCAATGACCATATGTGTCTTTGAAGTCCACGTTTGGTCTGAGAGTCTTTGAATAGAACACTAGTGACATGGTGCAGGAGCAGCTGCGAAATCTCCTGTGCACGTGCTCTGGGTGCCAATGACTGCAGGTGAGGACTAGGAAGGTGACTGGTTCCCTGGGGTCGCCAGCACTTGGACCCCTGGAGCGGGAAAGGTGATGGCGCCTGCTGCTCCTCTGCCTCTTTAAGGTAGGCCCTGCCATCTTCCTGTGCCCTGGAAATGGAAGTGCAATATGTAGACACGTGTGCTCTGGACGGATTATGTAGAAGCAATGACTGCAGAGCAGCTTCACTGCCGTTCGTACTGTCTTGTCAAAGTATGCCAAGGATTTTCAGTGTGATCGTAAGCCAACGTTTGGTAAAGCTGGATTTTTTTTTTCAAGTCCATGTTTTCCTATTCTAGTTCATAAAAAATTGCTGTTCCTTAGTGTGTTAGAGTTGAGATTTTTTTTCCCCATTCCTGTTTGTACTATCTTCTATTTGCACGTCTTGCCCAGGAATGAGGAAGTCCAGTTGAAAGTGTTGTCCAAGTGGAGAATAAAAACCTAATATTAATACAGTTCTCCTACATGTACACTAATTTATCTGGGAATGTAATACCTTATTAAATGATGCTTCCATCACTATAAGGTATTTTCCACTTCACAGAAAAACTGCAAACCAGTATATAATAGACTGAAGCTCTACCTGCTTTTCAGGGCAAACCAAACCCTTTTCTCTGGCAGGGATCTTCTTTCAGGGCCTACTGACTTGATCGAAAAGCTTGCTTTATAGCATTCGTGTCCAGCACAGAGCTAGATTTAAAAACTATATATATAAAGTGAAAATATTAACATTTCTAGATTAAAAGTAAGAGACAGTGACCTTTGGTTCTCCACCGTAGCACAATGAAAACACAGACAGTTGAAATCCACAGATAATCAGTGTTTCAACTTTTCTGTTAAATGATTTCTTTACTTACCTTCCCTTTCTAGTCCTCTCCCACAAACATCTCCTTTCAAGGGATTAGTGGTTAGTGAAGAAGAGAAGCTCAGAGAGGGCCTGGAGGCCGCCAGCAGGCCAATGCGGAGGTGTTGGCCGCTGCTGAGAAGCTGCAGGGTCGCTGAGCTGAGGTGGTGCCCTGAGCACCTCTGCTGCTGCTGCTGCTGAGTTCTCTGCTGCCCCTGGCCAGAGAACTCTTAGTTCCTGCGGGGAGAAAAGGCCACGGTGTCTCGCAGAAACGGGAAACCCCATTATCTGAACACATTTCTTTGGCTTTTGACAAAGCTTGCTCTTCTGATTCTTCCTTTGGAGTCACCTTCTCTAGTCTGATAGGCTGGTGTGCGGGAAGGACGCACTGTCCTCGTGGACTGTGTTGGTTTGGTCACCTCTAAAACCAGGTTGGTGTTCTGTGGTCTTAGTGACACTTACACTCTGATGGAGCACAAAAAGCCACTTTCCTTTTGTTCTTCCTTGTGTTCTGGTGTTGGGCTTCAGGGTGAATGAGGGTTTATTGTTATAGCCATGCATTTCAGTGACTGGTTAGCATAGGTGTAAATTCCATTGGTCCCCAGGTACCTTAGAACTCTGGAAGCATAGGCAGGGCCTGAAGTGGGCTCGGTGGGGTTCTGGAACCTCCATGCGCAGTCTCCCTTCTGAGTCTGTGAGATTTGGAAGAAAACAAATCTCCCCCTGTCTAGTGTCCTCAACAGAAGTTCTGAGTTGTGCTTCAAAGGTAGTGCCATCTTCTTGGTGTTCTTCCCGGGTTGTTAATTTTTTTAACTTTTGAGAAGTTTTCTGAAGGCCCCGCTTAGTCTGCACAGGGTGAGTCAGAGGCAGTTTTCAGAGACAAGGCCACTTTCACTAGCTAGTAGTAATTGCTGTTGTACTGGTTCCACGTCGGGAATAGAAGGAGGCAGCAGAGAGCACACTGACTGGAGGAGTCTGTAGGGAGAGTGCAGGCATCTCCCTGAAGAGACTGGAGGACAGGCTAGAAAGGAAGGAAGGCCTCTCTTTGGAGCTGCTCTGAGGCTGGGCCAGGCTTGGCTCATCCGTCCTGCAGGTTGCGCGGCTGTACACAGTGCTTGCCTTACTTTAAAGCTATTGCCACAGTCCTGTTAAATAGTGTGGATGTCCTTTTGCAGTCTGGTGTGCATGCCATGTGATCAGGACAGCTTTTCCACCTCCCCCGGTTTCCTACAAGCAAGTAAATCTACCCTGAAATGTCCAGTCTGTACTTACGTACCTTGTCAGTGTTCGCTGTTGGTTTTCTAAAACAATCTGATCAATAAATCTCTAAACATACTTGGTCCAAGTCGCCATGATTGTCTGCAGTAATTTGTGCACATCTGTGAGTTCCCCTTTTGACCTGTATCGCAGACCTACCCCTCACTATTCACTCTCAGTTCCCACCAGGGTCAGCTTTGCTCTGTCATACCTGTGCGCCCTCCCTACCACCCCACCCTGTGATGTCTTCTGTCTGCTCACTTTCCAGAACACTTTCCTGGACACACAGTAACTCTCAGGAGAACTTTGCAAGGGACAGCCGTGGGGCAGGCTCCCTCACCGCGCCATTCCATATACCACGCACCACTGCTGAGCAGGTTTGTGGTGTGGAGGCTTCCCCGAAGGTTGGAGGAGATACAGGAGGTCTTGACGGGAGTGTGAACCTATGAACAGTCATAGGACTTCACAATCCAAAGAATAGGCCGGAGCTGAGGCAGAGCCCTGTTCTGGGGTCCTCTGGGGATGAGACCACAATTCTTACCCTGCTTTACCCTCTGACCTTTCTCTAGCAACACGTCTCAACTTCGTTAAATCCAGAGTAGACAAGGACACTCCATCCACATTGGGTTACTTCAGGGCCTGCCTCCTAGCAGTGGACACACTCATTCTATTCCCACTGGCTTTCTCTAAGGACAGATTTCTTGGCTGTTACAATGTAAATCTACAAAGAGGAGAAAGGGTTTGTGCTCATTCATACACCATACAGACAGTATAGTCATACATACACC
Organism: Onychomys torridus; assembly: GCF_903995425.1. Classification (NCBI taxonomy): domain Eukaryota; kingdom Metazoa; phylum Chordata; class Mammalia; order Rodentia; family Cricetidae; genus Onychomys; species Onychomys torridus. Next base: position 39,713,305 of record NC_050445.1, on the reverse strand, counting down.
ATGCATACATACATACATGCATACATACATACACCATACAGACAGTCCTATGCGGGTCAGCCTTCCTTCCTCCGACTTATTCTCCTCCTAAAATGTGCTCCCCTAGATCTACCAAGAATAAGAAGTGGGTCCCTTTAACTCCATACTTTCGATCTGCCAGAGCTTTGAAACAGACTCCTGATTTAAAAAAAGAAAAAGAGGCATGGTAGTACACATTCCAGCACTCCAGCAAGCTGATCTCTATGAGTTTGAGGCCAGTCTGGTCTACATAGTGAGTTCCAGGACAGCTAGGATGACATAAAGATCCTGTCTCAAACAACACAAAACAAAAAGACCAGTCCCCCAGAGCTGGAGTTCCAGGCGGTTGTGAGCCACCTGGCATGGGTATTGGGAACCGAACTCCTCAAGACTGCCAAGCCACCCTTCAGTCCCTGAAAGAGATTTTTGTTTGCATTTGACTGGGTTTCTAAGCAAGGCTTCTAGCCCCATTTTTGGCTAGGGGGAGGGGCTGCAGTATCTCAGTTGGTCTGCATGATTTTGTTTTTCTGGTTACATTTATAAAGTCCTAGTTTGTCAGAAACAGTGGCAGAGCCCCTGGTGCTGCCTCAGTCCCTTGCGGCTCATCTGTGGCACTGCGGTCTCCATACTGCCCTCATTGTGTGTGACCCATAGAGCCCTCCGCAGTGAAGGACGTGGTCTGTCTGCACTGTCCACTGGGGTGACAGCTACGAGCCACGCGTGGCTCCTGAGCACTCCAGCACTGCCTACTGGGGCAGAGAAACTGAATTTCAAACTTGACTTACAGGCATTTAGATCTAAGTAGTCACACATGGCTCCAACCACAGATTGGCAGTTTTAGAAAGAGATGAGGGGTTGAGATGGGGCTCTCTGCCCCTGCCTCTGTCAGTAACATGCTTCATCTATGGAACTCACTTTTTCTCAGGCCTTGCTTTACTCATCAGTCAGAGGAAATGGAGTAAGTGATTCCCAAGGTCCCTTATAGGTAAGACACCCTGTGAATAGGATGCTGGCCAAAGGCTGTACAACTTTACAACTGGCCTAAGGTGGCCACTACTCCTTGATCTGATATTCCAGTTGTCGGTCCCCTTGTGTTTGGGGTCAACTCTGTAGCCTAGGTGAGTGCCACATTTGTGGCTGGCTCACTTGTGTGCTACAGGTTTGGCTGTATATGGGGTAGGAAGTCCAGAGCCAGCTGCAAAGCTAACCTGACCTTTAAGCACTGGTTTCTGAAGCATGCAGGGCTGGCCAGATGACTCAGCAGGGAAGAGCTCTGTAGCACAGGTGGCCACCTAAGTTTGAACTATGAAGCACACATAAAGGTAGACGGAGAGACGCCCCTCTGAGTGCTATCTTCTAGTCATCAAAAAATGATACATATTTATTAAATGAGGTCTAAACCCCCAAATTCAGTTCTGGTGGATATTCTAACTTCAGTTCTGATTCAGCTGGTTTAAGAGGTTTGGGGACCCTGTTGTACAGCTGTGCCCTGTCTCTCTTGTTCTATTATAACTGTCCGGCAAAGAACTGTAGAGCCAAGGCCAGAAGGAATGAACATTGCTTGTCTTTGCCTGGTTACCCTGACGTTAGGCTGACAGTCTGATACAGGCTTGTCTCTTCCCTCTCTTGAGAACCACTGAAATAATAGTAAAATGCATTATTGTCATTTCCCCTAAAGTGGGGTTAATATTATCTCTGAGACCACTGTGAGGCTTAAATGCCTGTGTAAAGTGCTTAGCCTGGTGCCTAATGATAATATTGTGTAGTTGTTAGTCACTGCTGCACTCTGGAGTGGGGTGGGGGTAGGGGTGTCTCAAACCAAGACCGTCATTTAGGTGACATTTTAATTAGAGATGAAAAGAATAGTACCTAAAACAAATAACAATAAATAAGCCATCACAGCCTAAACTGCTTAGCACTGTGGCCCTGAGACTAGAGAACCCTGAGGCTGGGGGTACCACAAGGTTATAGGGACATGCCTAGCCCAGGGCATGTGACCCCTGGGCTGGGTCCTCATCATCACCCTCTCCTTCAAACAAACATCTTGTTTTACTGGATATTGTGAATGGATCTTTTCTTGGCTAAGTCTGTAGTTTGAGTGACTCCAAGGGTGTGGCTGGTAAGTCCTCACTCGTTCAGATACAGCCTGGTGTTTAGAACCTTTTAATTTTAAGAACCAGACTAGGGAAAAAAACAAAACAAAACAAAAACCAAAAAACAATCTGGTGTGTAAGTGTGTGTGGTTTTAGTGTCTTTCCCAAAGCTTATTCCTCACTACCAATCTCAAGCAAGAACATTACTGTACCACATTTTTTTCTCCTTAGCCAGATGAAAGCAAGTGGAGGGCCTTACATGGTGAAGAGGAGATCCAGCAGATTTACCATCCTAGGCTCTGACACCCTAGCCTCAGATACAGAAGTGAGACTTCTCAGCTCACGAAGCTGCCAGGCAGGAAGGCCTGCTCAGCACAGCTCTAGGGTTAGTGAGAAGGACAGAGACACTTGGGCCACTTACTGTTTTGGTACCCTACATCAAGCCAGGATCTTTACAGCAATTGCATGTGTGAAATAAAGCAGGCATCAGGGTATGTCACCTTAGAAGGGACAGGCAAATCACTTTATCTTGCTTGAATCTTTTTTTTTTTTTTTAAGCTGAGGATAGGCAAGTGCTCTACCATTGAGTTAAATCCCCAACCCTTGCTTGAATCTTCTAAGCAAAGCTGCAGGAGTCTAGAGCTGAGAAGGCTCTGGTGTTTACTGCAAATATCCAAAATTTCTCACATCCCCTTGTAAGAGAGCAAATCTATTTATGGCCAGGTGGCTGAGGCTCTTATTTACTACAAGAATTCCATCCTCCAACAAGCAAACTCAGATTCAGGATTAAGGTGTCAGCAACTGTGCCTTGCCCACCCTGTGCTGCCCGACACTCAGACAGAACCCTTAGGAACAGTGAACACGGGGCTGCGCACAGCTGCCAGCACATCACGGGCCCAAGACTTCAAGGGCGACTTCCTTTCCCTCCTTGGTGGCAGAGCCATATTTGGCTGTCAGTCCAGCATTTCTCTGCACACTTTCTGCATAGCTAATTGGTGTGGAAAGGGCGTGCAGTGAGTACGCACTTTTCATTCCAGCATTGGAGAGGTCCAGGCAGGTGGATCTCTGAGTTTGAGGCCAGCCTGGTCTACATAGTGAGTTCTAGGCCAGCCAGGGCTTATTCAAACCAAACCAAACCAGAAACCAACCAACCAAAAACTTCATATTGGAACATAAGCTTGGGCTTAGCCACATTTCACAGCATAGGCCAAGGTCAACCAAAGTGGTTGCCAAAGGGAGTTACCGGCTCTCCTAAAGCCAGACCTTTCCTGCCCCCAGGGCAGAAGAGCTTAAAGGAAGGGACCCTTCCCCAGATGGGCGTGGCTCCGCAGAGCCGCAGTGCAGCAGGCTGAAGCCTGGGGCAGGGCCAGGTAGCCGTGCTAGAGGCGGACACCATGTCCCCCAGGTGGCACCGCCAGTCGCCTGTCCCGGCAAAGCTCCCAGTGTCCACACTGCGGGGGAGCCAGGTCAGGGTTTTCCGAAGGGAAGATGGCCTCGCGTTTCACGGAGAAGCCGCCCAGGGTGGTTTCTCTGCCGCCCCCTGGCGGGCAGCGAGGCGGGCAGTTCAGGGCCAGGTCGTGGCCACCAGGGCTTGCAGCGACCCGTGCCCACGCTAACTGTGCATCTAGTGTCCACGCCACCAGCTGGGATGCCACGGGGGCACGGCCTTGTATTCAGGCAGATTGCACCGGAGGCAGGGGTTCTATCCAGCAAACGAGTCAGAGGAGAGTAACCAGGTACCTCAGTACCTGTCCTCAGAGTAGGTTGGTAGGAATCTCAGAGGAGCGTCGTCGAGAGCTAGTTTTCCAGGGCCAGCACCCACCTTCTGGTGCCTTCTGGAAGGGGAAGAAGCCTGCGACAGAAGCCAGCAAAATGCAGGAAGTGAGGGAGAGGCGAGGCCGTGCTCGGGGAGCTCCGATAGATAATCGGGGTTCTCGCTCTAAGGCAGTTAGTGGGGAATTTTAAGTTCGAGGCCCGCCAAGGACCCTGCTTGGTGCACAGGGTGAGGCCTCTTCGGCCAGGGCACTCAGAGTACGCAGAGCAAGGGCTGGGTTTCAGCTCCCATCTCTTTATCATGGGGTAGACACTTGCAATGACAACCTGAGGACCATGGCAGCCACGCCGGGCCAGCACCTCCAGGGACACAGGGAGGTCCCCGTGGAACTCGGACGGGTACCATGGGTCCAGGGCCTTCTCCACTAAAGCTCTGCGGACGAGGCTCCCCTCCCCCACAGCTCTCGTGTAGCACTCACTGCTGTACTGCAGAGGGGCCCAGGCTGCAGGGGAGAGCCACTCCAAACCGGAACGATCTGGTTTAAGGCAAGCTGATTCTCCCTCCCGCTCCCAACCCCCCTCCCCGCTCCCACTCCCTCCCTCCCTCCCTCCCCTCCCACTCTCCCTTCTTCAGCGACAGGCTGCTTTCTGCCGCAGTCCCCTGACCAAGGTAAACAGGAGGGAGGAAAGAAAAAGCCCTGTTTCCATGGCAACCTGCAGGGGCGGTCGATATGGCTCTCTCTCGGAAGACTTTAGGGGAGAAAAGAGGCCCCACTGGAAAAGCAACAGGGAAGAAGGATCCTAGCTGTGTGCATAATGGGGTCGTTCTGGAAGGTGATGTGGGCCTGGAGCAGGGCCGGTCAGGAGCCTGACACCCTCCCTCAGTGAAGTGGCAGGTGGGGAAGGGACCTGGAGACCCAGTTGCACCCCAGGGGCTGGATTCACACCAGAAATGCCACCATCAACTCAGGAAGTATCAAACAGGTACCAGGAGCTGTCAGGGCCTGCCTAGACCCTCATACCTCACTGGCCAATTCCAGAAAACCTTCCGTGGCAGCTCAGCCACAGGGTGAGACCCAGACCCGAAGACTGGTTCTGTCTGAAAGAGGCCCCACCCAGTTCCTTCTCCCGAGAGGAAGGCTCCAGCATGGTTTCTTCTCCAGACTGGCCCAGCTCCTCAGTGTGGCATCACTGAGGACCGAACATCTCCAGCATGGGATTAATGGGAGTGGGTGTCACCCCCTCCTGAAGGACAAGGACTGTCCTGTCACTCTCCAGAGGACGATTGAAGTCCTCACTGCCCAAATAATTACCACACATTGAAACGTCTCCGAGGAGCAAGCTGAGAGGATCAGAAGCCCCCAGGCTTCAGGGTGCCTGGTCAGCTTCCTCAGAATACGCCTTCCATGGGGGTGAGCAGAGGGGAGCAGCTTTTCTTGTCTGAGTGGCTGGGCTAGGAAAAAGGCGGAAACAGGAGTTGTGGGCTGGGCATCTCTCACCCCAGAGAGGCAGTAGTGGAGATGCCCGTGGAGTCCATGTGAGGGGCTGTCGTTTCCTCAGGCCACACAGGAATCCTGGCAGTGGGGCTTCCAAGCCTTGGAAAGTCCAGCCCTGGGCCTCTTCACTGACCATGAGCCCCCGAGGAAGCATGTGATCCGCCAAGATGGCACCTTTCAGACTAGAACAAGGCAACAGACCAACATGTTTTCCTTGCCTAACACTCAGAAAGACCCCATCTCAGCTCTTCTCTTGGCTTGCGGATTCCAGAGCTACCTGAACTTAGTGCCTCCCACTGTGGCCCTTCAGTCCGGCTCCAGCGGCCTCCCCGCTGCTCCTTGTTAGGGCCTGGCCCTGCTCACTACATCTGTAGTCTCGTGGCTCTGCCCTCCATCTCCTGTTCTCTGTTCAAATCTCATCTCAGTGAGGCAGAGCCAAAGCTAGGGTGCTGCTGGGAGACTCCAGGCCTTTGTCCTGACCCCTTGATCCCCAGTTCTATAGCCTTCCTTCCTCTGGGCTGTCCGCTTCCCATCTCCCTTCCTGTTTGTATTGCTTACTGCCTAACTACTGGTTCCACTGTCTCGAGGACTGACATGCTCTGCCTTGTGCTTCCGCTTTCTGTGTCCTCACAGCCTGGAAGACAGTAGACAGTCAATAAACGCTTTGAGATGGCTGCATGGTGGGGGCCCAGGTTCGGAAGGTGGTGTCTTCCATCTCTTGGGCAGCCTGCAGTCTCTCGAGGCCTCCAGCGAGCTGCAGAGCCGTGTGACACACACCCAGTACGGTTCACAGACGGATTCCAGGTGTCACTGCTAAATAGGAAAGAGGCAAAGGCTTTCACAGTAAAAGGGAACACGGACTGTTCCTTTATAGGCTGGGTCACCACATCCAGGCTGTAGGGGTCCTGGGCAACATCTGAAGCACGATTAGACTGCTTCCAGTCTACGTGAGGTCCAGGGTCCGGCCCATTGGCTATAGAGAGGAGACATCTACCCAAGCACATACTCCCTGCCTCTGGGGGCCCCTGGGGGCCTCCTGTGCAGGGTCAGGGCAGTCATTCTGTCCTCTCAGCTTTGAGCTCAGGTAGTGCACCGCCAAGTGCGACCCGGCCAGCCCTGAGCACTGGGAGATGATGGGTGGGGTCAAGAGGAGAAGGCCTCCACCCGGAAGAGCAACATTCTCTCAGACAGGGAGCCTTGGCAGTTGTGGCAGGGGCTCTGTATACCCCTCTGCTTCTTGAGGCTACTAACAGCCTTGGCCGCATGTGACCACGGTGGCAAGTTCCAGCAATTTCCTCAGCCCCCCCCCCCCCCCAACACACACACACTTGCAGTGTGAGTCACCTTCAATTTCCTGCCTGCCTCTTCCCCGATCGACCTGATAAATCCAGGTCGGCTTTTATTGCCTTTGGCAAAACACCGCCATTAAGATTTACAGAGCCGAAAGCCATACAATGTAATCTTCAGAGTAATTTACACAGTGCGTTTCAAAAGATGAAAAGTTAGCATTTCAGAGGTAATTTCATAAAAAGGATTATCAGATTAATCACTGTGTCAATTTAATAGTGGTGTCTAAAATAATTAATTAGCTTGCTTGAAGTCAGCAATGCAAAAATCCCTCCAGAAGGGATACAAATGGCCATGTCCGATGCAAGTATGTTGGGGCAATAGATCTGCAGAGAATTCTTGCTCAAATTACCTCAGAAGAGTGTCTGGTATGGGCGCGCTGGCTTAGAGATAAGAAAATGAAGTGTGGTCCAGTGGCACATGCTTATCATCCAGAACTTGGGAGGTGGAAACAGGAGAAATAGAGGTTACAAGGCAGCTTGGACTTCACGGTGAGTTCAAGGCTAACCTGGGCTACACAGTGAGACGGTTTCCAACAAACACACACACACAAACTGAAAGCAGGTAGAATGAATTCCAAGCCTTCGGATATGACTGCTGGATGCTTGTCCTCACCCACAGAGCAACAGCTGATCTGCCATGTGTTCAATTGCCTTGTGACACCTGGAAAATGTGTCCAAGCAAGCCACATCTGACTGCTGACAGGTCGCGGTGATGGAAGACCCAGGTGTGAATTGCAGCCCGCTCGTGAAATTACCTGTGAGTGTTCCAAGATGGAATGGAGTCTGCAGCAGCTGGGCTAGTCATACACATTGTCCTTATGGTGCCCTCACCAACACAGCTGTGACACATCTGCACGTGTCATGGCAATGCTATATATGTTCTTAGTATTATTATAGGCCGAATAGTGCCATCCCCATCTTCCCTGACACCCACCACCAAAACAAAAGAAGATTCAAGTCCTAACCTGGAACACCACTGAATGTGACCAGCCCTGGGCACCAGGCACCTTGACCTCTAGCTGACCTCAAGAGGAGTCCTTCAGGGAAAATGCTCTCCTCTCCTATCTCTTTTCACACCTCAGATAGGCCTACCCAGCCAGAGTAGCTTGCAGTGAGCTCTCCCTGGGGGAAACGACAGCCAGTTCCTTCAGAAAGGGCGCACTCAGCCAACAGCAGGGTACACTTACCCAGCCTGAGGAGCCTGAGGAGGCAGCCAGGTGGGGGCAGTCAGTCAAGGAGCTCAAAGCCGCAGAGAACCCTTTGGTGGGGAGGCTGAGTTCAGACTTCCTCCACAGCCTCCTGAGGAGGAGGAGTTCAAGCCATTACCTCACAGGATTTCTGAGAGCAGAGCTGAGCGTGCTGAGTCCTCCCTGCTCCCATTTCTTCGCTTTTTCCTAAGGACGTGTGTGTGTGTGTGTGTGTGTGTGTGTGTGTGTGTGTGTGTGTGTGTGTTTGTGTGTGTTTATATATACATGTCTATCTACCGAGTAGGGCAGGGCCTCACCCATCATCCCACATGTGGGAGCTGCCTGTCCCCAGCAGAGCTGCTCTCCCAGGTCTAGGCACTTGGACTCCCTTTCCATGACTCTTAGAAAAGATCTCTATGTACCACCAAAGCTCTCCCCGTGCCCCACAGGGTGGTACCCGCTGGGCAGGTTGCCCCTTCTCCATTTCCCTTCACGGGCTGAGGTTTGGAGTCTTCCTCTGGAGAGCAAGGTGGATCCTGGGAAGAGTTAGTGCTGAGTCATATGGGATAAGAAGACAAGCTTCCTGTCTCCCAGTGTGCTTCCTGCTTCTGGACTTCCACACGTGTGTGTGTGGGGGGGGGGGGTGCTGCTGAGGGGCCTTCTTGAAGAGGCAATGCTGGACTTTTGGACCCAGGACAGGACAAGAGGGGAGCTGGACCAGGGGTAGAACGCAGGAGGCAGTCATTGTTATTGCTCCTCCTTGTTTCTGAGACAGAATTTTGCCTAAGGCAGCCTTGACCGCCTGATCTTCCTCCCAGCCTCCCCGGTACTGGGATGACAGACATGTACTACCATGCCTGGCATCCAGTGATATTTTACATATAATTTGTTTTAGGGTTTAATTTTTAATTTTTATGCCCATGGGAAGTAATTTTTGGTAACTTTCAATCCCAAAGTGGGTTGTGGTTCACTCTTCCCTTGGCAGGCCTAGGTGATGCCATCCATTTCCTGTCTACTCTGGCAAGGCTATGGAGGAAATAGCTGGTGACTTCCTCTTGGTGTTGTTACTGAATTCTTCAGAAGTTTACTGATTAAAGTCTGTACATTTCAAGAGGCCAACTGCAGCCAAACAGTATGTCCCCTTCCTTTCTGTGGAACTGATACGGAATGTATGGCCTCTTGCATGCTAGGCAAATACTGTAACACTGAGCCACACCCCTAGTCCCAGGATGGCTCTTCTGGATGTCATTCATTCATTAGTTAATTGTGTTGGGGATAAACTCCAGGGCCAGGCCTATGCTGAACAAATACTCTTCTACTGAGCTCCAGCACCAAGCCAGACTTCCTTTTAGTGAGGTCAGGATTGGGAGAGGACTAGATGATGAGGCTGTCTGCTTGGTGCTAAGATTTGTGGCTGAGATGGCTTGTCCAGCCACGAGTTACTTTGGTCCTCCTACAGAGCACAGAGAGTGTTCTTGGTCCCTAGACAGAAGATTCTGGTGATAGTTTCTGTAAGACTGTGTAGCTCAAGGGTAAGAGGAGGTTAAGAGCCATGAAGACAGACACTTGGTACTGGGCAAACCATCTTGGAGGATTCCTCCCTGATGTAGGGAGCTGTCAGCCTACTTCTTATTAAAACCTGAAAGGTGAGCCAGGCAGTGGTGGTGCACGCCTTTAATCCCAGCACTCGGGAGGCAGAGGCAGGTGGATCTCTGTGAGTTTGAGGCCAGCCTGGGCTACAGAGATAGTCCAGGACAGGCTCCAAAATGACACAGAGACACCCTGTCTCAAAAAAAAAAAACAAAAAACAAAAAAAAAACCCCTGAAAGTCCCTCCCATCCCCCCAAAGTTGCCCAGGGCCTATTTGGCTTTGAAGATTTGTGGTTCCTTCCAAACTCCTGCTGCATAGGACTACAGATGACATGCAGCACCAAGGTCTTTTCTTACAGAATGTGGTACCTTCACTTCTGTTGGGCTGGAAGAAGCGGGGGTCGGGGAGGGCTGCTACTGAGCCTAAGTAAGATGTTTGGGTTCACTAGTGCCGTATGGACGTCTTGAAGATGTCTGGATGGGTGTTCTACCCACCGCAGCCAGCTGCAGCTGACCAGCTACACTCTCTTCTGCTCTGGTCTGTCAGGAGGTACCTAGTGCCAACTTCTTGGTTATTGAGCAAAGGCATTTGGTGCCAGGCTGGTCACCCCCTTTCATGGGTGATGCCAAGCTGTCAGCTGCAGGAGTGTGGGCCACGGACGAGAGACCCCACCCTAACTCCATCAATGCCCGCTAGGCTCTAGGAGTTTCTCCAGGGCCTCTGTGATGTTACCATTTTCTTTCAGCCAGTGGTTTAGCACAGGCCGCACATACAGAACCCCACATTAGGGGCGGGGGATGTGGCTCAGTGGGTACAGTGTGTACTTAGCCTGCATGAGGTCCTGGTTTTGACCCCTGGCACCAGAACAAACACACAACTAAAGAATCACACGGGACACTGGGGAGCAAAGGAAAGAAAAGCAGCAGCCAAACGTCTGCTCTTGTGGATACTGTTAAGGTGGTTGGAAAGAGATCTGCCCACAAACCAGCCAAGAATAAAGAAACACAGTGAAGGATTTATGCACAAGACCACAGGCTTCGAAGGGCACACAACAGTGGGGCTAGTCTGAAGGAACAGTAAAGATTCAAGAGGGTTAGCATGTGAGGATGACAGTGACCGAGGAGATGCTGCCGAGGAGGTGGGCCCCACCCCTGCAAAATGTATTCCAGCAAACAGAAACCCCACAGGCGGGTGCTGGGATCTCGGAACTCCGCTGGCTGTGGCCAGGTAGCTTAGGCCTGAGCGTGCTGAGGAATTACCTGGGGATCTTGTGATAAATGTTGCAGGGGAGGTCCTCACACTAGAGCTGCTCCATTAACCTCTCTGGGTGAGCACAAACCGGCAGGACCATAAGGTCTACAGCCGACGCTGCTGTAAGTGGAGTTGCCATGTGCCCTTGAGAATGGTAACCAGAGCTCCCAACCCATCTAAGGCACCAGCCACAGGGGCAGCACCCTCAACATCAGATGCCACACTAAACCCCCATCGTGACACATGTACCACAACTCCTAAACCCACCCACCTCCACAAACCACATGTAACATACCACACCCTTTACATACTACACATATACCACATACCCCACAAACCACACACACCTCATACCACCCTTTACAGACTCCTTATATTACTTTCCCAGGCACCCACCCACAGCCACACACACACTATCCACCCAAAGCCCCCCCCCCAATATGGAAACACATTTACCACATACAGCCCCACACCACACATGCGAATTCACTACACCCACACACCCCAAATGCACCAGGACCCATTTAGCCTTGGCCTGGGCTGAATCTGATAGGGATTCAGAATCTGGGACTTGAGATAGCCATGTTTGCCATCCATTCAGTGAGTTATTGAGCAGGCAAGGGGGCGTGTTTGGGCTCCCCGCATGTCATGGCCATTAGAGGCAGAGTGCGTCATTGCCTCGCTTGGGCCCTGGCTGTGCAGAAGAGCAGAGACCCCGGCTCTTTGGTCACCAACAGGGCTGTTGCCGGCCCCCCTACCTCGGTGCTGAGATTTATTGATCTCATTTTCAGATGGAGAAAATGGCTACAGGGAACCAAAGCGGTGAGCCAGAGGTGAAGCAGTCGAAGCCCCGGGCAGCTTACATGTTCAGTAAATCCGCTGACTGGATCACAGGCCAGGATGGACACGGAAATGTGGGTGGCCATGTTCCTCCTCCAACGCTGGTTAGGCAGCAGGGCAGAGGCCTGAGCACTGCAGTGGTTTTTCCCTTTGCTGGGGCCAGCCAGGATGGAGGTCCTCCCACCCCCATTTCCTGAGTTCCTGACTCCTCCACTCCCCACACAGCTGCTCTGGTAGGAGAGGAGTCTGGCCCCTTGGAGCTGCGTGTGTAGCCCCAAAGGTTACATCTAGACTGTGAGACCCAAAGGGCAGCCCAGGGATTAGGAAGATGGCTCAGTCAGCAAGGTGCATACAAGAACCTCAGTTGATTCCCAGGACCCACATAAAAACAAACAACCGGGTGTGGTGGACGTGCTTGTGACAGAGACAGACAGGCAGATCCCTGAGGTTCACTGGCCCACCAACCGAGCCTACATGCAGAGTTCCAGGGCAGTGAGAGGCCCTGTCTCCCTCTCACAACGATAGAAAAGCCTCTATACTGTCTCCCTGTCCACCCCACTTCTCTCAGGGCTCCCCGGAGCTCTGCAGAATGTCTACTCAGGTTCCTCGTGGGGGAGGGAGACCCAAGTGCCAGCCCTGTCACCGGTCGAGGGGTCACCGAGAGCCTCCTGGGCCATCTCACTCTGACTCCTGAGACCACTGGTTGCTTAATTACGTTTCTTCTGTCTGTAACTCCCCACATCATGAAAAACTAGTGGCCATCAGTCGGGGACGGCCACATTGCTGTGGTCACAGCCTCCTTCTAGGCACCCTGGCCAGAGCCTCTCCAGAACGGTTGAATGCCTCAGTGCCGGTCAGGAAGGAGCACCTTTCCACTTCAAGGTTAGGGGCTGCCCAGTGTCTGTCTTGCTCCAAGCTCCATAGGGTGGTCGTTCGATCTGGCTTCGTCCTCCTCAGGGGCCCCCAGCAAAGGTAGTGCTGGGGGGGAGCCAGGCCCTGTCAACTTCTGCTTTTCTCACAGCTCCAAGGTCTTCGGAAAGCAGAAGTCTCAACGTGTGGGGTGAAAAGTGGGAAGCAGCAGGGCAGGAGTGTGGAGGGCACCAGGGAGAAGTAGAGCTCGCTAAGTTGGAAGCCATGGGAGCAAGCTGTACCCAGAGGCAGAAATAGGCAGTTCTGGACCCAAGCCAGGAGCAGGTGGCCATGAGAAGCCAGGCTCCTAGCCCATCCTCAAGAGGCCCTGCAGGAGCTCTGGCCCCCTGCCCTCTGCCAGCTGTGCAGCCTGGCATGGAGTTGTACCCAGGAGGGCCTGCTGTGCATGCAGCTGCCCAAGGGACTGGATGCATGATTCTCCCACTTGCTAATCATTCCCGTCCTCTGCCTGGCTTCTCGCACAGCCTGCCTGCCCCTGGAGAAAGCGTGCCCATCTGACACCTCCCCCGTGTCCTCAGTGCTCCTGAAACATTGGTCTGCCCTTGTGGCTGCAACCCCCATGCCCAGCCTGCGCAACCCCCATGCCCAGCCTGTCATCTGACGCTCTTGTCTTTCCCAGGGTATAGTCTGCCCTGTTTCATCCAGTTCCTTTAGGGTGAGTCTTGTACCCAGCAAGCAGGCTGTGTTAAACCAAGAAACCTTCAAGTGGCATTTCCAGCCATCTCAGTATACAGGACAGGATGCCTAGCCTGTAAACATCTTTGGGAGTGACTCTCAGAGTGTAGTGGAGAGCACCTACCTTCTCGGGGCACTGAGTCCTTCTCGGGGCACTGAGTCCTTCCCATGACTCCTCTCAAGGGAGACAAGGAAGGATAGCCCCTTGTCTCTGACAAGAAGCTAAAACAATCTAACCCAAGCTGGCAATGGGAGGCTCTGGGAGTATCCGATAAGGTCTGTGATGGGGTACCATGGCTCCAGCCAGGTGGGAGGGAAGAGAAGGAAGCCACCTTGGCTGGTTCCTGGCAGATAGGCCTCGGATGCCAGTGCCCAGCTCCATACCCTCTGGGCTTCTGCAGAATGAGACAGTTAATCAGCTTGATCTTCAAACACTTCTAAGCTTTCAGAACCATGACAAGGAGAAAATTCTCATCAAAAAGCTGAAATGAGAAAAGCCAATACTACTTGTGTGTGTTCCTTCATAAATATGAACAGAGCCTGGCTTAGGACACAGAATTTGGCTTCACAGGCCTGCAACTTGGGCAGGCTTATGGGACCCTGCCCTTCGGAAGAGCTGGTATTGGTTTAATGCTCCACTGTAACGTCTTGAAACTCAACAAGGAGCCCCCCCCCTTTTTTTTGGAGCCCACTTTTAGAACTTTGCTCCAAGACCTGTAAATTACACAGCTGATGTGGCCCAGAATACTTAGACTATTGGTCAATAGGAAACATTATGGACATATGTGCAATGGTTTCACTTTAAAACTGAACTCTGGATGACAGAATCGTTGGTCATTTCCTCATTTCCAGTGCCTGAAGAAAGAAGAGAGTGAGCTTGTTAACAAAGTGTTTGGTGAGAATGGCATCTTTTAGATGGGGTGACCAATCCTACATCATTCAGCAGTCACCAAACCTGGAAATCAGGCACTGTCAAATCTCTGTGTACACATTCAGACATATCCCTTAGTGACAGACTGCTATGCCATCTTATATCCATCCTTCCATAATGCTAGGGCTAGTAGCTGGCTATGGCATAACCATGAGAAACTGAAACATTTCCCAGACTCCCTTGCAGCTAGATGTGTCCATATGATGAAGTACTGGTCAACAGGATGTTTGTGGAGGTAATTGCACGATCTAGACTTTAAGAAACAGCTGATGTGTTCTTTTCTTGTTTTGTTTTGAAACAAGGTTTCTCTGTGTAGCTCTGGCTGTCCTAGAACTAGCTCTGTATACCAGGCCAGGCTGGCCTCAAACTCAACAGTTTCACTGACCTCAAACTCAAGATATTCACCTACTTCTGTCTCCTAAGTGCTGGGATTAAAGGCATGTGCCATCATCACCCAGTGTGCTCCTTTTCTTTGGGGTTGTAGTTTATTCTTATATATCTGATTACCAAGTATGTGCAGGTCCCATGGAAGCCAGAAGACAGCATTGGATCTCCTGGAATTGGAGGTACAGAAGGTTGTAAGCTATCATGTGGGTGCTGGGAACTAAATCTAGACCCTCTACAAGAACAAGTGCTTGTTCATCTTCCTGAATGTTATAGAGGGGATCAGTAGGATGTAGCTGCTGTTAGGTCTGATTCCTCCAACAGAAGGGGAAGGCCAGCACGCCAGTGTATGGGGGAGGAACATGAGGAAGCAGGTGAGGGCACACTGAGTGCTAGGGTTGCTATTGCAGGATGGCAAGGGATGGTATTGTATTCGGTACATTTTGTTGCTGACAAGAGAGGAGAGAGAGGTTTGTTCTGGCTTACAGTTTGATATGATATGATCTCTCATGGGAGGAAGGAATGGCTGTGGGAATGAGGCCACTGCTTGCTCCCATTTCAGCAGACCAGGAAACAGAAATGGGGCAGAGAGCATGGAAGAGCTATAAACCTCAGCCTACACTAAGTCCTGTCTCCTCAAGTTTTCTGTAGCCTTCCAAAACAGTGCTATCATCTGGATACCAACTGGTTACATACATAGGGTGCTGCCCTTTATGTCCAAACCTTAGCAGTTATGGAGACATTTGGACAGGTCTTACTATAGACAGGAAAGCGTACCTCTGGCTGCCACTCCAGCTCCAAGGTACCTGACACTCCCTTCTGGCCTTTGTGGATACCTGCATTCACATATGCACATACCCACCCACAGAAATGTGCACATGTACATTATTTTATTTAATTGATTTTTTTTGTCTCTTTATAGCTCATAAAATATTACAGAAAAGTTTGTGTTTCAATAAAAGGACTATCATTTTAGCAACTCTGCCACTAAGGAGTTTTTGTGAATAAATTTTAAGAGTGAATATTGTCTTCAAATTCCTTTTTCTTTTTACAAAAACAGAGCTATTAAAAATTATGGACAAATTTTAATTAAAAACTGTTAAAGCATTCTCTATTTAATTTTTACTTTATAATAGATTACAAGAAGATGCTTATGAAACAAATATAACATTTGTTTTAGTACATGTTTTTAAAAGATAGACTAATATGTATATAAACAACTATATAATAAAGAGTTTCCAAATATATCCCAGTACTCAGGAGGCAGAGGCAGGTAGATCTCTGAGTTCAAAGCCAGCCTGGCCTACAGAGTGAGATCTAGGACAGCCAGGACTACACAGAGAAGCCCTGTCTCGAGCAACAAAACAAAACAAAACCCTAAAATTCTGTTAAATAAAATAAAGTAATATGCCTTTGAAAAGCACTTTAAAAATGAACACCGGCAGTCTACAATATTCCCACCTGGACAAGTGAGTTTAAACTTATATTCTCTCCTATTAATTGTGTCTTAGAGTTTCCATTGCTGGGAAGAGGCACCATGACCACAGCAACTCTTTTTTGTTTGTTTGCTTGTTTTGTTTTTTCTTTTTTGAGACAGGGTTTCTCTGTGTAGCTTTGCACCTTTCCTGGAACTCGCTCTGTAGACCAGGCTGGCCTCGAACTCACAGAGATCCTCCTGCCTCTGCCTCCCGAGTGCTGGGATTAAAGGTGTGCACCACCACCGCCCAGCAACGGCAACTCTTATAAAGGAAAACATTTCATGGAGGGGCTTATAGTTCAGAGGTTCAGTCCATTATCATCATGATGGGGAACATGGCAGCGTGCAGGCAGACACGGTGCTGGAGAAGGAGCTGAGAGTCCTACATCTCGATGGCAACAGGAAATGGTTTGAGGGTCACACTGAGCAAGGCTTGAGCAAGAGACCTCAAAGCCCGCCCCCATAGTGGCACACTTCCTCCAACAAGGCCACACCCACACCAACAAGACCACACCTTCTAAGAGTGCCACTCCCTATGAGCATAAGGGGGCCAATTACATTCAAACTACTGTACCATGCATAGTTTTACATAATTAGTGACTTCTATCCTGCACTTCAGCTTCCTACAGTCTTTTCAAAGTTGTAGGAGTACTAACCGGTCATTCTATACTTATTAGCACATCACAGCATCTCTAGTAGCTTACTGACTCTTACTGAGTTTTTGTTAAAGGTTACACTACTTGAGGCTAAGAAAGTATCTTCAGTCTTGTTTATATCCTTAGCACTTAGCACACATTACTTTTAATATTTATTGGGTGGATGAATAGTGAATAAATGCATACCATGGCTGGGACTGGAGGCACAGGTCTAAAAACCCAGCTACTTGAGAGGGTGAGGCAGAATAATGAGTTCAAGGTCAGGCTGTGTCAATTTAGCAAGGCTCTCAAATGTTAAATGGGTGTGGCAGGGCACTGCTACTGTGGCTTGGTGATAGGCTCTTGTCTAGCATGTGCAAGCCCGAGTTGGATTCCCAGTACTACGAAAATAATTCAAGAGTAAATAACACAATAAACCCACACAACGAATACTTTTAGATGCAACTATTTCTTTCTGTTGATTATATTCTTAGAACAAATTTCCCTGCTATCAGTGAATCATGTTTGGCATTGCATATTACAGCAGATTGTATTTTCCAAAGATGGCCACACAGATGTCCATGTGCAAATGTCTTTGGTGAGTAAAATCTATCATCTAGGTTATCTACATGTAATGTGGGACATTCCTCGACCAGGTGGCAGAGGGCTGTGCCTCTCCCCCATGAAGCGCTTTGTACCTGCCTTGGCAGAAACAGCAGAAGAAATGCTGGAACTTCCCTGGGCCTTCAGAGCTCCTATCTCCTTTGTCTTCTCCTTTTCTCAAGGCAGCTATCTTTGGATTTCAGCCACCACACTATGAGGAAGAACAGGTGGTATATGGAGGCTGGGTGTGGGCATTCTGCTAATGTCCTTCCTATGACAGCCCTCGGAGTCAGCTGGTACTGACTACCAGACCCCAAGAGCAGTCTTAATGATGATGTGGATACTGTGGAGCAGAGAGGACCTGTCCCCCCTGCATCCCTGATGCTGGGAGAAGTACCGAACAGTCAAGTGTTCGGCTGGAACACACGCGCAGGTCCACTTCTGTACTAGCTGCACGGCCTCCAGCTATAGAGGAGCATGGCAAATCCCTCTCAAGCTCACCTTCTCAGGGACACGTATCTCTCCAGATCTCACTTTATACCTCCACCCTTTGAGGAGGAATCATTTATTTTTGCTCCCAGTTCTTGGCAGAGTCTCTCTAGCTGGCACCAGGTAGGTGTGTGTGTGTGTGTGTGTGTGTCTGTGTGTGTGTGTGTGTGTGTGTGTGTGTGTGTGTGTGTGTATTTGTTGAAAGTATCACCAGAGTGTGCATTTGTAAGATTATGGCCAGGTCACACTGGACTTAGTTTCTCCATCAAAGAAAGCATCTCAGAAAGCTGGCCTCTGGCATCCACATGTGCACCACAGTGTGTGCATGTGTGCACACACACACCACAGATAAATCAGTTAAAAAATGTCAGTGGGGGAGGAGGGGTCTACAGATGTCTCTTTCATGACCTTCCTAGGTCAGATCCTCTAGTCTCATTCAGAGCACATGATCATGGTACCCTGGGACTGGATGAGAGCATCCTCATCTTCACTGCATCTTCGCCAACCTGGCACTGACTGAGATGGCATGAGATGCTGAGACTACGGACACAGAGCTCCAGATGGCCTCCTCTTCACAGCCAGCTGCAGACCTTTTACTACTGAGTCCATTTTCCTATCATCCAGTGAAGTGGTGGTGGGGTCATAGGGATGCAGAGTAGAGCCCTCCAGCCTGTCCCACAGATCTGGATGCAGCCATTGCTAGCTCCTCACTTCTCTTCTCTGCTGCCCTGCCCACTGTGGGGTCCTCTGGTCTTCAGCACAGAAGGTGTATTCATAGCACAAGAAATTCCGTGAGCTCTGTTTATATAGGTCAGTTATTAACTCAGCAAATATGTACCGAGCACCTCACACGTATTTGCTCTAAGACTTCCAAGGAACTCAGTCTTGGGGAGGCTTGTTTTCCTCCACTTGTTCAGGGAGTGCCCGCCAGGAGGGTCATGAGATACCTGTAGACCCGTACACTGACAATCTTTAAAAATTACACTTATTCGTGTGCATGTGTGTGGGTTCATACACTATTATGCACATGTGGCGGTCACAGGACAACTTGCAGGAGTCAGTTCTCTCCTTCTACCATGTTGGGCCCGGGGACCGAACTCAGTTTGTCAGGCTTGGTGGCAACACCTTTACCCACTGAGCCATCTCACTGTCCCCTCTCTGACTTTAAAAAGTTCCGGCAGTGGGTGAGTGGGGAAGGGAAACAGATGTGTGAGGAAGCAGCAATGTCCTCAGACCCAGCAAGCTGTTCAAGTGAATAAGAGCTGTTCTGGTTACACCGAAACATCTGGTGCCAGCGCCCAGCGAAGGCCCATGTTAGGATGTGGCTTTCCTCCTGGTTTGATCCAAGCCACACAGCAGCGTAGATACTGACCACTCCTTAAGGTCTTTCCCTCCAGGAACTCGTAAGACGGCATCCAAAGAAGGGTTCATTGAAGAAGCTGTGCAGAGGGCTGACCTGAATGCAGACCGTTATGTGCTGAGCTGATGTAAAGAACGGTCATGAGGGAAGGCACACAAGGCCTTCTCAGACCACCAGGTTTGGGGCCCACGGCTTCAGTGCAAGACTTCTACCGGTCTCTCTACAGGTAGCATGGGGTGGTCTGGGTGATACCCTCCTGTAAGATGCACACGGCCTTTCTTTGCAGCTGGAGGGCCATAAATTAGTGCCAAGGCCATCAGAGCTGTTTTTGAACCATTTATTTGAGAAAGACTTGTGCCTGGTTGCTGCCCCCACCGGAGCAGACTGCCCCCTTCTAACTTTGCCCTGTGGGACACAGCTTATGAAAGCAGTCTGATTCAGTTTAGAAGTGGAACAGGGGAAGGGAAGGGCTGTTTCTGTAGTGCACCACCAAAAGCTCAGCCTGCACGGCCAGGGCTGGGTGTGGAAGGAGGGCAGCTGAGGCGGGATGGAAACTGCCAGGGCCAGAAGATGGATATCCAGTGACTGAAAACAAGGAAGTTGTTGTCCGACGCCAGGAGAGCTGGTGTTAGGCCGACTTTGGTCCTCTCAAACTCTCCAGGCCCGTTCTTTCCTGAAAGCACGGTCAGCATCTTTATCTTCACGGTCAGAAATGCCACGTGAAGCCAGAGGTATGGTGACATACACCTGTCTGTAACCCCAGCGGATCTCTGAGTTCCAGGCCAGCCTGGTGTACTAAATGAGATCCAGGACAGCCAGGACTACACAGAGAAACCCTGTCTTGAAAAACAAAAAAATAAACAAAAACCATTGCTTTGCTCCAACAGTATTAGTTTATTCTGGCAAGTGGCTCTTTTAAGCCAGATTTGGAATACTTACTTCGGTTTTGGAGTCAGGACTTAACTTATTTATTGAGAGAAGGTCTTTCTATGTAGAACAAGCTGGTTTCAATATAACTCACCATGTGGGCTGGGAGGAAGTATCTTTGGGGTCAATGCTATCCCTGGTGGTGCACTTGGGCCAGCTCCATCTTGCAGGGACCTTTTCTTCCTGACTCTGTGGGATCCATCACAGGCCCTCACTCATTCAGGGTAGAAAAAAATGGAATTACTGCTATCTGCTGAGATGCCACTCAGGCCTGATATGTAACCATCCGACAGCCTTGGTGGGAAGCTCACTCAGTGACCGGGACAGTGTCACTGGGGTCCTGGTTGTGCTTTCCTACCCTTGGTGGTCAGACAAGATATCCTTCCCAGAAGCCTGCTAATGCTCAAAGACTTTGACATAGTCCAGAGTAGGCTAGCCAGCCTCTGCTGGGTCCTCTCTGCCCCATCTTATCTGGGACGAAGTGCTACTGTGGCTACATCCCAGGTTGCTGAGGAAGACCTGCAGAGCACATGGAATTGGTCCTGGGGTATCACTAAACAATTTACTTTCTCGGCAGTGCTGTGTGGCAGCTTCAGGTCTGGGAATACTTCCGCACTAGGAAAGGCAGTGTGCCTGACTGGCCCACCGTTTGTTCCCTGAGGGTACCTCGAGTCAAACAGGTATCCCCCAAGAGCAGTACCCCAGCTCAAACTAGTCACCCACAGTCCTTGAGTGGCGACAAGCCGCTCAGCCATTTCCAAATCTGTTAGTAGGCATGCTGACTGCCAAAGGACATGGGTCTCATTTTTTGGAGGAAAATGCCGGCTGGCTGGCATGGTTAGGACCAGGTCCAAACAGCACGTTTAATAATAGTGAGTTTCATGAAGGGGGGGGCTGTGTAACAGGAGCATTCCCAAACAGTGTAGGGGATGGTAGAAACAGCAAACAGAATGACACAGAAGCAAGCAGGAAGCAGCCTACACTGGCTAGAGCAAAGATGTGGGTACAGAAGGCCCAGCTGGGGCCAGATTGTGGAGGGCTTTAAATGTCAGGCTGAGGGATTCATCAAGGGAATGAAACGATCAAACAGGTGTTTCAGGAAGATAAATCGGAAGAGAATGTGCAGGATGAATTGGAAAATCTGGAGGCATGGCGGCAATTAGAAAGCTATGAGATTAATGAGGCCGTTACAGCAGTCCTGTGTGAGTTAATCAGGTGTAAATGAAAGAAGCGGTGGCAGAAATGGACAGGGCCGGCTGCAGGCCCCGCTGCAAGAGAATGGAAGAGGTCTGCTGCCTGACCTGACTGGGATGCAGGGAGCTCAAGGAGTCAAAGCTGACACCGAGCTTAAGCATGGACAACTGGTAGTGCAATGGGCAGAGGAAGCAAGGTTAAGAGACCTCACTGGTTTTAGTAGATATGAATGGAGCTCCAGATGCAGAGCCCACAGGATACCCAGATGCAGATGTCTGGCAGGCTCCTGAATGTGTACTAACGGAGCTCAGGAGAGATGTAGTCCATGTCAATGAATCTGGGAATCAGGCTGAGAAGCAGTGAGTGAGTCAGCACAGAGACTCCACAGTGGAAGAAACAATGGCTGCCCTCTGGAGAAGTGCCCCGAAGGAGGTTTTCTACTGCAAAGCCAAGCTGAGAAAGGGCTACTCTGCTGACACCTCACCGACATTCAAATACCAGCTGGAAGAATATATTAGTTTGAAAAACCAAGTAATGTAGCACTTTTGTCTCAGTGGGAACTAGATTATAAATGCCTTTAGTATGCCCTAAAACAAATTTGGCTTAAGTAAAGGCTGGTATTGATAAAGAAAAAGATGACTGTCACAGTGAGTGTCATCCAGCTTCATGGATTTGAGTCAAGCAATGAAAAGGCACACATGACAGGCGTCCTAGGGTGACATTTGATTTGCAGCATTAGTAGACACTGACTCACATTAATACAAGAAATCGCTATGTTGGAGGCTCAGTGGTACAATGCTAGATGTACTCTGGGTTCAATTCCTAGTATTAAAAACAAAAACCCAAAACAGAACAAAAAATGATGCTGTATTTGCAGCACGTTTTCTGTATAAGAAATTCAAACTATTTCATCAGTGCAGATTATTATTATTTTATTATTGTTTTACCTTTATGCAAGATTATTACTATGTGGCCTAATTTGGTCTTAAAATAATGATCCTCCCACCTCATCCTCATGAGCAGCTGAGGTTCATGGCCTATCTATCTCACCATGTCTTTACCAGCTGTTTAAATAAAGGGTATTATGAAGTACAGCTCAATCAAACACTTGGAAAGGGGTTGCTATAAGAACTCTACAACAACCCACACTAAGTAGGCAGACAACTTCTCTTTTTACACAGTCAAAGATTTTTACATAGATTTACTACAGTGTATTTTTTGATGGTTACAATAACATACAAGGTTGGTGGTGTTTTATGCACTATTAAAATTCTCTGGAGCTTTTAGTCTAGTCTACTGAGTTGTATCCTTTATAGTACAGCTGATTCCATGGTACCTTCAATATCTCTCAAAATCACAGATTTAAATTGTAATATGTCCTTATGTTTAGTGAGTTAAGTGATATTTTCTTTCATGGGGTGTTAACATTTATGGAGTGCAGCTAGGTGACAGCTCCTTTCTCTCTGTCTGTCTCTCTCTCTCTCTCTAAGTTTGAAGACATTTTTAGATATAAGGGAGAAGGCTGCAGAGGGAAGAGTCCAGGCTGAACATGGCCAGCAGACTACACCAGACCACTAGAGAAGAGGGGAGGGAGGGCAAGAGAGGAGACGCCGATGGAGAGGCAGCCTTGGGCCAAGAGGCCAAGAGCAATGGCATCACCTTTTAAGCTCAGGTCAACCCTCAGACTTTAGAAAAAAAATCCAAACTACACAAAATGGGATGCACCCGTCACCTGTTTAAACACAGGTGATGGAAGCCATCTTTAAAGACGCGTGTGACCACTAATTACTTCATCTATATAGGCAGAAAAGGTGGAGAGGCAATCCTCTAGAGTCCACCTAAAAACCAGAAATGGGAAGGCCATTGCTGGGATCTTCAAGAAGGGGGTCTTAGAATGGACCAGGTTCAGGCCCCAGCACACAGACGCACACACACACAGATGCCTGCATACGTGCGTGCCCTTCTTGCTCCAGCGGACAAGAAAGAAGTACTAATCGAAGTAGTAACAGTTTTCTTGACATCCTTAGACATTTAACTAAAACCCAAAAGTTTAATTTTATCAGCTAAATTTAATGCAAGTGTGACCTTTCAAGATGCCAATATTACCAAATCTCTTTTAATATTAAAAAAACCAATGGGGGCTGGGGAGATGGCTCAGCAGGATTAATTACTACATCACTGAGAAATTAATTTCATTTCAGCTTTAGGCTGACTTGTAGAACACCGGGGAAATCTAGAGACACAACAAAGAAAACTAGCAAGGTTCACTGTGAGTACTTACACTCCTACACAGGAAGTACAGTTGGTGATGCTGACGGCTCAAGTGTTGGGTCTCACTGGGGTTACAATGGAGAGGCGTCCTGGCTCTCACTGAGTGAGTCAAGGGGACTGCACTAGTTCACACCCCGGGGCTGCAGTTTTAGAGTCATCCAATGGAATCAGCGTTTCGTGGGGTAGAAGACACAGGCGTTGCTATGTCAGAAGAAGCTTCCTAATAGCTCGTTCTTGTTACATCTAACAAGTCTGCAAACACACATCCTATTTCAGAAGAGGCGCTTCCTTGGAGATGCTCAGTTTCAACTTCTTCCAGGCCAATTAAAGCCAAAATCCAAATGTTTGGGATTAAATGATGAACTACTCTCCAAAAATCCACAAAATATTCACACCAGAGAGCCCAAGATTAACTCTCCTACAAAGAAAGAACAAACAGTTTTAGCAGAATTGCTCCCCTGAATACCAAGGTCTGAGTCTAATGAAGTCAACAACAGCAGGGACATCTCTCTAACTGGTGACAGCGGAAGGGACTCAGCGGAGCCATCATAGCCCAGCAGGTGAGGGCAAGTAACGGTGATGCCCCCAGTAACTGTGTTTGAAAGCTAGGTTTGGAGAAAAGAGGTTACAGGGTGCTGAAAAGTAATTTTTTAGCCGGGTGGTGGTGGCGGCAGCGGCGGCGCATGCCTTTAATCCCAGCACTTGGGAGGCAGAGGCAGGCGGATCTCTGTGAGTTCGAGACCAGCCTGGGCTACAGAGGCTGTTCTAGGACAGCCAGGGCTACACAGAGAAACCCTGTCTCAAATAGTAACAATAAAAAGATACCATGACTAAGGCAGCTTACAAAAGAAAGCATTTCAGAGGATTAAGAGTCCATGGTCATCGTGGCAGGGAGCATGGCTGCAGGCAGCCTCAAAGCCAACCCTCAGTGACACACCTCCTTCAACAAGGCCGCATCTCCTAATCCTTCCCAAATAGTTCTACCAACTGGCAACCAAGTATTCAAACATATGAGCCATGGGGACTATTCTGCAAGTCTGCATATGTGCATTAATCATAATCTTAACCTATGCCATACAACAGAAAGACAAATATATGCCAGAGTAGAGTAACTGTATTGAGTATAAGGGGAGAAAAGGGCTACAAAATACAAACCACCCACCAGGCGGTGGTGGCACAAGGCTTTAATCCCAGCACCGGGAGGCAGAGACAGGTGGATCTCTGTGAGTTCTAGGCCAGTCTGGTCTACAGAGAGAGATCCAGGATAGGCGCCAAAACTACACAGAGAAACCCTGTCTCAAACAAACAAAACTCCAGCCTTTCATAAACACTAAGTAAAATTAACAATTTTTCTTTTGTATTTAAACTTTAATTTTTTTCTGTGTCTGAGTGTTGTGTCTGCATGTGTGTATGTGTACAGTATGCATACCTAGTGCCTGTGGAGGCCAGAATAGGGTGTCAGAGCCCCTAGAACTAGAGTTAAACAATTGTGAGCCACCATGGAAGTGCTGGGAATTTAACCAGGGACCTCTGTAAGGGCACCCAGAGCTCTTAACCACTGAACCATCCCCAGTTTCAACAATGATTTCTGTATATTAACAATAACACTTGTTGCAAATTTCATATTCCAGTCTATATATGCATACATATATTTATAAGGAAACCTTACTAGAAATTTTAGAAAAAAATATATACTTAGTGATACTGACAAAAGCCTAAGACATGTCATAAAATTAAAAGTCAGCTCAAACAGCGTAAGTTTGGGTGTAACTCATTTTTTTTTGTCTTTTTTTTTTTTTTTTTTTTGTCTTGTAATTCATTTTTAAACAAGTGGAAGATACAAGCTTATTTTCAACATTTTCAAATTAGTCTGGATATTGAAACCCTGACACTGGGTACCTTGTTAGAGAGGAATGGAGAGGCTGAGCTGAAAGTTATTTCATTTTCTGGTGTGCATTGTTATGTCATTTAAGTATTTCTATATTGAGCATGCATTATTTTTGCAATTGAAAAATAATGAAAAACCTTCTTGGTTTAGATGCTTTACACAATGATTTTTCTATTGAATCTTTCTTATATTAAAATATATGATGCAAGAAGTGAATAAAGGGCTGGTGAGATGGCTCAGTGGGTAAAGGTAGCTGCTGCCAAGCCTGATGACCTGAACTCAATCCCTGGGACTCATGTGAGGGTGACCTGACTCCTGCAAGTTGCCCTCTGACCTCCACACATGTACCTTGGGGTCTATGCTCTCCTCCCACCAAACAAACAGAGAAACGTTAAAAAGCAGAAGGGGATAAATGTTTGTTTAGAGTTTCTGCTCACGTCTGATTTAATCTTTTACATGTCATAAATACATTTGGGACAGAGCTTTGCTTGCAATAAGGCAGTGCATTCCATAAGAGGTAAGCATGATGCCATGTGCACACTGCCTCCACATTCCTAGCAGGTTCCTACACAACCACTACACAGCAGTGCTGAGGATGTGAACAGCACGGAACTCATGCAAGCAGATAACTGCTTCTTTTAAAAGTCTGATACTCATTTACCTTCTAGGGTGTCTCAGCTCAGACAAGTCATGCTCTCAGCAGTATTTAGTGGCACACGTGCCCATGGCTGTGGTGCTGGCAGCACATTCTGGAACATATCTAATTTCTAAATTATGAACAGCACATTTAAACACAACCTTTTTCACAGAGGCATGCCCACCAGAGTGGAACCAGCCACAGATGTCCTCTGAACCAAGCATTTCCCTTGACATTTCATTAATTTTAGGTCCTTGTTATGACAGCTGGACCCCAGAAGCTAAGTTTTTAGACTCCCAAATCATATATTACCAGATTTCCTCAGCCTTGGGAGTGGTCCACTTATTTCAAACAGTATTTGAAATACTAAAGCACTGAGTCATCAACATGACAGTACAGTAATTTTGAATTTGTAAATAATGTGAGCTCATTACTGAATTCATAAACAACTTCAACAGACCATTTTTCATCCCAATTAGCAATATTTTGGAGTGGGCACAGAGTAGGTCCTCTGGAAGTATACAGATTTTTGCAGAATGCTTTGTGTCTAAAATGGAATAGCTTGGAAAGCAGATTCCAAGTTTCTGCTTTTATATCTTCAAGTGGCAAGAGTCTGATTTTTTATCTGTTTCAAAGATGTTCCCAAGGGGACACAACAATAAAGCCAACCGGATGGTGTCCTCCTGACTTTACCAACAGGAAACGGAAGTTCAGAAGCCTTAGCGGACTAGACACTGATGGAGAATTCTGTCCACAAATTTTCTGGTGTATGTGCTACCTCCTTCAGAATCTTAACACAGAAAGAAACTCTAACTAAATTAAGTACTTAACTTTAAATCATAAATACCTACCCAAGCATTCCTGACTCTTTGGTCTTTATGATGTACAGGAACATCAACAATGTATGAAACATGTTATTTCTGCCCTAGAATCAAGACAAAAACAGTAAGATTTAAACTAAAAAGATTCAGTCATGTAGGCAAATGCAGATCTTACAGTTTATATCTACCGGTTCAGAATTTTCCATAATTCAGTTTTATTCATTCACTACACAACACTACTGTGGTGAGACAGAAAGGATCCAGAACACAGAGCTGACTATGGAGTAGGAAAGGCCTGGCAGTGCAGGCAGAATGACAGATAGGTGATAGGGAGGGTCATGGGGAGCAGGATGCCAGAGGAACACAGAGAAGCCTCCAACCTTGACTGCAGAGGCAGAAAATGGCTTCTGAAATGCAAAATTGTAAAACAAACTTGAAATATGAACAGAAAGTTGACAGACTGGATGGGGTGGGTGGGTGTCTCACACATGCAGAACAATGCGGTGAAGCATGGAAGGAAGAAAGCATTTCTGATGTTGACACACACGACACATAAAACATGTTCCATCCTCCAAGTGAACACAGTAACAAGAGAGGTAGGATTCACATAGCTCTAAGTCATACTTCAGAATACACTACAGTATGCTTTTAGCACATAAAGAACTAAATGATTTTCCTGCTAAGGAACAGCTAGGCAATGTTTTGCTGGCTCTGAAATCCAACTTTTTTTTTTTTTTCCGAGACATGTTTTCTCTGTGTATCCCTGGCTGTCCTGGATCTCACTCTGTAGAACAGGCTAGCCTTGAACTCACAGGGATCAGCCTGCCTCTAACTCCCAAGTGCTGGGATTAAAGGCATGCGCCACCACTGCCCAGCTGAAATCCAACTATTATATGTAAGTGTTGGGCTACAAAATCGCTCTGTTGCTAGATCAAATTCTCCTTGACTTTGGGTGTTTGCTCAGGAATCTGAGGACACATGGATTTACAAAAACAAGGGGTTGGCATGGGCAGTGACAGCAATCTCAAAGG
The DNA here is from genome assembly GCF_903995425.1 of Onychomys torridus. NCBI lineage: Eukaryota > Metazoa > Chordata > Mammalia > Rodentia > Cricetidae > Onychomys > Onychomys torridus. The sequence goes on along the minus strand of NC_050445.1, from coordinate 39,685,454 downwards.
CTCACAATACGTATGCACTTACAACAAGAAAATTAATAAACCAGGAAGACGTGAAGTTACTATGTCTGCTAGGGTCTGCTGGAGAACTCACTGTGTGATTACTACCAACAGCTGGGTATGGAGGAGCCTGCCTGAAACTCTAGTCATCGGGAAACTGAAGCAGGCAGGGCTGAGCATCAGAAGCCAGCCTGGGCTACATATTGAGATCCTTCCCCCTATCCAAACTACAAATCAACAAAAAAGAAATTGCAGTCAATGTAAAATTTCGCAGTAAAAATGCTGATTAAAAAAAAAAAAAATTAGAAAGGTCTGAGGTCAACTTGGTCTACAAAGTGAGTTCCAGGACAGACAGGACTGTTACACAGAGAAACAGCCTTGAAAAAGCACATAACAAACAAACAAAAAACACCCAGCCTCCCCAAACACAAAACAACACCAGAAAGAGTTGAGAAAATGGTGTGCATCTCTAATCCCAGCACCCAGGAGGCAAAAGCAGGAGGATCTCTGTGAATTTGAGGCCAGCCTGGGTTATAGAGTGCATTCTAGGACAATCAGAGCTAGTGAGACACTGTTTCATACAAAACACAAAACAGAAGAGAAAGCCCCAAATGAAGCATTCAGAAGCTAACCTGACAAAATGCCGATAGCGGCAGCTTCTTAATGAGTGGTTTTCCTTACACTCCCAAATTAAAAACTGGTGTACTCACAGTACACAGAACACAGAACCAACCATGTGTTGTCTCACACACATAGGCACAGCACTTGAGAAGCTGGTGTTAAGATTACTCAAAACTTTAGGCCAGCATGGGTTACAAAGTGAGACCCTGCCTCAAAAATAAACAGGTTCAATTTTTAAAATGTTATTAAAATGCCATTGTGACAGTCCCTCCTAGCAGCAAGTTCTTTAGGGTTAGGGACGCAGTTCCATGGTAGGATGCCTGCCCAGTATACAGGAGTCCTGAGTTCAATCCCTAGAAATGAAAAGAAATACCTTGGGAAGATTGTAAACATGGCGCTGATAGATTAGCTCATAATGTGGAGGGTTGACTGCACTCTGGTAAATACAAAACACATTTTCATTCGTGACATCTGTAAAGAAAATATGGCATGTTAAAAAACTAAACCATGGCCAGCAGCGGTGCTGCACGCCTTTAATCCCAGCACTCAGGAGGCAGAAGCAGGCAGATCACTGTGAGTTCGAGGCCAGCCTGGTCCACAAGGCGAGATCCAGGACAGCCAGGACTACACAGAGAAAGCCTGTCTCAAAAAACCAAAACCAAAAAACAATAACCCCAAACAACAATAACAAAACAACCCCTCCCCCGCAAAACCCAAACCAACCAATCAAAACAAAAACCCCAACATAAAACATAAAGGAATTTCAGGTGAAAACCTCACCGAGTTCTTTTTTGGAGGTCGTACCTGGTTTATTTGGTGTCTGAACGAAGTGTTGAGAAGTGAATGTTTTCCCATCGGGGTACTTAGGGTGTGGAGGTAGTCTAGAGTCAAGGTAGGTGCAAAACACATGCATGATGATCTGAGGAAAAACAGTGTGCAAGGTTAGAGTGGCAATCTAGCCCAGATCCATGGCTTTGAAAACACCTGTCCAGATAAAAATAACTTTTTCTTTGCTTTTTCGAGACAGGGTTTCTCTGTGTAGCTCTGGCTGTCCTAGACTCAATCTGTAGACCAGGCTGGCCTCAAACTCACAGAGATCCGACTGTCTCTGCCTCCCAAGTGCTAGGATTAAAGGAGTGTGCCACTGCTGCCCGGCTAAAAATTACTTTTTATAAAGAAAATAAATTTACTTAAATCACAAAAGAATTTAGTGTGTTGATAAGTAAGACTAAGCTTATAGTTTACACAATCCACTCCAGGGCTGGTACATAGCCCAGTGGGTAGAGCACCTACCCTGGCTGAGATCTTTAGCACCCCTCTAGAAAATTTCACACAAAATTGAAAAAATATATTTGCCATCATATCAACTTAATCTTTTAATGGGAAGTTTTCCCTTCCAAATTTTAAAAGGAAAGGATTAAAAGCTCCAACGTGGGGGGTGGGTGTGGCATATGGAGGGGAGCAATTTAAACACCAAACTTACTTCATCTTCTTCTTTTTTTGGCGGGGTGGGGGTGGGGGGGTGGGGTGGGGGGTGGGGGTGGGGGGGGTAAGGGGGGTGGGTTTCAAGACAGGGTTTCTCTGTATAGCTTTGCACCTTTCCTGGAACTCGCTTTGGAGACCAGGCTGGCCTTGAACTCTGCCTCCCAAGTGCTGGGATTAAGGGCGTTCACCGCAGCTGCCACCACCACCACCACCACCACCAGCCCATTTTTGTTTTTTTTCTAGCAATTCAAGAAAAGCAGAACATTCCTCCTCCCTCTTTGAATTTCTCCCTCACCCTTGTATGCATGCAAGAATGTATGTATGTGTGTGTGTGTGTGTGTGTGTGTGTGTGTGTGTGTGTATTTCAAGACTGTACCCGAGTCTCAAACACACTAGGCAAATGTTCTGTTACAGATCTATACACTTAACCCTTTTTTATTTTGATACAAGGTCTCATTAAGTTATTCAGGTTGGCCTTGATCTCACTCTGTAGCAGCTTAAGCAGGCCTGGAAGAGAACTTGCCATCTTTCTGCTTCAGCTTTTTAAGTAGTAGGGATAATAGGCCTACACTTGACCTGACTCCTTATTTTAAGTAGAGAATTTGTAATCATGCAGTTGCCAGCAAACCAAGGAAATCTGCATACATTCAATTCTCAATTTGAATATCAACATCAAAAATTAATTTTCATGTAAATAGTTAATTAAAAAAAACCCACAATTTTGAAAAATATAAACTTTAAAGCCCTTTGATTTGCTAAATAATGATGGTAGCAATCTTTCTAATAATCCCACATAAGAAAGAATGTGTCATAATATCCTTTGCTACATAACACAGAAAAACAAATTCTTTCCCATCATCACTTTATCAATAGTTAATGATGATACATCATAATGATAAGTGCTTAAATGTCACAAAAGTAAAAAAAGAGCAGAACACGTCAACTGCACACATGTTCCTCAGCCATCTTTAGAGACTTGAACTTTACAGTGGCTGGGCAAGAGGCTGAAAGTACTCTCGGCCATGACTATCCTTAGTTCCTGAATCCTGTCTAAGACTGTAGGGAAATAACCCATGTAAACAGGACAATAAAGAAAGCCGTACAGCAGCGTCGGTGGGCAGGTCTGTATCCCACTTGCGTCCTTTGAAGTCTCCACCTCTGTTCCACCGGAACGAACTCATGCAGCCTCCCTGAGAAAGCTCTGTGCAAAAAAAGTCAAAATTTCAATGCTGAGATATATATCTATATATAAAAGAAAAAGAGAAAAAGAAAAAACAAGCCAAAAAGAGAAAGAAAGCTAGAAGATTACAGTAATAGAGTACACTGTTATAAAAACTTACCAGAATATCCCCCCAAAAGGAACATAAGATATAAAAGTTAACATCGTTACAAAGAATCAGTAATTCTGAAATATGAAGTAAGACTGGTATTCTGGATTCTTCAGTCACTGCACAGTTAGAATGTCTTATATGGGCTACTAACAGAATTTTTTAATGTGTGGAGAACTGCACTGTGGGTATGTAAAGCCATGTTCTTAGCAAAACATGCTGAAAAGTGCTGTGGGATATCTTTCTGTACGCTGTGAACATGTTGCTCTGATTGGTTGATAAAGCCGTTTAGCCTATGACAAGTCAGGTTTCAGGTAGGCAGGAAATTGAAGAGAGAGACAGGAAGAAGAAAGGCAGGGGGTGAGAGCCAGCACCACCAGAAGGAAGATGTGAAATTACCAGTAAGCCACAGCCATACGGCAACTTACAGATTAACAGAAATGGGTCAAGTTATAAGAGCTAGCTAGCAAGAAGCCTGCTATAGGCCATGCAATTGGTAATTAATATTAAGCCTCTGAATGAGTATTTTATAAGCGGCTGTAGGACCTTGGGGCTGGGCGAGACAGGAAAAACAGTCCAGCGACAGAAAAGTAACAACGTCTACAATGTAATCTCAAAAAATTGTGTGAATGTATACACATGGGGGGAATCGAATACGGGTAAACACCTCTGTTCACTCTTAGTGGCATGACTTTCATATAGCCTGGAGGTGGTGGTGCACACCCTTAATCCCAGCACTCAGGAGTCAGAGGCAGGTGGAGCTCTGTGAGTTCAAGGCTAATCTAGTCTACAGAGTGAGTTCCAGAATAGCCACGACTATTATACAGAGAAACTATGTCTCGAACAAAACCAAAAACCAAACAAAAAACCAAAAAACAAACAAAATAAGGCATTCAATTTTGATGATACCTCATATACATATTTTCAATTTATATGTATAAATACTATCAACAAAGCCAACACTATCAAAATATCTGAATCTGAATGTATAGGAAATATAGAGAACAAAGGTTCTATAAACTAAACCATGGATATATTCATAAAACCCAACTCTATAAGACAACAATCTATGGCTTTTGCCGGACAGTGGTGGCGCAGGCTGTAATCCCAGCACTCGGGAGGCAGAGGCAGATGGATCTCTGTGAGTTCGAGGCCAGCCTGGTCTACAAAGTGGGTTCCAGGACAGGCTCCAAAGCTACAGAGAAACCCTGTCTCACAAAACCAAAACAAACAAACAAAAACAAACAAACAAAAACTATGTCTTTCAACAAATACCTTGTAAAGATTAAAAAAAAAAAAAGGGATGGGCAGGAAAACTTAAAAAGAAACAGATTAATTTATCATAATACATGATAATATTTGGACCCTGCTTCAAACAAACAGTATTTAAAACAGGATAATCTATTTCATGAGATGGTAGGGTATTTAAACACACACTAGATGTTTCATAAAATAAGGGAAATATTACAAATGTGAGGTATGATAGCTAATATGTGCTAACAGTCTGGTAGCATTGTATAATGCTTTATGTTTTAGAGATACATTAAGAAAACATTATGGGGCCTACAGAGATGGTTTAGTGATTAAGAGCACCGGCTGCTCTTCCAGAGGACCTGGGTTCAATTCCCAGCACCCACATGGCAGCTCACAACTGTCTGTAGCTTCAATTCCAGGGGATCCAATACCCTTATAACATTCATGTAGGCAAAACACCATTGCACATGAAATAAAAATAAATGATTAAGAAAGAAAACATTACGTTTGGCCGGACAACTGAAGACCATCCACTGAAGAGCTTTACAAATGGGCCGGCTCTGGCTGACAGCAAACCTGGTACTTCCTCAGTCAAACGGAAGGAGGAAGTAATACAGGGCAGGTGGCCTGAGCAGAGTTGTCTCAACTGGCTGATGTTTAGAAGAAGGTTGTGTGAGGGTTTTTGTTTGTTTGTTTGTTTGTTTGAGGTGCTGGGCACTGAGTAGGCAATCAGATACGTTCTCTATCATGGAGTTCCATGTAGTGTTCCATGCACACTTAAAATTCCCCGTATGTGCTGGGTTTCTAGAAAATCATGAAAAAATACTTATTCCTAAGTCTGAATCGAAGCATGAGTTAAGACAAAGGACTCTAACACTTTCCAGTTAAAATGTCTGAAAAATTTGAATGCTGAAATACTATTTTTAAAACTTGCTTTAACAAAGGAACATTTTATAGTCTGTCCAAATGAAAAGTAATTCTAACTTTATAAATTGTTCTCTAAGTAGAGAGGTATAATGAAGAGAGTATACAGGCAGGCTTGGGAGGTTATCTTCCTGACTTCAGGTCAGTTTCCTCAGATCCCATCTCCCCCAAGCCTAAGCACATAACAGAAACCATGAATTAAATGGAAATTACAAAAATTACAAGAATCAGATTAGCATACCAATATTACAAAGAAAATCACAGTGGCACCCAGTTCTTGGTAGTGTTAGGAGCAGAAAATGAGTCCAGTCTGTTGAACTCATATTTACGTTTCTTACACAGAATAAACATAATTAAAATATTCAGGGATAGTCTTCTGGCAGTTCTTGGTGTGCTAAATAGGTGACTGGAAGGTGTTCAAGTATAAGCCTTAATTAGCCTGTACTTAATACATACTTATAAAGTACAAGACCATAATTACAGTCTTATTTTTCCAAAGTATGTTTTACCTTGTTATCTTTCATTTAAAAAATCCTAATATTGCAAAGGAGCTTTCATTTTTCCTCTTCAAATCAAGTTACCTTTGATTCTTTCAAACAAGTACTCCTGATTTGGTGTTAGGTCTAAATACTGCACAATTGCATTCAGAGTTGGAATGAGAGGGGCTTTGACCAGGGCAGCTTGCTTCAAGCTGGTAACACTCGCCTCTGTTAAAACACAAAGAACACAAATTACTCATCACAGACTTGCAGTGAACTTCAAAGTTCCCCTCGCCTGTTTTCAGATAGCTGGCTCCTAATGCCTTCAAGGTCTCACACAAGGAGGCGATGTCTTCTTCATACTCTAGCTCACATTTCACCCTCTTCTCAGCACCAAGATGAGTAACTACTCCTATGCTGTGTTTCTGTCCCAGCACACTGATTATTTTCTTCTGCCATTCTTGTCTGTCTCATCTATCAGAAAGAGCTCAACAAAGACAGGAGCTTCAGTCATTGTTTTATAGTGCTACGCCGTCCCAATGCCTAAAACAGTACCCGGCACATTGTAGTTACTCAGGATGTGTTGAAAGAATAAAGGATAGCAAGAATTAATCCTTCTAAAAAGATTTACTTTATCCGTGTACCACATACACAGTTGGTGCCATCTAAGGCTGAAGAGGATGTCAGATCCTCAGGAAGTGGAGTTACAGTTGGTTGTGAGCTGCCATGTAGGTGCTAGGAATTGAGCCTGATCCTCTGGAAGTGCTCTTAAGCACAATACCATCTTTCTGGCCCCTTATTTTTCCATGGATTTTAACCTTGCCTATGTCTGAGTGTCTGGGTGTGATGAGCACAGGAGTGCAGGTCCCATGGAGACCAGAGTTGTCAGGTGTCTTGGAGCTGGATTTACAGGTGTTTGGTGAACACTGGAAACTGAACTCTGTCAGAGTACTATGTGCTCTTAATACTGAGTCATCTTTCCAGGCCAGAATGGGTAAGTAAAATGTAAAAGATGCATTTTGATTATTAGTTGTGCATAAAAAGAAATAAAGTACATGGGTGAAACTTAAAAAATATTATTTCAGGTGAAAGGCAGCATCAGTCACAAAGGAGCACATACTGACTGGCCTCACTAACATGAATCACCCCAACAGGCCTGTCGCAGAGACAGGAACAGGCTAGTGCTTGCACACGGCTGAGGGGGTGTGTGGAAAGAAGGGTGACTGCTGAAGGGTGCTGGGCGATGAGACAGTATAAACTTAGCTGGGGTGATGGATGGTTCAAGCCAAACCCATGGACTCTCTACTTTCAACAGGCAAATGGGAAAGAAGGTAAGCATACCTCAAATAAAGCTGCTACTTCTAAAAACAATTACAAACATTTTCTTCTTCACCTGAAGACAACCGTAGACGTTCAGCAGCCATTACAAGAAGCTGTTTTCCACTTAAATGATTTCCTGGAGTAAAGCCCAGATGGAGTTCTGCTTCACATACCTCCTATTTGTAGCTCGGGACAGCCCATCCGTCTCATCTGAGTGCTGACAGACTCAGTCTCTTGCACAAGTGGCACTAATATTGTCTCACTGATCCACTAAGAAGGAATGAAGAACAGCTTCTGTAGTCACCATTCCCAAGTGTTCCCAAATCATTACTTTTCCTTTCTCAGGCACCTTTTTCTCTTCCACTTGACTAACAGAGTCATCAAACACGGCGATGCTGAGAGTGCAGACATGCTACCACGCACAAATCAATTTACATTCTTAAGTCATATATACTTTTCATTTCAGAAAATGTTAAACTTTCAACTAGGTATCAATTTTTTTTTCTAAATTTCTGTTTTTAAGATGGACATAGTGCCTTATGCCTATAATCTGAGTACTTGGGAGGTGAGGCAGGAAGATTGTCAGAAGTTTGAGACCAGCTGGCATATATATATCAAGTACCACATCAGCCAGAGCTACATTATAAGACCTGTCTCCAAAACAAAATACTTTCTGATTGTTATTCTTGGCTGAAAGGAAACATGACCGTCAGTCTACATTTCTAGAGGTAATTAATCACATATTACAATACCACTTATACTAGTTTATAATCAGTAAAACAGTTTTCAAACTAGGGTAACTGATTAACTCATTATAGGCTTGCCCATGCCTAGCTGCGGACAAACAGATTTATTATATTTAAAAGCAGTTTATAACTATTACAGTATTTAAAGGTCATACTGTAAAGATTGGGGATTTCAGATTCCCCTTTCCATAGCCAGTGTCAGACTGACGTGGAGGTGTGAAAGGCTGCACAAAGGGACTCTGTCTGGTATGTTCGTGTGTCACTGTATTTGCAGTGACTTGTTCCTAAGCTTTTGTTTAACTGTGAAAGGAAGAAAATACTCCAGATGAGATACAAATTCACAATGCCTTCTAAGAAGTTTGAATCAGAAAACCTTGGAAACTGAAAGCCCCTTTCTCTCTTTTATATTATATTATTTTTAGTTGTGTGTGCATGTGAGTAGAGGGGCTTACTTGAGTAGAGGCACTGGAAGCCCCTCAGCTGCAGTTCCAGGAGATAGTAAGCTGCCTGCATGGGTTCCTGGGGACAGACCCAGGTCCTCTGCAAGAGTACCCATGCTCACAGCTGCTACCCCACCTCTCCAGATCTCTCAGCTCTGGAAAGCCTGTCAAGTCTTCTCATTTTAAATGCTAGCATTTTAGTCTTGTTTGTAATAGAAGTATAACAATGTACAGTTCCAAGGACATCCTGTCACTTACTCATTCTTAACATTATATGCAAACAACTTGCTATCTACTCTTTGGTGCTAGCAAAACTGCCTAGTTAAAAGAGATACAGGCTCATCCCCAGAAATTCTGACTGAGAATGATGGTACTGGACTGAAAATACTGCATTTATTTATTTGTTTGTTTGTTTATTTTCTTGTATTTTTGTTTTCTTGAAACAATGGCCCGTGATGTAGCCCAAGCTAGTCTTAAAGTCTCCCACTCTTGTTTCGGCCTCCTTAGAATGTATTATATGCATGTGCCAGCATACCTGGCTGGTTATCTCTCCCTCTTGATACCTTACTTAAAGCGTAATAACAAAACAAAATTCTTCCAAGCCATGGAGGGGGAGTCAGTCTGTCACAGAACCTGGGAATCACAGACACTATGAGAATGAGAGAAGAAAGCCTGAGAAGCCAACATTGCTGTGTGCGGAAGAGTCGGTGTAAACAGTGGGTCGGAGGAGTCTTGTCTAGGGAGATAAGGAAACTGCACAAATACTCTCAGTAGCATCCAGCACATGAGTGTCTTCTGAGGGTCACCTTCTTGTCTCCTCACAATTCTAGGTATGTAATGTACTGACAAAAAATCTTTTTGGGAAATAAAACTGAAAATTTGGGAAAGGGAAGAAGTTAAAAACATGTTGTTCCTTTATTTTCTCTAACTATACTGATTAAACACGGAAAGGAATATACAATCCCAAGAAAGCAGATACTGTGAAGTGACCCTCTCTACCCCTATGTGCACACCTTGAACAGTCAATTCTAACAGAAGTGACTGTCCTTTCTACCCCCATATGTGCACCATCACTTTTTGTTTTCCGAGACAGGGTTTCTTTGTGTAGTTTTGGTGCCTGTCCTGGAGCTCGCTCTGCAGACCAGGACTCACATAGACCTCCCTGGCTCTGCCTCCCCAGTGATACAACTTAAATTTCCTGCTTTCGGTTTTTTTTCTGTTTGTTTGTTTGTTTTTTTTAAATTGTGTGTGTGTGTGTGTGTGTGTGTGTGTGTGTGTGTGTGAGAGAGAGAGAGAGAGAGAGAGAGAGAGAGAGAGAGAGAGAGAGAGATCAGAATCATAAGCCTACCCTACACAGACTGGGAACAGGTAAGCCCCCATCTCCGGACTGGCAGATCAGGTCTCTAGCCCCTAGGCCCTACCCATTGGAGTCCCAGGGACCAGACAGCTACCTTTCCCTGCTCCCCACCAAAAAAAAAAGAAACAACCAACCCCTACGAACCTAACAACCACTGGAGCCATAAACACATCCTGCACCAATTGGGAACAACTGCTGGCTGACACAGAACCCACTAACACTGATTAGACTAAGCTACTCCCAGAGAAACAGAGCCCAACAGCACCGATTTGTCCACAAACTCCTAGTGGACCAAGACTATCAATTAGAACAAGAGAGGCACCTTCAGATACAGACACTGCCTGCACCGAGCAGAGGAAGAGATGAGTAGACGCCAGCGGAAAAACACAGGCAACAACATGAAGACCTATATGACATCAGAACCTAGTGATTCTACACCTACAAGACCCGAACACACCAAGACAGAAGAAACCGAAGAAATCAACCCTAAAAATGACTTTAAGAAGATTAGAGGCCCTTAAAGAGGAAATGAAAAACTCCCTTAAAGAGGAAAGTAAAAAAATTCCCTTAAAGAAATGGAAGAAAAAACAAACAAAAAATTGGAAGAAATCGAAGACAGCTAAGAAAAAGTAATTAAACAGATGAAGGAAACAGTTCATGATTTGAAAATTGAAATCGAGACAATAAAGAAAACACAAACTGAGGGAATGCTGGAAATAGAAATCCTGACTAAATGAACAGGAACTACAGAAACAAGCATAACCAACCGAATGCAAAAGATGGAACAGAGAATCTCAGACACTGAAGACACAATAGAGAAAATAGATTCGTCAGTCAAAGAAAACACTGAAGACAAAAAAGTCGTAACATGCCAGGCGGTGGTGGCGCACGCCTGTAATCCCAGCACTGGGGAGGCAGAGGCAGGTGGATCTCTGTGAGTTAGAGGCCAGCCTGGTCTACAGAGCTAGTCCAGGACAGCCTCCAAAAGCTACAGAGAAACCCTGTCTTGAAAAGGCAAAAAAAAAAAAAAAAAAAGTAACACAAAACATCCAAGAAATTTGGGACACCATGAAAAGACCAAACCTAAGAATAATAGGAATAGAAGAAGGAAAATACCAACTCAAAGGCACAGAAAATATATTCAACGAAATCATAGAAGAAAACTTTCCCAACCTAAAGAAAGAAATACCTATGAAGATACAAGAAGCCTACAGAACACCAAATAGGCTGGATTTAAAAAAAAATCCTCTTGCTACATAATAATCAAAACACTAAACATACAGAACAAAGAAAAAATATCAAGAGCCACATAGGAAAAAGACCAAGTGACAGAAAAGGCAGTCCCATCAGAATAACACCAGACTTCTCAATAAAGACTATGAGGGGCTAGAGAGATGGCTCAGCAGTTAAGAGCGCCGACTGCTCTTCCAAAGATCCTGAGTTCAATTCCCAGCACCCACATAGTGGCTCACAACCATCTGTAATGAGATCTGTCACCTTCTTCTGTGTACATAATAAATAAGTAAATAAAAGTAAATAAATCTTTAAAAAAAAAAAAAACAAAAAACATGAAAGCTAGAAGGTCCTGGACAAATGTTATGCAGACACTAAGAGACCACGGATGCCAACCCAGACTATTATACCCAGCAAAACTCTCAATCAACATAGACGGAATAAACAAAATATTCCATGATAAAACCAGATTTAAACAATACCTATCCACAAATCCAGCTCTACAGAAAGTACTAGAAAGAAAAATCCAACCTAAAGAAGCTAAACACACCCATGAAAACTCAGGCAATAGATAATCCCACACGAACAAACACCAAAGAAGGAAAACGAAACACTACCACAAACAATCACTGGTCATTAATGTCCATCAATATCAATGGTCTAAACTCACCTATTAAAAGACACAGGCAGGGTTGGGGATTTAGCTCAGTGGTAGAGTGCTTGCCTAGCAAGCGCAAGGCCCTGGGTTCAATCCTCAGCTCAAGAAAAAAAAAAAAAAAAAGACACAGGCTAACAGAATGGATAAGAAAAACAGGATCCATCCTTCTGCTGCATACAAGAAACTCACCTTAACTTCAAAGACAGACACTACCTCAGAGAAAATGGCTGGGAAAAGGCTTTCCAATCAAATGGATTTAAGAAGCAAGCTGGTGTAGCTACCCTAATATCTAATAAAATAGACTTCAAACTAAAATCAATCGAAAGAGATCAGGATGGACATTACATATTTATCACAGGAAAAATCCAAGATGAAGTCTCGATTCTGAACATTTATGCCCCAAATACAAAGGTACCCACATTTATAAAAGAAACATTACTAAAGCTTAAATGGCACATCAAACCCCACACATTAGTAGTGGGAGATTTCAACACACCATTCTCACCAAAAGACAGATCTACCAGACTGAAACTTAACAAAGAAATAAAGGTCCTAACAGATGTTATGACTCAAATGGATTTAACAGATATCTACAGAACATTCCATCCTCAGCACCCCATAGAACCTTCTCAAAAATTGACCACATGCTTGGTCACAAAGCAAATCTCAACAGATACAAAAACACCAGAATAACCTCCTGTATCTTATTGGACCACCATGCCTTAAAGTTAGATTTCAACAACAAAAATCATAGAAATCCTACAATCTCATGGAAACTGAATAATGCCCACCTGAAATACCAATGGGTAAAGTAAGAAATAAAGAAAGAAATTAACGATTTCCTAGAATTCAATGAAAATGAAAGTACGACATACCCAAACTTATGGGACACTATGAAAGCAGTGCTAAGAGGGAAATTCATAGCACTAAATGCCCACATAAAGAAGCTGGAGAAATCTCACACTAGTGACTTGACAGCATACCTGAAAGCCCTTGAACAGGAAGAAGCAAAGTCACCCAGGAGAAACAGATGCCAGGAAATAATCAAATTGAGGGCTGAAATCAATGAAATAGAAACCAAGAGAACAATACAAAGAATCAATGAAACAAAGAGTTGGTTCTTTGGGGAAAAAAAAAAAAAAAAAATCAACAAGACAGACAAACTCCTAGCCAAATTAACCAAAAAGCAAAGAGAGAGCACCCAAATTAACCAAATCAGAAATGAAAAGAGAGACATAACAACAGACACTGAGGAAATCCAGAGAATCATCAGGTCATACTTCAAAAACCTCTACTCCATAAAACTGGAAAATCTTGAAGAAATGGACAATTTTCTAGCTAGATACCACACACCAAAGTTAAATCAAAACTAGATAAATTATTTAAATAGTCCAATAACCCCTAAAGAAATAGAAACAGTCATTAAAAGTCTCCCAACCAAAAAAAGCCCAGGACCAGATTGTTTCAGTGCAGAATTCTACCAGACCTTCAAAGAAGAACTAATTCCAATACTCTTTAAATTGTTCCACACAACAGAAACAGAATGAACATTACAAAACTCTTTTTATAAGGCTACACAATTACCCTGATACACAAACTACACAAAGATGCAACAAAGAAAGAGAATTACAGACCAAACTCCCTCATGAACATTGATGCAAAAATACTCAACAAAAATATTGGCAAACTGAATCCAAGAACACATTAAAAAAATTATCCACCATGACAAAGTAGGTTTCATCCCAGGGATACAAGGATGGTTCAACATACGAAAATCTGTCAATGTAATACACCATATAAACAAACTGAAAGAAAAAAAACAACATGATCATCTCATTAGATGCTGAAAAACCTTTGACAAAATCAAACACCCCTTCATGATAAAGGTCTTGGAGAGATCAGGAATACAGGAAACATACCTAAACATAATAAAGGCAATCTACAGCAAGCCAACAGCCACCATCAAATTAAATGGAGAGAAACTCAAAGCAATTCCACTAAAATCATGAACAAGACAAGGCTCTCCACCCTCTCTATATGTATTCAATACAGTACTTGAAGTTCTAGCTAGAACAATAAGACAACAAAAGGAGATCAAGGGGGCTACGAATTGGAAAGGAAGAAGTCAAACTTTCACTATTTGCAGATGATATGATAGTATACATAAATGACCCCCAAAATTCTACCAGGGAACTCCTACAGCTGATAAACTCCTTCAGTAAAGTGGCAGGAACAAGATCAACTAAAAAAAAATCAGCTGGGCGGTGGTAGCACATGCCTGTAATCCCAACACTCGGGAGGCAGAAGCAGGTGGATCTTTGTGAGTTCAAGGCCAGCCTGATCTACTGAGCTAGATCCAGGAAAGGTGCAAAGCTACACAGAGAAACCCTGTCTTGAAAAACCAAAAAATAAACAAACAAATAAAAATCAGTGGCCCTCCTATACACAAATGATGAAAGGGATGAGAAAGAAATCAGAGAAACATCACCCTTTACAATAGCCACAAATAATATAAAATACCTTGGGATAACACTAACTAAACAAGTGAAGGACCTATTTGATAAGAACTTTAAGTAACTAAAGAAAGAAATTGAAGAAGATATCAGAAAATGGAAAGATCTCCCATGTTCATGGATAGGCAGGATTACCATAGTAAAAATGGCGATCTTACCAAAAGCAATCTACAGATTCAATGCAATCCCCACCAAATTACCAACACAATTCTTCACAGCCTTTGAAAGAAAAATACTCAACTTCATATGGAAAAACAAAAGACCCAGGATAGCTAAAAGAATCCTGTATAATAAAGCAACCTCTGGAGGCATCACCATCCCTGACCTCAAGCTCTACTATAAAGTGATAATAATAAAAACAGCTTGGTACTGGCATAAAAACCGACATGCAGACCAATGGAATCCAATTAAAGACCCTGACATTAATCCATACACATATAAACACCTGATTTTTGACAAAGAAGCCAAAACTATACAATGGAAAAAAGAATGCATCTTCAACAAATGGTGCTGGTATAACTAACTGGATGTCAATATGTAAAAGATTACAAATAGATCCTTATCTGTCACCATGCACAAAACTCAAGTCCAAGTGGATCAAAGACCTCAACATAAATCTAGTTATACTAAACTTGATAGAAGAGAAAGTAGAAAGTACTCTTGAATGCATTGGCACTGGAGATCACTTCCTAAATATAACACCAGCAGCACAGACACTTGGAACCTCTTGAAACTGAGAAGCTTTTGTAGGGCAAAAGACAAAGTCATTGATACAAAAAGACAGCCTACAGAATGGGAAAAGACCTTCACCAACCCCACATCTGACAGAGGATTGATCTCTAAAGTATATAAAGAACTCAAGAAACTAGACATCAAAATACTGAACCATCCAATTAAAAAATGGGCTAAAGAGCTACACAGAGAATTCTCAAAAGAAGAATCTCAAATGGCTGAAAGACATTTAAAGAAATGCTCAACATCCTTAATCAGAGAAATGCAAATCAAAATGACTCTGAGATACCACCTTACACCTGTCAGAATGGCTATGATCAAAAGCACTAGTGACAGTCTATATTGGAGAGGATTCAGAGCAAAGGGAACACTCCTCCACTGTTGGTGGGAATGCAAACTTGTACAACCACTGTGAAAATCAGTATGGCAGTTTCTCAGAAAATTGGGAATCAATCTACTTCAAGACCCAGCCATACCACTCTTTGGCATATACCCAAGGAATGTTCAATCATACCCCAAAGACACATGCTCAACTATGTTCATAGCAGCACTATTCATAAAAGACAGAACCTGGAAACAACCTAGATGCCCATCAACTGAAGAATGGATTAAGAAAATGTGGTACATATACACAATGGAGTACTACTCAGCAGAGAAAAACAATGACAGCATGAAATTTGCAGGCAAATGAATGGAACTAGAAAATATCATCCTGAGTGAGGTAACCCAGACCCAGAAGGACAAACATGGTATGTACTCACTCATAAGTGGATACTAGAAACAAAGCAAAGAACAATCAGACTGCAACCCACAGAACCAGGGAGGCCATATAGCAGGGGGGTCCCTAGGATGACTGTGGCTTATAGTAAGTTTTGGTTTTACTTCATCACTGGGAAGCCTCAATGAAACATTTCACTATTAGGATAAGAATTTGTACCATATCAAGCTGATAATAGAAAAATAAATAAATAAATGAAAAAGAAAAAAGTCTGAATGGAAAAAAAAAAAAAAAGAAGTAGCTGATCAACGTATAAAGGACTCCACAGTTTGCCTGTGTACTTTTCTTTGGTTACAGCTGGTGTTTTGTTTAGGGTGGTATTTTATCTTATTTCCTTGATTTTGTTGTTGTATTGGTTTTGTTTGTTTTTTGAGAAAGAACTTAAAGTTATATGGGTAAGGAGGGGGAGAGAAGCAGAAAGAACTTGGGGAGGGGAAGAATATGATCAGAATTTATTTAAAGTTAAAAGTTGTTTTAAGTAATAAAAATTTTTAAAAAAGACTTATTTAATTTTATGTGTGTGTTCATATGCATGTATATATATATATATATGTGTCTACCAGAATGTATATATGTCTGGTGCCCATGGAGGTCAAAAGAGGGCATCAGATCTCCAGGAACTAGAGTTATAGTTGGTTGTGAGTCACCATGTGGGTGCTGGGAATTGAACCTGCATCCTCTGGAAGAGCAGCCAATGCTCTTAACCACTGAACCATCACTCCAGCCCACAACTTACATTTCTAAACTTGGCTGTCCATGAATCCATGTGGTCCAGAAGCTGTCTATTCATAGTCACTCTCGCCCAGACCTGTTTAAAAGGAAAAAAAAAAGGCCCTTCAGATACACTAATATTTATTTAATTAGCATTTAGTAATTTTCTTATTATAAACTCATGGTTGTTGTTCATGAACAAATATGTCTTCAAAAGTTCCTTATTCTGGAAAGCGATGATTGGAGGCAGAGCCAGGCAGATCTCTGTGAGTTCGAGGCCTATAGAGCAAGATCTAGGAGAGGCACCAAAACAACACAGAGAAACCCTGTCTTGAAAAAAAGCAGAAAATTCCTTATTCTGGTAGGTTAGAGTGTCTGTGTGTTTTGCTTTCAAGCATGAAATAAAAATATAAAACTCCGTATCTGATATTAAATGGATGAAGAACAGACTGGCAAATGCACATATTTTAGAAGCAATAGTGTGGGACACTGAGAATTTTTTAATGATTTATTTTTATTTTATGTGCATTGGTGTTTTGCCTCATGTATGTCTGTGTTGAGGATGTTAGATCTCTGGAACTGGAGTTTTGGACAGTTGTGAGCTGCCATGTGGGGACTGGGAACTAAACCAGGGGCCTCTGGAAGAGCAGCCAGTGCTCTTAACTGCTGAGCATCTCTCCAGCCCCGAGAATTTCTTTTTATTTTTATTTGGTGCAGTGCTAAGGAAGAACCATAGTGCCTTGTGCATGCTACACAAGTTGGTACTCTACAACTGAGTTAATACCTACTGTTGAGAACCTTTTTTCTAAGGACTGTAGAAGGGTATTTTAGGCAGAACAGTTTAGTCAACTATGTATCATAAACTGTAAAAATTTCAATGACAAAAGCTATTCCATAAATGAATGTAATTTATATTTCTAACTAGTAAAAGTGAATATCACAGGAAAAAAGTTTTCTAGAGATAAACTATTTTCTAGCAATTTGAAAATCATAATATATGAAATCATTTTTATTTTCCCTTTACCTCTTCTGCAGCTTGCTTAGAACTGAGATCAGCTTCATCTTTGTTAGCACACGGGGCCTGAGACCTACAGGCAAGCTGATACTGAAACTTCTTTAAGGTTTGTGCATAATCCCCCACAGAACGACTGTAATTCCAGAAGGTAGGGCTGGTGGAAGGTGAGGTGGGATCTGGGCTCCCTGCAATGAAAAATTGGAGAGTTTTAGTTCTTACAGTTATTGTTTATATAGCAATAACTCAGAAACACTGGGTAGCTAGGAACTAGGCAACTTCTGACAATACTCAAAGAGTCAGAAGACAGGCACTCCCCCCCGCCCAGTACTCCAGGAGTCAGAAGACAAGCACTCCCCCCCCCCAGTACTCCAGGAGTCAGAAGACAGGCACTCCCCCCTAGTACTCAAGGAGTCAGAAGACAAGCACTCCCCCCCCAGTACTCAAGGAGTCAGAAGACAAGCACTCCCCCCCCCCCCAGTACTCCAGGAGTCAGAAGACAGGCACTCCCCCCTAGTACTCAAGGAGTCAGAAGATAAGCACTCCCCCCCAGTACTCCAGGAGTCAGAAGACAAGCACTCCCCCCCAGTACTCCAGGAGTCAGAAGACAAGCACTCCCCCCCAGTACTCCAGGAGTCAGAAGATAAACCCAGAAGTGTCTCCCCTGGTCCCCAACATTGTCTTCTCTTTGGAGCTCACTGGTTAGAAATTAAAAAGAACATAAGAATATTACTAAGCACTATCAACTTAAGAGGCCTAAGAATTATGAATGGTTGGAAGTGTCTTGTTTCTTTCTGCTGTAAAATTAAGCTTGTTGTTCTCTAAGAAGGTTAATAATCAGGAAGACCAAATGTTTGGAAGCTCCTCTGAATGGAGTTAACAGCCGCACTGTTAAAAAGCCTTTCTGAACTCCAGGCTATACAAACTGTGTTTCCCATGGTACCCTGCAGTAATTCCTGTGTTGATTAAAACTATCTGTGAGATTTAAGAACTGCCATCTAGGAGTCCCTTGCCATCAGGGTCTCGTCTTGGAGCCCTTACTGCACTGAAGGATTAGTCAGTCTGCACTCCCCAAGAAAAGGAAACGAAGTTCTTCTCCAGCAGGGATGACTTCTCTACCACCAGCACGTGCACAGTGAACAAACGTCCTCAGTAACAAGTGCACTTATGAAGGGCTCACTCTTTCCGCCTCTGAGACCAGGTTTCCACCCAGCCCGCCCAGAATACACAAAACTGCTAAAACTGAAAAGTAAACAACAAAAACCATCCAAATTACTAGCAAATGAGACCCCAAGCAGAAAAATCAATTGCAAAAGTGGAGAAATTTAGTCTCCAGGAATTTCAGATAACTGAACTGTTGGATCAACTTTGAAAAAGTGGGTTTAACATCACTGAGATAACCAGGTGGCGGCAGCGGTGGTGCACACACCTTCAATCCCAGCACTGGGGAGGCAGAGGCAGGTGGATCTCTGTGAGTTCGAGGCCAGCCTGGTCTGCAGAGTGAGCTCCAGGACAGGCACCAAAACTACATGGAGAAACCCTGTCTTGGGAAAAAAACAAACATAACAACAACAATAACAACAACAATAACAACAACAACAACAACAATAACAACAACAACAACAACAACATCAAGCACATTTGAGAGAAGGTAAACTTTGAGTCCAAAGTGACTAAAAACAACCTCGCTGAGAGATAAGCAAGGTTGTTCTTTATAGAATGCCCCATCCCTCGATGTGGAAGGAAAAGTCTCCATTTGCAATCACCTTCGCATTAGTCCATTTCAGCAAGCTCTGGGGTGGATCACTGCAGGAAGGGTGGCTGGAAGCAAGAGATCAAAGGAAAACTATACGAAGGAACCTGCTTACTACCATGGTGACCAAGTGATGCAATTCTCCATCAGCAGAGACAAGTGTATCACGCATCTCCTAATCTAATACAGAGACAAGCCACTAAGCTGTGTTCCTACCAAAAACATTTGAAGTTAGCGCTTACAAAACAATTTTCACAACAGCCTGATGTCTTTAAAAATATGTCATAAAGATACACATACTCACACCTAGGGTAAAGAAGACAAAAGAGATGCAACTAAATGGAGCAGCCTGCATCAGTCAAAGACAAGAGCAAAAAAGTAAGTTCTTTTTGGGGGGAAAGGTCATCACTGGGTCAACTGTATTAATGTGTCTGACTTAGAGAGGTATCAAAAGAAATGAATTTTGAAATTATAGGGGAAATGTCCTGTTCTTAAGAGACACGTGGAATACTAAGGGATAAAATGTCACAGTCTACAATTTGTTTTAAATGACTCAGCAAAACCTCTCAGGCATGTATGAGGAAGGGAGGCTATGAATGTGTGAATGTGTGCCTAGCTTCTCACTCCTGGAAAATTGAGTCGGGAATATGGAATTGAATTATCTATATAGACTATTTGTTAGTTGTATGTTGTAAGAACCAAAAATATGATACCTAAATAACAATAGCATGCTCAGTACTCAGACATTAACTTTTTTTTTTTTTTTTTTTTTGTAATTTGAGGTTTCTCTGTGTAGCCCTGCCTGTCCTGGAACTCACTCTGTAGACCAGGCTGGCCTCAAACTCAGAGATCCGCCTGCTTCTGCCTCCCAAGTGCTGGGATTAAAGGCATGCGCCACCACTGCCCTGCCAGATATTAACTTCTAAATACCATTCTCCTCTAAAAGAACCCAGTCTTATTCCAGGGCCAGCCAGGAGAGTCCAGGGGGTAGAGAAGATAGGCAAAGACAGAAAAGACAGATGGGTAACACAATGTTTAAAGAAAGACATCAAGAATACACAATCTTTTCTTTTTCTTTTCCTTCCTTTTTTCTTTTTGAGACAGGATCTCACTAAGAGACCAGACTAGCCTGTAACTCACAGAGATCCACCTGCCTCTACCACTGAAGAGGTGAAATAAAAGGAGTGCCATCACACCCAGCCAAAAATACATCTTAAAGAAGAAAAAAAAGTCATTATGGGCTATTGATGTCAGCCAGTACTAGGAAAGCCGAGGCAAGTAGATCCCTGGGGCAGCTGGCAAGCCAGCTTAACTTATTAACTGCCAAGTTTCAGGCCAATGATAGATCCCATGTCAAAAACCAAAGTGAACAGTACCCAAGGAAGGGGCACCAAGATTGATTATATGTACACACACGAATCCCCATACACAAATGCAGGGGGGGGGGGGCGGGAATATATGTGGGATGATACAATTAGAAAGTCCCGTACGAGCAGGCCTAGCACTCAGGAGACTGAGTCAGAACACTGTAAGTTTGAAGATTGCCTAGATGACATAATGAATTCCAAGCCAGCCTGCATGACTGTCTCAAAAGCACAAAGACATAAAAATCCCCATGAGAACATAGCAATAATTTTAAAAAGAATTTTAAACCAATGTTAAAAGCAGCATTAAAATTTGTAACAGACTATTTATATAACCTGCTAGCAAGGAGGTTTGCAAAAATTTTGTATTAATTTATGCCGACTATTTAAATTACCTAAAGCCTAAGAACACAGCAGAATGGTTAAAAGTATAGACATACACAAAGACATTCCAGGCAAAGAGCTAGAGAGAATTTGGAGTGCACATTCTTTTCAATGTGTCAGAACCATTATACAAAAGTGACCAGAGAGCCTCCAAGCAAGTCTAAGATTAAAAAGCCTTCCCTACCCAGAAAAAGAAGAGAAACCTCAACATTAATAGATATAGATCAGAATCTAACCGCAGCACAATTAACTTAGGAAGAAATAAAGATAACTAGGTCTTGTCTGGCTTGACAGTGAAAAGCAACAGCAATAACACTTACAAACATCGACAACAATACTTCTAAATGGGAGAGAAAAAAAAGAACAAAGAAATGAAAAATATCTGAAATCATAAAAGATATGTATCAATTGTTCTTTGTGCTACTCTATAATTTTCAGAATACTTCAAATAGCTCAAAATTTCAAAAAAGAAGAAAGTAACAAGATAATATTGATTTGTTTCTTTGACATTTGTGGCACTTGCAGGCAGAATTAAATTAAAAACCCCTAGAGAGATTTCAAGCGACACAAAGAGCCATGCTCCAATAACTTGGCTTCTTCACCATGGCCACGCTTTTGCACCTAATGTGCTTTCTATGGAAGTTCCTGGGGGGAAATCATTACTCAGTTCAATAACCTAATTTGGTTTCAAATAATTGACTTTGTAATAATCAAATCCACCTCAAACAGATTAAGACTTGCTAACACTGTTTCCCTAGGTAAACTATAGGCTTTAAGGGATTATTAAGAGACAAATTTTTAAAATGCTACTAAAAACAAACAACAACACCAACGAAGACCCAGCAGCACTTTCAGGAGCCACAGTCTTCCGCCCCACCCTTTTGCCTCTGCCCTGCACTTAAGCTTTGCTACACCCTGCTTAAAACACACACAGCCAAATCTAGGGAAATGGTGGCTTGTGTGGAGGGCTTTTAAACTGACCACAGAGAAAGAGTCACGATTGCTCAGGTCAACTATGTTTTACCTCCTAAGTTTAACAGCTACTCTACTGTTAGATAAGGCTTATGTAAAGTGACAACAGATACGATGTGTACAGATGTGAACGAAACAGTTACCCAGCTTAACCCTGTGCTGCTTCTCCCCCTCACTCCTAAGGAAAGAGTCCAAAGTCCGCAGGTCTGTCATGTAGTCTTCTTTGTCCGTAGGTGAGTTATAGACCGTGGGTGAAGCGCGGTATCGAGCTCTCGCCCCGCTGCTCTCCACTGGGCCCACAGTGGTAGGGTGTGGAGAAGGAGGAGACAGACTAAAGCTTGCCAACTGCATAAAAGGAAACCATGGGGTTTACTTTCAATTGAAATGCAAACATTCATTTTTTATTTTTAAAAGTAATACATGCAAGCTATCTCTGAAATGCTGGCACACAGGAGGCGGCGGCAAGAGGGCTGAGTTCAAGACCAGCCTCTGCTACATGGGCAATTTGAGGCCAGCCAGACTGCACGAGGCTCTATCTAAACAACAACAGTTTAAAAAAAACACAACACAACCCAACAGAGGCCAGGAAGACCGATTAGCAGGTAAAGGTGCTTGCCACCCAAAGATACAAGCCTGACAACCCGAGTTTGAGTCACACTAATAAAATAAAAATTATCCTGAGTAATGTTCCAGTCTTGAAATGTATTTAGGAAAAACTGTGGCTGCATATAACCCCATTATACGGGAGATGAAGGCATCAGGTTCAAGGTTCATTGCCCTCAGCTACACTGAGTCTGATGCTAGCTTGCGCTACATGAAACTGCCCATATCTCAAAAAGAAAAAAAAAAAAAGAAAATGCTGTACTACAGTCTGCAGTCCCAACGATGGATGGCTGAGACAGGAGGAGCCTAAGTTCAAGGCCTGACTGGGAAACACATGGACATTACATAAAATACATTTTTAAAAATTATTTTTCATTCTGTTCTATGCATTGACATTTCTTTGGGTTTTTGGCTGTTATGAACATCACTATACATAAATCCTTACTTGAATTTTTGATAGCTTTAACACTTAATTTCGATTACATTTACTTGTGGAGGGGTTGGGTGTGTCTGCATGCAATGCTAGTGTGTGCCATAGGTGGTGTGCCCGCGACAGGACAGCCTTTTGGAGTTGCTTTTCTCCTCCTATCATACGAGGCCTGGATCAGACTCACGTCCCCAGGCTGGGGGCAGCCTCCTCCACCTGCTGGGCCCGCTTGACAGTCCTTGTGCTTCGTTAGGGCCCGCTCCTCAAACTGAGATGAGCTGCCAAAGCAGACGGCCCTTTCTGACACTCACTCGAATCCGTGAGAGTGTAAGTCATGCTCCTGTCGGGAGGATGGGGTCTGCTTTGGTGTCCATTTATCAGTACTACTACTTTCATGTGTTTTGTGTACAAGGATTTCTCTCTTCATCAGACTTGCAAAACAAGAACGTTACTCGCTCAGCCATCTCCCTGGCTTAGAAACTTTCTAGGCCAGCCTGGGATACAGACCGAGTTCCAGGACAGCCAGGGCTACACAGAGAAACCCTGCCTCAAACAACAACAACAATAAAACAAAAAAGCCATACTCAGGAGGGCAAAGAATATAATCATCAAAATATATTCTACAAATTTTTTAAACAAAAAGAAAAAAAAAACATTATTTTCTTAAAAAAAAAAAAAAATCTGGAGCTAGAGTGGATTAAGAGCAATGGCTGTTCTTCCAGAGAACCCAAGTTCAATTCCCAGCACCCACACGGCAGCTCACAACTGTCTGTGACTCCAGTTCCAGGGGATCCAACCTGTTCACAAAGACAAATGTGCACATAAAATAAAAATAAACAAATGAATAAATAATCCATACTGGCCTTTAGGTTATGAATTATAACCACACATTTCTCATAGCATTTAATGTCTAAATAATTTAAAAATTCTACTACCAGCCAGGCGGCAGTGGCGCATGCCTTTAATCCCAGCACTTGGGAGGCAGAGCCAGGCAGATCTCTGTGAGTTCGAGGCCAGCCTGGTCTACAGAGAGAGAGCCAGGAAAGGCGCAAAACTACACAGAGAAACCCTGTCTCGAAAAAACAGAAAAAAAAAAAAAGAAGAAGAAGAAAAACTTCTACTACCTAACACTGGATAACTAGTAGCCTGGCATTTCACTTTACAACAGTGTTACGTAACAGGCTGAGACAGGCTGCTGCTTTCTTCTAGGCCATCTTTTTCTAACCAGTAGCTCGAGATGCTAGCCCAACACAATAGAGCTTCTGGTAGACTGCTTTCTCTTTTGATGCCTTTCTTGCAGCCTTATGCCTTACAGAATTTAAATTTCAACCTACAACTTTTGCTAGTAATACTCTAGAAAATTAGACCAGCACTGACATCACTAAGGAATTTAAAGATTTCTACCTGAGACACAGCAAGCGTCCATACTCCAGAACCTAACCACATGAGGATCCCTGGCTTTAGTTAAGAGGATCAGACATGATACAAAGTGTTAAAATTCCAGAAGAGAAAGTGAAGCTTTCACACAAAAAAGCTTTAAAAGGGAAAACATGCATAAAAGAAACCAGTTTCAAATTATTTCAAGACTTGAAACTAGCTGGGGACTGTCATGGTTTGTTTGTTGTTGTTGTTGTTTTGAGACAGGGTTTCTCTGTAGCTTTGGAGCCTGTCCTGGACTAGCTCTATAGACCAGGCTGGCCTCGAACTCACAGAGACCCACCTGCCTCTGCCTCCCGAGTGCTGGGATTACAGGTGTGCGCCACCACTGCTCGGCGCGACTGTCATGTTCTGTCATCTTCAAAAGCGCTAATGGTAGGATGTTGTTTAAAGAACTTCTGACTGAGTGACAGGACACTTGGTTTCTGTTCTTGGCTCTCACTGGGCTATTCAGACAACACTGCTCCTCAGTTTCCTCACCAACCAAATGCAGAGTTTGATTCATTCAACACTGGGTGATTTGAGTACAACTGCCAATACTAAAATAGCATTATTGGCCAAACAGACGCATCATTACCTTATTGTAGCCACTGAGTGGAGAGTAGGTCACAGCAGAGCTATAGGAACCACTGCCGCCGGAGGACAGGCCTTGCAGTTGAGGGCTGTACCCGGCCATGCAGCTGGCCGCAAATTTGGGACTGGGACTGGGGGAACGGGATGGGCTATAACTCAATACACTCTGACCCTGGATTGAAGGGGAAGGTGGCGAGGGCGGGACTTGGGTGGCTGCCAGATCCCGGGGAGGTGTAGTCTGCACGGCTAGAAGGAAGAGAACATAAATCACACACACACTAGATGCTTAAATGAAAACACAAAGTTAAAAATTAGGGCTTGCTATGTAATTCAGGCTAGCCTTGACCTTAAGCTTTTCCCGCCTCAGTCTCTTGAGCATAAATACAATTCTGAAAACAGAGTTAAGGGCTGGGTGTGCTGGAGCACGCTTTTAATCCCAACAGTTGAGAGGCAGAGGCAGGCGAATCTCTGAATTTGAGGCCAAGCCAGCTTAGACAGCCAGGGCTACATACAGACATGAAAAGAAAGTAACAGAAGCGGCTGGCTAGTAAATTACACGAAGCATTATTACAGAAACACAACTCATCAGTTGTTCACCATTTCCACAATGCTCAAGACAGCAGAACCTAGTTCCATGAAGTTGTTTGATATTCCTTCTAGCTCAGAGTCTATGAAAGGGAAGCTAAGAGGGACCACTGCCCTCTCCCCACCCCTCACTCACCGGCCGTTTTCAGCCCCAACAGCGCTTGCTGTCCGGGGCTAGCCGCCAGACTTGTCGGTGCTACAGTATATTTGAAGTATCTCCAAAAATCAAATAAGGCATTAAGACTGAAGAGAGACGCCAGAGCAAGTTCTGGAAGAAAACAACAACTCTTATTAAGTGTATTCTTTTTCTTTACTTGTGGGGTGGGCGTGGGTGGGGCATGTGGAGGTCAGAGGGCAACTTGTGGTTCTTTTCTTTCGCCATATTGGTTCTGGAGACTCAAGCTCAGGTTGTAAGGCCTGATGAAAGTGGCTTTACCCAGTGAATCACCTCTACAGCGCCAATGTATTTGTTTGTGTGTTTATTTTTTGGTTTGTCAAGACAGGGTTTCTCTGTGTAGCTCAGGCTGTCTTGGATCTCACTCTGTAGACCAGGCTGGCCTGGAACTCAAAGATCCACCTGCCTCTGTTTCCCAAGTGCTGAGATTAAAGATGTGCGCCGCCGCCACCTCCCGGCCCAAATCTATTATTTTAAAAAGCAGAAAGTTTGCAGGGCAGTGGTGGCACACGCCTGTAATCCCAGCACTCGGGAGGCAGAGGCAGGCGGATCTCTGTGAGTTGGAGGCCAGCCTGGTCTACAGAGCTAGTCCAGGACAGGCTCCAAAGCTACAGAGAAACCCTGTCTCGAAAAACCAAAAAAAGAAAAAAAACAAAACAACAACAAAAAAAACCTGAAAGTTCCTGGTTCCGTTTGTAGCAACTTAACATCCAAAATTAAAAAGTCAGTTTCTTTTTCCTCACAACAGATTCCACTTAATTGAAGTCTACTGGGTGCGGAGCATTTGCTAGTGAGTTTTAAACTAATTACTGATTCTTATAAACCTGTACAGCAGGTATTTTGACATTCATTTTAATAGTCTAGTGAATTTTAGGAGTCCCAGCTTGTTAGAGAGCCATGACTCTGCTGTAGCATGATGATCCTGAATCTCCTTTCCCATCTGCCACACCCACTCTGATAGATTAAAAAAATTAAAGTTAATTTGTATATGAGTGTTTTGCCTGTCTGTATGTATGAGCATCATGTGCTTGCCTGGTATAGGCAGAGGCCCAAAGAGGGTGCTGGATCCCCCTGAACTGGAGTTGTGAGTCACCATGTGGGTACCAGGAACAAAACCTGGTCCTCTGCAAAAGCAATATGTGCTCTTAACCTCCCCGTCATCTCTCTATTCCTCCATGATAGAGTTCTTTCTTGTTTGTTTTTCTGAGACAGGGTTTCATTGTGTAGCTCTGGCTATCCAGGAACTGACTCTGTAGACCAGGCTGGCCTTTGACTTACACAGAGATCCACCTGCCTCTTCCTCCCAAGTGCTGGGATTAAAGGTGTGTTAGATTTCAATTTGCATAGATGACAGACTTATTTTAACATCTCTAGGACTCTTTATGGTCTGGCCTTGAAGGTGAAGAGGGTTATTTCAGGAACGGCACCGGTAAATCTTATCACCCACATGCTTTATTTTTCTTCTTAGGATTCTTAACTACCTAATTTTGTATTATTTATTAGCTTGGTTTATTTGTTAGAGACGAGGTCTCACTCATGTACCAGGTTGGCCTCCAACTTCTGATTATTCTTCCATTTCACAAGTACTGGGATTAGATGTTCACTGCCATTCCTGGCGGCTGCTGCTGCTTCTTCTTCTTCTTCTTCTTCTTCTTCTTCTTCTTCTTCTTCTTCTTCCTCCTCCTCCTCCTCCTTCTCCTTCTTCTTCCTTCTCCTTCTTCTTTTTTTGAGACAGGTTTCTGCTATTTAT
Source organism: Onychomys torridus (assembly GCF_903995425.1). Taxonomy (NCBI): domain Eukaryota; kingdom Metazoa; phylum Chordata; class Mammalia; order Rodentia; family Cricetidae; genus Onychomys; species Onychomys torridus. The sequence goes on along the minus strand of NC_050445.1, from coordinate 39,657,843 downwards.
CTCAGGCTGTCCTCAAACTTGAATAATCCTCCTGACTCAGCCTCCTACTAGAATGTTCTTCCCATAAAAGTGTTTTCCTGCTAGGCAATGTGGTGCACGCCTTTAATCCCAGCACTGGGGAGGCAGAGGCAGGTGGATCTTTGTGAGTTTGAAGCCAGCCTGGTCTATAGAGTGAGTTCCAGGACAGGCACAAAGCTGCATAGAGAAACCCTGTCTTGTAAAACAAAACAAAAAAAAAGTGTTTTCCTAGTCTCTTTTTTGTGGTTTTCATCGTTTTGGGAAACAGAGTAGGTTTGTCTGAATGAAAGAGTGAATCTAAGCCGAATTAAACTTATAAACAAGTTTTCATTTCTAGTAAATCTAAATTCCAGTGAAAATTACTTACCAATATACCAGAGGGGCCAGTACGTCACATTATAATATGTACTAATTAACTTTCCAGTCCTGAAAAGATTAGAAATGCTTTTCAGTTATTTAAATATATATATATATCCCCAACTCCATCCCAAACAAACCAAACACTGAAAACCAAAAGAAATATGAAAAGCCATAGAAGCAGGCAACAATGGTTTGAAGTTTCACTCTTGGGCCGATTAACTTACATTTCAGTATATATCATTCCAGCCATGGAGACATTTAGGAGGCCCCAGGCTAAAACCACTTTCCTAGTTTCTGCTTCTTTCCTCATCTTGATGGTTCTGTCAATAAGAGAAGCACTGGGGCTCACTTCTCCTTGCATCTATTCAAAGGCAAAACAAAACAGCCTGGAATTAATCAGAAGAAATCCAAAGTATCTGTTGTAAAGTAACAACCCCACCGACTTTTCCTCTTCCTTGACATTCCTTCCCACCCCCACTTTAGTATTAGTACATAAAAAGGGAATCCTAAAATACCTTTGGTACTACAGAGAAATCAACAGAGAACTGGCTGGTTATTTCAGAGACGCTAATGGTTGCAATAAATGATAATGTCTTGTTTCATAATGTAATGTAATGGTTTGCTATTAAGTCCGCAAAGAATTCACGGTTTGTCTGTGACTCGAGTATGTTACTAGGTCTCGATGAAGAGACACAAGATACAAACTTTTGCCCTTACTGTGACAGACTCTAACCCTGACCTTGGAGTGATACGGACCCGGGATCTCCTTTTGGTTTTAAAGCTTTACTGATGAGGTGGACGGGTATTATCATGTGAAGGGTCAAGAGAGAGTAGGGACGCGTGCATTCAGTTTTGGTTCACTGGAACTGTATCTCCTTTTGTCTTGCTAGGCTCAGCTCCGCAATCACTGACATTGGCAGCTCCTGGGAGTCGGACTACTGCTATCCTTCCCGCCATCCAGCCCCGCGCCAAAACTCCGGTCGGAGAGCTTCCCTCCCTGGCTACCTCTGCACAAACTTTAGTCAACCTTCTGTGCCTCTCTTCCCTTCCACTAAAGTGGCAGGACTTCTGGCCACATCCTCCCCTGGCTGAACCCCCAGGCACAACTTTAGGCGTGGAACTCTGGGGGACCGCGTGGACTCCACGTCCAGGAAGCACAAAGACAACCCCCAAAACGCACCATCTTCTTCAGCCGGAAGCCGCGAACTCGCGCCACTCCCTACTGCACATGCGCGAAGCCAAGCCTAAGGCGGCGGCGGGCTAAGAAGACTACAGTTACCGGAAGGACTGAGCGATCTCTTCTCGCGAGAAGGAGGGGGTTGGGCAGAGAGACCAGGGCAGCGATCGTTGCCAGGGCAACGCCCTCGGATTTGTGGCTCCTACTCAGCTACAGGGAGGAAACTGAGCTGCAAAATTCAGACCAGGTTCTGAGCCCTTAGTAAAAAATAATGACTGTAACAAGCTGAATTTGGAATATTATCAATTGTAGACTTATTTAGGACCCTTATGGGCTCACATTTGTAAACAGGTTTTATTTAGCCGGATGGCTAATTGTAAGATACAAGCATGCCTGATGTGTCCAGACACAATCAGCAATGTCAAAGAAGTTTTCCTGCTTTGAAATGTTTTTTACCCCAGTTGGACTGACCCAGTGTAAATTCTCAAATATCCACATAATGAGGATGCAGTAGTAGGAAGAAAAACTAGAAAGTTCTAGTGAAGTTAGCGGTTTTGAGGTTTAAAACAAAACAAAACAAAAAAACCTACCTTTGCCCTGAATATTCTTTGAAAGAACTGAGAAAAGGTTCGCCAGGGAGGTGAGTGGGTTTTACTCCGTAGTTAGTGCAAGCTCCGACAATGTGTGGGATATGGGGGGAAAGAAGCTCCCTGGTTATTGCTCCAAAGGGATTTGCCTTCACCTACAGGTGAAGTGGAAACAGGGAGACTGGGGGAGGCATGTCCAGTACAGTCTGGGCTCTAGAAAAGCTTTCTGGGAGCGGCAACACTGGCCCTAGTTAGAGGACTAATGGCCAGTGTACCCGGGGCCTGGGGACTCATTCCTACAGAAAAGTGTGCCAGCCAGGCATGGTGGTACATGCCTTTAATCCTGGCACTCGGGGGTCAGAGATATGCGGATCTCTAGAGTTCGAAGGCCAGCCAGGGCGAAATAATGAGATTGTCTCAGAAAATGTAAATAAATATCAAGATTAAACAGAAAAAAAATGAAGTTTCATTGTGGTATTGCATATGAAAACTTGCAGGTTATTGTATGCTCTTAAAGAGCTAATGGGTTTTTTTTTAGTGAGATTCGTATGTCTATATTGTTTTAGTATAATGTTTGGATCTTGATATAGATTAAGAGATGTACTAACTTGAAAGCTGTTCAGAGAAAGGGTTCAATTCAGTGTACAGTCAAATTAGAATGCCAGGCTCTTGTTTCTCCACATTTAAGTCTGTCTAAAAAGAAATTGTATAACTTTGATGTAGTTTCTAACATGGATCTGTTTCCTCGTGTTTTTTTTTTTTTGTTTTAGTTTTTTGTTTTTGTTTGTTTTTTTTTTTTTTTTTTAGACAGGGTTTCTCAGTGTAGCTTTGCGCCTTTCCTGGAACTCACTTGGTAGCCCAGGCTGGCCTCGAACTCACAGAGATCCAGTGTGATCCACTGGATCCACTCCGGAGTGCTGGGATTAAAGGCGTGTGCCACCACCACCCAGCCTGTTTCTTCTTTTTAATGTAACAAGCTATTGTACGTTTATTCAAGGCTTACACAACACTTGTCAGATTAAAGTTGATAGATAGTTGCCATTATGTATTATTAGTTATCATAACAAAATACCCCAAAACATGAAGTGCCTCCTCCATGGAAAAAAAAAAAGTTAGAGACCATACTTTAAAAGAGTAGACATTGTTCCCGCACAGTTTGGGAAGATGTCAGGAGGGCTGGATTCTTCTGAGCCTGGTGTTGCTGGCTTGCAGATGGCCTCATCTTAGGCTCTCTTGCCTTTTTGCCTATGTTGGTGAGTCCTTGGTGCCCTTTCTTCTCCTAGAGACTGCTAGCTAGATTAAGGTTCTACCCTTATGACCTGATTGAGCCTCCATTATGTCTGTAAAATCTTTTTGAAGTTACATTTATTTATTGTGTGTATATGCCTATATGCACAAATGCCACAGTGAACACAGGGAGATCAGAACACAGTCTGAGGGGTCAGTAGTCTCCTTTTACCATGTGGGTCCCAGGGGATTGAACTCAGGTCAAAAGTCTTGGCATCAAGTGCCTTGACCCACTGAGCCATCTCACTGTCTCTTTACCACCTCTGTTCTGCCTTATCTCCAAATACAAGATGGCACTGAAGGTGTCAACATTTAAGTTTTAGGGAACACACAGTGCAGCCTGGAATATATTACAATTGTGTGTGTTAATTTACAATGGTATGGTACACATTTAAAAAAGATAGCCGAGGGGCTGGAGAGATGGCTCAGAGGTTAAGAGCACTGACGGCTCTTCCAGAGGGCCTGAGTTCAATTCTCAGCACCCACATGGTGGCTCCCAACCATCTGTAATGAGACCTGGCTCCCTCTTCTGTACACATAATACACATAATAAATAAATTAAAAAAAAAAAAAAGATAGCCGGGTAGTGGTTGTGCTCGCCTTTAATCCCAGCACTCAGGAGGCAGAAGCAGGTGGATCTCTGTGAGTTCGAGGCTAGCCTGGTCTACAAAGCGAGATCCAGGACAGTCTTCAAAGCTACAAAGAAACTCTGTCTCGAAAAAAAAAAAAAAAAAAGATAGAGACTGATTTAAAAAAAACAAAACCAATACCTTAAACACTTAAACAGATGAAAATAAACATTATGTAAGTTCCAAAAAGTTTCTAGGCAGAAGAAAGTACACTGAGAAATTCAGGAAATTACCATCCACGATTCAAGATGTCATTTAGATAAACGTGCCCATCTAATCCAAGAATGGTCATCAGTTCCTGCAACAGTTGCTCAGGTGTGTGTCATAATAGGTTGCCAAGGAAGTTGTCATAGGCCATGGAGGGAAATCGTTCCCAGTCCCCTTTAGCCCTTTGAGCATGTTTTATTTTCTAAGCCAGAAGCTATCATGGGAGACCTTTTGTCTTTATTCTGGGGGGTGGACCCCCCTCCCAGGCCCCTCAGTTTTACCATCCCAAGTCAGGATGCTGAGTGCCGGAAAGATGACTCTTGTGGGACAATAGGAAGTTTCCTGCTTTGGTATTTCATCATCATACTGATCCTCATGTTTTTCTCTCGGGCTTCCGTCTGGGTAGGGAATCCTTTTCATTTTAAATCGTATCTTTATAAGGTTTTTCGTCAACTACATTGTCTGTACTTTGATGAAAGTGACTCTTTAAGGTTTTTGTTTTGTTTAAAAATTATGCAATTTAGCTGAGCAGTGGTGTCGTATACTTTTTAATCCCAGCACTTGGGAGGCAGAGGCAGGAGGATCTCTGTGAGTTCGAGGCCAGCCCGGGCTATAGAGTGAGTTCTAGGAAAGGTGCAAAGCTACAACAGAGAAACCCTGTCTGGAAAAACAAAACAAAACAAAATGATGCAGTTTCATGCCAGAGACTCTAAAGATATTGAAAAGAAAAAAGAACATTAGAAGTACTCTACTCCTTTTTCGTAGAGATAAATACTGTTAAATTTGTGGAGAGCTTCCTTCTAGGTTACTTTCTCCCCTGCTTTTTCTCAGTATATCTCTCATCTTTGCTCTTTCATTGTCAAACTTATATTTTATGTATTTTCATTTTTTTAGATTTATTTATTTATTATGTACACAGAAGAGGGCACCAGATCTCATTACAGATGCTTGTGAGCCACCATGTGGGTGGTGGGAATTGAACTCAGGACCTCTGGAAGAGCAGTTGGTACTCTTAACCTCTGAGCCATCTCTCCAGCCCTTATGTATTTTCATATCCTGACTTTTGAACTTAATGTTTTGTAATAGTCATGCAAACAGCACCTTTCATTGTAGCTTTTCTGTCTTATGGCTGCACTATTAAAAATTCTGCAGTTGAAGCCGGGTGGCGGTGGCACAGCCTTTAATCCCAGCACTCCGGAGGCAGAGCCAGGCAGATCTCTGTGAGTTCGAGGCCAGCCTGGTCTACAGAGCAAGATGCAGGACAGACACCAAAACCGCACTGAGAAACCCTGTCTCGAAAAACCAAAAACTAAACCAAACAAAAACAAAAACAAATTCTGCAGTTGAAAATTTAGGTTGTTTACATTTTGTCCACATGCTATGTAATACTGAGATGAATCTCTCTACTGATTAATGACTTCCAAATCCCTCTTATAGCCACATAATTCCATTATCAAAGATAGAAATGTTAGTCATGTTGATAGGACACATGGAGGATGTGGGGGAGTGGTTAGAATGGAGTAATATGTTTTATGCACAGAGTAAGATACAGAATTAAACTAAACAGAGCCAAAGTCAGCACTGCTAGTCACAGATTAGCAAAAGAAAATGCTAGAAGTGTAAGAACGGCATAGTCCACTTTATCAAGGTCCTGGCCCTCAATGGATTATGAGCAACCACCCTCTTATAAATTGCTGACACAGAATCTTTTCTGGCCATTAATAACGGACCGGTGATTAATCAAGCTACCATCATTTAGCATTAGAGCCAGAGCTCACCGCTGGCAGTGGTCAGCTAGATTGAGTGCTACATTAGTTCTGGATGGAGAAGAGAAGGTTTGTTATTTCGATGCCAGGTAGATTCCATTATAATAATAAAAATCTCTTCCCCCTACCACCTCCTGGCCAAGAAGTTTTATCTGAAGTCTAAATGCTTCTTAAGGTAAATACTTTGCCAGAAGGAGAATCAGAACAGTGATAGCTTATATGTGTTTAGACTCCCTAGCTAAGTATATTGAATTTGGCCTGGCCAGAAAAGCTACTTTAGAAAATTAACAAAAAATTGGAATTGATCACTGGCAATTTCATCATGAAGACCATTTAAGAGGTCTAAGCTATTTTTTTGTTCTCTTGCTTACATCAGCAATTTAGAGTCATAGAGCTATGCTTCAAGGACTGAAGGGGACATGTGGTCCAGCCTTCTGTCTGTAGGCGAGTAAAATACTTTTTTTTTTTTTTTTTTTTGGTTGATAAAGCCCAAGGAATTTAAGTGACTTGTCCAATGTCACACAAGTGGCCAGTGACAGAGGGAGAATGGATCCAGACTTCCTGCCATATTATTTGTTTACTTCAAAGTATAGTTTGAAATGTTGAATCAATTCTACTCGGTGCTGATTAAAACCTTAATTCTCTCTGAGGTTTCATCTTTCACCTTGGGCCCTTGTGGCAGCTATAGTTGGTTGGCCTGCTGCTTCTGAAAGGTCCCAGATTTGAAATCTGAGAACTGCAGGAGAGCTAGTGGAGGAGGATGCAGTTTCCTCCTTTGAACATGCCGTGGTCTCTGTGAAACCGTGGGCCTCTATCTCCAAACCTTAAAGCCGCAGTAAAGAGGGACAGCGATGTAGAAATTGTCCTCCAAAAAGCAATATGCTGGTCATCTCCATTTGCCACTTTTTAAAAGATGTGTCTTCCCTTTTGTTTCCAGCTAAGAGATATACCCCCCTGTCCAGTTGACTTGCTTGTTTAGCATTTCTTAAGATTGCGAGTGCTGGTTTTATTTTTCTAGATGATGATATTAATCTGCACCTCTTCTTTTTGCATATGTAGAAACTGAGCTTAGAAGGTGTTGGGTGGCGGATGAGACGGCAGAGCTGCTGTGTGGCAGAGAGATAGAGTGCAGCCCACACTGTCTGTCCTGCCCCACAGAGTAACCACTGTCACTGCTGTCCCTCACTAAGTCATACACGGGGACAGTTAATGAAGTGCTTGTGGTAACCACAACTCATACGATTCCACTTAGTTTAATGCAAAAATCTTTCTTTTGACTTTGTGGTTATATTTTGATTTGACATCTAATGTGGAAGCTCTCCATGGAAATGATTTTATAAACCTAGTAAGTGCCTTTAAACACCTTTTCCCTCAACTACAAAAGTGCACACTACAGAACACAAGATTATTAGAATGTAGACAAAATGTAACAGACACTACTGTAGATTATGTAGACACCACCAACTCCTATTAACATCTAGGTTCGTAAATATCCAATCTTTTAATAATTCTAATAATTCCTTGGTGCCTGTCCTTGCTCTGTAGACCAGGCTGGCTTCAAATTCACAGACATCTGCCTGCCTCTGCCTTCCGAGTGCTGGGATTAAAGGTGTGCGCCACCTGGCAATTAAGGAATTTTTTATTCGTTTTACATACCAACCACAGATTTCCCCTTTCTTCCCTCCTCCAGCCCCTCCAGCCTTCCCCCACAACCCACCCCCGATTCTCTCCTTCAACAAGGTAAGGCCTGCCATGGGGAGTCAGAAGAGCCTGGTTCATTCAGTTGAGGCAGGTCCAAGCCCCTCCCTCTGCATCAAAGCTGTGCAAGGTGTCCCACCATAGGTAGTGGGCTCTAAAAAGCCAGTTCATGCACCAAGGATGGATCCTGATCCTGTCATACATGTTTCTTATATATGTATGTCCCTTGACGTCTTTGCAAGTCGTTAGCTGTTTTGCGGTCATGTTGTTACATATGAACTTGCATCTTGATTTTAGCCTAATAGTCAAATATTTTCTCACATGATGACATACTTACTTAAGATATTTACAACTGTATCTTACATAGTCACACCATAATTCAGTTAACTATTGCGTACTTTTGAATTTAAGTCTATGTTATCCTACATATTGTATTTTATGCCAATACTGTCCTGGAACTTGCTCTATAGACCAGGTTGGCCTCAAACTTAGAGATCTGTTTGCCTGTGCCTCCCAAGTACTGGGATTAAAGGCTTGCACCAACTCTGCCTGGTCCTAATGAATATTTCTATGTACAAAGCTTTCAGTGTATGTGGCTTTTTTTTTTTTTTAATTTTTGTTGTTTTGCTTTCTGTTGGAGGAAATAACCTCTTGGTAATAGATTCCCTGAGAAAGAATGTCAGATGTGTTCATGAATGTCAGGTGTGGTGGCATTTCTGTGATCCCAGAACTCAGGAGCAGAAGCAGAAGAATCCCATAATCAAGGGCAGTTTTTGCTACATAGTGAGACCTTGTCTCAGAATAAAGGACAGGACAGTGAGTGTTTCTTAAGTCATTCCTGATATTGGTGCTTTCTATGTGTTAGGGTGACATAGAACTTACAATTCAAAAGTAGATAATGGCTAATTAAATTATGGTGTGATCATGTAATATACAGTTGTAGGTTGGACTGTGTGGTGCACACTTTTAATCCCTGCACTTGGGAGGCAGAGGCAGGTGGATCTATCTGAGTTCAAGGCTAGCCTGTTCTACAGAGTGAGATCCAGGACAGTGAGGGCTACATAGAGAAACCCTGTCTCAAAAAAAAAAAAAAAAAAAAAAAAAAGGTATTTAGAGTTGGAACTGTGCACAGAAATTTAGCGTTCCTGGTTGTCATGCTCACAGATAGCATATTATGGCAGCTTATTGGAGGAAAGTTGAAAAACCGTCAAAAATGCCGGGCAGTGGTGGCGCATGCCTTTAATCCCAGCACTTGGGAGGCAGAGGCAGGTGGATCTCTGTGAGTTTGAGGCCAGCCTGGTCTACAAATCGAGTTCCAGGACAGCCTCCAAAGCTACAGAGAAACCCTGTCTCGAAAAACCAAAAAAAGAAAAAAGAAAAAGAAAAAAAAACCATCAAATTTTGTATGGCAACACTGGGACTTGATATGTAGTATAACCCAAGTTAGCCTTGAACTCAGAGTCTTCCAGGTTCAGCCTCCAGAGCAGTGAGATTACAGGAGTGCACTACCATGAAGGGCTTTTAATAAATTAATTAGTTAATTAATTAATCCATTTTTTTGAGATGGGGTCTCATTATGAAGTCTTACCTGATCTGGAGCTCACTGTGTAGACCAGGCTGGTTTCTCACCACAGAAATCCCTGGCCTCTGCCTCTGAGTGCTGGGATTAAAGGCGTGCGTCACCACACCTGGGCATACTGAGTTCTGAAAGACTAATGTGCAGCTTTTTGAGACTGGGTCTTGCTATATAACCAAATGGCCTGGAACTCAGGACGGTGAGTGTTGAGATTACAGGTGTGTGCTGCCACATTGGGATTCAAATATGGTTTTCTTCTAATGTTTGTTACATTTACGTACTTATTGTGTGTGTTTACACATGTGCCTGAGCCTGAGCCTGTGCACCAGTGCATATGTGGAAGTCAGAGGATAACTTTTGGTAGTCAGGTCTCTTCTTCTACCACGTGTCTCCCAGGGACCAAAGGCTGGTCTTCAGGTTTAGCACCATGTGCCTTTACCTACTGAGCCTTCTTGCCAGGCCCCCAATCCATTTTCTGAATGATTTTTTTTGTTTGTTTGTTTTTTGAGACAAGGTTTCTCTGTGTAGTTTTGGAGCCTGTCTTGGATCTCCGTCTATAGACCAGGCTGGCCTCGAACTGACAGAGATCTGCGTGACTCTGCCTCCCCAAAGCTGGGATTAAAGGTGTGTGCCACTGCTGCCCGGCTGATTTTTTTTTTTTTTTTTGACTTTTACTTTATAAAATTGTTTGTCTGTTTGAGGGTGTCAGATCCCCTGGAAATGAAGCCAGAGACAATTTTAAGCTGCCATGTGCGTGCTAGGAATTGAACCCAGGTCCTCGAAAAACAGCCAGTGCTCTTAACTGCTGAGCCCTAGTCTGTTTTTAAATGAAACTTCTGTGTAATATCAGTGATGGAAAAGTTTATCTTCCCATGAGTATTATTTTGTCTCCAGTCTTTGCTCACTTTCGCTTGGTTGAAACATTTTGGTGGGTTCTGCTATCAAAGCCTGGTCTTCTGAACTGGCAGTGGAGGTACGTTCACTGTGACAGGAACTCAGGCTGTACTTATTTAACAGGGTTGACTGTTTAAAGTTAGAACTTAGTGCTGGGCAGTGGTGGCGCACGCCTTTAATCTCGGGAGGCAGAGGCAGGCGGATCTCTGTGAGTTCGAGGCCAGCCTGGAGTACAGAATGAGTTCCAGGAAAGGCTCAAAGTTACACAGAGAAACCCTGTCTCGAAAAGCCTAAATAAATAAATAAATAAATAAATAAATAAATAAATAAATAAAGTTAGAACTTAGTAAAGAGCCTTGAGCAGTGGTGTTGAACATGCAGGCGTTAATGCAATGCAGCCGACTGAGTTCCTCTTCCTGTGTTCCTGAAACAGATGTCTGAGAGCAAAAGGGAAGATGACAGCAGGACAAACGCATCAGTAAGCAAAGGTGAGAGTCGGCACACTTGGTATTGGAGGGGGGAACGTGGTGCTGAGTGTGCAGAGGCCAGAGCAGAAGGGAAAGCAGAGAGAGGCTTAGGCCTCCCCACACCAGCAAAGGTCACTGGATGGCCCCTGTGCTTCCTCCTCCCAAATGCAGTGACAACTCAGATGGCCCAGCAGAGCCACCAGCTCAGATGCCCCAGGAGAGCCACCATAAACGACAAATTACTGGAAGATAGAGCTCACTTGGTTGCCATGTCTCAGGGCTTGCATTCACAAAGCTTTGTGAATAGACAGATTTGTGTGTCTATAATATCTATAAAATGTATCGATAGCAAAGATTTCTATTCCACAACTGACAAAGAACGAGGTACGCAGTACTTGTGTTAAGTGCTCTATAGACTGCTGCCTTCACACACAGGGCTCTCTTTGGCTTTGGCCAGACCCTTGCCTCCTGGGTCATGTCATAGTTATAGGCTACCAATTGAATATAATGTTAGTATAAATGTTATTGTCCTCGAAGTTAAGGAATGATGGAATGGAGACATAGATGTGTGTTGGTACTCAGCTTAGTTGTCCCATATGGCTTCTTTGTTGAAGTGAATCATTGCTTCAGAATACTGGAAGAATATTTGTTTATTTGGGTTTTTTTTAAATTTTTTGTTTGCTTTTTATTTATTTTTTGAAGAATATTTCTTAATTTTGGGTTGCTACTCACAATATAGGTGGCAGCCGTGACAGTCTACATCAGAAATACACTTCCTCCATCATTTTTTTAGCCCTGGGCAATCAGTGAAACCATACACTAAGCCCTGATCTTTTTGCTAGTTTCCAGGTAAATGCTCACTCTAATGATGGTTTTGAGCTGGCACAATATTGTCACAGAACAGAATTGGAGACAGATGTACAATAATAGCACATCCTCAAATAGTACTTCCCACACCCAGATAAACAGCTTTGAGAGCACAGAGCATAATAAACTGTAGTAAGATAATTAGGAAATTATGGGCATTAAGTAATTATCACCTTTTTGGTAGATTGATTTAATTGTACATTTGTGTAATTTGTTTAGTAATGATGGTTTAACCATCTCACAAAATTTCCAAAAGTGTATTAGATTTTTGAGCTGGTACGAGCCGCCATCAGCATGGAAAAGACCATGAAGAGAAGAGAGGACTTCTGGCTGTCATACCCTCTCATACACATACTGGGATCTTTGAAACTTCAAGACAAAGTGGGAGAGGTCCTTCTCTGGGAACTTTCTCCTCTGGAAACCTTCCCATTTGATGACATAGTCAGGGTTTGCAAAAGTTCAAAAGAGATTTCAAGAACCTGTGTGACTGCTCCAGTCTTTGTGGGATGGTGTACAGTCCTAGCAATGTAATCATTTTGCTGACATTAGCCAGTGATTGAGAGAGGCCGTGGTTTGACAGCTAGTGATCCTACACATGTGGTAGGCTTTCTTGGGTGATGGGAAGTTGGTAGTCAAGGTCCTATCATTTTGAAAAGTGCCATTTTGAAAACTTCTAGCAGTTTCCTGAAACTACAGTAATAAACATTCAAGACTACATACAGTAACTTACTTCCCTAGATTCCTATCACTGCTCCCACTGAAGACCTTGATAATGGCTGGCCATAAGAGATATTTATGGGTGGTCAGGTGACTTATTTATTTATTTAGATAGGGTCTTACTATGTAACCCTATTTGACCTGGAACTCAACTTTGTAGACTAGACTGGCCTTGAACTTACAGAGCTCCATCTGCCTGGGAATCTGCCTCCCGGGTGCTGGGATTAAAGACATATACCCCCACATCTGACTGAAGGACCTAACATTCTTTGACTGATTACTCACTGGTTATGTCAAACAAGGACCAACTGCAGGCCAAATCAAAACTCTGAGACCTCCATCTCTGTCCCAGGTTCAGCCCTGTAACTATGCCAGTGTGTAAGCAGAAGGCAAGGCGCTGGCCCTATGGACGCCTTCTGTGGTCCCCAAAGATGTACAGTTCTTCCCTTGTCTGCCTGTCCTTCTCACTGACCTTTCTTCCTTCCTTCCTTCCTTCCTTCCTTCCTTCCTTCCTTCCTTCCTTCCTTCCTTCTTTCCTTCCTTCCTTCCTTCCTTCCCCCCCCTCTCTCTCTTTCTTTTTGTTGTTGTTGTTGTTGTTTTTTCTTTCGAGACAGGGTTTCTCTGTATAGCTCTGGCTGTCTTGGAACTCTCTCTGTAGACCAGGCTGGCCTTGAAGTCTCAGAGATCCCTTTGCCTCTGTCTCCCAAGTGCTAGGACTAAAGGCGTGCACCACCACCACCCAACTTCACTGACCTTTTTATAACAACCTATTATTAATGACTATTATTGCCTAACTTGTCGATCTGTTTTGTTGGTTAGAAAGCAAAGAAACTTCCCATAAGCGACAAAATAAAGACGGATCCTGGGACTCGTCACAAGTAGTGAAGAAACCAAAGCAGAACCACCTTTCTGTGGTGACTGACTCCGAAGTGGCTTTGGTCAGCGCCTATCTTGAACAGAGACGAGGTAGGCGCCATTCCCAGTTTCACCGAGTGAGTCAGATCCAGCAAGACAGTGATACCACTGAGTGTGACAGTGAGGAATCTAACTCTGGAGTGTCCTCGTGGAAGGAGAGCGAAAGCGAACACCTTCCGTCACCCGCCACCTTCAAGAGGAGAAAATCAGTGTCGAGGCCAAGGGATCTGGAAAATTACCAAATCAGAGAAAGGCCTTGCCTCCACTGCAAAGCCATGAGAACCAATGAATGGTTGACACGCCACTTCCCACCAAGCACCTCAGTAATGTCTCCCATGAAGGGAGAGACTCAAGAGGAGAATTTGACACCTGGCATCAACACAAAATTAAGTAAATTTTGAATCTTGGCACCCTTGCCTTACTTGAAGTCAAAAGAAGGAGATGAATAAAACATGAAAACCAGAGTTGTAGGTGAGGAGACGTTTACAATAAAGCCTCTTTGCTAACAACGAAAGTATAATTGGAACCCAAGAGGTCAAATTTCAGGCAAATTCATTGTTCAAAACAAGGGCAGAGAATGTGTCCATGCCACCACAGGAACACGGAAGACTTGTATCTTCCATGATCTTTTTTTTTTAAGTCAAAGGAGCCCCGGGCAGATAGTCCATACCCCGGGTGTATGTGTTTTGTTTATGTCAATGATACAAATACAAAAGCTTTTTGAAAATATATTTATGTTGAGAAACCACTGAAATCTATTCCTATGTTTTGATTATCTGACTGCCTAAACAAATGAGGTGACTATGTGAATCAGGTGATTTTTGTAATAGCTGAAGTGACTCTACTAGAGTGTGTTGATGGCTATATTGAGTCCACTAAGGGCTGTTGTGTAAAGGAGTTTAAGGGCCTGGAATATGACTTTATTTCTAGAGTACATCAGGGAGAAGGAAAGTGTGACTCAGAAGGCAGCTGGGCTGTGACTTGTCCTCCACTGTTGTCCCAAGACCATGGCAAGTGTTAAAACTTTTTTTCTAACACTTGTTAAGGAGAAAATTTTTATTTGATACTATTACAGTCGAGATGGATAAAGGAGCTACATAGACATGAAAGCCCAGTATAAGATAAATGATTTATAGCCAAGGAGAAGGTTGAGGAGAGTCATTGGATGGAAATTACTAGAGGAGGGTAATGGATAATCCTGCTAAACTTACCTAACACTGATTTTTGAGACAGGGTCTCACTAGGTAGCCTTGGCTGGCTTGGAACTCGTTATATAGATCAGGCTGGCCTCAAACTCAGCGATCTGCCTGCCTCAGCATCCTGGCATGCCAGGTAGTGGGTTTAACAGTGTGGGCCACCACATCAGGTCTCTAAAATGATTTGTGGTGAAGATGGGGCTTAACCATCTCAAGTATGGTCAGGATTCTTGCTAAGACAGCTCAGTAGGTCAGACAGAATAGGACCAAAGTTGAAGCCTGGTCAAGAGGAGGACTCAGAAGAGCCTGTTTCAAGCTTGGTAGAAGAGAAGGCCTTTGGCACTGGCAGTTGAAATCTAGGCAAGCCTGGGACTAGATTTTTCATTTCAGTTGGGGACCCTAGCAATGAAGAGTTCAAGGCTAAGAAGGATGGGTAGCCATTCTATGGATCACTTTCCAGGTGGATGACAGGCACCCAACTGTGTTATAAAACAAGGTCTAAGAGCCTTGAGGGGACTGGCAAGGATTAGAAAATGTGACATGGACTCTGGTCATGGGGCTAGAGTTCAAACAAGAGTGTAGGCCTTGGAGAAAGACTTGGTTACCATCTATGGTGGATGATGTAGCCTGATACAAAGGACTGTGACTTTCATGAGGGGCAGGGAAAGGACTAGCATTGAGAATAGATCGCTGTGTCTTTGGACCCAGGATTCACCTTGGCAAGACCTGATTCCTTAACTAGTTATAACAAAGACTTGGGAACCAATGTAGAAGTCTAAACCACTGGGGTCTAATGGGATAATCTGTGCAAGCAGATTTGCTCGGTAGAGAACATGATAGCATAGGTCAGGCTTTGGGTTCCACCCCCTGTGCTGCATAGGCCAGCTATGGAGGTGCATGCCTGGGATCCCAGCACTGACGAGGTAGAGGCAAGAGGATCGGGAGTTCAAGGAGTTCAAGATCAGCCTGGGATACAGGAGACCCTGTCTTAAAATAACTAACACCAAAGAGAGGTGGGAGGATATCTAAGGAGAGAGCTGCCCCAAACCAAATGAATGAGACACAGATGTGGTTAGATAAGAAACAAACGCATAGATACCCAGCTTGGGACTAGATTAAAGAGGGCAGTGCAGAATTGGTGAAGTGGGAGATTGCTCCTGAAGGCAAAGCTGCAAACACTGGTCATAGCTAGCTAGATGTTGCCTCCATGCAAAGCCCAGTGTCACTCTCAGGGTGGGACTCCAGCGTGAGTCTCCTCTTCAGTCTCTCCTAGGGCTAAATGGAATCTTCTCTGATGTTTATGGTCGAAGCCCGGCACCTGTTTGGCTAGCTGGTTTGAGGCAAGGCTTGCCCCCGTTTGGTGACTCATCCATGTTAAGTTTCAGAAATGACCTCTGTAACAACTGCATCACATATCACAATTCTTATCAGCAACTGAGAGGCAAAGAACCGTGGGAGGCAGGGAAGGTTCTGACTGAAACGGATGCGGTGAAGGAGATCATGTATGCGGTGGGTATTTGCAGAAAGACGGGGCGAGATGACAGGGAACATGGATTACCAGAATCTCTGCTTGCCAGATTGGGTGATGTGGCTTTGCTTGGCGCCAGTAGGCTTGGCAGGGTGGTGGGGAAGCAGCCTGAAGGGGTCCCTTAATCTCTTGCAGCTTTGACTCAGGTAAAACCAGATCTTCAACTTCAGCAAAGAATCGAAAGGGAAGGCTGATGAAGCAGAGTTGGAGTTGAGTAAAAAGTGAAAAGTGGCGCATGTGGGGGGCTGACACCCTCAGAGCATGGAGTGGGCTGCCCAGGAAAGAGTTGCACTTCCGTGTCTTAGCATTAACCACCGGGGCTCTCGGACGTTCAAGTCAAAGGGCTGCTAAGAGACTCCGACACTTTCTCCCTTTCTGATCAATGAAATTAAAGGCAATGGCTTGAGTCACTAGGGTTGCCCAAGGGCCTTAGGACATATATTTCATTATACACGGAGTTTCTGGTGAAATTCCTGGAAAATTATAGGTTTAGAACAGAGAGGAGAAAGGCCTTAAGCAAATGTTGACTGTATCAGGATTCTTCTCATCTGGTCAAGATTGCAGGCTTCTAGGTGAGGGGTTCTTTTTCTGCTCAGGTCCACATGCTTGTCCCTGTCTTTTGGTCCTGCTTCAGGGTAAATCTAAGTAACAGAAACACAGTAAGTAATGTTGTTATTGGGGAACATTTAGAGAATGCTTGCTATATTTCAGGCACATATTTCAGTAAGTATTTACAAAAACTATTTTCACAAATCTGCCAGATAGGTATTATTCAAACCTGGAGGATGGTGAAATTGAGGCAAGGGGAAAGGTCAGGCCAGTTGGCAAATGTGAGAGATTTGGGTTTGGGGTCATAGCTAGCCACAAACATGATCTTCCTCTCATGATAATACAGTAACCATTTTATTTATTTATTTTACATTTATTTGTGTGTGTGTGTGTGTGTGTGTGTGTGCGCGCGCACAAACACACGTCATTTTATACATGTGGAAATCAGAGGACCACTAGCTGGAATCTGTTCTCTCCTTCCACCACGTGGGTTCTAGGGCTTGAACTCAGTTTGAGGCTTAGTAGTAAGCGCCTTTACCTTCTGAGCCGTCTCACCTGCCCCATCCATGTTCTTCTTTTTAAAGATTTCTTTTATGTGTACAAATGTTTTGCCTGAATGTATGTATAGGCACCTTGGTGCTCACAGAGCTCAGAAGAGGGCCTCAGATCCCCTGGAACTAGAGTTATGGAGGGTTGTGAGCCACCACATGGGTGCTGGAAATTGAATCTAGGTCCTCCACAAGAGTTACAAGTGCTCTTGACCACTGAGCCATCTCTCCAGTCCTATTATGCATTTGTTGTTGTTTGAGACAGGGTCTCACTGTTGCAACTTTGGATGGCCTTGAACTCAGAGATCTGCCTACTGTGGGCTCCTGAGCACGGAGATCAAAGGCCTTCACCACCTGGCCTCTACTGTGAAAAAGGAGCACACCAAATACCAACTACAGATCAGAGGACTGTCAGAGGAAAACAAGAGTCAGAAAGTGAATGGCGAGGGCAGCATTTCTAAGGGAGCTGGGGGCTCGCCTGTTTGGTGGCGAGAACTCCGAGGTTCCATTTGCCTCAGCTCCTGTCTGGTCTGGCTCCAGAAAAAAGGAGGGGAGCCTATAAAGGCTGGAGACCCTGGGAAATGAATAGCAAGGGGCAGCAGGGACTGGAACAGTGAGGATCTGAGAGGAGGGAGTGAGAGGCTCTGCTTTAGAAGGGTAGTGAGTAAGGACGTCTCATTCCAGAGCAGGGAGGCTCCTGGAGGCAGCAGGCCAGCTACTCAAGAAGACCAGATAACAGCTGCGGAATTCCACCCAGCCAGCCACCTCGTCTCCGAAGAAGGAATGCTCTTATCTCCCAGTGCGTCTATCCTAGGAAAGTGATTTCAAAACAGCTACCCAACCACCACCACCACCCCCCCCCCTTTTTTTTTCCAAGACAGGGTTTCTCTGTAGTTTTGGTGCCTGTCCTGGATCTTGCTCTGTAGACCAGGCTGGCCTTGAACTCACAGAGATCTGCCTCTGCCTCCTGAGTGCTGGGATTAAAGGTGTGCACTAGCACCGCCCGGCTAATTATTGATTTCTGACTATGCCTAATACGTGAACGAAACAACTTCCTTCCTCTTCCATCTGCTCCTTCTCTATGAAAATCCGACCACCCAGCAAAGAGTGTAAAGGGTGTAGGAACAGTAGATCTGCTAAATAGACTTTGTTTTTCTCCATCACCATGGATAGAACCCAGGGCCTTAAGCATGCTGGACAAGAGCTCTACCTATATTAAATTTTATCATAGGTACACAACACACACACACACACACACACACACACACACACACACACACACACACACAAAATCACATATGCATAAAATTCAGAGCCCCCTGGTTTCCACACCCTCTGGGAACAATTCCCCAGGGTAAGGGCGGGGGCTGTTGTAATCGGTAGTGAAACCAATTACTGGTTGTAACCAGCACTTATCAAAAAATAATAGAGGGTAGCAGAATTGTTTCAGGAGAATTGTTTGTTTCAGGGTACGTGTGCTGAGCCGCAGTACGAAATGTGTTTCTTACTATGCTAAGGTAAAAACCAAACATGCTGCTGGATGGGAGTTTTCTCTGGAGTTTTCCCTTCTTCTGCGGCCACAGCACTAAGTTAGTGAGAAGAATCATGGCTTCATGGGTTCCAGACTGGCCACATGCTAGTAATGAGTAAATCTTCACCACGCTGTGGGATGGATGGACCCACCGTTTAGGTTAGTGAAAAGCGTGAATTGAATCGTATTACTTTAGAAGAGCTACAGGTTTATATTTGTAAATACAGTAAGTGGAAGCAAGCTAACCAACTGTGGCCAGTACCCAAGGATGGGCTTTGCTTTGGAGAATAGACAAGAGTAATTTGTAATTGACATTTCAAAGAAGCCTAAGAAACAGGCCCGCCTTTGTTTAAATCGTAATTACCCTGTTTGTATGTAAAAGGATACTTCTATAGAAAGCTTTTCAAAACAACTGGCTCTTTTAAGTAGATAATTATTCCCCGTCTAATCTTGTTTATGCTATGCAGAACTCCAGCGGACTCTTTTTTCCCCCTACAAAGGTTAACTTCAGCCAGCCCTCCCTCAAACGATCACAAATTCCCAATTAGTGAATTCTAAAAGGGTTTCCCTGCAACAATATGCCAAGGACTTGTCTGCGTGTTCTTTATTGCATTGAATAATGTCTGACAGGTTTCCAAGCGCCAGGCCACCTGGATATTCTCTCTGTCAGGAACACGTGGTCAAAGAGGTAGAAGCCGCCAAAGGGGAACTGCAAATGAGTCGCAAACCTTCAGAGGTGGCGAAGGATAACAAAGGGGACAATGTCTTTCATATGAACTAAATATTCAATTCTAGGCCCTTTGGTAACCCTAGGCAAGCAAAAAAAAAAAAAAACCAAAAAAAAAAACCTTAAAAAAATGTAGAGCAGAAGATTATTAGCTCTAAACTAAGAGAAAGGTGTCTTTTAAATGAATTCTGCTTGTGCGGTTTTTGTTTTTGTTTTTTTATATCATCCCCACCCCCAGCTCCTTCACTGAACTACTTGGAAATCTCTACTCAGTACTCAAAACTCAATGCACGGAATACTTCTTAAAAGTAATGAAAAGTTTTAAGCCCAACAACACTATTTTCCAGTTCTTATCTTTTTCTGAGCTCGACTTCTTTTGCAGGCAGATCTGAACACTGCCTGATTCTGGGGCCTGCAGTCTGTAACGACCTTTGTTTATTAGTGTCCCCTGTCACCACAGTTTCATATGTTCAAAACCTTGATTTAGCAGTGAAAAGGCCAGGCAGGGAGCCAGCTCTGCTACTAATTAGAATAAATCAAAAGGGGGAGAGGGGAGATAAAAACCAGGTTCCGGTGGGCGGATCTACCGGATTTAGTAAGGCTGAGTGGTAGCTCCGAGGGAGAAATAAGAGACAAAAGTGTCTGGAGAAATGCCTGCTGGGGCCGGAGCACTTTGTGTTTTCTCTGATTGCGCGGCTCTGGGGTCAGAGTCGGGGTAGTCCCCGCTGATTGCCTCCTTCTTCCCTTCCAGCAGACCCCCATTCCGCCCCATTGTAAGCAAGCCTTCCCTTACATGCGGTCTTGATTGCTCTGGGCCAGTGATGGCAGCACCAGTCCCCCTGTGGATGAGTGCTTCAAGCAGGCAGGGGATGTCATTTCTTTCTGGGGAGAAGTTGGCTGGTGGGAGCATTCTTTAAAGTTTCTTCGCTCTAAAAACAGACACGCAGAGAGAGGAAATGGCCTCTTTTCTTTCGGTGGACGGCTCTGAGTCTGTGGGGGATGGCAACACGTGTCCACGAAGGCCTGGGTTTGAATGTGACAAAGCAGAACGTTGGAATCGATAGGTCCAGAGCTGCTGAACTGACCAGAGCTAGAGCAATGCTTTGGATTTCTTTGTGTTTTTCTGCAGCCCAGACTTGCCTGCAATTCACCATCCGCCTGCTTCGGCCTCCTGTGCTGGACTGGGACCGCGCCACTGGGCCTGGCACCCGCTTTTGGATTGCTTGCAGACAAAGTAATTTTTTTCTAAGACAAGTTCTTACTAGGCAGCCTTAGTTGGCCTGGAACTCTTTATGTGGACCAGCCTGGCCTCAAACTCACGGAGACCCACCTGTCTCTGCCTCCCAAGTGCTGAGTTTTGAGACATGCCCCACTAACATATTTATTTTTAAAAAATTGCTCTGGCTAGGTGTAGTAGTACACATCTTTAATCCCACCACCCCGGAGGCAGAGGCAGGTTGATGTAAATTCAAGGCCAGTTTAGTCTACATCGGGAATTCTAGGCCAGCCAAGACTACATAGTGAGACATTGTCTCAAAAAACAAACAAGCCTCCCCCAACCAAATATGTCTATTTGTATAGTCTCTCTCTCTTTCTTTCTTCCTTTCTTTCTTTCTTTCTTTCTTTCTTTCTTTCTTTCTTTCTTTCTTTCTTTCTTCCTTTCTTCCTTTTTTAAAGACAGGATCTTATGTAGCCTAGGCTTACCTCAAACTTACCATGTAGCTGTGACCTTGTATATAACCTTCTAATCCTCCTGCCTCCACCTCCTGAGTGCAAGAACTATAGGTTTATACCACCACACCCAGTCTATGGTGCTGGGACTGGAACCCATGAATATTAGGGAACTCCTCTGCCAACCAAGCTGAGTTCTCAGCCTTCAGGGATAGTGATTGTTTTTTGAGCATTCTCAGGGAGCTTTCCTGTTTCTTGCAGTTGGTTTAGGATCGTCCTCTAGGATCTCTAAAACGGGGCCTTTCACCTGGGAAGTGCTTTGTAATGTTGCTAAAGACAGGCGAGCATAGAAGCTGTTGCCTTCCCATATCCACAGTGGGATGGATGCTGGGGACGCAGAAGTCCTTTATACCCAGGGACACGCCTTTCCAGTGTAACCTGGGCACTCTAGAGTCTTCACAATTCCTAGCACAAGGCAAGGAGATGTAAATGGCTGTTATTTGTATTTGGGAACAATGACAAGGAAAGGAGTCTGAATGTCAGAGATGAACATCTTCCCCACATCTTCTGGAGAGCCTGCAGTGGCATTGGATGAACTGAGTGACAGCACCTCATTGATGCTAGGGTCAGAGTTGAGAAAAGGTCTTTGTGAGCGCTTTGATCGTTTTCTGCTGATGGCCTCTTTCTGCTGTTCCTTTCTTTGCCTTGACCAGGCATTGGCTGCCATAGAATTTTCTTCTAGTTTGAGTCCCTGCCTGAGAAGCTAGACTTGAGACCGAGACAGATATCAGTTTCCCAGGGAAACTGGACTCAGAGCAGTCCAAAGTGCTCTCCGTGTAGATTAGGAATGGAGGAAGCGGGTTGTTAGGAAAAGAAAAGCATGGTAAACCAAGAAGAGGGAAGAGCTCTGGTGATTTTCACGTTCCCAGTCCCAGCTTCTTCCTAGGGCCCCTCTGTCACCCACTTATCAGTGCCAGGACACCTCACCAGCAGGATCTTGTGATACCTTCCCCCTTTCTCTTACACTGGCTCTAGTGGGTCTCTGTTACTTAAAAACCAAAAGAATCCCCACACCAGTGGTGTGCTGGAATGTTTGACAGCGTGCTCAGTGTTAACAGCCTGGCTGTACAGCACTCTGGTTTCCTGGTATAAATACCCGCTCTGTTGCTGGCTTCAAAGCTGCCAAAGGTTTTGCTGAGTGGGAGTTGGGAAGAGATGAGATGTGGTTCCAGCACATCCCTGGGTAAAATGAATACAACATGCAATACGCTTCTCAGCCACATAAGAGGTTCAAGGACACACGTGGATAGCCTCTCAGTGAGGAATTACGGGATACAAATCTTTTTAATTAGTTTCAAATGTGCAGCATCTTAGGGCTCAGGGAGTAGAGGATGTAGGATCAAGCTTTTAAATCATAGTGGAAAAAAAAAATCACCTTTTGAGTATAATGCTTTTGTGTGTACTGGGAATTGGAGGCAGGGGAAGGGTTCATACTAAGGGCAGAGAAGAAGCTAGAAATGCAGCTGGAGAGGTGTGGAAGGCAACCTCAGGGAAGGCAGACACAGGCCTTGACAGAATGGAGAGGGTAGCCTTCGTCAGGTAAGGGAGCTACCTGGTACCAGCTCACAGAAGACACAATTCATCCTTCATCCTTCATCCATCAGTAAAATTCCTGACCTGATTTGCTTTTTAGATGTGGTACCTGAAATTGAACACAGGGCCTTGGGTGTGCTGGGCCAATCTAATCCTCTATCACAGATAGGGTCTTGGTTGGTCTGGAACTGGCTATGTATGCCAAGCCTGCCCCACACTTGTGGCTAGTCCTCTTGCTTCTGCCTTTCCTGTGCTGGGATCACAAGCACACACCACAACACCTAGCTTTCTTCCCCCTGCCCCCAGGAGAAAAAGGTCTTTTATTGTACAATTAGAGTTAAAAAGACAGAAAAATATGATCCTGGCTGAAGAGATGGCTCAGTGAGCAGGTAAAGGAACTTGCTGTCAAGCTAGACAATCTGAGTTCAATCCCCAGAACCTACAGCTGCCAACGGTTGTCCTGTAACTACATGTGTCTTTCTCTCTCATACATGTAGTCACTTTTCTTTGGACCTCCAGCTCCCAACTAATGACACAGAGACTTGTTAACTATATAAGCTTGGCCTTAGCTTAGGCTTGTTCCCAACTAGCTCTTATAACTTAAATTAACCCATTTATACTAATCTACCTTGTGCCACGTGACTTGTTACTTCTCTTCCATACTGGACACTGGACTCCCTCCACATCTTGCTGGTGAATCCCTCAAGCCAGATTCCTTTCTCTTCCCGGAAGTCCTGTCTATGTTTTCCTGCCTAGCTATTGACTGTTGGGCTCTTTGTTAAACCAATCAGAAGGTGCCTTGGCAGAGACACATCTTCACAGTGTACGAAAAGATTATCCCACAACACACACATGTAAAAATTATGCCCATCAGGGGCAGAGTGAGGTAATATTTTTATTATTGATGAAGACAATTGGCAAGAATCCAGTGGCTGCCAGTAGATCCTGTCTGGCTTTAGTGAAGGAAGTTTGGGAGGCATGGGTGAGGTGGTTTCCAGGGGTTCAGGGAGGCCCCATTCAAGTCACTTGACATGCTGTTCCTCTGTCAAGTGTTCAAGTGACCTCTTCAGGGGCCTATATCCCCCTCAGTTTTAAGATGAACTTCCAAAATTATTTTCTGTGATAAATTCCAAGTGACCAATTCCCCAATAAAGAAAAATCAATGAATTTTTTTTTTTTTTTTTTTTTTTTTTTAGTTTTAGATTGATGTAGGTCTAATTTCTTTCTTACTTAAAAAATAGTTCCAGTTTTGGGCAGATGTGGGAAGCAAGCTCTCTGGAAAGCATTGTTCACGATAAAGTCGACAATGTTGGAATATTAAAAGCATTCATACTCCATGACCAGCAATGCCATTTTAAAGAAGTCAGCTCTTCGGCTTCAGAAGCAGAAGCAAGATGACAAGAGGACACCGTCATTCAGAGATGGCCACGACTGTGGCTCTTAGACCTGCTGCTTTCAGAAGTTAGCCTTTGGTAATGTGGCTACCCTGCAACCCGAGAGCTGGTGTAACTGGAACACCACAGCACAGTTACTAAATGTGACTGGACAGGGTGAGCCAAACACCTACAAACTGTCTACGGAAGCCTCAGGTGTGGACTCCGTGAAGGAGCACTAACTAAAGTCTCGGCACCCGGCTCATCTTGAGAATTTCAATGATTGGACATAAAATAAATGTCCTGGTTTCAAAAACTGTAAAAAAACAAAAACAAAAACAATTCCCACACAAATATCCTTTCAGAGACACAGAAATGAACACACAACCAAACAGAGTCATCACAATAGCCCTTGTGCTTGAGTTTCCCAGAATGTGCCTTCTGAAAATGATGTGTTTATTGTTATGTTTTTAGATCAGACACACTGTGCACATTGTCAGATGTTCAATAACAGTTTTGTTAAAGATAAAAGAAAATTGAACCACCTGGGAGGATTCTTAATGGTTCCATGCATATTATTTCTGTCTGAAAAAAATAATCAGACCTATTGCTTTACAAAACAAAGAACCAAATAGATTTAGATAAATGTTTTGAATTTTTTCTTTTCTTTCTTTCTTTTTTGAAACAGGGTCTCACTGTGCAGCCTTGGCTGGTCTGGAATTCCCCATTTAGACCAGAGCGGACTCCAACTCACAGAGATCTGCCTGCTTCTGCCTCCCAAGTGCTGGGATAAAGGCCTGTACCACCACACTTGGCTTCAGACAAATATTTTGGGATATACTTTTTCTTTTTTTTCAAGACAAGGTTTCTCTGAGTAATGGTTATGGTGGTCTTGGAACTTGCTCTGTAGATCAGGCTGGCCTCAGACTTACAGAGATCCACTTGCCTCTGCCTTCCAAGTGCTGGGATTAAAGGTGTGTGCTACCACTGCCAGGCGATATACTTTCTCTTAATTCAATCTCCTGGTATTTGCTATCTGACTTGAAGCAAAATATGTTGGGAAAATATATCATCCTTCACCATCTGAATCCTGTAGATAGAGTTTTCCTACCTAGCCCAGAGTCAGGACAAATCTCTCTCACCCGCCAGTCCCATGGTCACTCAGACACAAACAAGTAAGCACAAAGAGACTTATATTACTTACAAACTGTATGGTCATGGCAGGCTTCTTGTTATCTACTTCTTCTATCTTAAATTAACCCATTTCTGTTAGTCTATACTTTGCCACATGGCTTGTGGCTTACCAGTGTCTTTACATGTTGCTTTTCATGGCCGCGGCTGGTGGTGTCTCCCAGCCTTCTACTTCCCAGAATTCTCTTCTCTCTTGTCCCGCCTATACTTCCTGCCTGGCCACGGGCCAATCAGAACTTTATTTACACAGAGCAATATCCACATCAGAATCCATTGTCTAAAGTTCAACTCCTGGTATCTCAATTTGGATATAAATAGTGTGGATAGCCAGGGATAATTGTAAAAGTATTATTTTCTCTTACACTGGTTACATTTAACACACATTATTCAATAACAGATTTTTTTTTGCATGCACACATCTATGACATAATTCCTATTTGTAATTATCTTTTTCCTCTTCTTTCAATGGTTGCATACTATTTCATTGTGCAAGATGCTTGTCTTTTATCCAAAATGTTTGGGACCAGAAGTGTTTTACATTTCAGATTTTCCCAGATTTTGGAATATCATCATACCTACACATACATAAAAGACAAACTGGCTGATCTACATACAGAAAAAATTACATGGAATAAAATAAATATAAAAAATAAAAATAAAATCCAACTGATAGTTACCATTAGAGGTAAAAGTTGAGATGAGGGGGGCGCAATAGACAACTCTTTCTGTGTTACATTTTTTAATTCTTTGAGAACAGTATTTTGTGTATATAACAACTAAATATGAAAAGGTATTGTTAAGGAAAAAATTTTCAAAAAATGGAGGTTAAGATAGGATTTGTGATAGGACTGCACCCCATTGTGACACAGAAGAGAGAGCTTGGATGAAGGTGGACTTGAGAGTTAGAACAGGCTGAAGACACAAACATTCAGTAAAATCTGGGTTGGTCACCACAGGTTACTCTCCCTATGAGAGTTATCACACCCTTTGCATTGGTTGTTATGAATTTCTCTTTTATTTTTTGAGAACTGGCTCATTTCCAAGTTCAGTTTGGTTGCATGATATCTCACAAGAGTGACTCCATTTTGATCCAGTCTGCTCAGTTGGGGCCTAGTGCACAAGCTCACTCTAAAACAGCAGGCATTACACTTTACTCAAATGTTCCTTGAAACTGAAAAGTTAGATGCCATAAATAGTGAATTAGTAAATATTAGTGTAATAATTCATATATTGATACTCCTTTCCCAATATAATACACTCAAATAATAGCCTAGAGACACAGAGAGATGGCTCAGCAGTTAAGAGCAATTGGCTGGCAGAGCAGTGGTGGCACACACCTTTAATCCCAGCACTCAGGAGGCAGAGCCAGGCAGATCTCTGTGAGTTCGAGGCCAGCCTGGTCTACAGAGCGAGATCCAGGACAGCCAGGACTACACAGAGGAACACAAAAAAACAAAAACTTGTCTCAAAAAAACAAAATCAAAACCAAAACCAAAAAAAAAAAAAAAAAAGGAGCCATTGACTGCTCTTCCAAAGAACCCAGGTTCAATTCCCAGCACCCACATGTCAGCTCACAACCATCTGTAACTCCAGTTCCTGGGGATTTGAGGGTATCAGGTATGCAAGTGGTTCACACACAGGCAAAACATTCATACGTACATAAATAAATTTGTAATAACAGTTTTCTTTTTGTTTATGTATTTATATCTTGTTATTGTTATTGTTATTATTATATGGTGTATGTGTGTGTGTGTGTGTGTGTGTGTGTGAGCGTGCAGGCACACGTGTGCCATGGCACACCTGTGGAGGTCAGAGGACAACTTTTGGCAATTATTTCTCTCCTTCCACGTTTGTTGAGGCAGAGTCTCTCTCTTGTTGCCACACTCCATACTCAAGGCTAGCCCCTCACTAACGAAGCACTGCCATACTTACCACAGGCTGGGCTCTGCACCTGGCTTCTACCCATCCATGTGTATGTATGTATATACACACATATGTATGTACCTATGTATATATGTACCTCCTACCTACCAGCTACCTGCCTATCTATCTGTTTGTTTGTTTGTTTGTTTGAGACAGGGTTTCTGTGTGTAGCCCTGGCTGTCCTGGAACTCATTCTGTAGATCAGGCTGGCCTCAAAGAACTGCCTGCCTCTGCCTCCCAAGTGCTGGGATTAAAGGTGTGCACCGCCACCCACTGGCGGCACATGGCTTTTAAAATGTGGATTCTGGGTTCTAGGGATTGAACTCAGGTTGTTGGTCTTTCCTGGCAAGTGTTTTTTACCCCCTGAGCCATGTGTTTTTTTATAGACCAAACTTATCTTTAGTAGTATTTGAATTTTCTCAGTTTCCTCTGTAATATTTTCATTTATTTTATTCTTGTTTTTTGAGACAGGGTTTCTCTGTGTAGCTCTGGCTGTCCTGGAACTCACTCTGTAGGCCAGGCTGGCCTCGAACTCAGAGATCTGTCTGCCTCTGCCTCCTGAGTGCTGGGATTAAAAGCGTGTGCACCACCTACCAACACCTGGCTCATTTTTTGTTTTAAATAGGATGTATCTATGCAGCCTATATTGGCCTCGAACTCATGGTAACCCTCCTGCCTCAGCTTCCTAAGTGTTAGAATCATAGGTATGTACTACCACACTGCCTAATTTTTTTTATTGTTTTTCATCACCTAATATTTTAATTAATTAATACAGATTGAAATTGGGGGCTTTATTATTATTATTATTATTATTATTATTATTATTATTATTTAAGCCTTGGGCAGTAACAACCTCATTTTGTTGTACCTGGTAACATTACTGTTTTGTTCATCCTTTTAGACTTTTCCACACACTTCTAGGAAACTGTTGTTTGATGTCAAGAGGCTGTTTACTTAGATATATATTTCCTCCCTAGACTACTGATGTGCTGTAGAAATTTATTGCAAACACATATGTAATTGTACAAGTGTGGAGGCCAGAAGAGAACATTTGACCCCCTGGAGCTGGAGTTACAGGAGGTTGTGAGTTGCACACTGTGGGTGCTGGGAACTGAAAATTGGTCCTTTGGAAGAGCAGCAAGTGCTGGTTCAAGGCCAGCTTGGTCAACACCACAAATTCCAGACCAACCAGCACTACTTAAATCAAAATTCAAAGAAAATTTTTTAAAAAGTAGCCAAGGGCTGGGCAGTGGTGGCGCACGCCTTTAATCCCAGCACTTGGGAGGCAGAGCCAGACAGATCTCTGTGCACCAAAAGAACACAGAGAAACCCTATCTCAAAACAACAACAACAACAGCAACAACAACAGAAAAGCCAAGTGTGGTGGTTCTCAACTGTAATCCTAGTGTTTGGAAGGCTGAGGAGGAAGATTGTCATGAGTTTGAGGCCAGCCTGGGATACAGAGTGGGTTCCACACCAGCCTGGGTCAAAATCAAAAAAATAAAAAGTAAAAGAATCAATAAGGGGTTGGGGATTTAGCTCAGTGGTAGAGTGCTTGCCTAGCTAGCACAAGGCCCTGGGTTCGATCCTCAGCTACACACACACACACACACACAAAAAGAATAAATAAATAAATAAATAAATGAACAAATAAAATGTATATGTTATGTAGGTAATAATAAAATGATAATAATCTAATAAAATATTATATATATATATTCCCCAATCATATTCCAAGAGCTTGTTTGGCTACGTGTGGCTGGTGTAGGGAACACTGAGAGTGTAGGTCTAGAACACATCCTCTGAACACTGCTGATGGCCTAGACATTGACTTGTGGATAGGAACTGATGAAGGAAGACAAGAGCAGAAAGTAAGATTCTCACACCACCGTGTGAGTGGCCTTCTTACCTCCTACTGCGTTCTATAGAGCAGGGAGTTACTGCACTCGAGGACTTTAGAACTTGGGGCTGCAATTAGCAAAGGAGTTGTAGAGATAGTATATATATTTTCTTCCCAATTGACTTAATATAAAAAAAGGAGTTCAGTGGTAGAGCACTTGCCTAGCAAGCGCAAGGCCCTGGGTTCGGTCCTCAGCTCTGGAAAAAACAAAAAAAAAGTACTTGCTAACTGAAATTCTCACCACTCAGTGGCAAAGGCTTTCTTTGGAAGAGGAGAGGTGGGTGTGAACTGGACCTTTAGGGAACGACAGTGGTTGTCTGTAGCTGGCAGGAGGGGGCAGCAAAGAGCCTCCAGGGTGGTAAGCTCTGGGGCGCTCCAAAGGTTGGGTAAAGAGCATTGGGGTCCCCAAATCAGGAGTTCACAGGTCAAAAGGAAAGCCAGGAAAGCAAGTGTGAGAGAGAAACCTAGAAGGGATGGGACCAAAGCATAAGGGGAGGTGCTGGGAATGTTTGGCTTCTAGTATTACTTCAGTAGGTTTGGCCTTTTCCCTAACAAAAAACGAAAAAGTTAATGTTATTGTCCATCATGGGCGAGTTTCAGCAGTCACCAAACCACTTAGCAGGTTTCTTTCAGATATATACTCATCATTTGGTATATGTCTTTTGCTCTGTAAACTGCTTCAAAATGTTCTATGAGCTTCTTTTTATGTCTTTAAAATTCTCAGTACTTTAAATGTTTAAAATGTAAATAATAAATGTCTGTATGTGGGTATGTTCCCTCCAGAGCTGGAGTTACAGAGGGTTGTAAGCAGCCTGATGTGGGTGCTGGGAACAGACTCGGGTCCTCCACAAGTCTGAACTCTTTTTTTTTTTTTTTTGAGACAGGGTTTTAGTCCTGACTGTTCTAGAATTTGATTTGTAGACCACATTGGCCTCAGACTCACAGAGATCTACCTGCCTCTGCTTCCTGAGTGCTGGGATTAAAGACACATGCCGCCACTGACTGGCGAATGATTTATTTATTTTTATTTTATGAGCACTGGTATTTTGCCTATGTAAGGGTGTTAGACCCGTGGAACTGGGATTACAGGTAGCTGTGAGCTGCCATGTGGGTGCTGGGAATTGAACCAGGGTCCCCTGGAAGAGAAGCCAGTGCTTAATCTTAGTACTTTTTACATTGTGTGTGTGTGTGTGTGTGTGTGTGTGTGTGTATGCACATTTTACCATTGTCTCTATTGGTTGTTGGGTTGTCTTCCCCCAGGCAGGATCTCCTTAGAGCAGGCTGCCTTTAACAGCTAATCCTCTCCGCTTTAGCCTTTTAAGTGGTGGGATTCCAGCCATATGCAACTATGTCCTCCAGCAGGGCTCCACTTTTAAAGTAAATTTTCTATTTTAGAAACATTTTCAGAATAACTTTCCTTTTACAGAAAAGTTGCCAAATGGTAGAGAGGTCTCTGGTTATTGCCTCTCCCAGCTTCTGCTAACGCTCACGTCTTGTCAAAACACAGACATTCCATCAAGGTTTAAAGGTGTCTTGTGTTAAAGGTGCTGCGAATAATCAAGCAGCTCTGATGGGAATTTTTGTTTAAAGTTTGGCTGATTGAAATCATCAATTCTGTGTATTTTTCAGTCAAAACACCATGCTCTGAACTAAGTGTTAGGAGTGCATTAACTCCACTGCAAAACGCACTTTGCTACAAATAAACATGCTTCAACAGACAAAGACGTCCACGTCCGGAGTTTTGATGTGGAAGACCTTTGGCGTCTGGAAACTGTTCTGAGGGATTTAATTTGTGGTTGGGTCTCCTCTGGTTCCACACAGCGACCCCCTTACCCTGTGGTGAGGCTGTTTCACCTTCTGGGGTTAAAGGGCAAAACCCTGAGAAATGTGCCTAGCATCATCCTGGTAGGGAGCAACATACCATCAAAACCGTTTTTTTTAAGGGACCTATCATCTTTCTCCTTCAAAATTACAGCTTCCCTGGGGATTCGTTGATAAAGGAACATTTGGTCAAAAATGATCTTTTCCTAGACCTGAGTAGAATTATTTGGGGTAATTGGGCCCTGTGGAGCATCAAAGCTAGGAACTAGGGCCTGAGGACAGTGCTCTTGGAGTCTGCTGTACCTCAGACCAGCTAGACCAGCTCTGGGAGGTTGTGCAAACTCTTTCCTCTGGGGGGGTGGGTTTGGAGGAGTGTCATTTTTTTTTTCATCCCTAAAGCATGGGCTGGAGGGTTGCTCAGTGACCTCTTTCTGGCTGGAGATTTTCTCAGTGACTCTCAAAAACAGATTGTATCAGGGATGATGGGTATGCAGAGTCTCATTGGTTGTGGTGACCTTGGTTATATATCTATGCCAAAACTTATCAAGCTGCCTGCTTAAAATACAGTTTAGTATATGTTATCCTATTTTAGAATTAGAGGGTGGGAAACAATGGCCTGACATGATATGGATCCTTTACATGGTCAGAAACAGAAACAAGAACCTCTTACAACTTCCTGTTAAGGAGTCCTTACCAGCTTCCCAGCTTCTTCTATTGTTACTTGAATTGTCTCTTCCCTTCTCCTCTCTTCTCCTCTCCTCCTCCACCCCTCCCTCCATTCTCTCTCTCTCTCTCTCTCTCTCTCTCTCTCTCTCTCTCTCTCTCTCACAGGGGTTTGCTGTGTAGCCCATGCTGTCTAGTCAAGATCCTCCTGTCTCAGACAACTAAGCATTGGATTATAGGTGTGTGCTACCACAATCAGCTGTTTTTATTATCATTTATTTTTTTGAGACAAGGTCTCTCAGTGTAGTCCTGGCTGTCCTGGAACTGTAGCCCAGGCTGGCCTCCGGAGATCCGCCTGCCTCAGCCTCTGAGTGCTGGGACTAAAGGAGTGAGCCACCACTGCCCGGCTTCAGCTGTTTGTTTTTACATTTTATATTTATTATAATTACCGGAAGGGGCAAAAAGCAACTTTGCAGAGTTGGTTCTCTCCTTCTGTCTTTACATGGGACTGAGGAAAGAAACTTGGGCTGCAAGGCTCATTTGGCAACTGCTTTGCCCAGTGAGGCCTCCAGCCTCTGCTTCTCTTTTTATTATGTCGATTTTCCTCATTCAGCTTTTATCCTCAAAAGCTCTTTCTCCTTTGGTCTTAGGAGTCAACCGCAGCTTCAGGCCTGTCCCCACCAACCTTTCTAGGGAAGAAGTGTGTTCCTAACATGTCAGTAGGCTGAATTCATTGGTATTACAAAAATTCCTCTTTGAAAGGAAAGATAACCGAACAAAGATAATTTTTTTTTTCCTTCCAAGATAGGGTCTCACTCTGGCTGTCCTGGAACTCACTCTGTAGACAGGCTGTCCTGGTCTCACAGAGCCCCACCTGGCTCTGCCTCCTGAGTGCTGGGACTACAGACCCACCATAACTCCTTGACTCAGCTGTGTGCATGTCTTTTCCCGATTCCCCCATCTTGTGTGTGCCCACCACTAGCAGCTCAGACCCGCTCACCTTTTTCCACTGCTACTCTTGGCCTTGAGGCCTGGTTTGAGGGCCATCTTTTCAAGGTAGCTGTGAGGAAGGCTCCAAGTACAACCCTTTTTATTTATCAGTAATTTAAGACTGGATGTATATAGTCTTTGCTTCTTGGGTTTATCTTCTTCCTGACTTTTTTCCTTTTTAAACTGTATTTATTTTATGTGTACAGTTTTTTTTTTTTTCTCCCTGATGTATACCTGGGTACTGTGTGTGTGTCTGGTGTACATGCAGGTCAGAAGAAGGTGTCTGATCCCCTGAGCCTGGGTTTACAGATGGTCATTAGCTACTATGTGGATACTGGGAATCAAACGGGTCCTCTGGAAGAGATGCCAGTACTCTGAACAGCTAAGCCATCTCTCCAGCCCCTTTTCTCTGACTTTTAAGGGACAGGAAAACCAAAGGTTATTTAGAGAGGTGGCTCAGTTGGTGGAGTGCTTACCCAGCATGCACAAAGCCCTGGGTTGACCTCCATCACCACACAAACTGGGCAAGGTGGTACAACTCTTCAATCCTTCACTCAGGGGGCAGAGGCAGGAGGATCAGAAGTTCAAGGTCATCCTCAGCTGCATAGGTAGTTTGGGGCCAGTCTGGACTTGAAAACAAACAAAACAGAACCAAAAGAACACACACACACCCCCCCCCCAAAAAAAAAAGAAAAAAAAAATCATACCACACCAAGCCAATCAACCAACCAAACAATAACAACAACAAATCTTGAACAAAACAAAACGTAAGACAGAAAGAGAAATAAAAACCAAACTAATTTAGTAATTTCTTCAACTAGAAACTTGATATGCGTACCTTTCTCCTTTGAACAGTTATTTGAGAAGCTAAATCCAGGGATTTCAAGTGTGTTGAGACAAAAAATTTGATATACAAAGGGAAGTTGAAAAATTCTTTGCAGCTGTTTGTGGTTGATTCTTGCCAGTTTGAATATAATGTGTGGTTGACTACAATGTAATAAATAGAATTCCTAAAAGCAAATAGGTCCCGTGTTCCTTGTAAGCAGCGAACAAAGTTAGATTATTGACGATCTATGTGTATAGACAAAGAAAAAAATCTATCTGAAAACAATCTTTGTTAGTATAATCTTTGCTTCAGAAAAAAAAAAACAACAACAAAAACCCAAAAAACCCAAAACAAGCCTTGTACAAAAACACGTGCCTGTAATCCCAGCACTAGGGAGCTAGACACAGGGAATCAGGAGTTCAAGGCCAGTGGTGTCAGCCCCAAAGCCAGTTTGAGGACAATCTGAGGTCGAGAGAGGGAGGGATTACTAGTGATTAAGTGAAACATTTCTTCGAAATTCGAACTTTTTCAAAAAGCACCTTTACTGCTATGATCAGAAAGACATTTCCATTTGGGGAACAAGCATAGCAATAGAGGTATTAATACGGTACAAATGCAGATGGATCACTTTCGAGACAGTGTGGAATTAAAAATTACAAGGCATTCTGTTTGGTTTATTTAATATCGAGTGAGGGCTGGACCGGGCCATATCTACAGGGACCTGCGGCAGATGTGGACCGAGTGACTGCAGTGTTTCAGGGTAAACACTATAAAAATAAACGAATGAGCAAACTAATAGAATGTGATAGACAGGATGCCAAGTAATTACTATAAATGCTTTGCCCCCCCTTTTTTCTCTTTTCGTCAGGGACCCAGAAAGGACTTTAACCTCTGGGCCTATTAATCTGGCTTCTATCACCAAGCAGGGCGAGTGGCACTTCATGTTCTAAATCATAAATGTCTGATTTGCCCTTGGTGTGCTTTAGCAATTTTGTTTTCTCTCCATTGATATTTATTATCTCACTATAAAAAGGGAAAATGTACAGATGGGTGATAGCATACCCTGGTATCTGCGACCTTGGGAGTTTCACCAGCAGGTGAGAATTTTACCAGATGGGAGTCCCTTGAATTCCTGGAGGGCCAACTCTGCTCTCTATAAAGTTCAGGAAGGGTTCTGAACTCTGGGAAAAGCCTTGAGCATGAGGTTGATCCTGTTACTGGGGGCCCTGTTTGGGCATGTCCTCTGTCAAGACACATTTGTGGGGTAAGTGACACTTTCTAGTGTTTATTTGACTCTACTTCCCTGGTTCATGAAGCTTCTCATTTGCTCATGACTTGGTCCTAGAAGAAGGGTGCATGTGTTCAGTGTTGTCAGAGTTATCTCAGATTAGTGGGGTGGGGGGACAGTGGGAAAAGTGGGACTGGATAAAGAAGAGATGATTGACCATGGGTGGAAACTGTGGAAGCCAAACAGGGACATTTTACCTGGGAATAAAGGACAGGACTGCAATGCGGGACAGTCACAGTCTGTGGTGGCCTCTGTGTACCAGAGAACAGAGGAAAGGCTAGGGGTCTTGTTACGACAGAGAAATGTATCTGCAATGGTAGGTAGTGCCTTGGCACTATTGGTGGCTGTGAGAGGCCCCAGGCTCTGTCTGGAGAGTGAGGACAATCACTGTGAGAAGTTAGTCTTAAGGTTATGGCTGCGAGTTCCTTCATCCTTCGCTAAGTCTTAAAGAGAATAGTCTTAAAGATGGGGCAGACTGCTTTTTTTTGGGGGGGGGGGAGGTTGGCTCTATGAGACACATCCCAGAGTATGAATTCAAGGCCTGCTCCTCTTTTTTTCTCATGGCCCTAGACGACATTTTAGTGGGATGTGACAGGGATGACTCCATTTTGTAAAAACAGAATTTTCACAAGACTGCCCTTTGCCCATCTCCCTCCAATGGTCAGAATGTGGGGCTGCTAGGCAGCTGTTGTTATACTTGTCTCAGATGTCACAGTAAGAGCCCCTCTCCCACCCACTTCCTGCCTCTCTGGGCTCTGTCCTTCCTGTCAGCCAGGTCCTGTGTCTTCAGATTTCTTGTCTGGGTAGTGGGGCCTCCAAGACTAGGAAAGCCAGGGTGGTAGCCGTCAGCTAATGTCGCTCCTGGCTTTAGGAGTCATCTTTGCTCTGAAATGCTTTGCTTCTACCATTTGTTTGTTTTTGAGACAGGCTCTCACTCTGTAGCCCTGGCAGCCCCGGAACTCATATATAACTCACCTCCCCCCCGACCAGTCCTGGTTCCACAATTCTGTAAGGGGGTTTGGGAACATTTTTTGCAGAGTATTCTAAGGGAATTAATGAAGCACTCTAACACATTTGCTCCATGAAAATAACTAGCCAGTTCATTCGGGAATCAGAGAGTTAAATGAACTTTCGGGTTTCTAGAACGTTGACTAAGTGTACATCAGAAATCTATGAGTTTGTTTGTTTTTCCAGTCACATCCTCCCATTTTGGCTGACCAACTCGAGGGGCTGTTGTTCCTCAGAACACACACCTCATTTTAAAGGAGGACTTCTTGGGGTCCATGCATTAACTAATAGTAATGAGACCCAAACAGGCATTTTCAAACCATTTGTGGCAGATGGATATTTGCAGGCAGAAGGTTTGGAAGACCTTGCATTCTGCCACTTGTGTGTTACACTAGCGTGCCCAGGAAACAGTGTGGAGCTGGTATCTGAAGGTCTGACTTCTATCCTCAGCCTTTCTGTTGTGACTCATTCCATCATTCCTTCTCAGCGGCGCTGATGAACCGGAAGTCAGCCTGCTTGGAAACTGGACAGAGAAAGAAAAGGCTCCGTTACTAAGCAAAAGCTCTTCTATCCAAACTCTTTCCTAACAATATGCTTGCCAGTTTGGGGGTTTCTCTTTTCTGCTTCGAGATCCGTTTTTCCTTAGAGCATATGTGGGCTCGAGCATGTGGGTATGATACAACATTTGATTTGCCTGGGCCTCAATTTTTGTTAGCTGTGCCCTGAGTTCAGTCTCAAAATAAAACAAAGAGCAGCTTAAAAAAAAAAAAAGAAAGAAAGAAAGAAAGGAAAAAAGAAAAACAACAACAAGAGAAAACTTCACGTCTCTCCAGATGTGGATCTCATTCCTTCTAGAAGCACCAAATTAATTCTTCTCCTTTCCCTCTTCTTCTTTTTTTCCTCCTTGAAAAGCAGGAGCAGACAAGTTTAAAAGCCAGTGTTTATGAGCAGCAGGTGTTGTTTGACCAATACTCATTAGCTCCAGGGAAGGAAACTTTCATGGCAAGCTTCCTGCTAGCAGCAGGTACCCCTCTTAATTATTATTTAGATAACATTTCCTCGGAGGAAATAAAGCCGTTTGATCACCTCGTCGTTCTGGGGATGGGGGTCGGTACACAATTTATTAGTTTCTGGCTTGTGAAAGAGGTCATTGACTGCTGCCTTCATCTCCGCCTCGCAGAGGGCTGATGGAAGCAGAAAGCAACAGGAAACGGTGAACAAGCTTTGCATTTAAGGTCCTGTCTGTGATTAATGTTTCTTAGAGACCAAGTTCTTGAGATCATCCCCAGTAATGAAGAGCAAGTTAAAACTCTGGTGCAGTTGGAGGCTGAGGAGCATCTTCAGGTATTTGTCATAGCATCAACTTTTGCTCCAGTTAGTAAAGTCAGCACTATTAACATCTATTTTGGACTATATCTTGACTCCTTTGAGGTAATGTGGAATGCTGAGTCTTGGAGCTCGGGTTCCAAAAATCTGGACTTTTAGTCCCGACTATGTGGCCCTGAGCAGATGGCCTTCTTTCCCTGTGATTCATTTTCACAACCAGAAAGCACACCATTCTTCTACATCTCTCACAGGACTCTTGAGAGAATGAAAAAAGGATGGAAATTGTGAAAGCTACTTTGAAACACTGCTGAACACCTTGAATTCATTATTTCCCTTCTAAAATAATTTATGACGTTAATATCCGATGATGGAATGAATTGGACCACTTGAGTGCCAGATTGATTTTATTTTTTAAGACCTCCCATAATTTAAAATCATCTGTTCCTCTGCCAGTTTTAATATCTAGCCGTGGGATGCGTGTGCTAAAAACATAATGTATTTGCTGATGCTTGAGTACAGAGAAACTCTTGTTGCCCTATAATGATGATTCTGATTTTGTAGACTCAAAATAAACAGGGTAACAAATTGCATTATTGAAATCCATCAGGGTGCAACTCTCTATTTCTCCCAGAATAACTTAGTTATTACCTTGGCTTGGTCCTTTATCCCTTTCAGCTTGATTTTTGGAAATCACCCACCATCCCAGGGCAGATAGTCCACATCCGGGTTCCCTTTGTCGGCATCCAGGCGGTCAAAGTTTTCCTGGAGTCCCAGGGGATTGCTTACTCCATCATGATTGAAGATGTTCAAGTAAGTATGCCGGAGAGCAACCTTCCAGAGGCCTGCTGGTCCTCTCCCACTCTGCCCAGAAAGGGACCTGGGATTCACATGGGTCTCCCATCAGTGTTAACTACTGCTGCAGGGTGGTGGTGGGGCACATCTATTCTTTTTGCATTTCACACAAATGGAAGAAAAGCAATCTGTGATTCAATTAGGTTTTAATTAGAGGTTAACTCAGAAACACAGACTGAGCCACCAGAAGGCCTGAAGGCCCTCTAAGTACTGTCAGCCTCTGCCTGCAGCAGCTGCCTGGCCCCCAGCCCAAGCATACCTGATCCCTTAGCAGAGTGCAACCATAATAAGAGAAGTGTCTGACCCAGAGCCTGTGGACAAGATATACACACAATGAGGAAAGCTTGGTGCTGGGGACCAAGTGTCAACACCTCATCTACACCACTGGGCTGAATGCATTGCTGGCAACTAATCATAGAATTGTTTTATCTTAGGTTCTGTTGGATCAAGAGCGTGAAGAAATGCTACTCAATCAGCAAAAAGAGCGCAGTGGGAACTTCAACTTTGGGGCCTACCATACCTTGGAAGAGGTAGGCATTTCAAAATGAGTATCAGAGAAACAAGCCCCTCTTTCCCCTGAGGAAAAGGCGACTTCCACGTGGTTATTTGATAACCAAGATATCATGCTCCTTTTACTTCCTAGCTTCTTAAAGTTTTCCTCAGATTTCATGGGCGGCGCCTGCTTAGCGCGGGAACTGAAGTCCTCTTGTCCATCCCAACAGCCACACGGTTATTTTGGAGGTGTCCAGAACGTTTTAAGTGAGGCCACAAATAGCTCTTTCACACTCTTCCCAAAACACTCCTTTGCTGATTTTTAAGATGCATGGGCTACAGAGTCACTCAAGAGCCATGATTAACTATGGTCTTGGATGTATCAGGGGCCACTTTGAGTCTGCTGACTCCCACCCCCACCAGGGTTCCAGAGGCTTCCAAACTGCACTTTGATCCAAGGTCACAGGGTAGGTAGCCAAGTCTAGCTTCTGCCTTTCTGGGTCTCCCTTCCTTTCTTTCTCCCTCTGGGCCACGTGCTGCTTTGTAGGTACGCGGCCAGCACCGCGCAGAGCCTTTCTGGAGGCTGGTACAGATCTGTTTATCTGTACTGTCTGACCGGGATGGGGGTGGGGGTGGGCGGCAATCGGGGAGTCCAGGGGTGAAGCACAGAATAGGAGAAGAGTAAGGGGATACTAAGCCTCCAAATAAGTAAGTTTAAAATGCATTTTTAAAAAATTCGAAAGTTTTTTTTTTCCCTTGCCATAATTTATTTCACAGTAAAAAGCTATTTAAAACGATTTGGGGGCAAAATATGACTTGAATGGATTTGTTCCTTTGTTTCCCTGCCAGAAATATCAGTGTAATTGAACATGGGGCAACGTCACCTGTGCAACATATACAATATATGTTTCTTATTACCTTCCTAAAATCCCCACCCCTCTCAAGAAAAAAATTATCTTAGTTTGACTAGAAGAATAAAAAGGCGTACTCTTCCCCACTTGCCGAGCTAACGAATAGGTGTTTGTGACAGCAAACGTTGGCGGCAACTGTGTTCAGGTCTGTGTCTCTGTAATGGTCGCAACCTGGATATGTGGAGAAGGTACAGAATGTCAATGAGCCTTCAGAATTGGGGTCGGAGTAGCCAGTGGCTGGAGGATGTCCCCATTGTCCCTGGGCCTGCACTAGCTCCGCTGCATTTGGTAGCACAAGCCGGCCACATCTCTTTCGGTGCCACGGCGGTTTGCTGATGAGGGCGAAAGGCTTCTCTGCTGAACGGGATCTAGGGGGGAAAAGCCACAGGCAAACCAGAGAAGTGCCATTTTACTTTGCACAGAACTGGAAATAACCGGCTCTGCTGCGGCAAGATGGCTTCTCTTTTTCAGAGTGACTCATCATCCCGGCGTTGGCTTGCAGCCGCCCCCAGCCGGGAAGCAGAGAGACCGGGTGTGGAGGGGCAAAAAGACCCTATTAGCTGCATTCGCTTGGTCATTAAATTACAGATGCCTGTTTATCATTTGAACCTTTCAGATTTACCAAGAAATGGATAACCTCGTGGCTGAGTACCCTGGTCTAGTGAGCAAAGTGAATATCGGTTCATCTTTTGAAAATCGGCCCATGAATGTGCTCAAGGTATAAAGGGGGCCGAGACTTTTGTTTCCCATCCCTCGATGCTTCTAGAATCCCTCTCCTCCCAGCTCGGCTTGCAAAGCAGGCTTTTTTTCCCCCTTTTCTTTCTCTCTCTTTTTTTCTTCCTAACCGGTCTTTGCTGGTTTTGAGCAGCCCCACCACCGCCCGCCCCCCTTTTCCTTTTTTTTTTTTCCTCTTTTCCTGCACGCTGACGCAGGTCTGCAGGAGAGAATTAATGCTCACGTCCTGATAGATGCGCTCGCCGGGAGCCAGGCGGAGCGCGCCAATTGGAGCCGAGCGGGCGAGGCGGGCGGCGGGCGCGGGGGAGGGGAGGGGAGGGCGAGCTCCGGGAAATTAATCGAAGTGGGAGTTCTTTGCGGATTTTTCTTTTCCTCTCTTTTCTTGTAAAAACCAGCTTAAAAACAAACAAGCAAAAAACCCACCTAGTCATTGCCCGAACTGCATTTAAAAAAAAAATAGTTTCTCAATGTACCGAGGATGACAGATAACCAAATTCAAAGGTAATGCCCTGGAATGAAGGCCTTTTTTTTTTTTTTTTTAAGGTGACAGTTGAAAAAACAGCCAAGGTTCACTGCTTCTGTCACCCCTGACAGTCTTCGGGCTGAAAGTTTCAAGCATTTGCACTTTGTTCAGAAAAACAGTGAAAATGGTTTCCCCAGATTTCCTAGAAAGAGTTTGTTAAGGGGGGTGTGTGGCAGGGAGGTAATGTCACAACGTCCTACTAAATTTGGAAACGTTGTGGCTAGGAACCAACTGACTAACTGGGACAGATGGACTTCCAGAGCGCTTTCCCCAGAGCCGGCCTGGGAGGGGTAGTCTGCCTGCTGCAGACGGCTGGCCTGGGAGTGCTTGCTAGCCCTTTCTTTTCTGTTTTTCACAGGCTGGCCTACCGCTGAGCCAGGAACCCCAAATTCTTCTCTGCCTTAGATTTTCCTGGCCTTCGATTTTCCAAGTGGTTGTGTGGTTGAGACATTTTTTTTTTTTTGAACTTCCCTACTTAATAACTTTGAAGGAAAAGGCTCAAAACATTTTCACCCAAAACTTTCCCAAACCCGTGAATTGTAAAATTTTTAGCAAGAATTTGCATTTCTCATTTACCTTAATCTGTTGCTTAGAATGCTACACAGAGATAGAAGGTGATGGTGCAAAAATAATCTTTTCCTCCCTTTTGATCCAATTGGCAAGGCCACTGTTCCAAATAACACAGTCACTTAGATCATAAAACTGGAACTCTGGAGAGCACCATGGGGGTTTGCCGTCCTGTTCTGGTGAAGGGCCCTGAAAGCTCTGATGAGATTCTTAGAACTAAACTAATACAATCCATGCACAAACATGGGAAAACAGGAACCAACCAACCAACCAACAACCAGGAGGCAAGGAATATCTCTGGTAGTCCAATTTCACAACTATAGGATGATTGCTGTAACTATTTTTTCATTTTTGTCCGTTCTGCACACACCCCCGCCCTCCAAATACATTTGCTGACATGCTTACTGCCATAGGAACTAACCTTTTAAATAATAAGAATGACATACTACCTGAAACCTGTTTCTTCCCCAGTTAACAACATGTGAGCATATTTTCATCACATTAACTGCAATAATTTTTTCGAAAACATCAAGGGAGGAAAAATTTGCTCTGCTTGTTAGTCTCCATTTAAGCTTTTATTTTACTTTATTTTTTAAAGAAAAGGACCAAACAAACTGAAGAGTCCAGCCAGAATCACCTGCCCATCTCCTCTTGTTCTCTTAATCCTGTGGAGAACAGAAAGGGGACAGAGCAGGAGCCCGGGGAGAGGCCCCGACCGACGGGGAGACGTGTTTCCATTGCTATGCTTGAACTATGCTTGTGTTGCAGTTCAGCACCGGAGGAGACAAGCCAGCCATCTGGCTAGATGCGGGCATCCACGCTCGAGAGTGGGTTACACAAGCTACCGCGCTGTGGACAGCAAATAAGGTCATTTTGCTTAAAATTCTTCACATATTTTTGTCCTCTGGGAGTTAGGCTCACTAAGTAAACACACTGTCCTGGTGGGCCTGATTGCAGACACTCCAGGCAAATCCTTCTCTTACAACATTGGCAGGAAACAGAATCAGCCAAGCTTTCTTTTCTTTGGTTTACCCCATTTAGGATCACGGTACTGTGTCCCTGGGCCCCCTGTTAAAAACACAGCAAGCCAGAAGAATTAAAAAGGGTGGCCAGCAAGGCCTCTGAGTGTCGAGTTTCAGCGCCGGAGCAGGAGAGAAGCTTGATACTCTGAGGGAGGTGCCTCTCCCATAAAATCTTGAAAGGACTTCATAGAACGAATGGAAATAGGTGGAGGAAGAGTTTGCTTTGAGCTACAGATCTAAAGCGAAGTGAGCTGAGGGTGTCTGGGTCATTCTGAATGTTGCTCAGATCTGATTTTGAAGTTGAGATGTAGCAGTCTCTCCCTTCCACATGGTCCTTGGCACAGGAGTCAGGACATGATGCTGGTTGGGTGTGACCTAGGCTGCTATCTCTTAAGTAATTCCAAAATGACATGCTATAAATCAGGATGTTAATTCATGAGCAAAGGAAATCAATCCACATCAGATCATTCAAGCATGTGCAACCACGTGCATGCCGACTGATACATTTTTCCCTTCAATTAAAATGCGGTTACCTTTAGGGTATTATGATATTTAACAGTTGAATAGTAATGCCTTAGGATGGCTGAGCACAGGAAATGAATAAATTTTAATCCAGCAGAAACTTCAACTCTCCTGCAATTGATTGCAGTCAAAATGCAATTCCCCAAATGGAATTTAACCGCTTCTCCATACTTTTAGCAAAGTCTTCGAATATTTAAGTAATCTGATGTTGGTCCCGAGTTCTTTTGGAAAGTCACCCCATGGGAGGATTAAGGAATATTAAGTTTTTATAATTTGGTTCACAGATCCAAATAAACCACACATGCCATTGCTTACCACTGCAAAAAGCATCACTGCAAATAACAGGGAAAGAATGTTGCTACTTCTAATAGACAGGTGATAACTGACACTTATTTAATAGAAAGAAATTATTGTCACCAGGAAGGGAAGTTACAGACACTGGTGTATTAAGCTGCGGGAGACTGTTCTGCAAGGGATTTGGAAGTTTCCCATTGATCAACAATGGTCCCTAATTCATGTTTGGAAAAACAAAGCAAAACAAAACAAAAACCAGACCACAAAAACACAGTGCCATAGTATTTTGCAATGTGTTTTCTGGCAAAGGGGGGTTTGCAAGACTGAAATGTCTATGTCTCTCTCTACTCAGCTTGCTTCTGATTATGGAACCGATCCATCCATCACTTCCCTTCTGGAGACCCTGGATGTCTTCCTGCTGCCTGTCACAAACCCTGATGGATATGTGTTCTCCCAAACTACTGTAAGCCACTTGATGTTTTATTTATTTGTTGTTGTTTTGTGTTTTATACATCCACAGGACTTAAGGAGACATGCAGGAACTTGGAAAACCAAACAAAAGGAATCTTTTTGTTCCTGATTTACCCTAAGCAGAGTGCCTAACCTCTCAGTAGTGGCCTTGAAATAAGGCACAGGGAAGTGTTTATAGTCACTTATTTTTCTGACCTGCGATGTCTTTACATGTCGACTCAGCCAGAGCCTATTTCAGCTGTTATGCTGGACTATTAGAGAGCTGTGTTCGCAGTGAGTCACCTAGGAGACTTGTCCCAATTATCTCCAAGATGTGTGTGTGTGTGTGTGTGTGTGTGTGTGTGTGTGTGTGTGTGTCTGACTGATAGAAAAGAGGAGGCAGATATTACCTGCTGACAATTAGATTGTAACAAGATTTAAGTAGGTGGCACAATGCATCCTAGCATTTTTACTCACGATTTGTCAAAGAAATCCTCTGTAATATCTGTAAAAGGAGTTATGTAGGCTCCCTCCCCATAAAAGACCATGACAAAAACACCACTGTGGTATTGTGACCTCATGTATATTCAGAATGAATCAGAGTTTCAAGTTTATTCTTGTAGAGAGCAGATAACAGTGACAAAGACGGTAGCATTTTCAAAGAGACGTACATTCTCTCCTCACAGCCTGACACACTGCATGAATGCAGGATCCACAGGCAAGCCAGAGAATTGCTATCTCTGATCTCTCAGAGGTTCTTAAAAAACATTAGAACATTAAACACACTTGGCAGTTCTGTAGTAAGCTTCCTGATTTAGCCCCATATTTTCCCAAACTGTTCTCTCAGAAATTCCATCTTTCCCTTTTTGTTGTGGTGGTGGCTAGAATTTAACAGAACCATGTTTTATGGAACATGGTTTGGCAGGCATTTATTGGAGAGAGGAAATACATAACGTGAACCCCGTGTGGGGACCATTTGACAGCTGTGGGCAAAAGAAATACTGTGCAGTTCTGAAGCTAGGGAGCGAGGGAAAGGAACATTTGGGCGAGGGACTTGCTGATCAGAAGGGATGACCACCTTTTCTTTCCCTCATATTCGTATTTGGTTGGATTTTTAAAGAATCGTATGTGGCGAAAGACCCGGTCTAAACTGTCTGGAAGCGTCTGCGTTGGTGTGGATGCTAATCGGAACTGGGATGCAAATTTCGGAGGTGAGCACAGGGTGTGGTCCCCAGGACCGGTCAGACTGTAGTCTGAACGACTAACTGGTTTGCAGGGGCTCTGCAGTACCATCAGCCTGTTTAGTCCATTTAGAATTCAAGTCATTTGGA
The DNA here is from genome assembly GCF_903995425.1 of Onychomys torridus. Classification (NCBI taxonomy): domain Eukaryota; kingdom Metazoa; phylum Chordata; class Mammalia; order Rodentia; family Cricetidae; genus Onychomys; species Onychomys torridus. The sequence goes on along the minus strand of NC_050445.1, from coordinate 39,613,327 downwards.
AAGCTCTTTGAAACACTTCACTAAATCCTCTCCCTTCATGGGAGGGAGCACAGCACTGTTGCAGCTCTAGGCAGCATTTCATCTGGTCTGCCTCACACCCTGGGTTCCCTGCAGGCTGTAGCACACAGTTCAGCCTCAGCTGAAGAAGCCAGGCTTTGCACAATGGCGGGAGCGCAGGAAACGCTGAACCAACCGCTAGAGGGGGTGAGGATCTATTAGGAAGACAAGCATTACATCATCTGGTAGATTCTTCGAGAAGGAAAACTTAGAAAAAAAAGTACAAATGGAATTAAGAAATGGAGTTTTGAAACAGAGTCAAAGATAAAACATTAGCTTGCTCGTCTAGTTTTGTTGACTGCTGTTTTTCTTTTTGGGGGTCCACCGGCAAGCTAGTTGGCGGTTCTTTCACGCTTTTAGGCACCAGTTAAACCTCTGTTGCACTAATCGAAGAACTGAAATTTGTTTCTTTCCTAAGAGCTTCCAATAGTACATTAGTTACTTTTCTCATTATGTCACCGAATACTCGGCAAACTGCCTCTCAAGGGAAGAGGGGCCTTTTGGCTGCAAGATTGAAGGAACTTGCCTTTGTGGAGGTGGAAGCAGCAGCATGGAGGATGTGGGGGCCTTGTGTCCGTCGTCAACAAGCAGAGAGAGCAATGAGTGTTGGGGCTCAGCTGGCACCCCCTCCTTTTCATCTTGTGTTCATTCAAGTACTCCAGCCCACATCCGGGATGTAGGGTGGGCTTTGTCTCCTCAGTCGGATGTCTCTGGAAAGACCCCGGAACCCCCCAGAGGTGTATTTCCTAGGTGTTCCAAATCCAGTTAGGTTGACAAAGCAGATTACGCACTGCCCCCACGGGGGCTGCCTGGGAGCTGCCTCTCTTCCCTAATGCTTGGCACAGAGTCTTCAACACAGAGCAGGCATGAGATATTTGTAAACCAAATGCATTATCGGGGGTTACAGAACTGAGACAGGACCCTCTAGGGACACGCGATGGGGTACGCATGAGTGATAACTTCGTTCATTGCCTTAACAATTTATTATTCTTATTATGTTTTGCATAGGAAAAATAATCAAAGTGCCAGAGCCCGAATAGTGAACCGTATCCAGTAATTTGAGGCCACTTCCCTCTCTGATCCATTATTCTTAAATAATTTTAACAAAAGATGGCAGGAGTTGTATTTTCATGGATTTTGCCCGGTTCACTTAGAGAGCTTGGGAAGTCTCAGTCCCCACCTGCTCCCTAAGAGATTTTCAAGCATTCACAGCCCTGCCGGGCCTACAGTGACCCCATTTCAGTTCTCTTGAGTAACTACAGCTGTGAGAGGATCAAGGCCAAAGGCAGCCTTGTCAAAAGTTGTGATTTCTCCAGGGCAGAAAGAACGTCAGAGGTTCCTTACATTTGTGGCCCTGTGACTTGGAAGTATAGATGCACAGAGACTTCTGCTCCTGGACTCTACAAATTGGAATAGGCCCCGGGAAATGAACTTACAGAACTCCTACCCAGTTCAGGGGCTCTTCCAACAGCTCCCACAGAGGGGAGACGATCTGATCTGATAGCTCTTTCTGCTATATAGAGGAGCCATATTTTAGAAGAAGAGATAAGTCTAGGATAAATTCAATGATGCTTTCTAGCCGTGCCCTCAGAGGAGGAGATTTGGTCTACGACAAGGATGGACTTTTTCTGGTTTACACAGGAGGAGGAGCTTATTCATGCACATGGTAATCTTCACCCTGCAGTGTCTTTTTAAAGCTACTGGCCTAACTAGGCTGCTTCTTCTTTCCCTCAGGACCTGGAGCCAGTAGCAACCCTTGCTCTGATTCATACCACGGACCCAGGCCCAACTCTGAAGTTGAAGTGGGGTCCATAGTGGACTTCATCAAGAGTCATGGAAAAATGAAAGCTTTCATTACCCTGCACAGCTACTCCCAGCTACTCATGTTCCCCTACGGCTATAAATGTAGCAAGTCAGATAACTTTGAAGAGCTGGTGAGTTCCTACATTTCTATTTTGATTTTAACAACCACATCTGTTGGGTGGACAAGTTAAGCTCCATTCATAAAATTAGGTACCAAGATGGAGGTACGCTAGTGACAGGTTATGAAGATGATGAGCCACACACTCAACATCAACTGAGTTTCTTTGGTGAGTAGAATCCATAAAAATTAATGTTACCTTAACATAGGTGATCCAAGAATCTGCTTTCCTTTTTTTCTTTTTGAGGCAGGGTCTCACTTCAAGCAGCCTAGTCCAGGCTCTAAAATTGTAAAGTTATGACTCTCCTGCTTGCCTCAGCCTATTGGGTGCTTGGGTTATAGGTGTGGACCACCACCATGGCTGGCGGCCACCATTAATTCCCAGGGTGTACTTCCTAATCAGCCACCTGGATGTGGACTGGAGGTCCTTGGACTGCTGGCCAGATGCCCTAGGCAGCGCAGCTCCTTGTCACTCATCTGGGGCTTTCTTACGGCCTTTGGCTCTGTGACCTGAGGAGACAATGTACTGGTGGATGGTGTGTGCTTAAAACGCTCTCTTCCCTAACTCAGTCCCTTCTGTCATCTTCTCCACTTCAGAAGGAAACAGATTGGCTGCAGCCTTGGGTCAGATGGTAACATCCCAGGAAGCTGTTCACAATTGAGCAACAGTTATTCCCAGATGAAGAGAATGTGCAAATATTTCCAATTTGGCTTTTAGCTTGATTTTGAAACCCATCTGTTAGGGATAAGCCTGGAATTGAGACCTTTTGGACAATCTACCTTCAAATAGATTTTTTTTTTTTCAGCAGCCACAGGCTGACATAGAATAGATAATTCCAGTTCAAATGTATCTTCATCTTAGCAGTTGGACTTTAGACTTGTTAGGATAGTTTTCAGGGCTGAAGGGGATTTCTTACCAAAGTTACATCTGGGGGTAGGGTGGGGTAGGGGGAATGTCAGGGATGGAAGGAACCTAGGTGTACTCTCTGCTCCCATTGCTTTTTTAAAATTTAATATAATTAATTTTTTAATTAAAAATTAGCATACAAAGTATAAGGTTTCATTATGGTACTAACATTGTTTCTGTTGATTTTTGCCCCCATATTCTTCCCTATCCCTCTGCTCCACACTGTTCTCTTTCCCAGCTATCTTTCCTTTCCCCTTTCACATAACATGCTTCCCCACCCCATCATGTGTTTGGAAACACCTCTGTCTCTCTTGAGGTCTCTTTTCTACTTTCCAGGCCTATATCTACACCCAGATAACCTACGATGTCTAAATCCTGTGCTCAAGCATGTGTGAGAGGAGATAGCTGTGTAACCTGAGGCCTAGAGCTGGGGTCTCTGTCGTCAAGGGAGCCTGGCCGTGCTGGGGGAGGCTGAGTGTTAGACCTTCCCCTTTCTGTTGTCATTCGCCACCACAGCCCTGCTTTACCATCTGGCTATGTCGACAAAGTTTGTTCTGTTTGGGAGATGAATCTATGAATGACTCAACCACTTCTCCTGGGTCTGCCCTTACTGCATCCTGCCTTCGAACTACCCTGATTCCTTTAAGGACTCAAAAGATGGGGCCACATTCCCTCCCCAGTTGCTGTTGCCTGAGTGCCAGCTTTGGTTGTCTGTGTTCTTGAAAGGTAGCCCCCAAAGTGAATGTAAAGCCTGCATCCGGACAGAGAGTGCCTGTCACAGCTCCCCTGCCCTGCGGTGTACTCTCAGGACGGTTTCCTGGGATGCAGTTGAGAGTCCCCTGAGTTCTTTGGCAGTTGCTCCACGCTGTTGTCTCATGCTGGGCTCATTGACAACTGAAACCCCCAGGCTCTCTGAGGCTCTTAGGCTGAGCCAGGTTTTCCCCATCTGGTATTTGTACAGTTGATTTCCTGGACCCAAGTTCAAGACCTTACATTTATCCTTAGCAAGGACAGTAAAGCCTCAATCAGTCAAAATTGGAACCCTTGAGTAATGGAAAATATTTTGCTGAGCTCTGCTTCTTGGAAAAAGAGACAATCATAGGGAAATACGCCAGTGTAGGGATCAACTGGAGGAAAAAAAACCCCGACTCCTCAGGTACATACTGAGGTCAGGACATATATGTTCTTTTAAGGCCCCCTAAGCCCACTCAACTGTTTGCTTTATTTTGGTTAGGGTTTTTTTGTTTGTTTGTTTGTTTGTTTTGTTTTTGTTTTTGTTTTTTTGAGACAAGGTTTCTCTGTGTAGCCCTGGCTGTCCTGGAACTCACTCTGTAGACCAGGCTGGCTTAGAACTCATAGAGATCCACCTGGCTCTGCCTCCCAAGTGCTGGGATTAAAGGTGTGCACCACACCACCCGGCCAGCCCACTTTCTAAAAAAATTTAAAACTACATTTGTTTACTTTGTGTGTGTGTGTGTGTGTGTGTGTGTGTGTGTGTGTGTGTGTGTAAGTCAGGGAACAGCACGCAGGAGTAGGTGTTCTTCCTTTACCATGAGAGTCCCAGGGGCTGGCTTAGGTTCTCAGGCTTGGCACCAAACACCTTTACCCACTCAGTGGTTCCTCTGGCCACCCACACTGCTTCCATTTATGTTTCTGAACAAGTAGAGCTAGTGGTCCAGTGATGACTTCTGGAGCATTGCAAACACCTGGATAATGAAGGAATAACTGTGTCACGTTGTATGTTCGAAGGCACGGCTAAACGTGTGTTCACTTTCTAGCGAAATGGTTGTGAGGAAAAGAAATAGTATGCTTCTGTGTCAGTTAACGAAGGACTCTACTTAACCAGGCCCCTCAGTCTATAATGGTCTACTGTTTTCCCAAGAGACAAGCATTACCTATTCGCTTTTCCTTCTAGGATGAAGTGGCCCAAAAGGCTGCCCGGGCTTTAACAGGACTTCATGGCACTAGTTACAAAGTGGGGCCGATCTGTTCCGTCATCTGTAAGTAGCTAATTTGCTAAAAGTTTGTGTGAATGACCTTCTAGAGGAGAAGCACCATTTGAACTTGGGCTAACGCTTTTTTTGTTTGTTTGTTTTTTTTGTTTCTTTTTTTTTTGTTGTTGTTGTTTTTTTTTTTTTCAAGACAGGGTTTCTCTGTGTAGCTTTGGGCCTTTCCTGGGACTCACTTGGTAGCCCAGGTTGGCCTCGAACTCACAGAGATCCACCTGCCTCTGCCTCCTGAGTGCTGGGATTAAAGGCGTGGGACATCACCGCCCGACTAGGCTAATGCTTTTTAAATGCCCTCCTGTGAAAGGCTAGTCCTTTCCACACAGAACCTGATCTTCCCTGTTTCCCCTCAGTAGGTCTAGGCTCCCCATGAAATATTTATTATGTGATAACAAAGGACTTCCTGGATATGTGTGTTTTGTGCTTCTCCTAAGCTTGTCTAGTACCTTAATCTCAATGCTATTATATACAATCACTTAGCCTAAAAATGAATCTTTATCAGAACTTACTCCAAAACTCATGCTCTTTTACTAATCTTCCCTTTCCTGGCTAAGAGGGACTCCTGCCTTGAGTAAGCTCATGAACTGTGGGTAGGGGGAAAATGGACGTGGCTCCTTTAAGAGGACCTGGTTAGGGGCTGGGGAGATTAGTTTAGTGGTGGAAGACGTACTTAGCAAGCACAGAGTGCTGAGTTCAAAAGCCCTGGGTTCAGTTTCCTGTATCAAAAACTCAAAAGCAAACTAAAAGGCTCAATAGAAAGACGCTGAGACAGGCAGCTGTCTGTGCACGGAGAAGAGGAAGGAGATGGGCGGAGATAAACCTAGCCTTTGTGAAGCTCTTCTGCCTCCTAGTGGGTACTTGGGGAGGTCACAGTGCACCCTGAATTCGGAACTTTTTAAATGCCCCTTTCTTACGGATAAAGTTAGAAACTCGAAACTACACAGCCAAGTGTTCATTTCCACAAAGCTCCTGTGCCCAAAGATCCTTTGGGAATGAGTAGAGCACATGCCTCACACACCCCCCATTCTAGTCAACAGGCTTCATTCAGCCTCTGCCATGGCTAAGCATGATGCCAAGTACTGCGGATACAAGAAACCTACCAAGAACTCAATTTCTTTTGCATTTGTGTGTGTGTGTGTGTGTGTGTGTGTGTGTGTGTGTGTGTGTGTGACTGAGTGTGTGTGAGTGTGTGTGTGAGTGTGTGTGTGAGTGTGTGTGTGTGAGTGTGTGTGTGTGTGTGTGTGTGTGTGTGTGTGTGTGTGTGCACGCACACATACATACGTGGAGGTCAGAACAACTTGTGGGAGTCAGGTCTCTCTTTCTGCCTTTTGTGTTCCTGGGATCAAATTCAGATCATCTGCCTTGTACCAAGTGCCTTTACCTCCTCAACCATTTTGCCTGCCCAGCAGTCATAGATATATATTTTTGGTTTTTCGAGACAGGGTTTCTCTGTGTGGCTTTGCGCCTTTTCCTGGAACTCACTTGGTAGCCCAGGCTGGCCTCAAACTCACAGAGATCCTCCTGCCTCTGCCTCCCGAGTGTTGGGATTAAAGGCATGCGCCACCACCGACCGGCCCCAGCAGTCATATTTAAGAGAGCAGAACAGATATTCAAAAGAATATTAGTGTGTATGTGCCATAGTAGGTTATGGATGGTTCAGGAGTATTGTATAGCTGGGGTGGGGGACTTAGTGCTCTGGAGAATCTTCACCGTAGGAAGAAAGCAAGGTGTTAAAGATTGCCCGTTAGGCAGCTATAGAGGAACAGGAGTAGATGTTCTGACTAGTCAGATCAAGGGTAGTGAAGCATGAAACTGCATGAAGGACTCTGAGAACCACAAGCAAGTTTGGGCTTGCTGGGATGAGAGATGTGAAGAAGGAAGCCGAGGGATATGGGCTTTGGGTGCTATGTGAAGACTTTGAATTTAATTCGAAGGATTCTGGAAGCCATTTTGCAGTTTTTAGTGAAGCAGTTGAGTATTGAGTGGAGGGAGATTCAGTTGTGATGGACTGGAAGTAGGTGCATTCCCCAGCAGGAGCAGAAGGCGTTAGGGCTGGAGATGATGGCCCAAGGCAGAACATGGCATGAGCATGCATGGGCAGTGTCTGGGACATAGAGCCGTTGGCCCCCTGTCCTTTATTGGAGGTGGAGAGTTCCTTGCTGAAGGTCATTGGGTTGTGCCACTCACTGAGAGGGACATTCTGGATCATGAAAGGGGATCATTGGAAAGAACAAGGGTTTGGTTGTAGAAATATTGAGCTTGAAGTACTTACATACAGGGTTTGCAGTTTTCAGATAATATGGCCCTGAGATTCTGCAGACAGGGAGGGAGGGAGGGAGAGACAGAAGGGAGGGAGCTTGCTTAGGAAGAGTTGTGTGGAGAGGGTAGCAACAGCAAAGCAAAGCTATTTGGAGTGGGAAGAACCTTGAGAGTTGAAAGGCAGCGGAGAGCTAAGCAGAGGGGCCTTGGGTTTCAGAGACCAGGGGGAAGAGCAATTATTTAAAAAGGAGACAGCAGGGAAAATGATAAAGGCCAAGCAAAGGTCAACACACAGCAAAGGACATGTTCCTCTGAATTTTGTCACTAGTTCATTAGTGAGTGGCCTTAGCCAGGTGCAGAAGCGTGGATGAAAAGGGAACGGGAGATTCAGAAAGGGAGGCTGTTCTTCCTTTGTTTCCTAGGATACACGTTTGTTTGTTTTTTCTCTCTGTATCTATGATACACTAAAAAACTTTATGGGAAAATAATTCAGTATTCAACATATTTTTTAAATTTTAATTAATTAATTAATTAATTATTTAATTTTGTTTTTTGAGACAGGGTTTCTCTGTGTAGTTTTGGTGCCTGTCCTGGATCTCACTCTGTAGACCAGGCTGGCCTCAAACTCACAGAGATCTGCCTGCCTCTGCCTCCTGAGTGCTGGGATTAAAGGCGTGTGCCACCACTGCCCGGCTCAACATACTTCTCATGTTCAATTTCCTTAATGATTTTTTTTGTTGTTGTCAATGAACACAAACATATTTAATTGGAGGCAATGCCTGTGCATATCTTGTATTCATCTTTTTAAAGTTAACATCTCTTCCTGTTGAGTGTTTTGTATTTACATGCTAGTTATTTGCTATTTCATTTTATTGATAAATCTCAGTTATTGAGTCCTTGGATTTATATAATTTTATGTAAGATAATGCTACTATTTATATTTTATAAGCTCCTTTTAGGGATGTATTCCCATGGCAGGATTAACCACCCAGTGTGAATGAACGGCACTGGAGTTTTTATTATCTGTGTTGTAGGCTCTTTTCTAAGATTGATCTGCAGACAGTTGCTGAGACTTTCAAACCATATGGACTTGGCCTTACCTTTAAAAAAAATTTTTTTTTTAGGCAGGGTCTCATGTATTCCAAGTTTGCCTCAAACTTACTATGTAGTCAAGGATGATCTTGAACATCCAATTCTCCTGCCCCAGACTTTGGAAGGCTGGGATTGCAGGCATGGGTTTATGTGGTACTGGGGGATGAGCCCAGGACTTCATATATGATGGGAAAGTACTCTACAGACTGAACCACATCTCTAGCACTCAGGGAACTCTCCAGAGCTCCTGAGTATTGGAGTGGGCACAGAGAAGTGGACCAACCTAGGACCTTGGTGACAACTTAAGATTGAGAAATACACGCCTTTGGCAGTCTCGGCGTAGAGGCTGGAGTTTAGGATGGTAGTGGAATGAATGCCTTCCTGTGTCCCTGATGTCCTCATACATGTCTCATCCATTTCGTTCTAAGGGATTTAAGTCTTTCATTTACCTTGTCTTGAAGACCTTGGAAGGCTGAGGGTTAGTATATTTTTCTTGCTGAAGATACAGGTATCAAAGATAGTCCCAGTAAGCCAATATAAGACACATACAGGTTTGCCACATGATCCCTTAGGACCTGGCCCTTTATTCATGCAACTCGTGACTGCAGGTCTGCCTGGTGCTGGCTCTGGGATCCTGCCTCCTCCCAACCAGAGAAGCACTACCTCTAAGCATGAGTACTCTAGGAACTAGCTAAGTGCTTGCCCCATGACTCAGATTGGCTTGCAGCTCTGGGCTGAGCACCTGCTCTCCAAGCCGTAGCCAGCTGCACATCTTTGGTAGGTGAGACATTTCCTGGGCAACTTCTAGCCTGCAAAGGGCTTTGAAGAGCTTCACATGTTCACAAGAGTTAGAGGAGAATTAGGAGAAAGAATACAACCTCGGGGACAGAAACCTGGCTCTGAATTATAGTTCTGCCACTTTGGAACCAAGTCACCTTTGGCCAGTTTCTTACCCTCCCTTGTTTCTGTCCATCTGTAAAATGGCTTGTTGGGAGACTCAAAAGATAGTATGTGGAATGAAGATGTTCACTAACTCTCAAGACCTCTGGAAGTACTGGCTGGAGGCATGTTCCCCTCCGTGTATCTCTGATCTAATGGGATCTAATTTGACCAGATCCAACTCATTCGTTGAAAATGACAGTTTTAATAATAACTAACACTCAGTTGATTTTATTTTTCACAGTACTGGGGATCGAACATATGATTTAGTGTGTGTCAGCCAGGCACTAGTCCATAATTAACATTTGCTGGATGCTTATTCTACATATATTGTCTGATCTCAGTTTCTTTTTCTGTATAATGGGGGCAATTCTAGTGCCTCCTCAGACTGAAATAGGCATGAAAGGAGCCGATTAAGGTGGGTTTAGTGAGCACAGACAAATGCTGTAAGCACACTCACTGCCTTTTCGTGTCTAGTTCTCACTGAAGCCCATCCCCATTTGACACACGAATCTTCTGGAACTTGGAGATAAGTTGACTTGCTTTAGATCACCAGCTAGTGATTTGCAGGGTCAGATTCTGTCTGAAGCCCAGAATTTTTGTCCTCTCTACACCTCTTAGTGAGATTGGTTCTGCCAAAGGTGGTAATTTTGGGACCCGCGATGGTCCATTGAAGTCAGTCAGTAACCATTTAGTATTTTCTATTTTTAGGTACTGGGGAGGCTTCTGGGGGTGGGCAGGGACAAACTCACCAGTCATAGAAACTCTTGGGCCTTACAGGTTGAGCACCCCAAATCTGAAAAATCTCAAACCCCAAATGCTTCCAACTCTAAAACTTTCCTTTTGCCAATGGAAGGCCACAAGTGGAAAATTCCATATCTGATCTTACATGATAGGTCTGAGTCAAAGCTCGGTACACCAACAGTAGTGATAAAATTATCTCTGGGCTGTGACTATATAAGCTATATATAAAATCCAAATGAATTTTACCTTTAGATTAGGGTTCAGCCCCCAAGAGATCTTGGTATACATATACATTTATTCCAACATCTCAAGAGTCTGTAATTTAAACCCTTGTGCTCCCAACACTTTCAGATGAACGATAGGTAACCTGTAATCACAACTCTAACCTTGAGTCCTCCCTGTAACAGCCTCCCTGGTCTCGGTTCTTAGGTACCTGGTGGCTTCCTCCAACTTTACCCCAACCTGACCTCCAGGGGAGGGGCCTTGGGGCCAGTCCATTGCCTAGCTTTTCCAAGTCACGAATGCCTCAGGACTTTGTCGTCTAATGCCACCTTTCTTCCTCATACGTCATATCATCACACACCACAAGGGCCAGACTTAACTCAGGTGCATAGTACTCTACTGGCTTACCCATGATCCCTAGCACTGGACATGTGACTCGACATCAGTAGGAGCTTGCTCCATCCCTATGCCGAGAGTCCCCTGAGGCCAGGGATCAAGTCACTGACTTGATTTGTCATCCGTTCTATTCCACTAGAGAAAACAATGTGTGTGCCTTCTAAAGAGGGAAACGGCGTGGCCTCCCCAAGCCGGGGAAGGTTCCAATTAGGGCATCAAGCAAAGTTCCAGATGGGTAAATAAATCTGGGAGCTCCACGATGACACCAAAGAAGGGCTAAATCCAGTGTCTACTTGAACACCTTTTTTGTTTTTGAACACGCTACGCTTGTGCTTTTTTTTTTTCTGTCATAAGCATGAACCCCTCATAGACTATATCTGTTCCTCTAGCCCCTGCCTAGAGGGTCTGGTTTATCTTTGATCATGCCAGAGGTCAATGGAAACAGTGTAATCAGATTTCATTTCCATTTGCCCCTCAGACCAAGCCAGTGGCGGAAGCATCGACTGGGCCTATGATTTTGGCATCAAATACTCCTTTGCCTTTGAACTGAGGGACACAGGCTTCTATGGCTTCCTCCTGCCAGCCAAGCAGATCTTGCCCACAGCAGAAGAGACCTGGCTTGGCCTGAAGACCATCATGGAGCATGTACGAGACCACCCCTATTAGGGATCTGCAGAATAGACAGACACCATTAAAATCTCTGTGGTGTAAAGCAAAACTGGCTTCTGGTTATTCCTTAATCTGGAAATAGTAGTTAAGGGTACTTCCTTTCTTTTCCCTTTTCCTTTTTGGTGGGACTGGGATTTGAACCCAGAGACTTGCCCTTGCTAGATGAGCATGTCCCCATTGAGGCTTCATTCTCAGCTCCTGTTCCTCCAGTTCCTGTTGTCCCAAAGCCACAAGTCCCTGTGCTGCACCTGTGTCTGTTTCTTTAACCTGTTCTTAGGGAACTGTTCCCAACACCTTTTAATTTTTTTTTTACTGTAGTCACTTATACATGATATAAAATCTGTTGTTGTAGTGTTTTTCAGACAGTTCAACTCGAGGTTGAACTCCTGAGCCCCCTGTCTCTACCTCTAAAGTGCTGGGATCCAGGGACGTGCTTACCACACCCAGCTCTTGAAAATCTTGGATGGGGAGTGACTAACAAAAATATTTTAATATTTGGGATAAGCACGAGGGTTCAGGGAAAGGGACGTGGGGCTAGAGACGTGGTGCTAGAGACGTGGCTGGGCAATTAAGAGCATGGTTGCTCTTGCGGAGACCCCCATGTGTGACTCCCAGCCACGTGGTGGCTCACAACCATCTGTAACTCCAGCTCCAGGGCATCTGGTGCCCTCTTCTAACCTCCACTGGTACCAGGGCAGGGTATGGTACACAGACATCCATGTAGGTAGACACTTACACACATAAAATCAAATAAAAAAAGTCTTTAGAAAGAAAGAGAACGAGAAGAGCTCAGAAGAAAGGAAGAGATATCCAAGGGGTTGGGTATAGGCTTTCCAAAGAAAAGTGCCCTGAAGCCCGAGAGGCCAGCGTCTCTGTATGTAGCCCTGGCTGTCCTGGAACTGTCTATGTAGACCAGACTGGCCTTGAATTCACAGTGATCCACCTGCCTCTGTCTCTCAAGTGCCGAGATCAAAGGCATAAGCCATGATGATTGCCCCTTGATCATTCTTAAGGGTACAAGTCACTAAGTGTACAACTCAATGGGATTAAGTGTATTTACTATGCTGTGCTACTGTCACCAATATCCATCTCCAGAACCCTTTCAGACCATCTCAAATTGAAATGCTTGCTCACTTATCAATTGGTAAACCGACATTGCCTTTCCCCAGCCTGTTCTAACCATTATTATACTTTCTGTCTATGAGTCTTGCTAGGGCAGGTACCTCATAGAACCTAGGCATTCATCATTCTATGTGAAGCTGATTTCACACAGGGAAATATTTCCAAGGCTCATCAATGTTGTTGTAGCTGGAGTTTTTCCTCTCCAGTTCCCGCCAAGCCCTTACAGTCCTACAGTCCATTTATAAAATAATCACTCAGATGCTTATATTCCTTATAAATTGTATGGCCCCAGCAGGCTTCTTGTTATCTAGTTCTTATATCTTAAATTAACCCATTTCTATTAGTCTATAAGTTGCCACGTGGCTCATGGCTTACTGGTACCTTACATCTTCCTTATCATGGCGGTGGCTGGCAGTGTCTCTCTCCTCAGCCTTCCACTTCCCAGAATTCTCTTCTCTGCTTGTCCCACCTATACTTCCTGCCTGGCTACCGGCCAATCAGTGTTTTATTTATTAACCATTCAGAGCAACACATTTGACATACAGAACATCCCACAGCATGTTGTAGCAAGTGTCAATCTTTTTTTTTTTTTGAGCTGAGGATCAAACCCAGGGCCTTGCACTTGCTAGGCAAGCACTCTACCACTGAGCTAAATCCCCAACCCTAAGTGTCAATCTTTTTTTCATTCTCTCTCTCTCTCTCTCTCTCTCTCTCTCTCTCTCTCTCTTTCTCTCTCTCCTCATAAAGTAGTACAGGTGATTCTCCTGTCTCAGTATGTCAAATGCTATGATTTCAGGTTTCAGACATGACTATCATGTTTAAAACAAAGCTGAGCCCCTTTATCTTAAACAAGTGGGTCTCAACCTTCCTAATGCTGCGACCCTTTAATACAGTTCCTCATATTGTGGTGACCCTCCAACCGTAAAATTATTTCATTGCTACTTCGTAGCTATAGTTTTTGCTACTGTTAAGAATCAGAATGTAAATATCTGTTATGCAGGATATCTGATATGCTATCCACTGTTTTAAACAGTGCAGCGTTTCAGAGTTAGCAATGGATTTAAATTCCTTCAGTCACTCAATACTAATCAACAAAAGGTGCCAGGCATCTGGCGCCTGTGTGTTCTTTGGTCTTGCTGCCTCGTGCCCCACTTAACTTTTCCTCTTAGCTTGCGTACAAATTCTCTTTAGATATGCACGTCCATTTGTGGTTTAGATCTATCCATCTATCTATCTATCTATCTGTCTGTCTGTCTGTCTGTCTGTCTGTCTGTCTACCTGTCTATCTATCTATCTGTCTGTCTGTCTATCTATCTATCTATCTATCTATCTATCTATCTATTGATTGTGTTTCTTGGGAGACAGTGGAACGTGAGTTTCAGCATCTAGAACTCTGGGTCTAGAACTTAATTGTTCTTTTTATCATGCTTCTAGCTGATCCCAGTCTTTGTTTCTCTTACTATTAACTTCAACTCTGTCTTGGTGTGAGCTAGAGCCCTGCCTCTGCGGTGTACAGGGCAGGTGTGGGTTCAGTTTAAGTGCTGGGCTGACAGAGCTCTGAGACAGGAAGAGGTGATAGGGTCCCCAGTTCTGCTATAGCTGATTGAGGCTACCCTTGGGACTCAGTGCAGCTGCCGCTGCCTCCTCCGCCGCCTCCTCCTCCTTCTCCTCCTCCTCCTCCTCCTCCTTTTCCTCCTCCTCCCCCTCCTCCTCCTTCTCCTCGTTATTAGGTTGGTTCTTGGGCCCTGTCAGAACCAGTATTAACAAAGACATGGCAAGTCATACGATCCCCATCTATGGAGATATGATTAACTTCCTCATCCCTCACTGTTCATGATGATGTATCCTTGACCTGCCTTTAGCAAGATTCCTGTTAGGATAGCTTGGCAAGCATCCCTCTCCCTTGATGCTTCCTCTTAGTAATTTTCCATCAACTGATCCCCATCATGCTGTCTTTGCTGCATTTGGCCTCGAGAGAAAACTAGCCCCTCCTACTACCATAGTCATGGTCTCCATGGCAACGATCTCCATAGTCTTCCTTACTGTTTGACAAGTGTCAGAATAAATTTCAACACTACCAGCCATGACCCTGGTTCTGTGTACTACCCCTCAGCAGGTGTGGAAAGGATGAGTCCATGGGAACAGTGGAAGGGGATGAGCTGGGGTTCCTGGGACAAAGCCATATGCCTGAAAATAAGTCATGGATGTCATGAATAGCGTTCACTTACTCTACTGACTCCACACTCACACAGTAGCAAAACCTTAGGAAGACTTATTATTTAGTTTGATCAGAGCTGGGTTTGATTTTTTTCTTTCTTTCTTTCTTTCTTTCTTTCTTTCTTTCTTTTTTTTTTTGTGGAGCTGAGGATTGAACCCAGGGCCTTGCACTTGCTAGGCAAGCACTCTACCACTGAGCTAAATCCCCAATGAGAGCTGGGTTTGAGTACAGGCATGGTGGCACATACCTTTAATCCCAGTGCTTTAGAGGCAGAGGCAGGAAGATCTCTGTGAGTTTGAGGCTAGCCTGGTCTACATAGTTTCAGAACAGCTAGTACTATAAAGACACCATGTTTTTTAAAAAAACAAACTGGGCTTAGTGGCTCAGGCCTGTTATCCCAGCACCTGGGAGGTTGAAGCAGGCAGATTGTGAGTTCAAGGCTAACCTGGAATACAAAGTGAGCTCATTTCTCAAAAACAAAAATAAGTAGAAACTGTGGGACTGGAGAGATAGCTCAGAGATCAAGATTGCATCTACTTTTGCAGAAGACTTGGGTTTGATTCCCAGTACCTACATGGTGGCTCACAGCTGCTTATAGAGCCAGGTCCAGGGGATCTGATGGGATCTGGTGGGATCCGATGAGATCTGATGCTCTCTTTTGACTTGGAGAAGTACTTGCACACACACATGGTCTATGTAAACTCACACAGGCACACATACACACATATAAGTATATAATAAAATTAAAAAAATAAATTCAAAACAAATATCATCAAGCCTTATTTGTCATTTAGATCCAAGGCCTTAGACCTATGAACTCTCTTCTGTGATCTGCTCTGCTGAATTCTCTTGCCAGGCTTCTTAAGTGTGTGGTCTTGGAGTTGGCTCAAGGTTCCTTGGTTTGATAGACTTCACTTTCCAAACAGTTTTTTTTTTTTTTTTTTTTTTTTTTTATCACTCTAGAGGTAATGCCATCTGAGGTTTACAAACTGGCCTCTCCTATCAGTATAAATTCCAACCAGCAATGTGGGATCTTTCTATTTACTCAAAAAACACCATGTAGATGCCAAGTGATGAGCAATGTGGCACCCTGGGTAAGACGTTCCCAGCCTGTGGAGCAAGTTCCTGCCTTGCAAATGGAGGCTGGGCCTTCATCACTAGAAAGGAATGGAGGAGGCCTTGGCTGGAGCCTGCCTTGTCAGAGCTGGAAGGGTGCTGGAGAAGCATATTAGCATTTTTGAGGATGTGAGTCTACCTTGGGCTCCTCATAAATACAGCTTGACTCAGTCAGTGTGTAAACTGGCACCCGTGAGACATGAGGTGGTTACTGTTCTTTGGGGCCCTTGTTGGGTCAGGCATCTGTGGCCGAGATAAATTCTTTGGGTGAGTTTCTTTTGAACTTTATTATCATTATTTAGTTATTTCAGCAATTTGGGAGCCAAATGGAGTGATTATACTTTAGGAGGTAGAGCTTAGGGGAAGGACCTGGGCTTTTATATCTCTTCTGTCCCTGTCGTCCTGAACCAGCCACTTCTCTCTGAAACCTGATTTCTTCTGTGAAGCCAAAGCTAGTGTTGTCCCAAGGCCCTCCCCAGCTCCCCAATCTCCTGCTAATTCTGTATTTCCCCCTTATTTCTTTCTAAGGTCACTTCTAGGCATTTCCTTCACTATTAACTAGGAAGAATAGCCAGAAAGGCTTTGTCAGGTTTTTGCCAGGCTTAAAGAGAAAAGCTGGACCACAGGCTTTAAGAACAGATACTGGGTCAGTGGTGAAGCCTGGGTGTCACTGGTGGTTCTCAAAGGCTTCTGGAACAAGGAGGTCCGATAGGTCTTGCCTAGCTACAGCTATGGCAATGCACACCAGGACTCTCTCTCTCTCTCTCTCTCTCTCTCTCTCTCTCTCTCTCTCTCTCTCTCTCTGTGTGTGTGTGTGTGTGTGTGTGTGTGTGTGTGTGCACATGTATGCACATAGGCTCCACATGCTCTACATAGAAGACTGTGGAGTTGATGAAGGACAGGACATCACAGAGGCAGGGGAGATGGAAGGGATGCTCTGGTACCCAGGTAGAAGACTGCATTAGGATAACTCATCACCACATAACACTTGGCCTTTTGCAAAGAGCTTTCCTGTTCATTGTCTTGTGGATCGTGTAACAGCTCTGTCTGGCAAGGGTGTTATTTTCCTCAATTTAAACATGAAAAAAATCTAGTCTTAAAAAGGTTAATGAACCTGCCCAAAGCTACTTAGCTTGTAAGCAGGGAAGCTGGAACGCTGAATGCAAAGCTTATACCCTTTTTCTGTAAAAGAAGCCAATCAAATGGAATCCTCTATCTCACTGGTCTACCTGTATATGAGTTTATTCTCTATTGTATTATCTGGCTAAAGGGACTCAAGGGTTGTTTATTGAAGCAATTACTACATGGGTCTGAGTAATTTTTATGGGGATGACGGTTCATGCCTGCCTCTGCTGCCAATGGCTCTGAGGGGTTAGGCACAGCAGGTGGCCAGGGAGGAAGGTTTCCCACAGACAGCCCAGCAGTGAGTGTGTCGTGACTACACTCGCTGCTGTGTGGGCTGACGCATGGAGCTGTCAGGCTCCTGCTGCAGTTATTCATGTGGCTGGAAAAATCTCTATTTTTCAGGATACAGACCTTTCTTGTGATTAAGTGGGCACCTGAGCTGAGACAATGGGGCTGGGTCCTAGAGTGTTCGCTTCAGGAGTTGTGTGCTGGAGCTGATTACAAACGGTTTTAATCCAACCATGCCATGTCATCTCCAAGTCTGTTCTTACTTCATCATAGGCGCCTCAGCAACGGGAGGAGAATCTTTGCTGGGACCCATCATCATGTCCTGGACACCAAGTTCAGTGAATGTAGAGGGCACAGTGCAGCTGGCCTCTGAGCATCTGAATGGTTGGGAAGCCAGGCTGGAGACTGGCTAACGGACACAAGATGGTGGTTTCTCCCCACCACCCTATCTCCTGCCCTTGCGATGTGGTCCTCCCAGCTCCCTAGTCTCTATTGCTCTGCTGGTATCACCTGTGCTAGTTTTCAGATACCTTAAGGATGAGACAGTGGCCAGGATGCGTGGAGGTGTTGGGCAGGTGGAGAACAGGAAGTAGCTGCAGAACTGGTTGTCATGTCAGCGGCAGCTGGCAAGCATCCCAGGGGTTCTTGAGGCCATCTCTGAATACTATCAGTCATAGCTGCTAAGCCTGGGCAGGGACGTAGGTGAGCGAGGCACAGAGAGCTGGCCACTTGGCTGTCTTTCCGGTAGTAAGGGAGGGATGGAAGCTTAGCTGTCAAAACAATTATTGATTGTTCTGAGCACGGGACAGGTGTGAGGGTGAGTGAGCAGACGTCACCACTTATGATGCTAAAGACATCTCGGTGTACTGGGAGTTGAAGGGAGCCCAAGAGCTGTTAAAACAACCACACAGAACAGGAGGGGCGGACCAGCACCTGCGAATCCCCACATTTCCCTTCACCAAGGTCAATTTCTATCTCCAAAAAGAGCTCAAGGTCAAGGCCTTTGAATGGAATTCCAGCTAGTGCAGATGGGGTGAGCTCAACCATCCGCAGTGTCAGGAGCTGAGAAAGATATTTTTCAAACAGAGATAAGGTCAATGACGGCAGGAAGAGTTTCCCTTTGCATGACACCCACTGATTTTAGACATCACTAGGCTGATGTTCATAAAGATGGCAGACCCTACTCTACCACCACTACCAATTTTTAGTGCTATTGTACCGAGCTTTGGTTAAGGAAAGCTTCATGAATCACATGACCTTGTCTTGAAGGTTAGGTGGGAGACTACCGGGCACTTAAGGGAACACAAAGGCACAGAAAGGCAATTGCATGGAATGAACATGAAATTTCAGGAGAGCTGGAACCAAGAAGGTGTGCAAAGGTCGGGGAGAGATGGGGAAGGTGCCCCATTCTGTACCAGATCTTTTGCCTTGCCTCTTCCTGCACACTACAGATGTTATGTCTTGACCTGGGTAGCTTGGCTGGTTAGAACATGATAGGATGGACTGTGAACTCAATCCTTTCCAGGGTCAGAAAAGTCATTTCGTTCCATTGTCATGGACTGTGCTTGGGAGCATGCAAGTTCTGTTGAGATATCACCACGTTGGAGAAAGGAACATGTGCACACATTACAGCCTGGATCGATGTGCCATTTTCTCTTCATACTCCAAAGAGTTCTTCAGCTGTCCTTCCCTGTTCCTTCTCCACCACCCCCTTTCTCTGTGGCTGCTCTAGCCAGTGTTATTTTGCAAAGGCCTGATTTTGCCACCCAAGATGCCAATCCTTCTAGCACGTGAACTGAAAAACTACGTTTTTATTATTTTTAATTATGTGTCTGTGTATGTACATGTGAGTGCTCAAGGAAGCCAGAGGCATCTGATACCCTGGGACTGGAGTCACAGGCAGTTGTGAGCCAGTCACCTGCGGGTACTGAGAACCTACCTTGGGTCCTTTGCAAGAACAGTACATGCTCTTAACTGCCAAACTGTCTCTCTGGCCTCTAGCATGCTCATCTTAAAGATACCCCTTTAAGGGAGCAAGGGCTTATTTTGGCTCACAGTATGAGGATGTAGTCCATTATAATGGAAAGTCATGGTGGAAGGGACTTGAAGCAGCTGGTCAAGGACATCCACAGAAGGGAGCGATGAGTACCTATGCTTAGCTACATTTCTATTTTTGTTCAGTCCAGGTCCTAAGCCCAGGGAGTGAGGCCGCCTCCTTTAGGTTGGCTCTTCCCACCTAACCTATATAGTTCCTTACAGATGTGCCAGAGGCTTGTCTCCTGGGTAATTCTATGTCCTGTCAGGTTAATAATTACTGTTAACTGTCACACTAGATAACATACAGAGAGAAGAGATTTATTTCACTTGTAGCTTTGGAAGCTGAAAGTCCAAGATTGGGTAGCTCTGTCTGTTCTGCCTTTGGCGAGGGCTCCTGTGTGTGGCATTATGGAGGTAGCATGTGTGTGAAGGGGAGATCATGTGGCAAGATGGGAGGCCAGAGACACTCGGGTGCCTTGCTCAGTCTTTTAAACTTACTTTCTTAGGAACTGACTCTACAAAAGCAACTTCCAAGGGCCCACTAGACCCCACCCCTTAAAGCCTGCTACCTTTCAACTGGAGATCAGACTTCCAGGATCTGAATCCTTGGGGCGTGTTCAAACCATACCTGAACCAGAGCAGGTTCAGTGGAGCCCTGCCAAACTTGGCTTCCTAGAGGGTCCGCTGCATTTTTCATGGGATGCGGTTAGCTGCAACCTCCAGGAACCCAGGAGGAGGGCGAGGGTGAAAGGATGGCAGCCTTGGGTGCGGGCATCTTATCCAGCCCGGCCACCTGCTTTGAGAACAACTCTACCTGTCTTTTGGGCCTGGCCTAGGTCTTCCCAGAACTTTCCAGAACTAAGTGAAACTCTGGAAGTCCATCCAGATTGAACCGGTTTTCTGGTGAGGAGCCTCCACGTGAGCCTCACATTTTGTTCCCTGTGACAGAGCCATTTACTCTGTCAACAGGTCCTTCAGCCCACATCCCTCTCCAGCAGCTCTTCCGGCATTCACTCATGTCAAAGGGATGACGCATGTGACAGAGTGGAGTGCGGATTCATTTGGGCCGTCACCTAGCAACGCCTAATGGCTCCGCTGCTGGCTCTCTAAGCGAGCTGAGAGCTCAAAGAAGGCTTTTCAGGCCTAGCCTTCTCCCACCCACGCAGGGCTTGGGGGCCTCTTCCCCTGCCATTGCTGCAGAGAATGATGCCCAGGACAGAGCGCAGGCCGGGCGACAAGGGTGGGGGGGCTGCCACCAGCAGGCTTCTTCCGGGTGCTCTCAGGGCCTGGTAGGCAGCCTTGAGACTCAGGTCGAGCCTCATACCCTAGTCCATGCCCAGTTCCATTGTCAAGCACATGCGTGGGGCTGGGGGGCACGGTTCATGCTCTCATCCTGGCCTTCCCAGGATAGAGGGTCTGTTCCCAAAAGTTCCCAGCTTTTCCAGGCATGAAGGCTCCGTCGGGGTTTCAGCCCTCGCCTTTGACAGTGAAGAAGTGTTTCTTTATGTATTGAGTTAGCCCGGAGCCTAACTCAGGGACATTCCTTTCTGCAAAAATATATATGTTTTTCATTATAAAGTAATATGACCACATTACAGAAAGCAGATACAAGAGGGAAAAAGTAAGCCATCCATAATCCCACGACCCGAACGAGCACTGGCAGCCTTCACTCTATTTCCGTTGTCTGTTTTCCTTCCAGCCCATCTGCTTTTTCCATCCTCATAATCATGGCATACATACAATTCTGTGTCCTGCTCTTTCACTTAATATTCCCCTTAAAGTTATACATAAGCACTTTTTCATCCTTGCCACATAGTCTTGTTTTTAATGGCTATACATTATAACCAAAGACTAGATCATTTCCTTCCCTCAGCACAGCCCTGTCTGGGACGGTGGGTTTGGGGTCTACTTGCCAGCTGAGAACTTACCATTATCTTCTGCTCTCCCCCCTCTTCCAGGGACCAAGTTTTCAGGATTAATGTCAGAAATGGAGATGAGATCAGAAAACTGACTCAGCTAGTGAATTCGGACCATTTTAAGGTACATGGTTCCCTTCACCCTCTGGAATGTTCCAAGTCTGAAGGTGACACAGCCCTTATATCTGTTTTTTAATCCCTGTGAGTTTTCTGTTCCTCATGGAATACGAGTCCACATGCCACTCACACGAGCGAGGAGGTGAGGGGGGAGCTCAGTGTCGCTGGGCTGCTAGAGGGAAGGTGAGCTGCAGGCTCCTTACTTCCTGTAACCCTCATTGATCCTTGGGCTTTATGAGGTACTAAATGCTGGGTGTGCCTGACCAGATATGCCTGTGAAATGGGCGATGTTTGTCCTTGGGCAGGACTCAGGGATTACCGTGGCTTTTGACAGTGATTCTAAAGAACATGAGCTCATTTCATGTTTACCTGAACTATCTTTTAACCGGATTGTGTTTCTGCTTGCCTTAGCTCAACGTCTGGAAATCTCCCTCCACTTTCGACCGTCCCGTGGATATCCTTGTCCCCTCGGTCAGTCTGCTGCCAGTCAAGTCCTTCCTGAAGTCTCAGGGCTTAGACTACTCAGTGACAATTGAAGACCTACAGGTGGGTAGGCCAGGGACTCTTACGAGTCCTGCGTAAGATGAAGCCACCAATCAGAGCAGACCTGGGAGATTTAAAAATGGCCAGGTCGTCCTTTTTCACCTCCCCAGGTGAAGAAATTGAGACAGATGGAAACAGGTTAATAACGTGTTACAGGGTGAGTGTGCTAGAGAGATAGACGGCTGCATAGATCTTCACCTAAGTCTTGACTTTGCTAACCACTAGCCTGTGTCCTTGGGCAAGCGTTTACCTTCCCGAGCCTCCATTTCATCATCGATAAAACGGTGACAATGATTCCTACTTCAACTATTTATCGAGACAATGCTTCTATTAACTGTATATAATACATCTAACAGTAGTTGACACCTTAGATAATGTGTAGGTAGGTACACATTAGCTTCAGTAGGTAACCATTCATCCCCCCTTTTCTTATTTGAAGTTAGAAGGCAAGTGTGTGTGTGTGTGTGTGTGTGTGTGTGTGTGTGTGTGTGTGTACTGGGAACTGATCAGAAGAGCTATCTTTTGAGAAAGGGAGAAGGTCACCAATAGCTCCCAGCAGAGGGAACATCGTCATCCAGCCCTGCATTGAACAGCAGGGCAGTGTTTCTGACTAACACTCTGTCCTTCATCGAGGTGGGTTATGGACTAATTGGTGATTTGGCCCAGGATTTTCCTGATGGTGTGAACAGCTGTGAGCTTATTAATCATCCTCAGTTGTCACAGACATCTGCCAAGAACCTTCAAAGTATGAGTGGTTATAAGAATTTCTTTGTTTCTGAATGGTTTCCCAAGCTGTGGGTTTCAGAGGTACTGGATACCAGATGCAAGCTGATGTCTAGAGATTTCATTCTATAGAAAAACCGAATTGTGCATATGTTACTTCCAGGGAGCAAGTGGATTTTGAATGGGATAATGTAAATCGGATATTAAAAAGTAAAGTTTTATAGATATATGGAAAAAATTGACCCTCCCTCCTTTTTTTAAATGAAAGGCAGGATAGTTTATTATTTTTCATTGTGTCACACTGACTGCGATGATCAACACACATCATTATGGAGAGCTCTTCTTCTGGGTATGAACCCTGCACTAGTTTTAGGTACTGAAAAAGTTTCAATAGAACCAAGGATGTTAAGGAATAAAGACCTTAAGCAGAAATGAACCCAGATAATTCCATGGTCTTACCCTGCAGAATTAATGTAAACCCTTTGGGAGTTAGCAGCATTAGAATGTTATGTAGTTAAGACTGAAGACATTTTGGATGTATGCAGCATGAACTTTTGTTCTCCTGGATTGTAACCTTCGGCTTGTATCAGTTAAGTAAGTGCTCTAGCCCCGTTAAATCTTGGGCATGTGTGTTGCTTGTTACCCTGAGGGGGATGCCATCTTGGCCGGCCCATCTCCCCAGATGAACCTCCATCTCCAGGAGATCCCTTCACCATGTTGCTGTGTCTGGTTTTTTAGTCCCTTTTAGATAACGAAGATGAAGAAATGCAGCACAGTGAAGGGCAAGAGCGGAGTGGTGATGATTTCAACTACGGGTCTTACCATTCCTTGGAAGCTGTAAGTGTTTCCCAGCAGGCTGGAGGCCACCCTTCTCTCCTTACATCCAACTTCAGCACGGTATCGCTTTGCAGAGGGGCTAACGTGGTGCACTTTTATCCCTTCCCCACTGGTTTTTGAACCCCCACCAGCGCCCATGTGCCTGCGAAACACTGCTGCACTTTTCCCTGCAGACACCCTTCTCCAGCAGCCCTTTAAAGAAAACCATGCTATAATGGCAGCCTTTCCAGTCCTTGTAATTCAACCTTCTCCTCCATCAGAATCCCTAGCCCAGAATAAAATGCCATTTACTCCAGGCAAGCAGTCAAGCGGTTATTTCCAAGGTTAACCAAATATTTCCACTCATTTATCATGACTCCTTATAACGTATATTTGTTCCCCAATGCAATTTGGTGCTGTGTGTAGTTAGAAACCACTTTATATAGCTGACTTTCAAGGTAAGCCAAACTTTCAAATGAAAAACTTGGAGCTGAATAATTTCATATGATACTGGAACTTGAGAAATCAAAAGGGACCTCAGAATGGAACAGCATCATTCATAATTTGGGGCTCTTATGTCCCACGTATCTCTTTCGTTAGTTTGCAGACTCTGCTAGCTTGGGATCTCCTCCCAGATCTAAATTTCTCTTCTCCTTCCTCTGCCTTGGTACGTGCTGATCCTCATGTGCAAACGCCGTGTTCCTGGCAAATTTTTCAAGAGGCGTATACCTCAAGTTGTTTTTCTTCTAGACGAGAGATTAGTTCAGGGGCTGGCCAACTGTTTCTACTTCTTCCCATGACTGTCAGTAGCTTTGTTTATTGTGTACACTTCCAACAATTCTGGCCCTTGATCCCCCTTGTGACCAATGACATACATCTGCAAAACAGCTGGATAAAGTTAGGAGTTCAGTTCAGTCTCGGGCCACAGACGAAAGCAGAGCTCAGGACCCACACAAGGATCAAACCCCTAACACGTTAGCCTCATTAATGTGGGGGCTCCCCTAGCTGAGTTAACCAGTTGCAAATGTCACCCAGGGACCAAGAGAGGCCATCCACTTACCTTACCAGCCGTCTGTCTGTCTCACTTTCTCATCTGCTTGCTTCCGTTCCCACTGACTTGGGTGCCCCGTGAGACCTGTGGCTATGCCATCTCTCTCCTGGCCAGCTCCTTCGGGTTTCTTCCTAAAACCAGCTTTGAACAGCTCATATCCTGTGGCCACTTAGGCTTTTCTAGGTCTCCAGTGGGATTCCACATTTGCTGCTGCCAGGGCTTCTGGTTTCAGGTCTGTGTGGTGATGGCTGGCATGTGAATTTGAACCCCACACCCAGTAGAGCTTAGAGGTTTTTAAACAATTTCCCATTCATCTACCTACCCACCCACCGCCTGCCTACCGTCTATCTCTCTCTCATATCTATCTATCTATCTATCTATCTATCTATCTATCTATCTATCATCTGTCTCTCTATCATCTCTCTATCATCTGTCTCTCTATCATATCTATCATATCTATCTATCTATCTATCTATCTATCTATCTATCTATCATCTCTCTATCATCTGTCTCTCTATCATATCTATCCTCTATCTGTCTATCTATCTATCTATCTATCTATCTATCTATCATCTCTCTCTATCATCTCTCTATCATCTGTCTCTCTATCATATCTATCCTCTATCTGTCTATCTGTCTATCTATCTATCCATCTATCATCTCTCTCTATCATCTCTCTATCATCTGTCTCTCTATCATATCTATCCTCTATCTGTCTATCTGTCTATCTATCTATCCATCTATCATCTCTCTCTATCATCTCTCTATCATCTGTCTCTCTATCATATCTATCATCTATCTATCTGTCTATCTATCTATCTATCTATCTATCTATCTATCTATCTATCTATCTATCTAATCTGTATATAAGGGTGTACATGTGCCATGCAGCTAATGTGCAAGTCAGGAGGACAATCAGTTTTCTCCTTCCACCATAAGGGTGCCAGGAGTCAAACTCAGAACTCACGTTGTCAGACTTGGTAGCTTTTACCTGTTGATTCATTGACAGTCCCAGCCTGGTGTTTTAACCCCAACCCTCTGTCTGTCTCTGTCTCTGTCTTCCTTTCTCATTTTGAGACAGGGTTTCTCTGTGTAGATCTGGCTGTTCTGCAACTTACTCTGTAGACCAGGCTGGCCTTAAATTAACAGACATTTGCCTGCCTCTGCCTCCCGAGTGCTGGGATTCCAGGCAGGTTTCACCACAGTCAGCTTGTTTTAACTTGTTGTAGGTGACTGTCGTTTCTCATGACCCAAAGCATCTACTCTGCTTTTCTTCAGTCTCTAGTGTCTGTGGGTTGGGAGAGTTTCCAAGATGTTCCTCTCCCCTTTATTTTGAGACAAAGTCTTATGTAGCACCCTAGCATGGCCTCCAACTCCCCATGGAGTTGAGGACGACCTGGAACTCAGGATCCTTCTACTTTCTGAGTGCTGCAGTTACAGGTGCGTACTACCATCCCTGGTTTGTGGAGTCCTGGGGATTGAACCTAGTGGCTCATGCATACTCAATAAGCATTCTGTTAACTGAGTTACACACCCAACCTTCCAAGCCCTTTGCGTGATAAACAAGAATTTTATTCCTCTGTTACTCTCTGTCTTACTTATTATTTTGATGAGACAGGGGCTCTCATTGAACCTGGGCTGAGTGATGAGCTAGACTAGCTAGCCAGTGAGCGGCAGGGATCCTCCAGTCTGTGCTCCCTCATCACTAGGGGGGTGCACACCACCACGCGCAGCTTTTTATGAGGGTTCTGGGGACCTGGACTCAGGTCCTCTTCCATGGCAAACATTTATTCATGGAGCCATCTTTGCATTTATATTTCTTTTGTTATTTTATTATTTTATTTTATTTTATTTTATTTTATTTTTTGAGACAGGGTTTCTCCATGTAGCTCTGGCTGTCCTGGAACTCACCCCATAGATGAGGCTGGCCTCCAACTCAGAGATCCACCTGTCTCTCTCTGTCTCTTGAGTGCTGGGATGAAAGGCATACCACATGTGGCTTCTTTTCTTATTTTATATCATAAACAATCTATTTGTATTGTTTTTGTGGGATACACACACTGCGATTTTTTTTTTTCTGGTAGAGAACAATTTGGTGAGCCCTGCCATTCAGAGCCTCGGTAGGCAGGCCTGTTCTGATGATCCAGTCCAGGATGATGCAAAGAACCACACTTTGGAGAAGTATCTGTTTAAGTCTCTCTGTTTTACTTAAGTGGACTATAATTTTGCAGACTACTGAAATGTGTTATTCTCTAGAAAACTGCACAAAGTAGCTGTTCAGATGGCTCCCTGCCATAAGCACTCCATGCTGGCAAAGTGGCCAACCCCAAGGTCTGAGTCCCAGAAAAAACTTAAGACTGACAAGATGCGGTTCACAGACACCCAACACATAATGGAACAGAATTTTTTTTTTTAAATTTTTTTATTTTTTGGTTTTTCAAGATAGGGCTTCCTTGTGTAGACCAGGCTGGCCTTGAAATCACAGAGATCCACCAGCCTCTGCCTCCCAAGTGCTGGGATTAAAGGCGTGTGCCACCACTGCCTAGTTTGCACAATGGAACAGAATTTTAAAATACCATTGAGTTGGGTCTAGTAGCACATGCCTGTTATCCCAGCTTTTGGAAGAGTGAGGTAGGAAGATTCCAAGTTCAAGACTAGTGTGGGCTACATAGGAAAACCCCAACTCAAAAAATAAAATAAAAAAAAGTTTTTTTAAAAGTGTCCTTGGTTCACTTTTCCACACTTCAGATTTACCACGAGATGGACAGTATTGCCACAGATTTCCCTGACCTGGCAAGCCGAGTGAAGATTGGAGAGACATTTGAAAAGCGACCCATGTATGTTCTGAAGGTGAGGCCCAAGGCTCTTCCGAGGATCCAACTTGACACGAACTTCTGATCTGAATTTCCAGGATCTAGCTGTGGTCTGCAAAAGGAGGCAACTTTTTAGACCCCATTGGTTCTAAGGAAGAGATTGTAGCTTCTAGTCATCTTTGCTTATTTAGATATTTTGATCTGATTGAATGCCCTGGTTTTTAAAAAAATTTCCTTAGGGTTGTTAGAAAGAACATATTCCAGCTGGGCGGTGGTGGCACATACCTTTAATCCTAGTACTTGGGAGGCAGAACCAGGCAGATCTCTCTGAGTTCGAGGCCAGCCTGGTCTACAGAGAGAGATTCAGGACAGGCACCAAAAATGTACAGAGAAACCCTGTCTTGAAAAAACAAAACACACACACACACACACACACACACACACACACACACACACACACACACACAGAGAGAGAGAGAGAGAGAGAGAGAGAGAGAGAGAGAGAGAGAGAGAGAGAGAATATCCCATTTTTTGTTTAGTCTGGGAGGATCAAGGCAGAGGCTGATAGTATTCCTTAAGACTCTCAGAGGCCCACAGTCTGCCTTCATTCCCACCTAGCAAGTCCGGATAGGATATAGGATATGAACTCCGTTCTGCTTTTAGGGCCTCTTCTTGGAAAAGAAGCCGGTCACTTACATTAAGGTAGATGTAATTTTAAGCCCAGCCTGAGGTTGTTGGCTGCATGGAGCCCTATTTCCAGATATTTCTAACAGATTCAGGTCTGTATTGGCAGAAGAGGCAGAGAGCTATGACGATGACATAAATCACATAAACAATCCAGCTGAACACAGAAAGGAATTTGGGCATAAAAACCGTGGAACAACTGTTGATACGAAGAATTCGCCAAACCCTTAGCTTTGTAGAAGCCAGGTTTATAGCAGGAGGAGAGACACACCACTGAGCTGGTTCCTTTAAAATAATTACATTTAGATTATTTGCCCATCTGATAGAGACCCTGGCTTCATTAGCACCAAGCTCTGACCCATGGAGCCCCAATGCTATGGCAAAGGCAGGAAGCAGAATTCATTACTGCTGTTTACAAAGAGCCATAGTGAAGCCCTCTCCTCCGTAATTTAAAACCGAATTCATTTATTACATCAACAGAACAGTCTGGTTCATGCACCCTTGTGTCTCTCTCTGTTGGGAAACCATTTGAGATCTTTCAAGAGACACCCTATTATTTCTAATCGTACTGGCATTCTGACCCACAATACCAATTGTTTCTCCTTTCCATTTACTCCCAGAGCTGGAGAGGTTTGGGCTGCCCAGAGCTGCAGCCAACCAATTAAGCTCCCAGGTCACGGATAGGCCTGATAAATAGACAGTGCCCTCAGGAACATTTGGTCCCTGAATTATCTTAAATGAATTAAATGAATAGGAGCGGGCTGGGGAGAAGAGAGGTGAGGAGGGATGTGGACGGGCAGGTCATTTCTGGCCCCTTTCCCTTCTGCAGTTCAGCACAGGAGGAGGCAAGAAGAGGCCGGCCATATGGCTGAATGCAGGCATCCATTCCCGTGAGTGGATCTCACAGGCCACGGCTATCTGGACGGCGAGGAAGGTCATGTCACACGGAATTAGTCAAGGATTCTGGTGGGCCTGGGGTGGGGGGACAGATCCATCTCATGGAGCTGGGCTGGGGGATGAGGTAGGAAGGTGCTTTGCATAGACCTAGTAGGTTGGCATCTTCTCAGAGGGGAGAAGGTCAAAGCTCCTCTGTCAGTTATCTCACTGTGGTTAAGTGACAGTGTTTGTGAACAAGCTAATGTACTTCAAAGGTGAGCCTGAGACCCTGACTCACTGTGGGCCCTGCAAAAGGGACCAGAGCCTCACTCAGCACCTAAATCAGGTGCGTTTCACCTTCACCCCCTTCCAAGCCCTGCAGGATTCCTGGGTTCTCATATTGCCTCCAGCTCTTTCGAGACTATTTTGAACCAGTGCTGAGAGGGAAGGGCGGTCGGTGTGTATGGGAGGAGTGAACAGAACTATCCCCTCTCTGTCAACCACCTGCCATTGTCACTCAATACTGTCATGCAGTTCTGGCCCGAGGCTTTGAGAGACTCAGAGGGCTTTTCAGAGAGCCCGTGGGGGCTTCAGAGAAGCTTCAGAGGGTGGAGACTATCCTAGCAGCAGCATCTTAGCGGGCTGCTGGGCACCCCAGGAAAATACCTGGATAGACCTACAAACCTGTCCTGCCATGATGTAGCTGACTAGTATGTTATCTCTGCTTAGATTGTGACTGATTACCAAAAGGATCCAGCTGTCACCTCCATCTTGGAGAAAGTGGATATTTTCTTGCTGCCTGTAGCCAATCCTGATGGATATGTGTATACGCAAACCCAAGTGAGTAATTCTAAATGGCCAGGGCCTGGATTGAACTCACCAGTTGGATTCCATATTTTGCTAGTGCCCTTGGAGATGATTTTCACCAACGTGTATGTTAGATGCTCCCTTGAGACTTCTTTTTTCTAGTCATCCTCTGAGCTGAGAATCACCAGGGAATATATTATTATTATTATTATTATTATTATTATTATTATTATTATTATTTAGAGAGAATAATCTAAGGAACTCTCTATTGTGGGTCTTGAACAATTTTCAACATTTTAATCTATCTTCTATTCATCTTTTTCTCTCCTACACAATTTATTTTCCTGACATATTTTAAAGCAAATCCCAGACATCATGTTATTTTATCTACAACGACCTTAGTGTGCATCTCTAGCTGATGATAATAATAATAAAAAACCCAAACCACAGCACCGTCACCTTTGAAAAATTAATGGGAGTTCTTTAATATCCTCTAACACCCCCCATTATTTTAAAAACGTCCCTTAGGAGTCAATTTGTCGAAGTCAGGATCCAATAAGGTCTGTGCACTGTCTGCGGCTGTGCCTCTGAAGTCTTTATTCATTCAGCAGCACCCCCAAACACATCCTTTTCAAATGTCATTCATTTGTTGGAGAAACTAAGTAATTTCCTGTATAATGTCTCACATTCTGCGTTTGGCTGATGACTTCTTTGTTGTATGATTTAATTTGTTCCCTTATTCCCTGGTTGAGAGTATGATTGAATTCAGGTGACTGTCTTAGAATATAATAGGCCCCGTGCATGTCTGTGGCATGGGTGATCTTCAGTGGCCATTGCTTCTACTTCTGTATAAGCCAATAATTTATTTAGTGTGTTCAGATGGGACCAGCTTGGTTCTTATATAGAAAGTTCTCACCAGGGCTGTTTGAGGGAGTCACTGTCCTTTTTTTTTTTTAAGACAGCATCTTACTAAGTATGCATTTCTGATTGACTTGGAACTACGTAGAGCAGGTTGGCTTTAAACCTACGGAGATCTGCCTGCCTCTGCCTCTCAAGTGTTGGGATTAATTCTCTCTCTCTCTCTCTCTCTCTCTCTCTCTCTCTCTCTCTCTCTCTCTCTTTCTTTCTTTTCTTTTCTTTCTTTTTTTTTTTTTTTTCTGAGATAGGGTTTCTCTGTATAGCTTTGAGCCTTTCCTGGAACTTACTCTGTAGACCAGGCCGGCCTCGAACTCACAAAGATCCTCCTGCCTCTGCCTCTCGAGTGCTGAGATTAAAGGCATGCGCCACCACTGCCCAGCCCTAAATCCCCTCTTAAAGCCAGAAGTATACACCATCTCCTTTGTGAGGGGCAAAAGCAGAGTGACCAGGAAACTGAACCTGGAGTCTAGATGTCGCCAGGCAGGGTCACATGCAGCTCAACCTCTCTATTGTGGTCTTAGCCCCCAGAGAAACCCTTCACTGCTCCTGTATCCTGACATACCCCTGAGTGTTTGGTGGCTTTTTCAGAACCGATTATGGAGGAAGACACGGTCTCGGAACCCAGGAAGCCGCTGCATTGGTGCTGATCCAAACAGAAACTGGAACGCAAGTTTCGCAGGTAGGTGGGGAGATGGTTTCAAACGCCACCAGCAGTGGATGAAGCTGTCCATGCATGCCTGCAGTGCACTCATGCCTGCAGCGTGGGATAGGGAGCCAGTTTCCATTCTGGTTTTGTTTTTCCATTCACTGAGAGACTCCAGGACATCCCTCAGGCTCTCTGTGTCTATGTGTTCTGTTTTGTTTTTAAGTCTTATTGTGTGTGATTTTGAAAGCGAAGGAGTCAGTAATCCCTGTCCTCCTGAGAAAACACTGGGCCAGGCGGTCTTTGCATTGTGATTATGACTTAGTTAATTTTAAATATTTCTTTCTTTATTTGATTTATTGTGGTGAGGCCTTGTGCATTCTAGTCAAGTGCTCCACTACTGAGTTGCCTTCTCAGCCCCTACATATTTTAAAAATCACACACATCTTTGACGCCTGATTCCAAGGCCCCTCCTTAACAACCCTGGTTATTCTAGCTCTGCTGGGCAAATTGTAGCTGGGTAGAAGAGTTTCTGGTGGCTAGTTAGAAGAGAACAGTTATCTTTGTTATTCTAATAGGCAAGAGCCTGTGGTAAAACTTAAATTCCAGCAGCCTCCCTTCCGTTTGTTAGTATGAATCAGCAGCTAGCAGTCATGGAAGGTGAGTGAGAACTAAGTGACGTGGGCCCTGAGTTCCAGCCGTTTAAAAAAATACCCACAAAAGCACCAACCATTGTTCATGCATTTTGTTCTTCAAATGGATTTTTGTTCTTGAAACTCAAGGATAATCTCAAGATTGCATGGCTAATGAAAACCACCAAGTAAACTCACCTCCCACTTTTAAATCCAGGGGTAGTTCTTTCCTACTAATAAACACCCCCCCAGACACAGACACAGACACACACACACACACATACACGTGCACACACACAGACACACAGACACAGACACACAGATACACACAGACACAGACACACACACACATACGTGCACACACACAGACACACATAGACACACACACAGACACACACATGCACACACACACATAGACACACAGATATACACACACAGACACACAGATACACACAGACAAACACACACGTGAACACACACAGACACATAGACACACACACACAGACACAGACACATAGACACACAGACAGACACACAGATACACACACACACATAGACACATAGATACAGACACACAGATATACACAGACACACATGTGTGCACACACACAGACACACACAGACACAGACACACAGATACACACACAGACACGCAGACACACACACACGTGCACACAGACACACATAGACACACACAGACACACACATGCACACACACATAGACACACAGATACACACACAGACACACAGATACACACAGACACACACACGTGCACACACACACAGACACACAGACACAGACACATAGACACACAGACACAGACACACAGATACACATACATGTGCACACACACAGACACACATGCACACACACATAGACACACAGATACACACACAGACACACAGATACAGACACACACATGTGCACACACACAGACACAGACACACATATGCACACACACACATAGACACACAGATACACACACAGACACACAGATACAGACACACACATGTGCACACACACAGACACAGACACACACAGACACATAGACACACAGATACAGACACACAGACACACAGATACACACAGACACAGACACACAGACACACACAGACACAGACACACACAGACACAAAGACACACAGACACACACATGCACATGCACACGCACACACATTTCAAGTTCCAGGCCAATGTGGACTCTGTAAAACCTGTATGTGAAACCCGGTGTTGAAAACAAAACAAAAACAGAATAAATTATACGTAACTTTATTTTACTTTTTGCTGCGCTGGGAATCAAATCCAGGGCCTGTGTGTGCCAGGCAAGCCCTCTATCATTGAGCTATGCCCCAGCACCCCAGTATTTTGTTTTGAAGGGATTGATTTTAATTATATAGAACTATCATAAAAATCACAGGGAAAAATGATTGGAGGATGGTAACCAGCCAGTCAGTTACTAAGTCAAGACACACGCACACATGTGCACACACACACACGCACACAGACTCACACATCAAGGCATGTTTATTGTGAAACAATGGAAACACAGAAAGAAAACCATCTGTCTGAATACCTGGTAAGTAATCAAGAGACTTATTTTTAAACCCCAACAATAGATTATTTTTGTCAGCAGTTGGCCATTAAGACCTGAACCAAGAGAATAAGTTGACACCAGAATAAATGGAGTCATTTTCATTATTTATTGGTATTCATATTAATTATCAAGCACACTTATTAATTACAACTCATTTTTGAGTGTGACATTAATTATTTATGACAACAGCTATTAGCACAATACGAGGTCAACTCTATCCTCTTAAAAAAGTTCTAATACTTTTCCTTCTCATTTGTAGCAACACCCCAAACTCCCTCCCTGTCCCCTCCTCAGAATCTGTACCTGCCATGAGTAGATTCTTGGGGGCATCTTGACAAATACCTGTCTACCATTCCAGTCAAAGTTGGGGTGTACACCCTCCTTCCTGTCCTCTTGGCCCATGGGTTACTCATTACTGATCAGCTCTCCTCTACAGGAGAAGGGGCCAGTGATAACCCTTGCTCGGAAGTGTACCATGGCTCCCACCCCAATTCTGAAGTGGAGGTGAAGTCAGTGGTGGATTTTATTCAGAAGCATGGGGATTTCAAGTGCTTCATTGACTTGCATAGCTACTCACAGCTGCTGATGTATCCCTATGGGTACACAGTCAAGAAGGCCCCGGATGCTGAGGAGCTGGTAAGTGATGGAGGGCTTCTGCCCGATCCCAGACTAGCTTGACTCTGGCACGGCCAAGGTAGATGATCTATAGCTTTTGAGGGCAAACATAGGAGCCTTAGTGAGTACCTCCTTGACCTTTGACTAGCGCCTTCAGACCCACTAGGAACAGAAAGAAGACAGTCCCTCTCTCATTTCCGTGAGTTCTAAGACTCTGTCCAGCCTGTATACTTGATTTCCTAACTAGAACATGTCACAGCTTCACTACTTGGTAAAGACTGTGGTTGGCACCATGATGAGAAGGGTGCCATCTTCTCTCTGGTTAAGGAAGAAGTGAAGGAGGAGATAGGTCATAGCCTGGGGGTTTTGTGTCACAGCCCATGATGCACTCCTGGGATAGGAAAGATACCTGTAGATGGACTAGTAGGATGGAGTAGGGTTGGCGTCTTCAGGATTGCTGCAGGCCTAGGCCTCCATGCTGGTCTGCTGAGGCGCCACCCTATCCCCAGGTCACTGCCAGCCCAGCAGTCTGTGGGTTGAAGAAGCTCCACCCAGACTCAAGGCTAGATGAAGACCGGATTTTGGCTTTTGACTCAAGGCTTTTCTCTTAAACAAACTTGGCCTTCTGTCATGTTCTTGAACATGACATTCCTCTCCCTTAGGATTTCTCAGTCATCTATCTTAACTAGATTCCTACAAGGTTGGCAAGCAGCTCTCTAGGCCTTAGGAAAGCTTGCACGAAGCTCTTCCAGTCAGAGTATATACCACAGATGCTCTCAGAGTGCCCACTGATCTCTGTTCACCTCCCTCCTCCCACTCTGCCCAATCCCTTCCCAGGATGACGTGGCAAGGAGTGCAGCCAAAGCCCTGGCTTCCCACTCGGGCACTAAGTACCAAGTTGGACCGACTTGCACCACTGTCTGTGAGTATTTCTGGGTGTGAGTTATTGAGAAAGCACCTTGGGAGGAAACTTGAAATGGGCTGGGAGGAGAGATGTGAGCTTTATTTCCTGTGTTATTGTCTGATTGCTTTAGTGGTGAGTAACTGACCAAAGGTTATGTCAAGACTTGGTGACAAATGGCTGCTGTAGGCAGTCATCTTCATCAGTGTCACTACTGTGCTCATGTGCTTATCATGTACCCTTGATGAGTTGGACCTGTCAGTGGGTAGACTCTACATTCCTCATTTGTATCAAGGATCCTGACATGTTTTATCAAAAAAGTTGTCAAAGCCTGTCCTCCATTTTTGTATGTGCATTTCTGTCTGCATGTGTACGGGTGGGTACAAATATGTGTGTGTGCATGTGGAGGTCAGAGGTCAATGTTGGGTATCTAATCTCTGTTGTTTCCTACTTTATCTTTTGAAACTGGGTCTCTCACTGGCCAGCAAGGGATCTGCTTGTCTCTGCTCATCAACATGAGGGTTACAGACCCATGCCACCATGTCTGCTGGGTTACAGACCCACACCACCATGTCTGCTGGGTTACAGACCCATGCCACCATGTCTGCTTTGACCTGTGTGAGTGCTGGGGATCCAGACTCAGGTTCTCATGCTTGAGTTGTTTCCCCAGGCCCTTATCCATTTCAAAGGAAACTCACCAGCTTTGTCTTGGGAGATGGATGGTAGTGATAATGAGTTTAGAATGAGCAGGTGGCAGGGAGTCCTCTGACTATGATTAGTACTTAGCAAAAGAGAAAAAAAAAATCTACCAAGTTCCCAAATCTAAACCTGGCCTCGAAGCTTGTCATCCACAGCCTCATTTTGGAGGACATATTTGTTTTGGTCTCATCTGAGCATTTTACTGGATTTCTGTTGACATCTTGCCGATTCTCTTATTTTGGCAGTCTGTCTTCGAGTGATGGGGAAATGTCATACTGCACAGCTCTGCCTAAATGGCAGACATGAATGTCGACATGGGCAGAACAGCTCTGCTCCCTTGTAAGGGAGTGTGTCCCTCTACAGTGCCTTCTCCATAGCAACCACTGTCTCGGTACCTCTCTGTGTGTAGCTACAGAGCAGTTAGCATGATGTTGGTGTTTGTCTTACTAATTGCAGCAACAATCCATTAATTATTCATAGTTTATTGCTATTAGTGTTGTTAAATGGGAACTCTTCAGAGGACACATCTGGAGTTTTCTCCACCCTCTGTTTAATCAGCCAGAAGTGATCACGGACCGAGTGAGCGAGCTCATGGAGACTGGCTAGGAGTCCCTTGAGGAGGTCTTCCCAAAGATCTTTGTGGGTCACTAGGGTCCCTGCTTTGGGGTCAAACATCAGTTTAAATAATGGCCTTGTTCTCCCACATCAAACACATTCTTTCCCCCAGCATGAGCTGGGTCAAGTCAAGGAATACTCACCAGATGCCTGGTGAAGAGGAGGAAGGCGTTCCCGAGGGTACCCAGGAGCCGTAAAACTTCCCGTCTTTCAAAACTATTCTGTGTTCTTCACAGGCCTCCTCTCCTCCATTGCTTTCTAGAGTAGTTGGTTTTTTGTGTATTGAAAGTCTGTCTAACCAGGGGCTCTGCCTGTGCCACATCCATGGTTGACATCTGCACCTTTAAGTGCTTGACTTTTCTTAAGAGTCTTCATTTCAGATGAAAGAAATTCACACTTTGCCGTCTTCTTAAACAGAGCATAGGGGAAAGGGTTCAGTCGCTTTTTCCCCGCCCCCCGCCATTGAGTGGGTTTCTGAAGATTAATTATTACATCCCGAGGACCCGATATGTCATTTTGGACTGCAAGATCCTTCTGCTAACTAGCCCCACCCCATTTTACTGCTTTAAGTCTTGTGTCTGCTTTTTTAAAAATTAATGCTTTTTAAAGTTATTGTAGACAACAATGAGCTTCATAGTAGTGTTCTCATGCATCTACTCATAGGTGTCTGTTACCTGCTGCCCACGCCTCCCACTGGTTTGCGTCTGCCCCTTAGTGTCTTAGGTCCCTCTCCTGTCAGTCTGTCAGTCTGTCAGGGCCCATGTTCTGCCTCAGCCAGCTGCCTCTTGCACCTCATTCCTTTTCTCCTTACTGATTCTGATTTACTAAGGGCTTCTGATCTAGTAAGTTCTTGGGCTCATCCACCTAGGATAAATCATGGGTTTTAAGGATGTTTGTGACGTTATTTATCACCACAGAAGTCTGGTGAGCATCTAAAATCCCCACTAGGAGAGGGCTAGACAAAAACACATTTGGTGCATTCATACAGGGAAGCATTAAGCTGCCCGTAAATGAATTCAGTGGATCAGTGTGTACTAATAGGGAATGATCGTCAAGTGATAATTGAAAAACAGAGTGTGTAGAACGGTGTTAATAGTATATCCTTGCATGCACATACATGTGTGTGCATGCGTGCATGTGTGCATGAGTGTGTGTGTGTTTGCGTGTGCGTGTGAGAGAGAGTGTGTTTTAAAAGATCTGGGGAGATAGCTTGGTTAGTAAAGGGCTGCTGTGCAAACATGAGGATCTAGGTTTCACCCCTCAAACCCATATAAACCAGGCATTGTGTTGTGCACAATTAAGCTCTAGAGATGGTGACAATGTAGCACAGCTGCTGAGTTCCAGGCCAGGGAGTGTCTGTTCTGAAGCATAAGGTAGATGGGACTGAGGAACAGTACCTGAGCATGACCTCCAGCTACCAAATGCTTCTGCACATATACGCATCTGCACATGCATATGTGTACACATATGCACCCACACATGTATATGTATACACACAAGCAAGAGTAGGGTACACACTGAACAAGGAATTAAATAAAGTGGAGTTTATGAACATGATCACTTTGAATACCAAGCAGAGTCCTTTCTGCCTCCTTCCAATGTCTTAAGTGTGTTATGGAATCCTTGAGTTTATCATTTAAAGAACCGTTAGACATGCTAGGAATTGTTTGCTTTTAGCTGGGGCATTTTCTCAGGGCACACATACTGTGGGGATCACACAAGGATTTCTGAGAGCACAGCAGAGCCCATTCCATTCCCTTGGGAACACGCAATCTCAATGGAAGCTGTATCTTTAGAAAAGTGTGTCCATGAGAAACAGTTCTCAGGAACAAGGGAAAGGAAGGGACTGAGCTTACATTATCAGATGTGCTAATCCACCAGATGGACCTCAAGGCGACTGGATGGACCACTTGAAAGGATACCGGCTTACATTCCAGCTCTGCCATGTTCTGCCTGTATTTCCTTAGCTGCTTTCCCACCCTGAGCCTGGACCTTTCCCAGCTGTAAACTAAGGGCAGTAATGGCCATTGCTGGATCTTAAAGATTAAGATATCATGAATAGAAAGCCTTTGATGTAAGGACTAGCTCATAACAGATGCTGAAAAAAGAATATCCGCCATCGTCACTGTTTTATTAGTGACGACTGTCGCCTACATTTTACATTTGTAGTTCTAGTAGTCTTACTGGGAAGAAGCAGAAAAATAGATCTCCTATCTCTGTCAAGTCTTCCGGCCAAGGGAAGTCGCAAGGAATGCTTTTCCTTTTCCTGTGTATCAGTTATCTCTTGCTGTGTTAAAAACAAAACAAAACCAAAAAAAAAAAAAAAAAAAAAAACCAATAAAACCAAAAAACAAAACTAGGCTAAAACTTCTCAGCTCAACATGATAAACATTTATTTTCTTACCCTGTTTATGCGGGTCAGGAATTCAAGAGCATCTTGTGTGGACAGCTCTGGGCAGGGTCTTGCAGGAGGTCATAGTCAAACTGTGTTCCCAGGTCCCAGGTTAGCAGACTTCAGGGCTGGGTGGTCTGCTTGTAGGTACTCCAGTGCCTGGTGAATTAATGCTGATTCCTGGCAGGAGGTTGCATTTCTTCACTGAATCTCTTCACTGGGCTTTCTGGGCACCCTTACATCAGAGGCAGCTGGTCCTCCCCAGACCAGAGACCCAAAGCAAAGAGCCACAGCATTCTGCGGTAGCCTGTTAACTCTGGTATGAGGCCAGCCTTGTTCTATCTAAAGGATGACACAGGCTGCCATCTCAAGGAGATAGGGATCACTGGGGCTAGGAGATGCCTACCTCACTCTGTCCCTAACAAGATATGTTTGAGTTTCCTGGAGGATTGCAGTGGTTTAGTGAGAAGATGGGAATGGGGATTCTACTTTTGGCATATGTATATATGTGTTACATGTTTATGTATATTCACATGTATATTATATATGAACATGCATGTAGAGGAATTTACTGCCTTTTTCAATCACTTTCCACCTTACTGAAGCTGAGTCTCAAGGACCAGAGTTTGTCAATTCAGCTAGCCTCGCCAGCCAGATTGCTCCAAAGACCGTCTCTGTCTCCTGAGCATTGTGATTACAAGTGGGTCATGATGCCTAACCAACATTATGTGGATTCTAGGGATCTGAACTCTACTACACAAGCTTGCATGGCAAGCCGTTTGCCCACTGAGCCATCTCCTCAGGCTTGGGGATGAGGATTAGTATCTCTTAGTTTAGGCTTGAACAGACTTTCATGGTACAGGATGACCTAAGCGTTATGGATGGAGCCAATGTGCCTTTTTGAACATAAGTGTCTTAGGGCCTGATGACTTTCAGGAAGAGCTCTGCATTCTAAGGAACTCTATCCTATAATCAGTCTTTCCTTTTGGCTGCTAGCTCACAAATAACAAACAGGAAGACTTATTATTAATTATGAAAGCTCAGCCTTAGCTTAGGCTTGTCTCACTCGCTCTTATAACTTAAATTAATCCATATTTTTATTAATCTACATTCCATGTGGCTTTTACCTCCCTTCCATTTGGTGTGTGCCACTCATTCACATCTTGATGGCATCTCTTGAGTGCCTCAATTCCTCCTCCTCTTCCTTTGTCTCCCCAGAAGTCCCACCTATATGTCCTGCCTAGCTATTATTGGCCATTCAGCTTTTTATTACACCAATCACAGCAATACATCTTCACATAGTGTGCAAATATCCCATGACACCATCCAGGCAGAGCTCTAGCCTTTTCCCATGGAACCCTGCAGGGAATGAGGCTTCAACGGTATTCTCTTCTGACTTCCAGATCCAGCCAGTGGGAGCAGCATTGACTGGGCATATGACAATGGCATCAAGTATGCATTCACATTTGAGCTGAGAGACACCGGGCACTATGGCTTCCTCTTGCCAGCCAGCCAGATCATCCCCACTGCGGAGGAGACCTGGCTAGGACTGAAGACCATCATGGAGCATGTGCGGGACAACCTCTACTAGTCAAAGAGAGCACTCATATTTTACCCATAAGCCACCACTGAGGCCACTGTTAAAGAAGATCGCTTCTTCACGCATGGGCCAGAGTCTTCCGGGCTGGTAGGGAACTTAGCTGACTCCTCTTCAGCACTGCTCCCTAGAGGTCACACATTCTGGAGGTGGACCTGTGAGGAGTGCTTGCATCAGTGTGGTGTTTGGCCCTGCTGTTCTGCTGAGCCTTTGGTATGCCTCTCTACCCATGCATGGTTGGGCAGGCTACATTCACAGTCATTACTTCCTGGTGGCATATGGCTGCCTCACTTTTAGGACACCTCTGATGGATCTTTAGTCTCTACATTTAGCCAAGTCAGGGATCTGGCTCTGGTGGGGAACTCTGGGAGCTGCTGGGGAGACAATGCTTATCTTCAGAACTCCTTTTATTTTCTCTCTTTCTGACGTGTTTTTCTTTTAGACAGGGTCTTACTATGTTGCCAGTGCTAGCCTAAAACTCCTAGGGTCAAACAATGCTCCTACCCCTGTCTTCCCAGCAGTAGTACCCAGCTCAGAACACCCTTTTCTTTGAGGAACAAATCCTATTGAACCGCCAACATAGGTCTTTCTATCCCACTTATTCTTCCTACTCCTATTATTATTATTATTGTTATTATTGTTATTATTATTATTATTATTATTGAGACAGGGTCTCTCCATGTATCCATGGCTGTCCTGGAACTTGCTGTATAGACCAATCTGCCCTTGAACTTACAGAGATCCCTCTGGTTCTGCCTCCAGAGAACACTAAAGGGATTAAAGAGGGGCATCACCACACCTGGCTCCTCTTAATTAATTTCTATTGGCTTGAGTACACAGTGGAGCTCTTGTCCATCACAAGGCTCGGTGTTCAGATGATGCCCGTTCTCTTTAGCCCCTTCTCTTTGTATTTGGCATTACTGGGATCCTCAAAAGGGTCAGTTACACTACAGGTAAAGCTCGCAGGATCAGGGACGAAGTGGGGGCTAGACTGCAGGACTACTTGATTAGCACCGTCTGTCTTGCCAGCCTTGTTTCTGCTCTCCCTTTTGAACTCACTTCAAAGATCTTGCCCTCACCTCACAGGCCCTAAATCATCCCTATGGCCTGGATAATCTCAGGGCCTCAGGACATTCCAGCTTGGGCTCTGCTGTCCCTGTGTTTCAGTCTCCTGGTTTATTCCTCCTGTGTTTAAAGTCACCTTCTATTTTGCATCCTGGACCATGAGTTCCTACCTGGAACAAGACCTCACCCTCAACCGGACACCTCCTGACCTCTGCTCAGCACCTACCATCTGCCTTGTTTGTGGTGTGGGTTTGTTTTTGTGTCTCCCCCCGCCCCCTGTTTTCAATCATGTCTGTAAATCTTAACCCTCTGCCTAGGATTTGGGCAGCATCTGGTGTGTCCTCATAAGCCAATAAATATTCAATATGGCTCTACGATTGGCCTTTATTCTTTGCTTTCACCTGAATGGAACCGAGCCACAGTCTTGAATATGCAGCTCTTTATAATGTCAAAAGTAAATTTTAATCTCTGTCCCTATTGCATGACATGTACATAGGCCTATTTCATCAGGCAGAGGGGCCTCTGGGGCAATGTTACCTTGGTGATTTCACTCTGGCTGCTTCTAGTTCCTTGGTTTTCAGCCCAGAAGCTTGATATCCACAGCTTCTGTGTTGATTAGACCCGGGGTTGCTGACTCACGCCTTCCGAGCCCAGATGAGGCAGATGATAAAATCAGAATACGAATTTATTAATTTACATCATGGCATGTAACTGTTTAATGGATTGGATCCTCACGTCGCCTAAACAGTATATTCTCAGTACATTCTCTCCCTGTAGGCAAGATACATGGGCAGCCAAATTATAATCAGAAGGCTGCTTACTGAGCAGGCGTCAGAGCAAGGAAAGTAATTACAGTCTATGATTAGAATTTTTAATGGCACCCAGCTCTAATAGAATGATATGTCTACTTCTATAACCAGAACACACCTGCCAGCTGGACGTCTTTGTAGTCAACACAATGCTTGCCTCTGTGACCCACCTGTAACCTGGCTCCATTTCTGGCCACTGCCCCCAGATTGAGATTTTCCTTCAGATTCCTTAAGCAGGGCATGAAGAGCCATATATATATATATATATATATATATATATATTTAAAGAATGATTCATGTGACAAGAATAAAACCAAGGGCATTAGTTCTTTAAAAGACACGGCCAAGCAAGTTATAAGTCACAACAGTCCTAATCCACACAACAAAGCATGTATGCAGATCTGCAGACCAGTAAGAAAACATAAATAACCTGGTGGGGAAATTGGACAAGTTATCTGAGAAAGCATATCGAGTAAGAGGAAGGAAGTGTGTCTGACAGGCTTGTTTATGAAGGGATGACGAGCAGTGGAGGGCATTCAGAACAAGGCTGCCATGAGCACCAACCCTCTGCTCATTCTGTGGACAAAAATGGAAACATTGGAGTGGATGTGAACAGGAGGGTCTCTTACACATTCTTAGCGGGCAGATGGATTAGTAAAATTACTAATGTGGAAAAGATTACCTCACTATCTCCTGAAGCGTATGATCCAGCCACTTCCACCCCAGAAGCAAACCTGAGAGATTCAATGGGAGATTTTTGCAAGAATAGTCATAGACACACTGGCTAGCCCAGTGAAGACCTAGAAATAACTCTAAAGATCATCAGTGGGAACCCTGGTAAATGAAGCATGGTATGGTCACATACTGAAATGTGTGCATCAATCAAAATTTAATAGGATTTCATTTTTAGAGCATTAAAGCTGCATACCCACACAGACATACACTTGGACAGACAGACATGCCCATGCAATGTACACATATATAAGGAAGACACATAAATTTTGGTGAAATTATTTAAGGGAAGACCTAGCAGGCCTGCTAGATCCTTTCTCCCCCTCCTTGATTTGAGTGTTCACTGCCAATAGTTCAAATCTCACTTCCTTCCTTATTTAAAAAACAAAAAACAAAAAGCCCCCACATTTATTTATTTGCTCCCCTACCAACGTGTGTGTACACCCGTGAAGGTCAGAGGACAATTTTCAGGATTCAGTTCTCTCCTTCTACTATGTGGGTTCTGGGTCTTAGGCTAGGCAGCCAGTGCCTTTACCACACAGAGCCAGCTGGCTGGCCCAAGGCTTACTCCCTCGTTCTAAAGACTTGATGTTGGCCAAATAAGGTCTGCCTCAGTTAGGAAGTTATACTTTTCCTCTTTACCCCTCCTCTCCAATGTGGCTCATGACTATCTGGTTCAAAGGTACAAAAAGTTAATTATAGCCAGGCAGTGGTGGCACACGCCTTTAATCCCAGCATTTGGGAGGTAGAGCCAGGCGGATCTCTGTGAGTTCGAGGCCAGCCTGGGCTACCAAGTAAGTTCCAGGAAAGGCACAAAGCTACACAGAGAAACTCTGTCTCGAAAAACAAACAAAAAAGTTAATTATTTGCCTCACGGTAGGGCCAATGCTTGGGCATTAATGGGTTCCACATGTCTGGGGGGTCAGGATGGGGTGCATAGACAACAGAGCCAAGCAAGTCATCCATGCTCAACTCCCTCGACCCCCTTCACTTTGCTTGTTGCTGGAGACCGCTCCCCC
Organism: Onychomys torridus; assembly: GCF_903995425.1. NCBI lineage: Eukaryota > Metazoa > Chordata > Mammalia > Rodentia > Cricetidae > Onychomys > Onychomys torridus. Next base: position 39,569,631 of record NC_050445.1, on the reverse strand, counting down.
CCCCCCCCCCCACGAAGGCATCGCTTTTAGAAGACTCTGCTTCCAGGAAGATGGCTCCAACAAAGGGAAGAAAACCCAGGAGTCCATGAGGATCATCACAGCCAGGCAGGAGGATGAGGAAGGCTCCAGAAAAAGCCCCATCACTGATGAGCATGCCATTCACCAAGGCTTGTGATTAATCTGCTTCTGTAGACCTGAATCCACTTTAGAAGATATGTATAAAGATAGGAGTTTTAATTTTAGAATGTTCTCGTTTATCATGAATTTATTGCACTTCCATTCATGCTGGGGACAGCCTCGGCTGCTGCACTGTAACAGCAGCGGGGAACAAAAGCTCTTCCTGCATGGAAACTGTAGATGAAGAGGCAGGAAGCACCCACGTTCACAGCAAAACGAAGAAGTTCATTTGGGTAAACAATAATGAATAGCTAAGACAGTCACTTAAAGGAGAGTGATGGACGGCGATGGGCCTCCAGACTGAGAACAGCACTTGGACACTGTTTTAAATCCTTTCCAGCGTTATTCTTCATCTGCTTCCCCAACCCACGTGAACAGGGGGAGTCAGACTTTATTTTCCACAGTTTATGGAGGGAAACATCTCACAGGCTGCACGTTTCTTGTCTTAGATGAATAATTAAAACGGTCTGTTTTCGAAATGAAAACCCCACAGAGGGGGAAAAAAAAAAAGAAAATCTGAGCTACTATAAGCCTGCACAGATAAAACTGAAGTTTCTGAAAGACATTTAAGTCAGAAAGGCCTCTGTACCTCATCAAGCCCGTGTCCGTGGGACTTCCCACCCAAAATGATGGCAATGAGAACAGAAGGACTAACTCATCAATCTTGGGGCTCTGGGTGTGTGCTCATGTGCCAAGTGCACATGTGTCAAGGCTAGTTCACAACCTCTGGTGTCTTCACCTAGGTTTAAAATTTGCTTTTTACATTTGTGTGTGGGGGGGTGGTGTGTATGTGGTGGTGGTGGTGGGGTGTCTGAGGACAGTTTGCAGGAATGAGTTCTCTCCTTCCATTAAGTGGTTCCCAGGGATTGAACTCAGGTTGTCAGGTCTGGCAGTAAATGGCCTTTCCTGCTGAGCTATCTTGCTAGCCACCACGCTTTTTGAGACAGAGCTTCTCACTGGCTTGGTGTTTGCCAATTCAGCTGCTGGCTAGCCAGTGATCTCACAGGGGTCCATTGTCTCTACCTCCCCATTGCTGAGGTTAAGAGCGTCTACTGCCATGAGTTCTGCAGAAATCATATAGACTAAGGCCTCCCAACCCCGAGTTTTCTTCAGTCTGTGTGTATGGGTATGTGTGTGAGTGGGGAGCAGGCCGGACTCAACCATCTCCACGTCTTACTCCAGGGTCTCTTGGGACCAGACGAAGATGCTTGTGAAATTACTGATTAAGGACAGCAGCCTGAAGCTGGTGTGGAATTTGCTGCTGCCTGTGTGTGCTTGAAACTGAACCACTCACGGAACTGCAGCCACTTAGACGCCATGTTATTCACTTCAGTCTTGTGGTCACAGAAGGTGGGGAGCAACAGAACGGCCCAGCTCCTTCAGCTGTGTGGCCTTGCACCATGATGTAATCTCAGGGGGCCTCAGTCTCTCATTCTCTTTTTCAGGGGTGAAATGCTGGAGATAGACCCAGGGCCCTCTGCTAGGCAAGTGCTCTACTCCTGGGTTATGCCAAGCTCTGGCTTTTTTTTTTTTTTTTTGAGACAGTCTCACCACATGCCCCTTGCTGATTTGAAACTTGCTAGGTAGACCAGTCTGGCCTCAAATTCAGAGAAATACGTGCCTCTGCCTTCCAAGTGTTGGGATTATATGTGTGAGCAACCACGCCTAGCTTTCTCTCTCTCTCTTTTAATACAGGGCTTCTCTGTGTAGCTTTGGAGCCTGTCCTGGATCTCACTCCATAGACCAGGCTGGCCTTGAACTCACAGAGATCCTCCTGGCTCTGCCTCCCGAGTGCTGGGATTAAAGGTGTGCGCCACCACTGCCCAGCTCCCACGCCTGGCTTTCTATCTCTAAAGTGTGAACAGTGTTAGTATGTGCAATGACTTCTCAAGAGACTTATGGGAGCTAATAAAGTCTCTCGTACCTTCTGTGGCAGTGGGAACAATCAGCACGTGTCAGCGATTCCTCTCACCAGCTAGTGGAAGATGAGCTATAAATCAAATCATTTTCTTCAAGCGAGTCTTGCTTGCTTGAGGCTTATGCCACTGAAGCAAAGATCTCAATAGTCTACAGAAAAACACAGTTGAATCTGAAGTCACTTATGGTATTGTTAGGTTTTAAAATATTGGGTCTTTACCCCAGTTTTTATGTACAGCTGCCTCTAGATTCAAACAAAGGACCAGTGCCTAGAATCTTCCTGGGTCTAGCTTCCAGCACAGCCCTGTCAAGCACATGGGGTCATCTCTTGAGTGTCACAGGTCCTGGGAAGGCTCTGATCTAACTCTGTGCTGGGTCAAGTTGAGGATGTGTTGCAACTCTGGAATGTCCTATGGAGGCCCCCCCTACTTCTCTTATGTTTCTTTACGAAGACCAGCAAGGCAGCTTCATCCCCATCCTTATTGCCGGCACCATCCTCATCTTTCTGGTTGATGAATTCTGGAATCATGCCAACCCAGGCAGCTTGTGAAATAAATTCCCCCTGCTGTTTGCACTGAGCCTTAAATCATGAACACCAACTGTTTTGTGTATTTGAAATAAAGCTCCAGGTGTACTGGGGGGGGGGGCACCAAGGGAGCACAGGCCGTTTCCCCCTCTCCTCTAGGGTATCTATGGGAACTGCGGCGCAGCTTATTCCTTTAACACAAAAGTGAATCGTGTGCACCCCGGCCCCTCATCTTCAGCAAGGCCATGCTCGGCAGCTAGTGAATGTTTGCAGATTTGATTTGCTACATGTGGCCAGTCAACAGTCACACAAGCCATACTCTCAACAAGCTAGGACAGCAGGGAAAGAGTGCTTTTTCCCAACAAATACGATCTGTGGAATTCTGGAAAATAGATTGGAATGCATGTCCCTAAGTTCTGAGTGAGACAGCATAAATTAAGCATGGGGCGATAAGGAAAGCTCAATACTGGTTAAGTTGTTTGCAGTTTTCCAGTGATTTATAGTTCTCAAATGCTTTATAGCTATTGGATAATTAAATTATTGCAACCACCTGGTGATGTATGCAGGCTGCATACTATTATGCCCACTTCAGTAGAAGATGAAGAGGGCAATTGTGGGTCTAAGCATACATGCTTGGAACCCCGCTAAGAAAGCAGAGTCCAGCATCTAACTTTGTTTTGGAACTTTAATGCCTTTGAAATGTGTGTAGTCCCACTAACTCCACAGCTTTGTATTATCTGCCTGCCCTTTTGACATCTGTGCCTCTTCAGGTTTGTAGCTAAGAAAGGGAATTTATGAGGAAGTGGGAGTCAGGTCAGCCTGTCATTGCTAGCTGAGGAGACACTGCCAACAGGACAACATGGCTCCTTTAAGGCTCTCCCCAATCCATGTGCCTGGGTTCAAGATTTCCTTCCAGGGGAACCATGAGCAACATTTTCATATGGAACGTCTAGAATGGCTGAAGTCTACTATTTCTGCTGTTCAGGCCTTTCATATGACCTTGTGACTGACTATTCATAAGGATTCTACAGCCTGTAACCACCTGCCTCATCTCGCCCATCAGCCTCTCCCACCCTTAGATGATAAAGTGTCCATGCCTGTCAACAAGCAAATAGATGTAGTCTGTTTCAATATTTAAACAACTGGCCTAGACATAGAAAATCCATTAACTTGGGTCTAGAGCTTCAAGGCAAAGGCACAGGTTGTGTGGTTGGGATGGATCCTCAGCACGTCATAAAAACACTTGAGTGGACACTCACAGCTGTGTCAATACCACATCTAAAAGTCCCGTGTCTTTCCACTTAGCTAACTGGAAATGACCATCTTCTCCACTCAGCTCCGAGCCCTTGACAAGGCTTTGCCCTTCAAAATTTTTTTATGGCAGCTTGGTGGTGGTGGCACACACCTTTAATCCCAGCACTTGGGAGGCAGAGGCAGGTGGACCTCTGTGAGTTCCAGGCCAGCTTGGTCTGCAGAACAGGACAGCCAGGGCTATACAGAGAAACCCTGTCTCAAAAAAAAAAAAAAAAACCAAAAAAAATAAGTAAGTAGATAAATAAAAATAAAATGTTATGGCATTTATTTATTTGGGGGTGGTGTGAGTACATCACTGTGCACATGGAAATTGGAGGACACTTTGCAGAAGTCAGCTCTCTCCTTCCATCATGTCGGGTATGGTTATCACACTCAGCCCATCAGGCTTGTGGCAGGAGCCTTTACCTGCCAAGCCACCCTGCTGGCCTGGCATTATTCTTTTCTGATGGATGGGAAAACACAAGAGGTCTGGAAAGTAAGGCTTTGTTTCAGTTTCAGTGGGCACGAATTAGAAAACTCAGGCAAAGCTGGGCCCCGTGGGAATGGATGACCTGTCTCATCATTGTGAGGCACTTTTTTTTAAAATGCTCCCGAGGCAGCTGGTGAGTGGACAGGTATTAACTTGGTTAAGGAGTCATGTCAAAGAAGACACCAGATCCTTCTCTCTCTCTCCTGCCGCGCGTGGGGCCATCGACAGGATAAATATCTAATGGGCATGTCTCTGTACGCCCTTGAGGTTTCCTGGCAAGTGGCTTCTATGTAGTCTTCAGTTTACTCTGGAAAACCAAGGAGGGACTTTCATGGTCAGAAAGACATTTGCTTTTGCTGGAAAGGGGACAGACTGCCAGGTTGGGAAAGGCCTGTCAATGAATAGCATTGGCCCGGGAAAGGTTGCAGAGAGGAAAGGGCCAGGTGCCAGCTTCCCCAGGGACTGACGGTGCCGTGACCTTGGGAATGAAATGAGGACACGAGGAGGAAAGGGTACAGGGATGACTTCCCTTACTCCCAAGAGGGGAAGTAAAAGAAAGTGATTGTTGGCAGAGGTGGACATTTTTCTCATGGGCATGCCTCATAAAGCTTTTCCTTCAACAATACCAAGATTCTGAACTTTTCTGATCCTTGAACCCAAATTTTTAGATTCTTCCTCAGATGTTGCCCTCAACACTTAAGCAACACAAGGCCCAGAGTGAAAATTTTTCTTAAGAATTAATGCCCCAAATTTTGTATCTTTTCTTCTTTTCTTTTTTACCATGTGCACGTGTGTGTGTCTCTGTGTGTGTATGTATGTGTGTGTGTATGTATGTGTGTGTATGTATGTGTGTGTGCGTGTGTGTGTGTGTGTGTGTGTGTGTGTGTGTGTGTGTGTGTGTGTGTGTAGGTATTGGTTCTCACCTTCCGTTGAGGGTTGTGGGAACTAAACTGGGGCAGACTTGCCTGGCAAGTGCTGTTACCTGTGGAATCATCTTGTTAGTAACATACCCCTGTTTTTCAGCATGCTGAAGCACATCTCAAATGTCTCTTGGTCTCAATACCCATGTCATTTCTGTGTCCTGTAAAGGACAGGCCTCACTTCCGCTACAATAACCACCTTCCAGCATCAGGCTACCCTCTCCTTTCATACACCACCTATTCATGAACAAAGACACAGAGAGTATGAAAATCTACCTGTAGACACAGGTTGTAATGAGAAGCCCTGTGGCAAAACCTTATTTTCCAAGTGGATTGAAATCTGACAACACATGGAGCTTATTAGGAATGGAACCCCAGCCCACTCCAGTGCTGCTGGATGGATCACAGAATCAGACGATTCTGCATGGATCACAATTCCCAGACGATTTAAATATGTAGCAAGGTTTGGGACTCTATGAGCAACCCCCCCCTATGTTGCTAATTATATTTTTCAGTGTGGCAGATTATCTTTTCTTGGGCTTTATATTAGAGTTGGGGGGTGTTCAGCAGACTACTGATGCTTGGAACTCTACACCTATCACTGGAAACAGAACCTCTGGGAACCGTCTTTATAAGAATCTGGCATTACCACATGGCTGATGTGGGGTGCCACACCACCCTCAACTCCATTTCCAGTGCCTTTTCTCCATGTTTGGAAATCCATTGAGAGACACTCCTTTTACATTTCTTCACATCCACACTGTCTTTTCAAGGATGTTAGAATAATAAACAGCCCTGGAAGCTGTAGATAGTGTTTCCCTCAGGAGTGAAGGGCAGATTTATTTACTGTCCAGTATAATAAAAATAATGTCTGTTTCTGAAGCAAAGGACAGTTGGGTTCACTGCCTATTACAAAAGTTCAGGGTCTTTGGGTTTCAGCTCTGACATGTGACGAGCTTAGAAGCCTTCCTCTCCTGCTTTATCAACAAGCAAAAAGCTGAATCAACTGAAAATCAATGACTTTTCTTGGACTTACCAGAGAATTGAGGTCAGAGGGCAAACTGAGGCCCTGGAATCTGGAGAGACAGCACTTTCAGAGTCACAGATGTGATCTATTTACCCAGAGCATAAGCCATGGTGGGTAGGAAGATCAGGATTGTACAGGAATTGAGATGAGGTTGGAGGTTGAGTGTGGTCTTGCCTGAGTGTGAGAGGCACTCCAGACATGCAGTCTCAATCTCCCTTCTTGTGTTTTTGCTTTGTTTTGTTTTTGTGGGTCTTTCTCTAGAACCGCACTAGGGTCTCCTGGTAAAGAAGCAAGAAAACTTTCCTGTGGTCTCAGACAGGGGACAAGAAAGCCAGCCATTTTGAAACATACCTCACATGTTCTCCACAGCATAGCCTCACTCTGTAGAGGAGAGAATGTTAAATGTTTCAACTTAAAGACATGATATGTGAGGCTGGAGTATGGCTCCATGGTTAAAGGCCTGGCTATTTTTCCAGAGGACTTGAGCATGGTGGCTCACAACTGTCTGTAACTCCAGTCCTGAGGGATTCCATGCCCTCTTCCGGCCTCTGCAGGTACCAGGAACACAAGTCGTACACAGATGTACATGCAGGAAAAACACTCATGCACATTAAAATTAAAAAAACAAAACAAAACCGAATACATTCCTAAGGTGACGGACATGCTCGTGACCCTGATTTGAACATTGTACATGGATTACACATGTCAAAATGTCACCCCCAGCCCATGAAGGCAGACAACATCAACCACATGCCAACCTAAAAATAGTCTCTACCAAGTGCTCAGTAAGACTTCCAAGGCTTCATCCGACTTTAGGGGAGAGACATGACCAAATCCAGCCTCTAATCTTCCTCTCTTACCTAAGGGAGAGAGGGGAACAACAAAGCTAAGACCACTGGTCAAGCTTGTAGTCTGGGAACTCAAGACTCCTATTTGATCCTAAGACTATAGAGTCTTTTCTCATCCTTGTATCTCTACCATACCAGTAGGCTCACTCTGGATTCAAGCTGAAAGAGTGGTAAGGTGCTGCTGAGGAAGCCCAAAGATAAGAGCAGAGACAAAAATCCATCAATCAACCACCAGTAATAATAATAATAATAATAATAATAATAATAATAATAATACTGACACTTGAGAAATCTGAAGGCTCTAGTATTGTACATCTATGTCAAACACGAAACACGGTCCAGCTCCTATCAAGATTAATGTAGAACCTCACACCAAAGGCCCATTTCCTTCAGTTCTATTACTCCAGATGCTGTGTTCTTCTTTCAACAAAATGTTACAAGGCATGCTAAGGGCAAGGAACAAAACATGACAGAGACAAGGCAAGCATCAGAACCAGACTCATTTTGGGGAACCAGCACCTAGGGAATTAAAAACAACCACGATGAGGAACTAGGGAGACAGCTCAGTGCTTGAGTACTTGCTACTCTTGGAGAGGACCTGGGTTCAGTTCCCAGCACTGATGTCAGGTGGCTCAGAACTGCCTGTAACTTCTGCCCCGGGGTCTCTGACACCCATTTCTGGCCTCCTAGGGTACTGACACACAGGCGTACATATTTATACACACATAGATAAAAATAAAATGTATCCTTAAAAAGCAACAGTGATGAATATGTTAAGGCTTCTAATGGAAAGAGTTCACATACAAAACCACGCGGGTAATATAAGCAGCCGAGAGAAGACAAAATCCCAGAGGAAGTGCTGGGAGTCAGGAGTACTGTAACAGAATTAAAGGATGCTTTTGATGGACCTATTATTAGTAAACTAGACATGGCCAGGAGAAAGAAAAAGAGAGATTGAAGATACGGTCAATTAGAAAATTCTGGAAGTAAAATGTAAAAGAGGAAAGGAAAAAAAAAAACTTCCGAACAAAACAATAGAATACCTATTGAACTAAGAACTGTGGGACAATTTTTTCTTTCTTTTTTGATTTTTTGGGACAGGGTTTCTCTGTGTAGTTTTGTGCCTTTCCTGGAACACCCTCTGTAGCCCAGGCTGGCCTCGAACTCACAGAGATCCACCTACCTCTGCCTCCCAAGTGCTGGGATTAAAGACGTGCGCCGCTGTTGCCGCCGCCGCCGCCGCCGCCGCCACCACCACCACCACCGCCTGACCCTGTGGGACAATTTTTAAAGGTATAATATATGTTGAATTGGAACACCAGAAAGAACAGAGCAGAAGAAATATTTAAAATAATATGGCTGAGAATTTTCACAAATTAGCATCATCAACACCAGGAAACTAGACCTGGAGATATCATAATTTAATTTCAGAAAAGCAAAGACATCAAGCGGGGAAGCCACCCTATACAGAGTCAAGAAGAAGAATTACCTAGACGCTCTGTTAGGAACTACGCAAGAGTGGAGTGAAATATTTGCAGTGTTGAAAGAAAAGCCCACGCTTCTAGAATTCTGTATCCAGTGCGATTATCCTTCAAGAGTCAAGGATCAATACTTCCTCAGACAAGCAGAATCCTAGGGCATTCATCACAGCAAACTTGCTCTGCAGGCAATATTAAAAGAAGTGATTCGGGGCATAGGAGATGATAGAGGCCGGACACTCAGATCTATACGAAGATATATTAAAAGAAGTGATTCAGGGGCATAGGAGATGATAGAGGCCGGACACTCAGATCTATACAAAGAAAGGGAAGGAGCAGCTGAAGGAAGAACCAAAAGAGTTTCTTTCTCCCATTCTTAAGTTAGTGGGTAACTTCTCCGTCAAATGGCAGTGTGTTATGGATGTAGCATATGGAGTAGTGAGTGAATTTCGCAGCAGTATAAAGAGCAGGAGAAGGGAACCCGAATACCAGTTACAAGGCACCCGCCTGGTAGCAGAGTGTCATTTGAAAGAGTGCTGTAAACCAGAAGCAATTACAGGTTAAGCATGATACAATAATGAGGCAATTCTGACAGCCATGAGGAAAACCCAAGTCTACCGTTATAGTTGGAGACTTTAAAACTCATCTTTCGGCAATTTATAGGCGGCTCAGGCAGAAAATCAGTAAAAAATATGGTTGACCTGTTAGGGCCCCATTCATCAGCTTGCTACCTCGGCATTTATGGAATAATCTTTCCGACAGCAAGTGGGTATGCATTCTTCCTGAGATCCCATGGAATACACACTAAGGTAGACACATCCAGGGTCATACAAATATAAAAAATTTATAAGAACGGGAATCATAAAAGGTTCCAGGCTCTCTGGGCTCAGAACCCTTCTATAATTCACCCACTGGCTTTGCAGGGGTCTCTGATCTCTTACGTTGCTTCGTGAGAAAGGGGACCCAGAGGAGAGCCACAAGGGTTGATGTTGCCTGCGTCGTCGGGGCTTGTGTCAAAATGTGCCTTTGGCTGACATCTGTCAAAATGGGCCAACTAACTTGCTCACTTTATAGAAAGTATAAAAAAAGTCCCCAACTCTTCAGTTCTTCATTAAAAAAACTTTACTTTGTGTATTATGGTACATGTATGTGTCTGTGTGGGTGTTTACACGTGTGTGCGGATGTGTGTGTGTGTGTGTGTGTGTGTGTGTGTGTGTGTGTGTGTATGTGTGTGTGAGTGTGTGGAGGCCAGAGGTTGATGCTTTCTCAGTTGTTCTCCACCTCATTTTGGGAGACAACAGGGTTTTTCAATGAACTTGGACTCCATGGATTCTGCTGGTTGGCTAGCCAGTTTACTCCAGGGATCCCTGTCTCTGTCCCCTCAACACTGGGGTTACAGACATGTGCCGCCATGCTTGCTTGTGTGTTTACATTGGTGTAGGGATCCAAACTCAGCACTCATCTTACATAGCAGGTATTTTACCAACTGACACATTTCCTCAGCCCTATTTTGATTTACCCCTCTCTCTCTCTCTCTCTCTCTCTCTCTCTCTCTCTCTCTCTCTCTCTCCCTGTGTATGTGTGTGTGTGTGTGTGCTTGTGAAAGCCAGAGGACACTTTCAGAAGCCATCCAGCTCACTTTTTGACAGTGTCTCCCTTTGACTTGCAGCTTGCTGAGCAGGCTAAGCAGACTGGCCAGCAAGCCTCAGGGGTACACTTGTCTCCTCCACACTGGGATTACAAATCCACGCTACCATACTGGACATTTTTTCCCCTGAGACAGGGTTTCTCTGTGTAGCTTTGTGCCTTTCCTGAAACTCACTCTATAGACCAGGCTGGCCTCGAACTCACAGAGATCCACCTGCCTCTGCCTCCCGAGTGCTGGGATTAAAGGCGTGCGCCACCACCGCCCTGCTCATACTGGACATTTTTAATGTGGGTTCTTGGATTGAACTCAGGTCCTCATGCTTGCAAGACAAAAACACCTTACTGACTGAGCCATTTCCTCAGCCTCCCTTCATAATCCGTGACTACATCTTCCCTAGTTTTTATCTCTTTTCCTATCCAGATCAATACTCAGATATCTGGGTTAAGCCAATGAATGTCCAAGGGAAGCTAATAATTGGCCTCCAGTACATTGGTTTCATCATTATTTTGGTTGCATCAAGGTTATCCAAGCTACTTAAGACTGAGAAGTTCAGTTTTCCATTTTCCGTTCATTTATTGAAAGCACACACAAATGCTGCTCTGTAGACAGAGACAAGGAAGGTGAGGAGCCACACTGGCAACCTCCCCCTCACTCCCCCCATCCCCCTCTTCCCACCCTTGTACAAAAGTTGGCTTTGTTCAGGAGACTGAATTCAGCACACACAGGGAACGTAGCTGTGTAATTTATGTTAGTCAAGCCCAGCCTGAAGCCAACATGACCCCAGCAGGAGTTTGAAAATTATTGATCCCAAAGGCCTGCCTTGGGGTAAGATGGTCCTGACTCTACGTGACAAGGGACAGCAAGAAAATCCCAGCCAGACGCCAGGCTCTAAAGGCAAACTCTTGCTCACAGCTCTGCTCAATTTCCCCCCTACAGTACAACAATTTCAAGGATAGTGAAATTCCCCAGTGTCTATCAACATTTACTTAACAAAAAATCAATGAAAAATCAGATTCTGCCACCCAGCACTGTGTGAGAGATATTTCCAGAAACAAAGAAATGACAGGGTGAAGGCTTTCAAAATTAATTGATGCACGATTAGACCACGCTTCAGTTTTTTTTTTCATGCTGCATTCCTATAATTTAAAAAATTAGCATGTCACACCCAAGCTGTATAATTACATAGCTTAGAAATTTCTGCACAAATATCCCTGTGTTCATAGTCTGTATTTTATAAAACATAAAGAAAAACTGAGGTTGAAAAGGAGGAGATTAAAAACACAGCGCAGAAGTCCTGATCCTTTCTCCTTTACCCACCAACAGGAGCAACGCCTCATGTCCGGTGGTGCCTGAATTAGAGTTCTCCTCCTCACCCTCTGAAGGCTTGCTTTTGTCTCGTAAATGAACATCATTCTTCAACTCCATGAGGACCCCACCTGCTGCAGCCCACAGACTTGATCTAACCTCTGCTTGTGCTGTACACCCTTCAAGCTAAGAATGGTTTGTTCATTCTACAGAGGTCGGTAGCTGGATGCTGGGTAGCCATACCCACCTCTACCTCCCCACACTCCTCAGGCAAGAGCTGTGGGACAGAGGCCCAGAGCATGCTTCCGCATAGCCCTCAGCCTAGAGACTGATGGAATGGGTTAGAACTGGGGCTCCCTTGGTGGGGACCTGAGCCAGATGGAAGGGCAGTAGTCTAGAAAAGTAGAGAGAGAGCAGCTGGGTGTCTGGATGGAGGCAACCATATGGCAGAGGGTTGTCTAAGAGCCTGTCATGAGCTGCAGGGGCAGGGAGGGAGGGTGTAAGATGGTGATGTCGGAGGGTTACACTTGAGAATGACATCAGGTGGGTTCTCTGGCTGTGGGGGCGAGACTAGAGCCCAGTAGCTGAAAATGGAGAAGGAGGGCACACAAAAGGTGTCAGAGCTCTGAGCGAAGCCGGCATTGCTGAAGGCCCAGAAACTGGGCCTCTGTTCTACGATGGGAAGGAATCATTCCAGTAAATGAAAGGACAGAATGAGCCACAAACGATAGATCCTGGATCCTGGTCTGGGCGATTCCCAGCATTCCTGAAGTAAAGCCAGTGAAGGGCCAAGCCCCAGCCCACAAGGGGTGAGCTACCTTGTTAGCTACCTGGGAAGAATTCGAGTGTGTGGTAGATGGTGACAGGGGCTCAAGATGTGATTAGCTAAAACCGGGGAGATGTGGTTAGTGGCTATGGTTTCCCCTAGAGGGTGGGAGACCCCGTGTGGGAACTGAGTGAGGACTCAGTTCTAGAGGCCCACCTTTTGGTAGCTCATTGTTCTCTTGGCTATCCAATACTTAATTCCCTCTGAAAGCACATCTTTCGAATAGCTCCAGAAGGTAGGCTAAACCTGTTTTTCAGTTAATTCAATCACATTTGAGTATCCTGAGGGGGATCTGCTCTTTTAAAGAATTGTGGAAAATTCGCTTGTTAATCAAAGAATCCGATGTGAACCGTGGCGTTCTCCTGTTTTTCTGTTGTTTTAAAGATTACAGTTGACGTATTTATTTCTGTAAAGCACCCGAAGGGGACTTGTGGAGATTAAACATAATTTAGTCTGGGAGTTTTATTTGTGAGCATTGAGGCACCTCATGGATCTTGGAGACCCTCAGGGTGGTCGCTGACAGAGGTGGGAATTAATACCTTTTAATGACAGGGATTCAGGGCTCTGTAGCATCAGGTTTCCAGGGGCCTTCCTACCCTTGTCTTGGCTACTAAACTCATCTTACCCAGTGGCTCAAATGCCTCTGTTGGTTCTTTTCTTTTTTTCTTCCTTCCTTTCTTCCTTCCTTCCTTCCTTCCTTCCTTCCTTTCAAAATTCTGACTGTATAGTTAGAAATTACATATATATATATATATTATATAATACAGAAGTTAAATTTTTTGTGGCATTAAGTATGTTCATATTACCATGCAGCTGTGAGTACCCACACATCTTCTTGACTTTGCCAGGTCCCCCAGCTGAAATCTCCCCTCAGCAGGCAACTCTCTCCTCTCTGCTCTTCCTCATCACCCTTGGTAAATATCTCTTTATGTATTCCATGGCTCTGAATACCCAGTCCCACTTTGTAGACTTGGAGAAATATTCAACACCTTGTTTGAAGAGTAAAGCCCTTTCCTAGCCACTTGCTAAAAAGAGTCTTACCTACTTCTTGCAACCACGCTACTTGAATTTATAAACCCAGATAAGGTTGTACACAGATACTTCCTAACTTTTCCATTTGGGGCATTTTTTTTCCTTTGGATTGATTCCTCACTATGAAAAGTATGAATATAAGCTTGACATGATAGCTCACACATGTAACCTTAGAATTTGAGAGGTGGATGCAGGAAGCTTGCCATGGGGTCTGAGGTCAGCCTGGGCCATAGAGTGAAACACCATATCTTATCCATCCCCCTAAAAAAAAGAAAGGAAGAGACAAAGAAGACTTTAACATTCTAGCATTTTCTGTAAGATATTCATCCATTCATTTAAAAATATATTGGACATATATGGGCTGGTTTTATAGTCCATGTTCAATTCTGCCCCAGAACAAGGAACATCACCAAAGAGCTTCACAGCCCCCCAAACGCATACCCCCCCTCCCCAGACAAAACAACCAGTCTGCACTACTGATTTCCTTGATTTTCCTCTTAATTATCACATCCGTCTATATTTTTTTAAAGCCACATATTGTTCTGTGGGCCTGTATAAATGGAAACAAACATTTCTGACTTTGTCATTTCACTGTACATTTTTGAGGTTTGCCCACCTGGGTGCACGTACCTGGGATGGATTCCTTTCCATTTCTTTGTTTTTGTTTTTGAGACAGGATCTTACTATGCAGTCCTGGCTGGCCTGGAACTCACAGAGATCTGCAGCCTGCTTCTCTCCTCCTGTGTGGCGGGATTAAAGAGGTTCACCACTGTGCCTGGCTGTTCGTTGCCTCTCCTTTTCCAGTCTTGTGCCACGTACTCTGGAACATGCACTTTCTTCAGGCTGGTAGGCAGGACAAGAGGGCACAGTACATTTTCTACCTTACCAGCTAGAGGGATGCCAACAAAAAGGATATTTTCCACATACTGGATAGAGCCCAGAGCCTCACACATCACTAGGTTGGTGCTCTACGATGGAGCAATCTCCCCAGCCCAATTCGACTAATTTTCTGACATTGTTTCACTTTAAACTCTACCAAGAGTAGATGAGAGACTATATACTCCACATCTATTTTTGTTAACTCTTATCACTGGCTGAGTTTTTAAACTCTCGCTAATTCAGTGACATAATATGGTAATTTCACTTGCTGTTATCTGACTGAATTTTGTATGTTAATAGACCATTTATGAGCCCTCTTCTGTGACATAACCTTTCATTAAAAATAATTTATAGAATTGATTCACATATGTTCTTTATATATCTTGGATATTAATTCTTCACCAGTTTTATATGTTGCAAATATGTCCTCCCAGTTCTTAATTTAGAATCCTAAAAACAGATGTCCTTTCTTTCTTTAAGATGTGGTCTTGTTAAGTGGCCCAAGCTGGCCTCCAACATACTATGCAGCTCAGGCTGGCCTTGAACTTTCTCTATCAGCCCTTGAGTAGCTGGGATTATGAGTGTGAACCACGGTGCCAGATTTAACCAGTTTTCATTATTTTTTTTATTTTAACATTAGAATAAATTAATTTTTAATTTTATTTTGAGATAGAGTATCACTGTGTATGCCAGACTGTCCTCCAACTTGGGATCCTCTTGCCTCAACCTCAATAGTGGTGGGATTACAAGAGTATACAGCATGCCTGGCAATGTTTTCTTTATCTGTCTTTCTCTCTCTCTCTTTTTCTTTCTTTTAAAAAAATGGGGGGGAGGGCACGTCTCAGTATGTTACCTTGTCTGGCCTCAAAAAAATCACTCTGCTTGAGCATTGTCATCACTGAAGCTTTTGATACAACCAGCCAGAGGTTCCTCACTTTAATGCGGTTGATTTTTACCCAGCTTTCCCTTTATACAAAACTTAATTTTATTTTGCTTCTTATGTTTTGTTTTAAAAAGCTATTTCTTACCCCAGTGTTATATATTTTTAAAAAATCCTCCATGTTGCCTTTCAGAAGCTTTATAGTTTTGCCTTTGCATTTCAGAATTTTAATCTACCTGGAATTGATTTTTGTATGTGGTATAATAGAGATTTAATTTCATTTCTCCATACAGATCTATACTCGTTCCAGCCACATCCACTGTCTAATCTGTCTGTCCCACATTGATCTGCTGTACCACGTCTACAAAGATGAAGTTTCCAAATGTGTATGGGGTTATTTCTCTGCTTCCTGTTATCTATTAGCCTTGCTGGAGTGTTACACTGTCTAAATGACGGCAGACTGAGAACGCCTCTCACCTTCAGGGGTCACTGGACTTTCTTATGGTCTTGGCTTTTTCAAATACAGCTTTTCAGCTTGTTGAATTTTGTGTAACCATTAGGTTTTGAGGTGAAAGGAAGTAGACTGAATCTCTGGATCCTGGCCTGTTGAAGTTTAAATAAACAACAAAACAGCTGTCCTGGTGGCTAAGGCCTTATAAACAAGCTGTTGGGAGCAGAGGCAGGGGGATAACACATTCAAGGCTTCCCTGATTGATTTCATTTTCTTTCATGGTACAGCTGCTGAGGGATTTGTTGGGAAGAGGAAAAAGTTCAGAGAGAAGAGAGTGATCACAGAGGTGTGTGTGTGTGTGTGTGTGTGTGTGTGTGTGTGTGTGTGTGTGTGTGTATGTAAGCACAATACGCTGTTTAAATGTATGCAACTGTAAAAAAAGAGAAAAAGGCTAGGCACATATAGTTCAGTGGTAGAGCACTTGCCTAGCGTGCATGGGAAAGGCCAAGAATTTCATTAGTTGAGCTTGAAGAAATATCAACTGGAATTATAAATGAAAAAATAAATACCTTATTTTTTATGATAAAATAGGACTGATCATAAGAAGCCGTGATTTTTATGCACCATCAAAACCACTGCCACTTACTAGAAGATGTGACCCAACTATACAATGCATCTTGATTTCAAAGGTTTTGAAATAAGGGGAGAATTTATTTTAGGGTTGATGTATTAAGCAATTGAAATTTAAAATTCAGTTGATCAATTAAATTGCATATGAAATGCAGTTGATGAGAAAATTACAAATATCTGATGTAAATTCATTCTCTTACACATAGCCTGGAAAGATAATGAAATAAGAATACAACAAAATGGTTTCAAGTCTGAGAGGAAGGCATGAAATGGCCTAATATCATCTAATCAAAAGCTCCAGATGGAGGTAATGGAGACTGGAAAGGAGACAATATTTGAAAAACACAATGACTGAGAAAACTTGAAAATAGTGCTAATATCCAAATGTAGGAAACTAAATGAATCTCAAACAGAACGGAACAAAGATGTCCGTACTCGGGCGTATTAGGATTTCTGAGGTGTAAATAAATGATAACAAAACTATAGAACATGAAAAGCAAAGAGACCTTCAAAGCAACCAAAAATGAGTAAAACCCACCAAGGAACTTGGAGCAGATAGACCAACTGATTAAACAGCAAAATGGAAGCCAGAACACGGCAGGGTACATTTTCAGTGTGTCAAGACTGACAATAAGCAAATGGAATTCATACCCGTTAAAACTCCTCCAAGAATGAGCAGAACAAAGGTTCTCAAAGAAATCAAAACAATGACAAGAAAAATTTCAAGAGAGAGATTCCAAGCAAGTGGAAAAATCACCCTAGATAAGAGGTATACTTTCTGTGAGGAGAAGCCAGGGCTCTGAGAACCCAGAGGAAGGCTTGCTTGGCTCTTAGTTGTCTAGCTGGCTTTTTAGGACTGTATGAATCTGCAAATACTTTTATGGCACCCCATGATGCATTTAGAAAGATGTTGTTGAAAATATTGTGCCCTGCATCCTACTTGCTCTTTTTTGGGCAGGATTGTTTGGGTGTTTAACCCTGCCCACTTGCAGGAAGTAAAAGTCCTTCAACAAACTTATTTAAGGACACTTCCAGCTGTGTGTTTTCTGTCCTGAAGTGCTTTTCCCCGGGTAGCACATGCACAGTTGCCTGCTCCGTGCTCTGCATTGCCAACTTACCCGTTATTAATAATAAGGGCCAGGACTAAGCTGCACTGTTTTGCTTCCAGATCTTCAAGTGTTTGGCACATAGTAGGTGTTCCAGTAGACTGCTTATTGAGTAAATGATTAATGAACCATTAATGATGAGTGAGAAGCCAGTATGAAGTATTTTGTTAAACATATATACGTGTTTCTGCTTCAAATTTTGCCATTGGCTGTGGCACTCAGAGGGTGGATACATTCGCACTGGACTCTGCTGTCTGAGACTGTAGGCATTCCCTAAGTGGGGCTATTTAAATTAATGAAAATGAAACACAATTAAAAATTTCTCAGGCATGTCAAGGGGCCAGTTGACTGTCCTCCTGATGATGTGGAGGTGGAACTTTCCCATTATCGTAGAAAGTTCTATTGGAAGTGCTGCCATAGAATTCTCCAGAATTCCCAAGCGCTTCTCTTTCTCTCTGCTTACCCTTGTTCTCGCTCTAATTCTCTCTCTCTCTCTCTTTCCACCTCTCTCCCATTCCTAAACCAAGTACAGGGATATTTGTCTCATTGTTAGTGGCTTAAAATGATGCTTTTGAACAAGAGGATGCTGGGTGCTTTCGGTCACTAGTGCCATTCCCACTTTTTTCTTTTGAATTTCTGAGCTATTATTTACCAGCTCATTCTTTTATTCCCATGGCTACTAAAGCAGCACAATTGCTTTCTTTCCTAGGTCCTTAAGCCCTTTGCTAATGTTACTTTCTGAGCGTTTCCAAAGCTGGGGTTCTAGGAGAGTTTGGCAGGTCCGAACAGCTGACCCATGAAATAATGGAATAGGGCAGGGGGGTGGAGAGCGGGGCCAGCCATCAATAGAAGAGTGACCTCCTCAACACACATGGCCAGCTAATTGGCTATTGTGGGAAAGGATGGGTGGAGAGGGGGCTGCTGAGAATCTCTAGCGACAGTTAAGTGGCCTTTGTGGACAGAAAAACTCTGTTGGATTTTTGGCTTGGAATCTTCCCACCTCTTTCAGATTTTCTTGTTAGATTCACCCTGTGTCATTCAGGCCCCATCTTTCACTTCATTCTTTCAAGATGACTACTTTGTGTACTGGCTTCTCCTTTATTCTTACCATTCCCAATCCGTGAGGAGACTGTGTAGGGCTTCTGCAGGACTGAGAAGTGGACTTTGCTGTTTGTTTAGAACTGTACAAATAAATGACTGTCACGGCCTTCATGGCCTGCAGAAATGGCTCCGCCTGTCTCGGCAGAGCAATGGTGACTGTTTGATGGCAGAGATGAGGCGTCCTGGCTGAATTCCCCCTCTTATACATACAATACAGACCTCCTTTCTTCCACTCTCCCTTCACCTTCCCTGTTCCAGCAGGAGTACAGACCTGTAGCCACGAGGTAATGCCTTCTAAATAAGAAGACATTACGTGTGTCAGGTGTCACAAGCCAATTCATCCAGGTTGTCTCATCTAATACTCCAGGTCTCCTGTGAGGTAGGGAGGGAAGGTATTTTCGACAGCACCTGACTGGAGAGTCAGTTCACTGAGCGTTGACCAGGTCAAAGGCCCCAGTTCCTTACAAAGGGTCTGGGCACCCAGTTCTCTGTCCTGAGACCTGTGACCCTTCAGTGATGCTTACTTTCTTCTGTGTGGGGAGCATATGGCCCAGTGACAGGGTCAGTGTGTGGAAAGGGAAGAAGGGCAGAAGGAGCAGTTGTGTAGAGGGGACAGCCTAGAACCACTAGCTATTTCTCTTTCTCTGGAGATGGAGGATTTGACGCTTGTGAGGAGGTTGGCGCAGGGAATTTCCTCCCCATCCTGCAGAGGAAAGAAAAGCTAAGGGTCTTCCTTTTTCCCCTCTTTCCACCCCTTCCCAGTTAAAGAGGGAGGAGGGTTGGCTTGGTTCTCCAGGGCCTGAAATGTGGGTTCCATATGCCAGCCCTAGACCCTTAGAGCCTAATGTCCATTCTCAGGCCCGGCCTGCTGGCCTTTAGGTGACTTCCTGTCGTGAGGCCTAGGCTATGGCCAAGCTGGAAGAAAGCCCTTGAAGCTTGCCTGGAGGAAGAAGCATGCAGGGCCCCCTAGGCAGAGGAACAGGCCCTGGGCTGTCCCCTGTGGACATACGGACACTCCTGATCTG
This sequence comes from Onychomys torridus, assembly GCF_903995425.1. Classification (NCBI taxonomy): domain Eukaryota; kingdom Metazoa; phylum Chordata; class Mammalia; order Rodentia; family Cricetidae; genus Onychomys; species Onychomys torridus. Next base: position 39,550,072 of record NC_050445.1, on the reverse strand, counting down.
CACCTTGATCCTGGCTGTAGCTTGGGGCCAAGTGAATTTCACAGGGTGAGTGGCTGCAGCTTGGTAGGAAGGAAGATTGGCTGGGAGGGAAAAGATCTAAATGCTCTGAGTGTGTGTGTCTGTGTCTGTGGAGTGTGTGCAGTGTATGTGTCTGTGTCTGTGGAGTGTGTGCAGTGTGTGTGTCTGTGTGTATGAGTCTCTCTCTGTGTGTGTATGAGTCTGTGTGTGTGTGTGTGTGTGTGTGTGTGTGTGTGTGTGAGTCTCTCTCTCTCTGTGTATGAGTCTGTGTGTGTGTGTATGTATGTATGTGTACTCCTGGGTGAGATCAGACAAGTTTCAGCTCCCATCCAGAACCCCCTTCAGGCTCTTTGATCTGCCACTTGTACTCCAGGGCAGATGTTTGGCCATGTTATTCTTCTTCTCCAATCTAGAGTTCTAAATCTGAAGCTCAGGGTTAAGTTTTCAGGATTCTGAGAGGATCTCCTAAAATTGAGACTAGTTGGGAAGAGGGAACGGATCTAATGAAGTGGGAGGTGACAAGAGAGGATAATGAGGAAAGGGTTACTAGGATCAAAATCCATCATATGCATGCATGAAAAGATCATAACGAAACCCATTGGTAAGTACAATTAATATACATCAATAAAAAAACTTTAAAAACTTCTAAAATCACATGCAACAGATTATATCCATGTTCTTTAGGGCTGAAGGTTTATATTTCTCCTCAAATCCTTGAAGAAATTGTTAACCCTCATTAGACTATACACTCGTATAATCAAAAGTAGATGTGCTGTTATTCTCCTTTGAAGAGTAGCAAGCTCGAGCATACACACCAGGCCTCCCAATGTCCCAGGAGGTTGAGCTACAGACTATCCAGCAAGAAAGAGACACAGCTTAGAAAGGGAGTCACCTTCCAGGTCCCGGAACAAGGCGGGCAGAGAGCCAGCACCATCCCATCTCAGCTCCTGGAGCTCATGCTGTGGGACTCTAGCTCAGTCCACCTACCTACCCAGCTCAAAGGAGAAGCAAGCTGCTCTGCCAGGAGAGGCTGGTGTGGTGTGGTCTCCGCTTCTGCAGGGTTCAGCACGTGGAGCTCCCATTGGTTCCCCAGCCCCTTTGAATCTATCGTCTTGCCTCTCCATCCCTTCGCTCTGTGTGTGGGAGGGCAGACATGTGAGTCCTTGCTGAGTCTCCCCCATGCCGGGTCTCCTCCAGTCAGGTCTCCCTCTTCTCCCTACTACCTCTTTCCACCGGCCTAGCATTCCTGGAGACCGCCATCGCTTTCTCCCCATGTTTTCCCAGAGACCAGGTTCTTCGAGTCCTGGCCAAAAATGAGAAGCAGCTGTCACTTCTCAGGGATCTGGAGGGCCTGAAGCCCCAGAAGGTGAGGATTGCTCCTGGGGACTCGGCTGTCCTGCGCTTGTCACTGTCCACCTCCGCTCCTTGTCATGCCCCCTTACTCTCTCCCACCCCAAAACCTTCCTGAGGTCTCAAAAATGTTCACTAGATTGTGGACAAGTCCACATGTTCTCCGCCACATGTTAAGGCCATAAAGTTGGCTGGCCTTTGTCAGCTGGGATTCCTTTAGCCTTCCCTTCTGTCATGGATGGGGGAATGATGAGCATGCTCTGAAAACAGCCGCCATGTCCTAAAGCCATAGGAGAGCACAGATGTCCCTGCTGCCACGTAGCATAGGGGCTGCTCACATCTGTCTTCCAATTGGAATGGCTTCGCTTGGCAAACTTGTGTTGTATGTGTCTGTCAGCCTGGGTATCTGTTTCCAAGAACATTTGTCCTCGACAAGTTTTCACAATGGAAAACATTTTCTTTGACAATTATAATAGAGGGCTTTTGTTTGAGGGCTTGTAAAACAACCAGCTTTTTCTGGATGTGGCCCAAAGCTATTTGTAGGAGTGTCCCCATCAATGAGGGATTCTACCACTCTCCTGTGTCTCCATCTTACAGATTTATAGATAGACTAGGGTGTGGTGGACTCCAGCGTTGCCTCTTCTGCTTCTCAGGGGACCAGAAGAAGACATGCCTGCCTATTCAGGCCTGGGTTCTCATCCAGGCTAATGTCCTAGGTCATAGGAACTCAGAGGCTCTGTGGATCCAGGTGAAATACTGGCAGTGAGTGAGTCGAGATGGTAAAGATAACCAGGAAACAGAAAGAAGCTTGGTGAGGGGGGATTTATTCCTCTCTGCAAATGCTAGGATTTTCTTTAGGGAACTGGATCCCTTTGAAGTATAAAAGAAACCTAGCCCCCGGCCCCCAGGATGCCCACTGAATGAGTATATAAGGACAGGCAATAAACACAACTCTGTTTTTTTCTTTTCTTTATTTTTTGTGAACAAGGTGGACTTCTGGCGTGGTCCGGCCAGACCTAGCCTCCCTGTGGACATGAGAGTTCCCTTCTCTGAACTACATGATGTCAAAGCTTATCTAAAGTCTCACGGCCTTGCTTACAGCGTCATGATAAAGGACATCCAGGTGAGGTCCTACCCTGGGTCACACACAGTGAGGATCTCACTTTCCACATTCTTTTTGGTTGGTTCACACCATGGAGAAAACAAACAAACAAACAAACAAACAAAAAACAAAACAAAACAAAACAAAAACCCCTCAGGCCAAGTGCAGACATCTTGCTTGTGGATATCCAGCTGCATGTTTGAGGACACTTTATGGAAGAAATGAAATTGTACATTCCTGAGCTTGGGGATGTAGCTCAGTTGGTAGAATATTTGCCTAGCTTGCATGAGGCCCTGGGCTCAGTGCTCAGTTCTGCATAGAACTAGACATAAAACTGGGCATGGTGGCACATATCTGTAACTGCAGTGCTTGGGAGTTAAAGGCAGGAGGATCCTGAGCTATGTAGTGAGTTCAAGACCAACCTAGGGTACCTGATAAGCTGTCTCAAAACAAAAAGCAAACAAACATGACCACATGTATGCACACATGCAAAACCAAAACAAACTAAATAAAATATAAAAACAATACACATTTCTAAGAGGAATTATAAGTCTGGGATAGAGTTCCCTCACGGAGGCAAGGAGTGTGGCAATTGTGGATGTGCCCGTGTCTGGAAGACTTTGTAACTACCAGTAAAGGGTAGGAGAAAATGGCGACAGAAGGCAACAGCAAAGCTCCTTCCTAGGCCCCGCTGATGGTTTCCTCTTGTCCTCTGTTAGGTCTCAGACCTTCAGTACCAGAGGGATTCTAGTGGGGGAGGAAGCCCAGTACAACCCTGCTGACCCTCCCTCTCAGTTCCTAATGCGCTCTGAGCATCCCCCCACCCCCATGGGATTCTTCCAATATCCCAGGGAGTATGGCAGACCCTACCCAGGTTAGGGTAGAGAGAAAGGCATCTTAAACTCCCAAACTCCCTGTCCTCACTTGATTCCAGTCTTCCACTGTCTTTGCTAAGCACCATGAAAATCGATTTCATTTGCTCCGTGTTCAAGGACATCCCAAAGAGCCTTACCAGTCTGGGGAGATGGATCAGTTGGGAAAGTGCTTTCCACTCAAGCATGAGGACCTGAGTTGGATCTCCAGCACCCATATCAAGCACAGAGTATGCCTGTAATCCCAGTGCTGGGAGGTGGAGACAAGAGGATCCCGGGGGTTTCTGGCTAGCCAGTCTAGCTGAATCAGAGAACAAGAGGTTCAGTGAGAACCCTTGCCTCAAAAAATAAGGTGGAGAGTGATTGAGGAAGACATTGACTACTGGTCCTCCTGTGTACGGCCTGCACATATGACTTATGGGGAGGAGGTATTGGTAGCATGGCCTCCTCCCATAACAGATCCTTGGGTACCACTCAGACATTAAGCCTCCCAGGCTGCATCCTATGTACCTGTAGGATTGTAGCCACAGAGATTCATTCCTAACCACACTGTTCAGCACTAATCTCCTCTAAAGGCTTAGAGTGTGGGAACACGGAGCCTCCCAGCGCGCACACACTTGACACCGCATGCCGAGGGATCAACGCATTAGGCAACATTCCTTTCCCAGGCCAGCCCAGGGCTGGGGCACTGGGTCCATTCAAAGTCCTTTATCCCTCATCAGACACATCTGTTTCCCGCTCAACATGTGCGGGTGGGATGTTTCTCTAATTAAATCCCCCACAAACAAAAATGGGGAAGCTCACACAGACAAAAGAGGCTACCACATCAAAAGAACAGAACTGAGTTCTCATTTTTAGCCCATGCCTCTATTTTGAAGTCCCCATTTTCCTGCCTCGGCTGCGCCAGTCCTGGGAACCCAGCAGCATTTGGCAAACAGACACTCAGAAGCCTCAAAAAACTTCGTTGATTTCGGCATGTCAGGGAGAGCTCTTGGGTCACCCCTGAGCTCCCCTCACCGACCCCTTCTGGAGAGATCCTCTCCTGAAGTCCCCATGCCTGAACTCCTGTGAGATACCTTCCCAGGAAAATGCCCTGAACTCTGCAAGCAGAATTTCCAGCCAGCAGCCTGCAAAGCATCAAGCTGGGACTGCGGCCCCCGGGGTCACTCTGTGGCTTCGGAGGGCGCCAGGGGTGGGGGGAGGCTGTTGTTCCTGGTTGATTTGTGGTGACGGGGTGGGGGTTGGGGGTTGGGGGGTGCAGGTCAGAGGCTCAGAAGTACTGGCAGGGACTAGAAGGGATCTGCACACCAGGTTGATAGGGAGCAAGCTTATCTGAGATACTGACACACGAGCTCCAGTACTAGCAGTGTCCCCTCAAAGTGAGCCTTCACGAATGGTAGCTTGAATGATGTCAGTGGGTCTAGGACTGGCGTGTGCGTGTGTGTGTGGGGGGGGGAGTATACTGGTCTCCCCCAGATTCAGCTGCATTTCTCTTATTGATCGGTGGGTCGGTCGGTGCACCCCTGGCCTTAATAAGTGCTTGCTCTTGCTGAATTAATACATAAGAGAAGGCAAAGAAAAAAGAGGTGTGTTTGGCAGTTCCAGCCAGGCACAGTGGATCATGGAAAGCTTTGCAGGTTTTGATTTTTATCCAGAGGCTGGGAGGACTTTTGAGGAGGGGACCCCCGCAGACACACACACATATGTCTACTGTGTGCTGAGTATTGGGTGAGGCCCCTGGAAACACAGGAACTGCAAACAGAAACAAACCCACCAAGCTCAGGGCTGTATCCAGGGGAGCTGGAGAGTGGGGGGGGGGGGGGATGAGAGGGAGGGGAGTGAAAGGGTGGCGACAGAGGAGTGGGTGAGTGCCCTGATGAAGTGTGCACAGGTTGCTATGGGAGCGGATACCAGAGGCATGTCACAGGCGCTGTGAAGCAGTAATTACCCATTCGTGTGTCGGCTGAGCACGGAAGGGGGGCTTAAAGGGAAGGAGGCCCCCCACCCTGATCTGACTGCACGTGAAGGGCCTCTTCGGCCCTGTGAAGTGGGAGGGGTTTATCCCCCAAACCGTAGATAGAAAGGGAGACTTAGGGGGTCTTTTACACCACCAGGTTTACATTTTAGAAAAGCTCCTCTTCCTGAGGTGGTGTTCGGCTGGGGACAGACAGGGCCCGGGAGACTGACAGGCAGGAGGTTGGTGCGGGGAAACTGCTGTGGGCCAGGCAAGAAATTATCTGATTCCGAGGGGCTTGATTTGCATTTAATTTTTCTTCACCTCTTCATTCTTTTCAGTCCTTCAGTGTTTTTTTTTTTTTTTCCCCTCCCTGGGATGAGTCACCACCAAAAGGTCTCACTTGAGCAATCAGTGCTTCGGATTTTAATGGCTTTTTTCTGATTGCAAAATTAATAAATATTCATGTTAGATAATTTGGAAAACAGGGGAAAAGCGCAAGAAGAAAAACAAAAATCACCCATGCTCTGACCATGCAGAGAGAAATACAATTTGGTATAAATCCCGCTCCACCAGCTCCTCTCTGTAGGCTTACCCACATCAGCATACAAATAGGTAGCTATTGAGCTTTCTGAAAAAAATAAATCCTCCTGATCCGTCTCTGTCCCCTCTCTAGCTACCACCCTATTTCTCTGCTTCCTTCTAGAACAAAACTCAGAATACTGAGTTTTTATTTGTTCTGACTACCAATTTCCTTTGGCAGGCTGCCTGCCCCCGCTTCACCAAAAGGGTGCTGGGCAAAGGCCCGGGGACCACTGGGTCCATGTGTGCTCTAGTTGTCCAGCTCTGGTGCAGCTCGGCGGAGTCTCTCCTCTGGTCTCCTAGGACGCTTTACTGTTCCTGGCTCTGCTGGCTCCATGGTCTTTCTGTTGATCACAGGAACTAAGACCGGTCTCCACACCTTGGTCCAGGGTGACCGAGCTAAGTCCCTCCCACCTCCTCAGGACCCCTTATGTCTCCAGCGAGTCTTCCCGGCACTCCAGAGCCTTTCAATAGTCTGCATGGCTGCCTGAGGGTCCTTGCAAACTCTTCAGGTACAGCAGGAGCACCCCAAGTCCCTGTCTGCTCCTCCACAGCCTCTGGGAGCTCAGGAGCCTCCTGGGAGTCATTCTGGACTCCCTTCTCAAGCCCTCCACCCAGCCTACCAAAGATCCTGCAGGTTCTTCCTTCAAATACTTCTGATGCATCCCAAACTACCACTGTGGATCAGATAATTATCACTAGGGGACTGTACAGTGTCCCGCAAAGGGTCTCACTAAAACTCAAGATCCTCCTGCCTCAACCTCCATGAGAATTGGGATCATCGGAGTGCCAGGCTGTGTTCCCGGAACTGTCTGTTCTCTCCAACTTTATCCTTGCTTCCCTAGTATCCATTCTCCAAGCAGCAGCCAGATGAGTCCTTTACAAAATACACAAATCCAATTGTATTCCTCCTCTGCTTGACACTCTTCAGTTGGGACTGGGTGTCTCACCTCTCTGGAGATGGAGCTAAGAGGATGTTAACTTCCAGGCTGACTATATAGTAAGACTCTGTCTTAAGTGAGTGAGTGAGTGAGTAAGTAAGTGAATAAATAAATTTTTGAAAGCAGGAAGGAAGGAACACAGGCAGGCAGGCAAGCTCTCCAGGGGCTTCTTTCCAACTCAAAATAAACGCAAAGTCCTTGAAAAGGCCAAGGTTCCACATGAGCCCCCCCCCCCCCCCCCCCCGGAAGTCACCCTTGCTGCCTCTTGCTCTGTGCCTGCCATCTCTGACCTTGCCTGAAGCACTCCTGACTCAGGGCCCTGGGCAGTATTCACATCTCAAGCCTTTGTCTCTGCTGCTGGTGTCATCCGGGAATGCCGTTTGGGCAGGTATCCGCACAGCTCATTTGCTCACAGCCTTCACCTTTCTTTAAACTGTACCTGTCCCTCTGCTACTTCCACAGTCCCCTGTCATGGCCATCCTCCTCCTCTTCCTCCTAACTAAAGTTAGCTGGTATTTACTGTGTGCCAGGCTGATCCCCAGGACAGCACTTTTAGGTCCATGCTAAAGTGTATGATAAAATAGACCTCATTGTACGAGGGGAAACTGAGGCAGAGCCCAAATTAGTGTCTCATCTGAGACAGTCTGACTAGGGGACCACACTGGGTCATTCAAGATGGTTGCTTGTGTGTGGTGTTTTAACTTGGGTTTCACTACCCAATGGTTCATTCAGCCTTAACTGCTGAGGGGCTCCATTTTAACAATGTCAGGTCTGTAGCTGCTCTCAGATGTGGTGCTCACAGAGCAAACATTAGGCCTAGAAAAGAGGGTCAGAGAGAATCTAAGAGAACTTGCTGCTGAAAACACACAGCTCCCCACCGTGAGCTGTGTCTATGGAGGTCTGTGGTTGGAGCAGGCTGCATGGAGATTGGCATTCTTCAGGCCTCAGCTCCACCTTTGGGATCCTGGTTGCTTCGTTCCCTCACCACTGGGGTGGTTTTTTGTTTGTTTGTTGGTTTGTTTGTTTGTTTTTGTTTTGTCTTGCAAGGCCTCACCCTCCCTTATTCCTGTAACAAATGAATTCACATTCAGGTGTCACAGTCCTGTCAAGTTACGGCTTCCAGGGAGAGCAAATGTCTGACTTCTGAGCTTCTCAGCCTAGTGCTTTCCCCCCTGAGGAGCCTGACGGGTGGGTGGGTGTGGGTGAAGGGTGTGTGTGGGGTGTCTGACATCCTGAACCCATGCAAGGCCTTCTCAGCTCTCAGCCTCTTCCCTCACCCCCAGAAGGGAGCAAACATTTGTTGAGTTTTCAGGCCAGGGTAGATTAATGTTCCTGGAATCGAGGGCCAGCTGTAAGGGCTCAGGGTTCCCAGCTCCTAGGAGGGTGTCCTGTACATTTATGGGACTGGGAAGGTGTTTGGAAAGACATTTGCAGTTAGGTGCCAACCTCCCATTTGCCTCCAACCTGACTGTGGAACCAAGGCTGGATTCTTCAAAGCTGTTTCCTATGGGTGTCCCTGGTCATATTGGAAGAACTGAGCCATCCAGGACTTCCCAATTTTCCCACCATCCATTCCCAACTCAAGCCCTACTACACCCTGGAGCATTAGAGCTCCCAACCTGTAGCTGCATTCTGGTGGGTGCAGAGAAAGACCAGGCCTGCCTGGACTCAGCTGTCAGCCTTCTCACAGCTGCTCATGACAGCTGGTTGTACCAGCCCTCACCTCAGTGACAGACAGACATTTGTCATGGTGGGCTGCTGAGATTTGGGTGGATTTCCTGGGAAGAAAACATTCCTTTATGAGAGCTTTCCCAGGGCTGTGCTTGTGAGTGGCCCACAAGGACAAGTCTCCTCCAGCCATGTCTGACTTACCCAGTCATTTTGGCTTTGCCCAAATGGGAGCCTCAAGCTGGGCCAGCCTAGCTAGAAACATGGCAGTTATAATTATTGAACATGTAGTTGGTGCTGAGACAATAAGTCATAGGAGCCCCAGACATTGATTTCCAGGCCCATTTTAAAAACCTATAATCTATAAATTTGAGGGTTGTGAGCAAGTGGACAGAGCCCCTTCAGAAGAATGAGTCACTGGGCAAATAGCCTCATGCATAGTAGAGGGTGGGGACCCTCTCTCTCCCCTAGCCCTGGGCCTGAAGACACTGCAGCTGGTACTTCACATTTAGCTAGTCAGGCTTTGGTTCCGATATTATTTATTCACTTAAAAGCCCTTGCTCACTGAAGTGGTATAAGCATGTTGCCAAAATGTAAAATCAGAGTATGGGGAAAATGTTCAAAATTCTAATCTTATTCGAACAGGCACCATTAGCATTTTGTTATATTTATTTTTGGCATTTCAATGTCTTGTTTTCCTGTGCTTGAGGATACTTGAGTTTTCATTACTTGAAAAAACTTTTTAATTGCGAGAATAATATGATGGAGTTTTCAGCTGTTAACATTTCGCATACTTCTGTTTCCTCTCTTTATCTATATTTATTTATATACACACAGATCTGCGAAGCTGTGTGTATATGCTATTACTGTTAGCCTTTAGTTCTTGGAGCTTGGCTTAGGAATCCACTGCTGGGGACTAGAAGACCTGGTTTCCATCTCGTCTCTGCCACTTCTCAGCTTTGCATTGAAGGGCTGTCACCTCTCCAATCTGTTTTATCTCTAAAACACTCCAACCCTGACTTCATTCCTTTCCTGGAATCTGGTCATCTGACCAGATCAAGTGAGAGAGAGAACAGAGGATAAAGATACTTCATAGACCAAAGGGCACTGGTCACCAAATAAGGCAATGTCCAAACTGTGACCCAGAGCTTCAGGAGGTCCCTTTGGGTTGATGACAATGCTGGCTCACATTCTCAGGCACAAGGGCATTTCCCATACTGAACAATCAATGCTAGTCTTGGGGTGCCTTAGGTTAGGACCTGCCTGTCTGTCACACTCTCACCTGAGCTGGGAACAGTGTCCCAGCAGTGATATCAGCAGTGGGTAGTATGAGTGCTCAACAGTCAGCCTAGGCACTTGGGTGACCTCTCTTCCCATGGTCAGTGGGAACCATTACATTACAGCAAGCCAACACCCCAAGACATTGCTTCTATCTCATGTGTGCTGTGTCTGGCAGGCAGTTAACATGATGAGTGAGAAAACTCATACATTCAGCATGATTTGGGCTGGCTTTGTCCATGTCTGCCTTTCTGTCTGGCTTGGATACCAGTTGTCTAGACTACTTCCTGGAAGAAGAGTTGAGGTTGGAAGTCAGAGCAGTCATCTGCTCCCTTAGGGTGGTCAGTGTTCATGGTTCAGTGTTACAAAGTACAAAAACAACATTGGCAGGAGCCTGTGACCATCCTCCTAAATACACCTTCATACACATCGCTACCTTTTGTCCTGTGAGGCAGCACAACTGAGACCATTGTCCTAGTTCTTAAGATGAGGAAACCAAGGTTACAGCAAGTAACACAGGGGTTGGGAGCAGAGACACTTAGAGCCTGTCCCTTCAGCCTGACTCATCTACGTTCCTCTGGGCAAAGAGAGCGTGGATGCAGGTACACGGAGAATCACCCTTCTGTTGCACGGCACACAATCATGGTGGTTCATTCCCAGGGTGGAGCTCTCCTCTGCCTCTCCAATGTGTCTTCCTATCTCCTAGGTGCTGCTGGATGAAGAGAGAGATGCCATGGCGAGGTCCCGAAGGCTGGAGCGCAGCACCAGTAGCTTCAGCTACTCTTCTTACCATACACTGGAGGAGGTAGGACCACCTGGGCAAGCTCCCATGCTTCAGAACCCCGGGACCTGCTTGGGATCAGGCAAAGACTAGAGAAGGATTCTGGGACTATAAGAGCCTGTGAACATGGGGAGTGCAGAGAAAATACATTAGGTAAAGGGATGTTGGGTGGCAGGCAGCCTAAAGGGGTCCAGCGTCAGATTGCGGGGACTACAGCTCAGACGTACAAGAGGCAGGCTCAGAGCCCAGGGAATGGTTCTTCCGTTGGCACACTAAGGTGTGGATCCATGACAGGCCAGAACAGAGTAGGTGGAGACTGCATTCACAGCCCATCCCCTGACCAGTGATTCATTGATCTCATTGTGACCAGTCCTGGTGTTCTGTGGCCCCAGCTATGGATTCCTGAGGTCTGAGGAGCATCAATCCAGACACACTGGGAAGCCATGCTTATAGAAACAAGCAGTTGCTTGTACTTGGAGGAAATGTATGATCATAGTGACAGGCAGCTAGGACAGATTTTTAGCAATGGTCACCATGTTTAAGGGAGAACATACAGACAGGTACAAGAACTTCCACTTCAGAAAGAAACTCAAGGCACAGGTCTCATTTGCCTGCAAAGGATATGACACTATTGATATTGTCTCCTCCATCCCTCTTCTATTTCATAAGCCCTGTAATAGAGAATCCATTTTCTTTCTAATGTTTATTCATTGATATGTACTGAAAGGACAAGAAAATGAGCTAATATAGGCTGTCACTGTTATTGATGTCAACAATAAATAAAATACTACCCTTCCCTCCAAGCTGCTGAGTCTAGAAGGAGTGAAAAAGATATAAGACGGCACTCCACAGTTTATGAGATCTGTCGGGGGATAAAACAGACCACAGAGTGAAGACAAGAGAATGCATTTGCAACAGAGAGATCTATGCAGGCCATGTCTAGGAATTTATTTATTTATATTATTTTTTAGACAGGGTCTTCCTATGTAGCCCAGGCTGGCTTGAATTGCTGACCCTCCTGCCTCAGCTTCTCAAGGGTTGGGATTACAGACATGTGCTACCCCAGGCAGCTCATGCCTAGGATTTGAGTGGGCTCAATACATGCTGTTCTCTCACATGAAAGTATAGCTCTGCATGGACATAAGGAGCCTGGCATTCTAGCCAGGCCACAAGTCAAGCTCCTTTTTCTCTGAGGGCATCTTTAGGGTTTGCATAAGTTTGTTTGTTTGTTTTTTTGTTTTTGTTTTTGTTTTTGTTTTTGAGCTGAGGATCAAACCTAGGGCCTTGCACTTGCTAGGCAAGCACTCTACCACTGAGCTAAATCCCCAACCCCAGGTTTGCGCATCTTGATCCACATTCTTTTACACTCTCAAGAGAAGCAATAAAGAAGGTGGGATGGATGAACAATATTCATTGACATGCTTAGAACTCACCCCGCCCCCCATTTAACCGCCAATCTGATAGACTTCGTTGCTTTCAGATATATAGTTGGATTGACAACTTTGTAGCTGAACATTCTAATCTCGTCTCCAAAATTCACATTGGCAACAGCTTTGAAAATCGGTCCATTCTTGTCCTGAAGGTAAGAGCCTACCGCATCAGGCAGTAGACCAGAGAGTGGGTGTCTTTATCATAAGATTGAACTTATAAGTAGCTGGGTGGGAGTTTCTGAATAGCAAAGATATGCATATACTATAGTACAGATCCATGAGCTTTGTGCAATCAGGGAATCACCTCTGCAGGTATGGACAGGTGGCAGTGCCGTGGCCTGGGCAGGAAGCAGTGGAAGGTTGCTAAGAGACAGGGCTGTGGAGTGGTCCTTGTCAGCTCTGCTTGGTGTGAGTGAGTGTGAATCAGTACCTTTCCAGTTGCCAAACTTGACTCACCTGCTAAGTAAGAAGGGAGGTGCACATGGGTTCAGTTGGTAAGGACTGAGGTCATCTGGCTTAGGCAGCCCTACAGGTAGGCTTGCAGCTCTGGAGAAACCTTCCAGCCCTTCGTAGGGGCCACTGAACAGAGCTGGAGCAAGCTGTCTTGCCCTTAGTCATGGTGGGAACAGGGTGGGCGGCACAACCCTCCCAGAAAAGAATCCCTAGCCTCTGCTCCAGTGTGTGAACTATACGGGGTGCTCCACATCGATTGTGGAGGAGGCTAGGCACTGAGGCGCTCACCCGGCTCTGGCGGATGCTTCGCAACAGTCACATGACCTTGCCTAACCTGACCTTGACTTCCCTTGCCTCTGCTCTGCTCTCCCATCAGGCATTGCCACAGTCTCTCTCTCTAAAAGGATGTTGCTCCTCCAAGTGTGGCTTTGCACCCCAGTCCTCACCCTCTGAAATAACATGTGTTAGAACTGCAAACTTTACAGGCCTCTCTAGACCCACTGCACCATAACCTGCATACTAAGATTTCCATGAGAGCACGTGCCCATTGACGTCTGAGAGGCACAAGTCTTAAGGTGCTTTCAGTCTTGGGAAATTCTGTGTTCCAGGCTGGGTGGCTTTGCCTTCCAAGAATCCCGCTGTAAGGCAAAGGTCAGGGCGTGTATTGGTACTTCACTGGTGAGTGTGTGTGTGTGTGTGTGTGTGTGTGTGTGTGTGTGTGTGTATCACCAGCGTGTTCTCCTTGTCTCAGGTTGAGAACTCTGGCATACTGATTCATTCCAGACAGTGAAGGTGTATCTGGAGGGACAGCACCATGGCTGTCTTGGTCATCCCTCTGTTTGTGATCTTATTCTTTCCCCCAGTTCAGCACTGGAGGTTCAAATCGCCGGGCTGTCTGGATCGACACTGGGATCCATTCCCGAGAGTGGATCACCCACGCCACTGGCATCTGGATCTCAAAGAAGGTCAGCTGGGACTGGCAACTGGGGAAATAGCATCAAGGGACTGGGACCAGAGGGAGGGAACTTTTGGGTATTTAAAGGGACCTCTAGTTGAAAAATCTGACTTGGATCCTTTAAATTCAGGGTTCTCTGTCCCCTTCTGTCCTTTGGAACATCATCATACGTTCTGGCCTTCGATGATTAGGGAGTTTGGCTAGCCTCTGGTTTCTAGTCTTTTAAAACTCAGCTTTTGGTTCTGTGTGGGGTATGTTTGATGACCCAATGCCTCCTCTTCCTGTGTAAGAGCTCTACTGCACCCCAGGGGACCCTGGAAAGGAGCTCCTGCTGTCACCCTCTCTTGCAGATTGCCAATACATATGGCAAAGACCACGTCTTGAAAAAAATATTGAATGCCATGGACATTTTCATTGAGATTGTCACCAACCCTGATGGCTTTGCTTTTACTCACAGCATGGTAAGGGTGGCGGGGATCCCCAGTGGTGGTCATCTGGAGTGTGTGTTGGGGCAGGGAAATGTCATGGCAGACTCTGGAGCTGGCTTCTTCAGGGACTTTCCACAGAGAGCCTGCCTGGTAAAAAGAGGGCTGCAGGGGTATTACAGCTATGAGATTTAAACCATCTTTCCCAACAACATGCCCACTGGCTGAGGAAGCTTCTATTGGCAGTGTAAGATTACATTTCTCCCTCAGCCCTCCCTTGAACCACAGAAGATCCATTCTGCACACAGCCTGGCCCAGCTCCATGTCAGCCCATTCTGTCCCCTGAGGCTCCTTCCCTTTGTTCCTTCCAGCCCCACTTAGGACCCTCTCACCTTGTCATGGGCCAGGATGTCAGCTCTTCCATCCTTGGGGGTGGGCCCAGTTAATGAGGTTGCATGCCCTGGGCTTTCTCAGAATCGCTTGTGGAGAAAAAACAAGTCAAGTCAACACGGCATCGCCTGCATCGGCGTGGACCTCAACAGGAACTGGAAGATAGGCTTTGGAGGTAAGGCAGTCTGTTCCATCCAGGGCAGAGCTTGAGGAGGAGTGGTTGGTCTTCAATAGGTTCCCTCATACCATCGGACTGGGTTGACTCCTAGGTTGGGAGGCATGGACAATATCATTGGCTAATATATGTGTGTCATGGCCAGGGTCAGGTGAGCACACAGCTAAGACTGACTGTGGTATGTAGGTGAGATTGCATGTAGGATACGTGGATCCATATACTAAGTCTTTAAGGGAACCTTTAGCTATTAAAATGAAGACACATTGCAAGTATCAAATCCTTAACATGGCAGAGAAAAGCTCCAGGAAGCTAGCTCATTCTGGCAGAGTTATACCATCTCATGGCCGGCTTAGCAGCTTTTTCTTGAGTTCTTTGATGATCTCTCCTGATTGTTTCTCTTTCACATGTGCCAAAGGCACAGAGACTAGACAGGGAAACCAAGTCTTCTAGAATGTTCAGAGGGAATACCAGAATCCCAGCCAAGCAGCAATTGGATGAGTGGGATTCCAGGACCAGCCAGGGTAGTCTACAGGATACATACAGCCTACAGCCCCAGATACAGTATCTATACTCTGCAGTGGAGACAAACAGATCCATCCATCCATAGATTGGCGGCCAAGCTAATGATATAATAGTCTAGCTCTAGGTGTCTGTGGCTCTGTAAATCTGTTTTTTTTTTTTTTTTTTTTTTGAGTTTGTTAACAGTAAAAACTAAGGAAATTTCTAAAGGATGGATAGCAAAGCCCCCAGGTCACACGGTGGTGGGTGCCCGAGGATCAGGGTCATATGTAACTACTGTGGTAAGGGATCACGTTGTAAAATTAGACTTGTCTGCCTCCAGATTGACCAGGGTTGGCCTAGGTGGGCAGCCATGGCTCTAAGACCTGGTAGTACTCACAGAAACTGAGGCAGCCCAGTTTAGAGGTAGATAAATTCTGTCTTAAAGAAAATAACATTTGTGGGTCTCTCTGTAAACAAATAAAATAAAAATCTGTAGATACACAATGTAAAAACTGTTATGGGGGTGGGGGGCCCAAAGGGGTGGAAAAGTTCCCATAATCCCCCTACCCAAAGATTAGTGCTTTAATAATTCACCATGTACTTTTCAGAGATTTCCCCTTGCTACAAATTAGATTTTTAGAGAAGGAAAAATAAACAGCTAATGAATCCATTAGCAGATACTTGTGAGACAGGCAGGCTCAGAGGACCTTGACTGTGGACGTCAGAGAGGCAGGCAGCTAATTCCCATTTGGGCAGGGGAGATTAGTTTATTCTGCTTAGCTCAAACCAGAACTAATGGCCTGAAGTGTTTCTCCATATTTGGGCAAAGCCACCTGGCCGTTGGCAGGGGAACCGCTCTCCCTGCGTGGGCGGTAAACACAGACAAAGCTTTCAGCCTCCCAGCTCTGCTCATCTGTTGCTATTTGTCATTCATCAAGTGGAGCAGGTGCAGGAGCTCATCAGACGCAACAAACAAGGCCACTGTGCCCGCGCCAGTCCGGGCGCTGCTCTCCCTCTTCTAACCAGGGTCCCCCAACCGTAGGCAAGGACCACCCAACTGAGAAGGGGTGTGCTCTGGGTTGATGGAATGGCCTCTGGGCTCTCTGGCCAGGAATAATGAGTGACTCGCAGGAAGATTTTGTTTATGGTTTTATGTTGTCTTCAGTGTTGTATCGTGGGTAGTCTAGAGACCATCCCTCAGGTACCATCCTCCCCTGAACTCCTGGGGAGGAACGTTCGGAGTGGCCTGCAGTCAGCCCCCAGGGACAGGAAGGCTGTTCTGGTTCCTTCTCAAAGCGTCAGAAGTTGGAGGAGACTGTGTGGTCTCTGAGTAGGGCTTGGATGTTAGATGCAGTCATTTCTGGGACACAGAGGGGAGATGGAAGTGGGGATTTTCCTTCCCCATGAGTTGCTAACTCACAAATCTTGACCAGCCCTTGTCCAGTACTATATGACATAGTTCTGGGGGAAAGAGATGAGTGGGCAAGGCACCTAAGTCCTAAGAGGGGCAGCAAACTCAACGGGCCGAAAAATGGAAGCACAGGCCTGGGGATGTGGCTGAGTAACAGGGCACTTTACCCCCCCCCCCCCCCATGTACACATGCATTCATGCTCCCATGAGTACACACACACACACACACACACACACACACACACACACACTCATCTCTTTGCCCTCTCCTCCAAGTAGGTTCCCTGAGAAAAATTCTCAAAAGCCTCTTCTGTGATTCTTCTGTGACTCAGGCCAGCCTCAAGCAGCTCTGGGGACCCATTTTGTCTGTCCCTGGGCCACAAGGCCATGGGGCTTCTAGGACTGTAGCTGGGAACCAAGCTTCAGTAGATACTGAGTTTGAGCCCCTGACTAGTATGAACCCCAAAAGAGCCAACCAAAGGGTTGCTGCTTCAGAGGCTGGGATTGGGGCAGAGGGCTGGGTTGCTTCTGGATGCACCTGTCCAGGCAGACCTGCCTCTCCAATGGACAGTCAGGACTTAACCCAAAGGATAAGTCATGGGTGCTCCCTGCAAACCTACAGAGTTCCGGAGTAGAGATGTGGCTCCATTCTTCACCCTGATGTATAAGGTGAAGAATACAACAGTAACAACACTACATAACTCAAAGTTTATCTTGCACACACAGTCCCAGGTGGGCAGCTGCCTCTCTGACACCTCTCTTCAGTGGTGGCAGAGGGACCCATCACATTGCTTCTGTCCAGAAGCTTTTGCTTCAGACACACAGAAGAGAATGTGGAGTCACCCTTTCTTCCTTCCTCCCTCCCTCTCTCCCCTCTCTCTTCTCTTCTCTTCTCTTCTCTTCTCTTCTCTTCTCTTCTCTTCTCTTCTCTTCTCTTCTCTTCTCTTCTCTTCTCTTCTCTCTCTCTCTCTCTCTCTCTCTCTCTCTCTCTCTCTCTCTTTCTTTTTTTGGAGCTGGGGTCTCTCTGTGTAGCCCTCGCTGTTCTCCAGGACTCTCTCTGCAGACCAGGCTGTCCTTGAACTCACAGAGATCTGTCTGCCTCTGCCTCCTGAGTGCTGGGATTAAAGGCATGCATTACCAGGTCTGGCTACCTTTTTCCTTAACAGCTTCAAAACGGAGCAGACACATCATTTCTGCTTACATTTTCATTGGCCAGAAGCAGTCACATGACCTCAATCAACTTGCAAAAAGAGCTTGCAAGACATAAGGGTGTTTCATGAACACTGTTTTGCCATACCTGGGTATTCTGACTCTTTGGGTGGTTTTATTTTTGCCTTCAGGAAATGGTTCTAACAAAAACCCCTGCTCAGAGACTTATCGAGGGCCCTCACCTGAGTCGGAGCCAGAGGTAGCTGCAATTGTGGGCTTCATCTCGAGCCATGGGAACTTCAAAGCTCTGATCTCCATCCACAGCTACTCTCAGATGGTCATGTACCCTTATGGCCACTCTCTGGAGCCTGTGCCAAACCACGAGGAGCTGGTAAGATGGGCTGTTTAGAGCGTGGGAAAGCAGAAGGCCTCTCTCTAGGAAAGCCCATCCCTGGTGCATCCCCAGGTGGTTCAGACTTTGACTCCCAGGATGAGGGTCTGGACCAATGATAGGAGACCCCATAATAGGAAGAATCAGTAGAGCTGTTCTCATGTGTGATCAAGTTCAAATCTGGAGGTCTTGTACTATGGACATGGTCAACCTCCAGGCTTCCCAAATGCACACTTCCACCAGCTGCGGGGCGCACAGGGCTGGGGAGCCCCTGCCTCTTACCCTTTGGCTGTCATTTGCAGTTCAATCTGGCCAAGGACACAGTGAAGGCTCTGCACAAGGTGCACGGGATCGAGTACATTTTTGGAAGCATCAGTACCACCCTCTGTGAGTGAGCGTTATCTGCCTGGGGCAGGGCAGGTGCAGCTTGAGCAGAACCACTGGCCTAGCTGGGCTGGGTGGATGGTGGCATCCAGGCAGCTGTTTGCCTGCAGCATCAGATCCTGCTATCTGGCCTATTTCAAAGTTCCTCCAGGG
Source organism: Onychomys torridus (assembly GCF_903995425.1). Taxonomy (NCBI): domain Eukaryota; kingdom Metazoa; phylum Chordata; class Mammalia; order Rodentia; family Cricetidae; genus Onychomys; species Onychomys torridus. The sequence continues at coordinate 39,531,709 of NC_050445.1, read as the reverse complement.
GAAAGATTCTCAGTCTGTTGGCCTATTTCTGCAAGGGGGGAAAGTTGGTTGGGGGTGGGTGGGGTAGGGTCCAGGATGAGGTCTGAATCTGGAAGTCTGATGTGATTGGGTCCAGGTGGGCTGCAGCGCCCACTTTGCACACAGGATTCTTCTATACCCTGTGGCCACGTCTTCTCCTTCTTTCCCCGGGCACTTTTTGGCCCTTTTCTTTTCAGATACAGCCAGTGGGATCACGGTGGACTGGGCCTATGACAGTGGCATCAAGTATGCCTTCAGCTTCGAGCTCCGGGACACTGGACAATATGGCTTCCTGTTGCCAGCCTCACAGATCGTTCCCACAGCCCAGGAGACATGGATGGCGATTCGGACCATCATGAAACACACCCTGAATCACCCCTATTAGCCACATTACTCAGGCCAGAGCAGTTGGGGTTCACCCCTCTCCCCAAGGCCTGGGACTCCTCCTGAATCCCAAGTTAAGCACCCCTTCCCCACACCCTTGTTGGACCCTTAGCAAATAGAAGCGAGTTTGAACAGCCTGCTGCCTCTAGTGTTTGTTGTTACCTCTTTGTGCTCGGTTGAGAAGGGACAGTCTGCTTAGGCATTCCTCAGGGCAGCCTGACATACCCCAACGCTACTCCCAACCCCCTCCTGTCTGCAGGAAGATGTGAGGCCTGAGTTCTGCTGTTTCCCCTCTTTGCCCCCATCCCCGGGAACAACCAAAATATACATTGTCCCAGCAGTTTTTGACATGTTAATGTCATTCAGAGGGGGACCAGGCTTGATTTAAACAACAGAATCACCAAGGTGAAATTTCTGTCCATTCCAGGGAGAAGAGGGTTCTTTCTCTACCTTCCTCTTAGATTGGGGATGGGGTGGAGGGTGTTCCAGGTGCTTCCTTAAAGGCTTGCACTAACTCCATGTCTGAATCTGAACAAGTCCTTGGTTTGTGACCATCCAGCAGTTACTCTAGGTTAGGCACATGCTGAGTAGGGCTGTTCACTGATAGAGAAAGGGGGCATCATTTTGAGATCCCAATGAGATATGTTCCCTAGCACCTACTATTGGGGAACAGGGAGAGAGCCTGCTGTTATGTCCTAGAAGCAAGAAATCAAATGAAGGCTGGAAATATTTATGGATGTCTGAGGCAGAAACATGAGTTTGAGAATAAGACTTTCATTTGCAAAAGTCAGGCTCTATTTGAATGTGTGTGTGTGTGTGTGTGTGTGTGTGTGTGTGTGTGTGTTAAGGATTCTGGATGCTCATAAGCCAGTTCCTGAGTGACACAGAGAAGGGTGAAAACAGAAAGATACAGGAAGAAGCCTCTTCTCTGGCCTGCAGAAAGAGAAACACTTGATGGGTAGAGATTTTAGATGATCAAACTATATTCACTATTTCAAACCTAGACAAGGTCCATATCCACTAAGATGCCTAGGCAGTAAGTTACTAAGGGAACTGGGCTGACAGTAGAGGCAGCTGTGTGAGCTGCACCTGTTAGGAATTCAGAGCAGGCCGGGTGGTGGTGGCGCACACCTTTAATCCCAGTACTTGGGAGGCAGAGGCAGGCTGATCTCTGTGTGTTCGAGGCCAACCTGGGCTAGAGAGTGAGTTTCAGGCCAGGTGCCAAAGCTACACAGAGAAACCCTGTCTCGAAAAACAAACAAACAAAAAAACCCAAAAAAACAACCCCCCCCAAAAAAAAACCCAAAACCAAAAACAAAGAAAAAGAATTCTGAGCAGAAGAAAAAAAAAAGTGTGTGTGTGTGTGTGTGTGTGTGTGTGTCTGTCTGTGTGTCTGTGTAGATCCTGCAGGTGAGAGACAAGGCCAAGGGCTACACAGCCTGTAACATGATGGCATATTGGCCATTAGATGGACATGCAAAAGACCAGCTGTGGAAGCCCCAGGACAGCCAGTGCATTTAACCCCTAAAGAAGCTGGATTATTTGCAAGGAGGACCCGACAGTGGAGGAGGACAGAGCATCCTGGTAAAGTTTCCACAAGAAGCTGAGCTGTTTTTATTTTTAAAGCTGGAAGTGGTTTAATTGAGCTGGAATTTCCAACCTGGAGTTTTCTGTTAGTGGAAATACAGGGTCATGGGCTCTATTAATATAAGCTATAGATAAATAAAATGACCTCCGCTTCTGCACACTGAAGTGTGGTTATAACTTTTATGCCCTCTATACAAATATTTTTATTTTATCCTCATGGGAGAGTACATTACTGGTATTAATAAACTCATTTTTAAATTAAAAAAATTTTTTTTGAGGCAGAATCTCACTCTGTAGTTCAAACTGGCCTGGGACTCATTGATGTGGTCCTGGCTAGCCTTGAACTCACAGCAATCCTCCTGCCTCAGCTACTTGTGAACTATTACACCTGGCTCAATAATCTCATTTTTAAGATAAGGGAAGCTGTTTCAGAGTATTTCAAAAGCTTTCCAAGGCCACATAGAACTTGGTTTGTGTAAGTCTAAAACTTGGTCGCCATTTGTCCAAGCGGGCCACCTATAGCAGGGACTGTGGAGACAGGTTTTCCATGAAGGTATTAGGATTTCATCTTCACAATTAACCAGCATTTCCAGAGTAGGGCTAGTGACTCTACGGAGCTGGAGCAGCATTGTCCTGGAGGTAGGGGACTGGGCTGACAGGCGTTTTAGTAATGTGGTCTTAAGCTCTCTCTCTCTCTCTTTTTTTTTTTTTTTGGTTTTGTTTTTCGAGACAGGGTTTCTCTGTGTAGCTTTGCACCTTTCCTGGAACTCACTCTGTAGCCCAGGCTGGCCTTAAACCCAGAGATCCGCCTGGCTCTGCCTCCCGAGTGCTGGGATTAAAGGCGTGCGCCACCGCTGCCCAGCCTGGTCTTAAGTTCTTGCCTGGCACTTACGATGGGCCACACACAGTTCCCAGTGCATCATGGGATTCAACACATTGCTTCCTTTTGGCTGTCATAGGCGGAACTGTCAATCACCTTATTTTCCATGAGAAGGCTCAGACTCAGAGGTGCCGGCAGTTAAAGGGCACACACTACAGCAAGGCGGGGTGCAAATGGCCCTCGGAGCCCACAGCTCCTCATGTGCCACCAACCCTGCCTCACACTCGTCTCCCGGAAGATGTCAGGAACTCCTGTGCAGGGAAGAGTCCCATAAAAACTGGTCTTTTATTGTTCGTTGTCTTTTGAGACAGGGTCTCACTCTATAGACCAAGTTGGTCTCAAACTTACAGAGAGATCTGGACAGGCATCTCTATGATGGGTAAGGTGACCTGCTGACGTCCCATGCAACCTAAGTCAGAAGCTCATTTTTTAGTAAAAGTGGGGGGGTTTCTATAGGTCCCTGGCCCCTGTTTTGGGTAACTGTTGCCTTTCTTGCTGACCTTGACCTTGATATCCTCCCTATGCTAATTCCCTGCGAGATTCCACCCTTCTGAATGCTTAAGAGAAGCTCCTTGTCTGTGTATCCTGCATATTGGGCGTTAACTGCTTAGATGCAAGACAGTAAAACATCAGGAGCGAGGGGTGGGGACTTAGCTCAATGGTAGAGCACTTGCCTAGCAAGCACAAGGCCTGGAGTTCGATCCTCAGCTAAAAAAAAAAAAAAAAAAAAAAAAAAAAAAAAAACAAAAAAAACAAAAAAAACAAACATCAGAAGTGAACTTCTGCCCTCTGTGCTGTAAGCCTGTATTTAAGACCTCCTCCCTCCTTCAATAATTGATGTTCAACATTCAAAAAAAAAAAAAAAAAGAAGAGGGGGTCAAGAACATGACGGGGAAACCCACAGAGACAGCTGACCAGTGCTAGTTGGAGCTCACTGACTCTGGACTGACACCCGGGAACCTGCATGGGACTGAACTAGGCCCGCTGAATGTGGGTGACAGTTGTGTGGCTTGATCTGTTTGTGGGGTCCCTGGCAGCAGGACCAGGACTTATCCCAGGTGCATGAACTGGCTTTTTGGAGCCCATTCCCTGTGGTGGGATACCTTGCTCAGCCTTGATACAATGGGGAGGGGCTAGGCTCTCCTTCAACTTGGTATGTCAGACTTGTTGACTACCATGGTTCTGAGGAGTGGATGGGGGTAGAGTGGGAGGGAGGTGACGAGGCGGGAGAAGGGGAGGGAGGGGGAACTGGGGTTGGTATGTAAAATGAAAAAAATTTTAATAAATAAACATATTTAATTAAAAAAAATTACAGAGAGATCCACCTGCCTCTGTCTCCAGGCTTATATGATATGGGCTCCAAAGGTCTCATTCTCAAAATAAAATAAAGTAAAATAAAATAAAATTAAATTAAATTAAATTTAAAAAGCTCCCCAAAACCAACCAGCCAAAAGGACAACAACAACAAAAATCAATGATTTAAAAATCCCACCAAGGTCACATGACCTGTTTTTAACCCTCGCAGCCCTCCCTCACAGCTCCGTCCCAGGTCTCCCATTAGAGATCTTGTCACGCACTGCTGCTCCTCTCTGGAACATTCTTTCTCCCACTCTCCTCCCCTTTAACATTTCCCTATAAGCCTTAGCTGTAGGACTACCCTTCAGCCATAGATCACTGTCTCCCACAATCCTCCTTCCCAAGGCCTCATTTTTCTCCTTTGAAGCAATGATCATTAGCAACTAATTGATTTTGTTTCCTTGTTAATCTTGGCTGGACTCAGACCGGAGGGCAGGCACTCATCTGGGTTGGTGGTTCTCCCTGAACTCCGGCAGCACCAGGCATATGACACTCCAGACTTGTGGAAGGATCGTCTGTCTCTCTTCCTCAGCCTCACCTCCAGCAGTGCTAATGTATGTGACAGGGTAACAGAACTCACCTCACTATGGCCGAAATAGGTGGGGTCAATCCCACAGGGGCAGTCTAGGGCTGTCTCAGTGACTGTTTTTGAGGCACTGGGGACACAGATTCTTCTGATCTGTCTTGTCATTGACGAGACATGTATCATAATGGTGGGGACACATGCAAGGAAATGTGCCATGGAGCAAACATCCTCGTGTGTGTTCATATAGCTTTAGCCCACTACACACCCAGGTTTCATGGCATATGCACGTGGCTGGAACTATCCTCTCAGTCCACAATGAAGAAGAAAACGAGATTAGGCACAAGAAAGGGTGATACCATCAAGAGACGTGGCAAACATAAAATGTTGTCTTGGGATGCTGCTCAGTGACAGTTTGTTTGGCATGTTCAAGGCTCCAGATCCAATCCCCAGCACTTCCAGAAACCAACGCCCCCGCAAACCCCAAGATATATATGGTTGTCTCTGGAGTAACCTGACCACTGCTATACTTGAGGGTTTTTTGTTTGTTTGTTTGTTTGTTTGTTTGTTTTTTTCCTTTAATTAAGAAACAGAGCCGGGAGGCATTGATGCACACCTTTAGACCCAGCACTTGGGAGGCAGGGGCAGGCAGATCCCTGTGAGTTCAAGGCCAGCCTGGTCTACAGAGCGAGATCCAGGACAGGCACCAAAACTACACTGAGAACCCTGTCTGGAAAAACCAAACTGTATTAATCATCTTGTTACTGTGATAAAATGTCACAACTAAAGGCAACTTTCAGAAGAGTTTCTCTGAGCTCACAGTTCCAGAGGGAGTGTCTAGAATGGAGGGAGGCACAGGTGGAGCAGGAGGCCAAGTGATCATACCTTCAACGGAAACCCAAACAGAGAGAGGACTGGAAATGGGGAGAGGGTCTTAAAGCCTACCCCCAGCGATGCAGGTCCTCCAGCAAGTCTCCGTCTCCCAAAGGTCCTACAGCCTTCCTAAACCACCAATGAGGTGAGCACATGTTCAAATAAAGGAGCCCATTGAGGACGTTTCTCATTCCAACCACCAGAAGCACATTCTAAAATGACAATAAAAAAACATGGGCTAGGAACCAGGAACACAGGTGTTTACTCAAGCATTATGTGGTATATGTAATAGTCTGCACTATATTTGGACATTTGCTTGTGCCAATGTCCCCACAAATGCATAAGTGATATGTTGCATTCCAGACTTTATGGTGGCTACACTGATATTAGGTGACTGGAAACTTTCAGCTCCATTTTCGTCTTGTGAGACCACTGTCAGTGGTTTTATGGGGAGTATGATTGAATCTTGACCTCTGTTTTCTAGATGGTGCCATCACCCCTCACACAGAACTGAATTCTAGGCAGGAAGAGCAGGGGGTCAAAGTGTGAGCTACTGAGTCTGTGGGTTTACATTCCCATCTTATGGCTTGGAACAATGCCATGTGGCACCGCCCAAGCTACAAGGGAGGCTGGGAACTTTCTCTGCAGCTGGCCACATCACTGCTTCAAATAAAAGCAGAGCTCTGATAAGGAGGAAGGAAGGAACGGATATTGCAAAGACACCCAATGGAGTCTGTGACAGCATCCGTGGGGACGGGAGCGTGGGAAGGGCCTCAGAACCAGTTTCTTGTTCTTGTTAACTGAAAACCTATAGACGTCCCCAGATGTTCCAGCCAACCCCCTTCATCCTAAAGTTTCAAAGACTGGGGCTTCTGCATCATGAGATTTGCACAAGGCTCACGTGACCTTCGTGGCTGAGAGACACTAACCCCAGGAGATGGTGTAGTCTCAGCTGGTTTTAGGACTGAGGGACCACCACCAGGTCCCGGCAAGCTCAGGGTTTAAGTGCATTGACCAAGAGCTTAAGACTCAGATGCTCTGGGGCCAGAAAAATGATTTTAAGATTTCTCTTTTTTGTAAACCTGGAACGTCCCCTCCCATTTTCTTGAATATGTAAAGCTGAACAGAACCTTAATTTTTCTACATCTTCCCCTCCCCTACTTCTTCCTTTTTCCAACAAGCTGTTCTTTTTAGGTATGTTTTTTCATCCTTTTCACCCATAAAATTTATGAGCATTTATTTGAAAGTGTAAAAAAATTGAAAAAACTGAACGAGAAAGAGCGATTATACACATGGGCAACTGTAAGAGCCACAGTGAATGTGCACAGTTATTACTTTCTTAAGAAAACAAACCAGCCCTCCAGTTTGGAATGTGAGCGGCTGTGTGAGGCCAGCCAGAGGCAGAGGCCCAGGGTGAAGGGCCAATGCCCCCTATTCAGGAGTGCTGCCAGGTGCTGTTTCCATTCCCAGCCTCCCCCTCTCCCCTCTGACCATTCCAAGGAGAGGCAGGAACACAGAGAAAACGACTACAGAAAAAAAGATCTAAAATACTCCTTTAGAGAAGCAAGAAGTCTGGAGCCTTCAGACAGTTCAGCCTAAGGGACACTGGCCCTCCAAGAGTTTCCAAGCTGGTCTGGAGGGGCCATCAGGAAAAATTAGGGGGCCTGCTATAGAACAGGATGAGAGGCCAGCCACAGGCAGGCCAGACCACATGGAGCCACAGAATGTGTTACCATTGTCCAAAAAATTGTCTCAAATACTCGGAGTCTGAGAACCAGAGAGGTAGACAGCTGTCCAAATTTGTCCCTCAGTGCCCCGCTCCCAATTTTCCCAGAAGGGCTTTATCTGTCACCACACCCTTCTACTCCCAGCGTGGTCCCAGTTATGTTGGAACAAGGGCTGAGAAGGTGCCTGTAAAATGTTCCCAGGTGGCATCCATTTCCTAGGTTACAGCCATGAGTTCTGCCACCAACTGTCCCTGTTTCCCATGGGCTCCTGGTTAGTGCCACACTGCCAGCTTCCTCGTGCCTTGCCCTCCCATCCCCATAAGCTGCCTGAATTGGGCCAGGCCTGCCCCATTTTCAGCACGAGGGACAGGCTAATAGTGGGGAACTCCAACCTACTGAGCCTTCCAAAGTTAATATTAGCCACAGCCATTAGAAATAATGACAGAGCCTCTGGAGCCTTGGGTTGGGCCAGCATCTTGCTAGCTTCTTGCCCTGGTCTGCAGTTGACCTCCTGCTCTCCCAAGCACAGCTAAGCTCTGTGGTTCTCATCCCTTTCCTGAGCCCCAGCCCACCTCCCTCAACTTCCTGAGCAGAGGGAAGACCACAGGGGAAATGTTCATAAAATTGTACTTGGGCTACAAAAGGGAAATACATTATAGAAAACAGGAAAGGCGGATGTGGTGTTGACATTTGTGTCTTTCATGAGGAAACACATAAAGTTTGTGCTCTTTCGAGCATCTGTTGCTGGGGACGAGAGCCCCCGATGCTCCTTTGGGCTCAGCAGAAGCACGCTGTCCCTCCAACATCTCATGGGAGTGTGTCTGCCTACTTCTTTGTCACAGGCAAACATTGGGGCTTTGAGAGGATACTCCCTAAGGGTCCTTGACATGGGAATGTCTCTCTTCAGAGGGCCCTTACTCCAGACTAAAGTCTACCCTCACTTCTGGAAACACGTGCCTATAGCCACTGTACAGTGATAACTTGGCATCTTCAAAATAACAGATGGGCTTCACGGAACAGTTCTAAGGCAATGCTGAAGGAGGGTGAGGACGGGACCTTGTTATCCCAAATTCCCACATGAGCTCAAGCTTGATGACTTTGTCACACCAAAGCCTCAGCAAAATGTGGCTGCTCTAACCGACGACATTGCCCTGGCCACCCCACTGCCAGTCCGATACCCTCAGTGGCTTTTGACTGCCCTGCAGACCTGGCAAAGCTCTCTTTACCTTCTCTAGGTATGTTTCCATGACCTGATTTTAAAGGAAAAGAGAAATCCAAGTGGTCTGGAGTTCTCACTTGTGACAGCTGGAGTGCCTACCGAGGTCACCATGGTCATCTACTCAGTGGGCACCTCCACACCCGTCCCGTCCCATTTTGTTCTCTTCCGAAGTTAGAGAATGTCTTCATAGTCTCTTTCTTTTTGTTTGTTTGTTACATGTAGCAGAGAAACAATGTAAAGCTTGAATGGGAAAAAAAAAAATGGAATTTGTTGGTACTCCCTGGACTTAGGCCCACCTGAGCTGTGCCTTTTGAGTCAGGAACGAGAGTATAAATAGATTTAAAAATAATGACAAAGTGATGCCTCCCAATGAACACCACCTGAGCTTATGCTCTGGCCTCCACATGCACAAACATATGACCACACCCAAGCCAGCAATGTGCCCCGTTATGAGTGCAGGTGCTGAGGCAGAATGGTTCTGCATCTTGTTCCTGTCTAAAAGCAACCATCACCTGTCCATCCCAAGCCACAAGACACAGGCAGAAAAACAACTTATTTACACAAAATATCACCACCTAGGAACTTACTAAGTTAAATGAGGGAATATTTGGCTTCATGGGCATTTCAAAGCTATCAGAAACAAAACCAAAACCAAACAAACAAACAAAACGGGTCTGTGAGCTTATCAAACACAGCAAAGAACCACACAATCCCTTCACCTGGCTCATAAAAAGAGCCAAATAAAGAGGGACATCAAATACTGGGTGGGGTACAGTGATACTCACGACTCCTATCTGATCATCAAGTACATGTGTTATGGTCTGGGCAGGAAAGAAACTATTGAGTCTCTTCTTGGATTTTCTGTTCCGCATTATCTCCCTGCTTGACATGGTCAACCTCCATTCTGTCATCTGGACTCAGAAAGCTTAGAGCCAGCTCAGGACCTTGATCCAGCTTAGCATTTGGCAGCCCTGGGCCTGAACAGCTCTGTAACAGGGTTAGCTATATTAATATCTTATCTCACCACCTGCATCCGATCCTGCCTTTACTAAGGTCCCTCTGAAGCCAGAAGCTACTTTAACTCTTTGGGGGAATCTCTCTAGTATTGTGTGGAATGGAATGTGTGATCACAGAGTTAATACTGGCCATCAGGAAGAACCTCTGTTTGCCAATGGCCATGAATATTGAGTGAAATCCATAGCTGGTGAATTGAAGCCAATGAAATTGATATAACTTGTGCATGTATTGTTATCCAATAAATCCCAGCATTGTGGAAAAGCACAAATATGTCTGTTTTTGTTTCTGATACTAACAACAAGGTATGTGGGGCTGTGGGAAGATGGACGAGTGATCCCAGCTGGGAGACCTGAGGCCCAGCTGACCGTCACGGTCAAGGGTGGAAGCCTGGGTTATCTCTCCACCTGCCTTGTTCCCTGCCACTTTATCAGGAAGAGCGAGAAGGTGCCACAGTTTGGAACTCCTACCTCTCCCTCCCCGTGGGACTGGATCCAGGTGTGAGGGGAACAATCCCCAGGGACTCCTGTCAGCGTTTAAAAGGCCTCAGACCTCAGTCTGGGCCTCAGCTCGACCTTCCCAACATGTGGAAGCTGCTGATTTTGAGTGTGCTGTTGGAGGCAGTCTTTGGCAATGAGAACTTTGTGGGGTAGGGGTGTGGAGAGGAGGGGGGTGTTCTAAAGGGTGATGAAGGGGCTCTCCTCAAGTTGGTGTTGGGAAGGGATAGATAGACAGACACGTGGAAACACAGCCAGAGAAGACAAACCGACACCACCCTGGGACAGCAGCCTGGTTGGGAGGCAGGGCTTGGAAGGGCCCAGCTTCTTCTGGGCCCTGAGAGAATTAGCTCTGAGAAAGAATTTTTAGAAGGAGAAAGAGATCTGGTTGGCTTGGAGATAAACTAGTCTAAATTGTGATGGGGACAGCACAAAAGTCTAGAAGCTTCCAAAGATGAGAGAGATATGAAGAAGTTCAGGTCTCCCATTGCTCAGACCCCCTTGCGCCTCTACGGGCCCAGCCTGGGAAGTGTTGGGGTGCCTCAAATTCTCAGGGCCCTCTTGCTCTGCCCAGGCACCAGGTTCTCCGAATCTCTGCAGCCGATGGAGCCCAGGTGCAGAAAGTGAAGGAGCTGGAGGATTTGGAGCATCTGCAGGTTAGCGATTCAATGCAGGCCTCCCTGGGGACCCAAGGACCACCTCAGGTCTCCACCGCTTCCTATGGTCAGTCCCTGGGCTCTGGCCCAGCCTCCCAGCAAAGAGCCATGAGACTGAGCTGTTGAGAAGTGACTTCAGACCCCAGATTCAGATCTTGGCGCCTTTGAGAATCTGATGGCATGCCAGGACCCCTTCCCCACTTCCTCTGTCGGCCTCGTCCCCTCAAAGCCTCTCCATTCTGGCCATCTCCTGACCACACTGGACTTTGTCCAGTTCCCAAGCTTCCTCCATTCTTTCTCTGCTCCCAGCACCTCGGCATCCCCTCCTGCCATGTGGGGAGCTTCTACTGTCAATGCCCCTTCTCTGGTCTGGCTCTCCCCCTTCTGCCCTGTTGGCGCCTCTAGCCCCTCTAATGGCGCTGTCCCGTTCTTCCTAGTTGGACTTCTGGCGAGACCCTGTCCGGGCTGGAATCCCAATCGATGTCCGCGTGCCCTTCTCCAGTATCCAGTCTGTCAAAGTCTTCCTGGAATCTCACGATATCAGCTATGAGATCATGATTGAAGATATTCAGACACTGCTGGATGAGGAACAGAAGCAGATGTCTGCCTTCCAGGCCAGGGCCCTGTCCACCAAAACCTTCAATTATGCCACCTATCATACCCTGGATGAGGTGAGGACAGCCCTGGAAGATTCTGCCCAGAGTACCATACTTTGCTTCCTGCTTGGCAAGGCTGGTCTGGCTGTGGGTAATCCGTGCTGTTTCTGTGTGGCCACTGTGGTCAGCTGGGACAGCCCAGCACTATAGGGCTGCTGAGGGAGGCATGTGGAGTCCCAGAATCCGTTTAGTCTCTCCTCTCCTTTTCTTCTTTCTGATCTCAGATCTACGAATTCATGGACTTGCTGGTGACAGAGAACCCACAGCTTGTAAGCAAGATCCAGATCGGCAACACTTTTGAAGGTCGCCCCATTTATGTACTGAAGGTAACGGAAGCCCACATGTAGACAAGGGCATGCATGCAAAAATGGGCCCCCATGTGGACCTCCATGTAAGGGTGTAGATTATGCATCTCATAGATGCGTAAGAGAATGCATTGTTCTATACAATCCCTGTGCGGATATGTGGGAAGGTCTGAGCATCCATACTGGCATAGGTGGCCATATGCATGCATACAAAGTTGGAGGTGCCCCAAGTGTTAACCAATCAAGTCTTGCACTATGAGAAGTATTGTGGAGTCCTGACATGTTTTCCTGGTGACTTCCCACAGTGGACTATCCAAGCATCAGAATAGGGCCAGGACCTGGAAGTCAGGAATGCAAGTTCTGTAGGGTCCCTGTCTGGCCCCGATCCCATAAACCACAAAGTATAGTCCCCACAACAGCCTCCCTCGACTTTAGGTATATAAAGAGCTGGTGGCTTCTGGCCAAGGTGGAGGGGATGAACCGAGGCCTGGGTGGAAAGTTGCCCTTTACCTAGATCCCTGCCTCTTTTTCAGTTCAGCACTGGAGGGAACAACCGCCCTGCCATTTGGATTGACACTGGCATCCATTCCCGGGAATGGGTCACCCAGGCCAGCGGCGTCTGGTTCGCAAAAAAGGTGAAGCTGGGGGATGAGGAGGGCTCTTGCTTGCTGGGGAACTGGTGTGCACAGGCTGGACCTCCCCTTTCCAGAAGCAGTGGCCACAAAGGGAGGCTGGGGAATGTGTCCATTGTACCAGTTTGGCTAACACTCTACCTTCTCCCTCACCCACCAGATCACTGAAGACTACGGCCAAGATGCAGCTTTCACAGCCATTCTTGACAACATGGACATCTTCCTGGAGATTGTCACCAACCCTGATGGTTTTGCCTACACCCACAAAACGGTACAGACTACCTCTTGTTCCCTAGGACAGCAGGATGTACCTTTGGGCCCCACAAGTGACCCCTTCAGTGGAGGAAGGGGCATGCAGGCCTGTCCCCATGGAACTGCGTCTCAGCCTAGGAACCACTGCCATCTAAGAGTGATGATTCTTTGCTGTTGGGGACTATCTGAGCAAGTACTGAATAGCTTCTTTGCTTACCCATCAGGTTCTAGTAGCAAACTCCTCATTCAGCCATAACACAAAACACCTCTAGACACTGTAAAATGTCCTAGAGATGACAACATTGTCCTGGGCTGAGACCCTTGCCACAGCCCAGATCCCGATTCCCATAGCAGCTTCAATCCTGTGGCACACGTCACAGCCGACAGTGCAGCAGTGCTGGTCCCTGGCTCATCCTCTTTCCTCCCTCAGAATCGCATGTGGCGCAAGACTCGGTCACGCACACAGGGCTCTCTCTGTGTCGGGGCGGACCCCAACAGGAACTGGGACGCTGGCTTTGGGCGTAAGACTTCCTGTGGGGCAGGGGTGGGACAACGTGCCTTCTTGCCCTCCGTCTCCACTACCCCTTCCTGGACCCAGCAGTGAGGAAGTATGGGCTCTTGGCTCTGCCTGAGGGTTTTCTGGGTTGGAGGTGGCACTTAGAGACTTGGGCCCTCATTTGTAGGAAGAAAGTTCCTTGTAGATGGAACCTGGGTCTGAGTGCTTCTCTTGGAGATGTCTAAATATCAACTCTTGCCTTCCTTGGCCACACCCCTGTGGAAACTGGTTTCTGTTCCACCCAAACCTGGCTAGAAAAGGAGGCAGGGCTCCAGGTGATGTGATGGCTGGTGGTTCTGTAAGCCAGGGGAGGGCGAGGCCTCCCTGCACCCCACTTCTACCTAACACTATGAAATGTACTAGAAGGCGTGGAAGCCACATCACTTGGGCTGAGCCCTGGCTGTCTCCTCTGCCTTCCACAGTACCCGGGGCCAGTAGCAACCCCTGCTCGGACACTTACCATGGCAAGTTTGCCAACTCTGAAGTCGAGGTCAAGTCCATCGTGGACTTTGTGACAAACCATGGAAATATCAAGGCCTTCATCTCCATCCACAGCTACTCTCAGCTCCTTCTCTACCCCTACGGCTACACATCAGAACCAGCTCCTGACAAGGAAGAGCTGGTGGGTGACGACCCCACTTGCCCTTTGTCCAGGCTCCTTCTGTGTCCCCACTTTTAGGAACCTGGGTTTCACCCCTCAGAGCTGATTAAGGGCTAACAGTCTCCTGATGATCTGGGATGTATGGCAGGATGATTGGTGTTGACCTGCTTCATTTGCTGGGAATCAGTAGCATAGTGTGGCTGAGTCACCTCTGTCGCATGACAGAGCAAGAGGTGAGGCTATACCCTGAATCTGTGGACTCCACCTGGAGCTGCAGTGTGACCCGAGGGAAGACATGGACCAGCCAGCCGGTGGAGATGGAGGGATCATACTGCTGTGATGGTGTAGGGCTGACCTGAAGGGCAGGCTCTATGTCCTCTGCCAGGGGCCTGATTAGCTGGTGCCTACTCCTGGGCCACCCTGACAGTACTTGGGCTATCCTGGCCCTGATAGTAGCTCTGCTGGATCTTTTCTCCAGGATCAGCTAGCCAAGTCTGCTGTGACGGCCTTGACATCTCTGTATGGAACCAAGTACAAGTATGGCAGCATCATTGATACAATCTGTAAGTTACTGGTGGCCCAGAAACTGGCATTAGCTGGCTTTTCTTGCCTCAGGTGCTCAGATCTGGGAGTCGCCGGCTGAACCCTTCGGAGGGTGGACGGTGCCTTTTCCTGATATGAACCCTGTCTTTCCTGACACTGTTCAGTAGGCTCCTCAGAGCACATTTGTTCTCTTATCTTGAGGTTACATCTGGATCCCTGGACGGATGAGGTGGAACTCTGATGGGATTTATAGGTCACCATAAAATTCTGTTTAAGAAACGCCTTTCCACCCTTTCCTTACACGGTCCATGAGATGTCCTTGGGAGGATCATTGCTACATGCATGCGGAATTCTGTCAGCGCGTGTTTACTAAGCACCTGCTCTGCGCCAGGCCTCGTCTTGTGTGCTTGGAGTAGAGATGTGACTAAAAGGAGCAAACACATTCTAGGCAGGAGGCCTGCCCATGTGCTTAGAAACCACAGTGGAGTAGGGGAGAGATGGAGAGACAGCAGAGCAGGCCAGGGGCATCAGGAGTACCAGCGTGGAGGCTGACTACCAGGGTAAGAGGCAGGCTTACAGACAGAGAGGAATTTGGGTTAGTGCTGAAGGAAATAAAGGGAAGCCAGGAGAGGCCATCTGTCTAGGTAACAGGCCTCCAGGCAGAAGAACTTTCTAGAGTAAAGGCTGTGCTCTGTGATGTGGTGTGCAGTATTTGGGGAATTTTTTGCCTCAAAAAATTTGCCTGGCAGGCAAAAGCAGGACAAGATGCCACAGTGGGAGAGCGGCACACCCACTTTACACACTTTCGTGCCAGTAGGCCCCCCAGGTTTTAGGTGGGTAGTGGGCTGCAGTGGGATCCCAGGCTTTCTTTGGAAACAGTTTCTAAGCCAATGGTTTTGCTGCATTTAGTGTCCCGACGTAAAATTCTAATGTGCAGCCTACCCAACTTTCCCACTGCCCAGTTCAACAAAAGCAGCTTTGTCAGCCAGCATGTGCTGCAAACCCGTTGAGATTTTCCCTCGAGGAGACAGACAAGAGGCTTTGCCTTGACCAGGAGTCTTTGCACTTTCCTCTGCAGACCTGAGTCCCAAGTATGGGTCTCTGGCATAGTTAGAGGTGTCGTTGAGGTAACTGTTGGGTGGAGACAATTTTCAGACAGGCTTTTACAATTACACAGACTTTTGGCATCCCCCATAATGAATAGGACAGCCACTGCTGGATGTTGGTCTCTTGGGTTAGACCCAGCAGGAGTTTCCTGGAAGCCCACACTGTGTGTCAATAGCAGCCTCCAGGAGACAGAGACTCTGGTTGGCACTACACAAGGCTTGCGCTTCGGGTGCTCAATCCATGTCGATATTTGCAGTGATCAACCTTACACCCATTTCTGTTCCTACCCCAGATCAAGCCAGTGGGAGCACTATTGACTGGACCTACAGCCAGGGCATCAAGTATTCTTTCACATTTGAGCTGCGAGACACTGGGCTCAGAGGCTTCTTGCTGCCTGCCTCCCAGATCATCCCCACAGCTGAGGAGACATGGCTGGCCCTTCTAACCATCATGGACCACACCTTCAAACACCCATACTAAAGCAGCCCTTTACCCCCTGCCCCTCCCTTCTCCCTAGCCCTATCTGGGCAACTCAATAAAATTGATCATACAAGAAAAAGAACCTTGCGGTTTGTGTGTGAAATGCACATGGAGTACGCACTTTTTTAGCTGAGGCAGAAGTGATTAAGTTCCTTTAGGTCTCAATGAAAATGTGTGGTGGATGAACTAGATGACCTCTAAATTCTCTTGCATTCCAGGGTCCCATAAAGTTGCACCCAAGAGACAGTAGGGTAGTTTGTTCATATCTTAGCAGCAGGCAACAGGCACAGCTGCTAACCAAATGCCTGGCACCCCATGGTGAAGAGGAATTCATAATGTACAGCAGTCTAGCTGATGGTATCCATTTATCTTTAAAAGCAGTAAGCTGGAGTATGGAATATAACAATCCTAGTGGCCACTGCTGTCCAAAGGCGATGTTGCAGGTGAATCAAACAGATCACTATAAGCAAAATGTGGCTTCCCACTACAGAATTACATTGGAAGAAAACCCTGAGGTGAAATGAAATCATTTACTGAAGATAAAGATTGAATGCGCAGCCAGGGACATTGAGTAACTGTAGTGTATTGAGGACACTTTACCAGGAAGGGTGGAAACAGCTTACATTTTGTTTGCCAAATCCTCTGCCACCTCTTGTTTCTGTCCCCCACCTTCGCATTTTCCTGTCCTATCCCTCTCTGAAAAGCTGACCTTCCCTGGCCCGGTGACCCTCAGGCCAGCACATTTACCAACTGGCACCATAATACAGGGAGTCACCACCTTCTTTAAACAAGACTTGACCTTGGTGTCCTCTGTATCTCTTGGCTGTGAATGTGGAGTTGGGGGACACTGACACAAAAAGACTCAGGTAGACAGGCTGGGGTGAGATCGGGCCGTTCTCTTTCTCTGCCACTGTTCAAGATGCTTCCAGCACCAGAGTTAAGTTTTGTCTTTTCCATAGAAAATGGCGTGAAGGTCAAAAAGCCTTTCATCTTAGAGTTCTATTTTTAATATTGTTTTTCCCACCAAATATTCTAAAAATTAGATTGAGGCTGATTACACATAAATGTCTGCATACTAAGATTAGGAGACAAGGTGAAAAGGCCTTTCCAGCCAGGCGTGCGGTATAGCCCTGCAATTCCAGCATGATGGGGGCAGAGGCAGGAGGATTCGAGTTTGGACCCAGCCTCGGGATACCCAGAAAGACCCTGTCTCAAACGACAGCAACAAAAAGGTCGTTTAGACTGAAGATCTGGTTAGACTCCCTTACTTTTGGAAAGTTTCCCCCTCAAGCCACGTGATAAGACACAAAGCTGCTTAGTTTGACCAAGCAAGAAGTTAGTCACCAGCTTAATGCATGCTGGTAAGAAAAAAATATTAGGTTAGTGTGATGACATTATTTTATAAATAACAGATGGTAGAACTCAATTTAAAATAAACTATGCTCTCCCTGCTAGCAAGGGCCACCTTGGTATTCCATTGCCAACATCAACAGTGCTTGGCATACAGGTGCCTAGTAATTGTTCAAAGAACTCTAATTTTACTGAGAGAGGGTGGAGGAGGAGGAGGAGGAAGAGAAGGGACAGACATAGAAAGACAGACAGACAGACAGACACTGACTCTCTGTGTAGCCCTGGCTGGTCTGGAACTCCCTATGTAGACAAGCCTGACCTCAAACTCAGAGATCCTCCTGCCTCTGCCTCATGGATGCTAGCATTCAAAGCACGCAGCACCATGCCTGACCTGTGTGTCATTTAGGCTTGTTAAAATATCCATGTCCAAATTATTATGAATTCTCAGAATTGTGGTTCAAAAAGCAAGGTTCTAAGCAAGCAAGAGTTTTAAGCTGGAAATTCGGGCTAGGGTGGACCTCAGCCAGTAGAGTGCTTACTTAGCAGGCAAGAAGACCTGGGCTTGATCCTCAACACCTCAAAAACCTGTGTGTGATGATGCACGCCTATAATCCTAATGCTTGGGAGGTAGAGGCAGGAGGATCTGCAGTTCTAGGTCATCTTTGGCTAGCTTGAGAGATATGAGACCCTGTCTCCAAAAAAAAAAAAAAAAAAGTAAGGGCCAGAGCACTGTGAATTCCACGGGGGCAGAGGCTGCACTGCTTGGTTGAGTGCATGGCATTCCGTGATATTTATATTAACAGTAATTTTGATAATCAATGCATATTAGAGATATGGAACTTTTTTGTTCTTATTTTTTGAGACAGGGTTTCTCTGTGTAGACCTGATTGTCCTGCTTTGTAGACCAGGCTGGATTCGAACTCACAGAGACCCACCTGCCTGTGCCTCCTGAGTTCTGGGATTAAAGGTGTGTGCTACCACCACCAGGCAAGATATAGAGTTTATTAACACTTATAGGTATTTCAGCTGAGAGAAGAGCTTTATGCTATTAGCAGAGTTACAAAATCATAGGTACAAAGTATGTAAATTTATAAAGCTAAAAGATAACAATTTTAGAAAATACTACAACTTAAATGAAAGTAAGTATTAATAACCTTGAGGGCATAAAGGTAAATAAAAAAGATTGAAGGGAAAGAACTAACATTTCAAAAGAAAAAGCAGCTATCTCCTAAAAGAAGAGATAAAAAAGCCAATAAAACACGAAAGATACTGATCCTCAATAAATTCTTCTATATTAAATGAAAACATTTCTTTCATCAGACTGCTGGACAAGAAAAGACTGGCCACACAGTGTTATCAAGGGTATGAAGAAATAAATATAGCCTTGTACCACCAGGAGGAGGAGAACTGTCTGTACATTTGGCAATTTGACTTTTAAAATTAAATATAGTACCTCTTTGACTCGGCAAATCCATTTGAAGGAATTTATGAAAATATTTGGACTGAATTGCAAGATTGGAATAGCAAAGGAGCCAAGTGCGTCACAAGGTGCCTTCATAAGGATCAATATTGGCACTGTGAGACCCAGCCACACGGCAAAAGACATAGACCTGTGTTCACCTGGAAAAACTGTTCACAGCACAGTGAGTGAAAGAAGTTGGTTACAAGATGGAAATGTTTAAACTGGATTGTGTTGATGGTTGGACAGTAGTTCTCTAAGTTTACTAAAATCGTTGCATCCTTCAAATAGCTGAGTTGCAGGGCATATGACTTATATACCAATAGCTGTTTCTGTAAAAAGTTAGCTACAAAACAGTATGTTTTGAGTATCACTTTGTCACACATACACACACCCTCGAGGATACATCCCCGGCGGCAATCATGGTGCCCTGGGTAGAGGCAGTGGTGGTTTCCCTTTATACTCTCCAGTTCCTTGCAATGGCTTTTAGAGCCGGCTTTGGGATGGGGAGGGCTATGTGTAAAGTTACTTAACACCAGCTCACCAACAGCAACCGTAGGAATGGCCACCTTAACCTTTGATCAGTTTAGATAATTTATCTAAACTCTGATCCTCTGTGCCAGCGTCTCATTTCCCTAACTTTGCCTGGTTTATATTTAGAAAGATTGCCATTCCGGTTAGCTGTGTTACTAACAAGGCTGGGACTACACAGGTTCCCAGTTGGGACATACTTTAAGTCCTCTGCTGTAGCTCTGGTGGAGACTCCCAAGAGCCTTTTCTGCTCACATTCGGTTCTCATTGCAATCTTGGGATTGTATTATGCTAATGTGGAGTCTCCAGGGCCCCTCGAAGGGCTTTATTTCAAGTGAACTCATTTCAAGTCTTTCTTAGGCCATTATAGGTGGTTCTCAGTGAAGCCCAGGGGCCATCACTTCTCCACGAGAAGTCTTCAGGTAGTCTCTTGAATTAACACTCGGATATGGGTGTTTAGCTTTCTGGCTGTGGCCTGAAGCTAAAGTGTTATTGAATACAGTCCAGATGTGACTTCACCCATTCCCTCACCAGTGCAGAGCCATTCATCATCTGGCAATTGTTCTGCAAGGGGAATGAGGGACTAGGTGGATTGGAAGGTGCTCAGGGGCTCCTGCTTGAAGGACTAGGGAAATATCATTCTGTGAACGTACTAAGCCCCAGATGTCGCCTGGAGGAACTTGAGATGAACAGCCATAACGTTTGCAGTGTCCGGGCCAAGAAGAGCTTTGGGAAAAGCACAGAGCACCATCAAACCTGAGAACCTGTCAAAGGGTAATGAATTCTTCCCTGAAGCTTTCGGGATCCGCATTCATTTGGCAACTCAAACTGTGAGCATCATCTAAAACCCCAGAGATGGAGACAGCCAAGTGTGGATTGCCAAAGAAAAAGGGGAAAATTAAAAGTCCCTCTTAAGCACAGCCACAGTGCCAACTGCAGCTTGAGAAGAACATGAAGTAAGGCTTCTGTTGACATGGGCTTCAGCAACAAGCTGTGCCTCAGTTTCCCCATGACACACAGGCCTGGGGCCATTAACCAGTTCTTGAAATTTGTGTCAGCCTAAACCAGAAATGTTATCAAAGAAGAAGAGCTCAGACGGCAATCACATCAGCATGCTTTATTACGTGAACAGTTCCATCTATGAGGTCAATAGTCTACCTACAGTCGGTTAAAAGTTTGTAATTCTCATTCTATGAGTGAAAGCTCATTATGTGTCTGTGGACCAACCAACCAACCTCCCAAACTGCTGTTGCTGGAGATAGGGCCCCCGACACAGACAGTGGAGATGTGAAAACACTCCCAGGCACAGCTATGGCATGAGCCCTGTTCGAGTCTTGCGTGGGTAGGTAGGAGGCAGTTTCCAAACAACAGCACTGATGAAGAGGGAAGGGCACCCAAAAGCCAAGCAGAAGTTACATTCCCATGGGTAGATGAGGAATCAACCAGGAAGACCGAGCACAGCTGAGTCTGCCCTAGAAAGCCAAAGCCAAGAGCCCAGTGTTTTGCTTGGGAGTCACCATTCTTGGGTTGAGTCCCAGCTTCTCATCTAGTCAATATTACAGTGTGAGCTGTCTAAGCCCAGCCTCCTCTTCTGAAAATGGGAGTGTTACCTCACTGGACTGTTGGGAACATGGAATGTGTCAAAACACACCAAAGAGACTCATGAGTACTGCCTAACACATAAACTGCTGGTATTACCTGGCTTTTTCTAGCTTTGAAACAGAAGGGAAAGCCTTAGATGGAAACAGTGAGGGCTACCTGGAAGGATGAATGGGTTACTAAAAGAACAGTGAAGAGAGACAAAAACAGGTGAAATCACTCCAGGGCAGCTCTCTAGGCACCTTCTGGAGGAGGGAGAAAACCCATGGTGGCAAACACAAGAAGAAGCCATCCAGGAGACCAAAGGTAATGAGCTCACTGAGTCTCCAGAACAGCAGGTTGAGGTTGTGTGGCCACTACATCCTGGCCAGCCACAGTCTTGATAGTTTACTTATTCCTGACTATTTACTGAAGGGCCACTGTCATAGAGTTGGTGAACCTGACCCTTTGGGGAGCTTCTCGATTAAATTTCAAAGGGAAGCCATTGTTGATTTTCTTGTAAAAATGTGGTCTATCTATCAGTCAATGGCTCCTAAGTAAATGACCTCTGTATATAAGGTTTACCAGGAGTCAGGACACTTAGCTTTACAGGTGAAGGGACTTTGCTTCTACATTCAAGGAAGGGGCTCAGTGGGACAAATGAAGAGGTTTGTGAACTCACATAAAATTGTGTGTTGAATCCTGTTCTTTCAGAATTCATGCTGGATAAACTTACACTGGTATATTTTTTTAATGCTATATCTGACTTAGGTTCTCATTTAAGGATGCCATAATAATTTCAATGATTTTTGTTTGTGGTATATGTCTATAAACATGTTCGTGTGTATGATGAAGGCTAGAAGTCTTTCTCAGGTGTTCTCTCCCTTATTTGATGAGATGCATTCTCTCACCAAGCCTGGAGCTCAGTGACTTGGTGAACAGGCATGTCCCAGGGATCCTTGTTTCTGCCTCCCCAGCACTGGAATCACAGGTATGTACCACGATGCCTGGCCTTTTATGCAGGTGCTGGGTATCTGAACTCAGGTTTTTGTATCTGTATGGTGAGCAGTTTACCCAGTGAGCCATCCCCAGCCCCTGACTTCAATAATTACTAAAAGTCTAGGAGAGTTTAACCACCCATGTGCATTCTGAACACTGGGCCTTGTTCATTGTTTTTCACATGAAAAATATCCTTAATAAAAAATAATTGAATTGCATATAAGCACTCAACATGTTCACATAATTTAATTGATGAATTATAATCCGCATGGTTCTGGTTTTTTGGAGAAAGAAGTTATGGGACTTAGGTCTTTGGAAGAATTGTGAAGAAGATGAATGCGCATTAAAGACATTCAACAGTCCGTTAAATGTTCCTAATGGTTGGTTATCTTCAGGGTTGAGTAAGAGGTAGGCATGGATTTACGTCCAGGTGGGCTGAAATTAGTTAGCCCCCTCAACAGGTTAGACAACATAAAAGACAGATTCTGTAACCAGTAAACAACCTGGCAGGAAGGAAAAGCAACAAGAAAAATCACTGACATATTTCTTCCAGCCCAGGATTCTGACAACTTATACCCCACAAGGGATTAGAGAAGAAGAGGGTTTGTTTTGTTCTGTTTGCCTGTGAGTAGCTTAATGTCTTAAGTTCTGTATAATTTAAATAGTACCACAGGAAAAACTCCCTGAGCAACTAACGGACATTATTTATTCTAATTCCTGTTTACATCAAGTCCAATATGACTGTTGGTTCTGGCTTTCTGAGAGAGAGAGAGAGAGAGAGAGAGAGAGAGAGAGAGAGAGAGAGAGAGAGAGAGAGAGAAAGAGAGAGAGAGAAGAAAAAAATTACTTTTAGGCTATTTACTCATCCCACAGATTTCAAGAGACCCAGCCTGAGGTCACAGGCCAGGATGTTCCCGTTTTGAATGAACATTGGCTTTTCCCTTCCTCTCTCTCGGGCCACTTCCTGCCTCTCTTCTGTTTTCTGTCCTTTGTTTCCTGACTTGCTTCCTGTCTGTCCTCTTAGTAAGTACCCCTTAACAACCTCTCTTTCTTAAATACATATATCCTTTGAGAGACCGGGTAGAGCTAAGGCCTCCATACATCATCAAGCATTTTCCTCGTGGAGTGCACACATCTCCAGACAAGGGAACAGTTGTCCAAGGTAGCAGCAATCTGTCCCTGCCTGAGCTCCAGGAACAACACAGGCCTTCTGACTAGAAAGCTGTGGTCGCTTGCTCTAAACTGGAATGATTTCCAGATTCATCGATGCAAAGAGCATATGCCTTTCTGGGAAATGCAGTAAAAAGAGGTACGCTTTCAAATCACTCTAGTCTCCTGGGGCTCCCCCAAATCATTCTGACAGAGAGGAAGAGAGAAGTTGGCAGGTTTCAGCACATTAATAGCAAACGACAAATTAGTAACTACGTTCTTTAATCTTCAACATTCATAATTGCACAAAGTATCACTGATCATTTAAATAATACATGTCAAATAATCTAATGAAGAAACTGGTAAAGTGGAATGTTAAGAAGCAACAGCGTCGGAGAGTAACGCTGAGTGCAGAATTGGATCAGGCCTCTGGGAAGTTTGAAATCTCTGCAGCAGGGCAGAGTACTCTGGAGAGGCACACGGAAATACACTCAGCCTGCTAGACCATGCCAGTACACACACAGCAATTTTAACTGCTCTGCCTAACCCAGCTTTGCACATTATACAACAGTTTCTGACACTACCATCCATTGGCGGGAATGGTTCTTTCAAAATAGAATTGGATGAGGAGGTCTAATCTCCTGACTAGCCCATGGTAAAGTGGCAAACCAGAACTCTGCTCCTGAGGAAAATACTTTCCTTAGGAATGTATATGTGTCAAAGATGACTGAAAATCTTGTCCATGCTAGGGGAAAATCAAATGTGGAAAAATTTGCATTTTTCTATCTATGCCGTAAAGAAAATAAAAAGCCAGTGCATTTTGGCATTAGCAAAAGGCTGAACTAAGTTCTCAGGCAATAAATTTATGGGGAAACATGACAGGCTTCTCATTAAAACTATGTGTACGTTGGCTGAATTTTATACAAGATTCTCGAATCTTGTGGAAAATTGGGCACGGCTTGACATCTGAACAATGTCCCTGGTTTGTTTGATTTCTAAAGCATTGGAAAATGTTGCACTTTGGAAATCAAGTAGAGAAGAATAAACACATTCTGAAACAGAGCTGGGCTGACTGAGTTATTTTTCCATATGTCTCCATGAGATATTTATTACGTTTATTTCTCTTACAAACACAGCCCTCATGCTAGAAATACTGTAGGGCCTTTTTCTTTTTCTTTTTTTTTTTTTTAGTGGTGAGAAAATAGTACTGTTAAGGTGAATCTTACCCAGCAGCAGTAACCACCTAAGGATAGGCAATTTTCAGTTGGCTTTTCAGAAGCTGGTTGCCATGACAAAGAGCACAATTTATTCCTCAGTCCCTTATCACAGCTCCGATCACAGACCATAAAAATTAACAGGGCTCTTCCTTCCCATGACTTCCCGCGCCTCATCCTTACCTGAGGTCTTTTGTTCCCCCAATTAAAGAGAATGGATGTCAGTCATCTAGCAATTCAATTAATGCCAATTCAAAATTCCGGCCAAAACCAGAATCTATAATCAACAGCCTCCTAATCACAGCTCAGTCGTGAGAATGAAAAGCAAGCAGGAAATTGCACTAATTACTCAATTAGACTAATACTGTATTTTTAGGCAAGGGCTTGAGGGCTGTCAGCCCTGACAAAGGACTCGTGAGTCCTCCTCACCTGTGCCTTCCCCTTGCCTGAGCAACGATGCTGATGCTCTCAAGTGACTGTGATTGCTAGCCAGCTAACACAGCTGGGCTCAAATTAGGCAATGGGAAATTTTAATTGATCTAAGGCTCACAATGGAGGGGACAGCTGTGGTGGCCTTTCAGGGCTCTCAGCACAGATCTGTAAGACGCTGGGACCTTTCTCTACTAGGTCCCCCTTCTAGGTGTTAGGACAGCTGAGCACACACCTTTTTGGTCTCAGGAACCATTTAACAAGGGGATTATTTTGCATAGAGCCTCTCGGCTAAACCAGTAAGATGGAACCATACTCAAAGACTCCTTAGCCTCAAACTCCCAGCAGAACCTGCAGCACACAGGCTAAGTGACTCAGCCAGCCACCTGGCCTAGTGTGGGGGCCATGGGTTGCAGGAACCAAGACTCATCTGCACCCCTAGGGACAGGGGCCAATGCCAGGCCCACCTGGAGAATCTTTCATGAAATCAACAGTGAATGAAAAACGCTGGCTGGGAAGAACACACCAGCAGATGTGACTGAACTATTTACAAAACAACACTGGTTACAGACCAAACAGGCTGGACCTTATTTAAAAGAAAGTATCTTTCTTTTTTCCTATTCAATTTCCAAAGACATGGACATCCTGTAAACAATAGGGAGGGCAGTAGAGCCTGTCAAGCCTCTGGTTTTTCTGGTCATCTGTCAAAGTCCTTCCCAAGTGAAGGGAGGGGGCTGCAAACAGGGAGAAGTGGACCTGCTCTGGCCTGGAGTGTGGCTTTTCTCTACACCAGTTCTGAAAATGACCAAGTTGGGAGTGCTGGGGGTCCCAAAAGGAGGGGACATTTATTTGACTACATGACACAGGTCTTCACTTCCAGGGTTTGCCTTGCAGGTGACCGCTGTTGGGTGTGCGGGGATTCGAGTGGCTAGCAGGGCCACCCCCGGTGGGCAGGTGCTGGCCACTGCGGCCAGCAGGCACCTTCAAGTCTCTCCCGCCGGAGTTATTCTGGTTCATTCGGCCTGAAGGGAGCAAGAAAGAGGGGCAGAGATGCAAGAAGGGTTCCAGGGACAATCAGCCAAGAACACTTTGAAGCTAACGATGCTCAGCCGGCCACTTCTAACGAAGCTCTCCACAGATTCCATTGTGGGCCAGTGAGGATCTAGTTCTCACCCCTGAGATCAGCTTGATGTTGGGGAAGGGGAGGGGTGGGGTGAAGCTCACACAGTCTCTTTTCTCCCCCTTCACTCTCCTCAACAAATCTGGTCGATCCCACACTTCTTCCTTGGTAAAGACGGGTATACAGGGTGAGGGGCAATTGAGGAGGGAGAGAAAGCAGCAGGCAAAGGCAGGAAGCCAGAGCAGGAGGCTCCAGGCAGGCTTTCAAGTAAACCCAAGAGCAGAGAAGGAAGGGCAGATCTCCGAAGAAGGAATCTGGACACCCACACCCTGCCTCAGACACACGTGCTGCTGGCTGAACTCTCCACGGCTGCCCTCGATGCCTAATCTCTGCCATCACCGCTGAGCCCCACTAGCACCTGCGCCATGCAGAGGACCTCAAGTACTTTAAGGCTATGGATGATAAAGGGACTTTTTGTATGATGAGGGATAGCCAAAGAAATACAGCTCAAGCTCCACCAGAAGCAAAGGTCAGAAGCTCTTACTATGATTGCCTGCCAGGCCCTGGTCCGCTTCCAGATAACATTCTATCTTTTTCAAGTCTTCTGGGGTAAATCTCCATTTGTTCTCAGCTGGCAGGGGTGGCATTTTGGGGCTGGATCGTTTCCGGGCAGAAGCATGAGGGAGGGCCTGCTGGCAAGAGGCTGGCAGGGCACCAGTGACCAGTCCTTCTGGGAATTTCTGAGCTAAGACTTTCAGACCTAGATGTGGGAGAGCATGAGAAAAAAGCAGGATTAACATAGTGAGGCCCCAGCAGAGCGAGAAGAGGCCTGTGTATCTTCTAGCCCTTCATCACCAAGTTGAAGATCTGAAATCACCCTTCACTGCCCTGTCAATGTGTAAACTGGAAATGCCAGCCAAGAATTCCATAGGAAATCTTTTGCTCAAGGTTTTAGCATTCTTACAGCCCCCTGCAGCAATGCTGTTATCTTAGGAATTCAAACCATTGTGCTAGCTAGACCTGGTGGCCATGCCTGTAATCCTAGCAGCGGGATGCTGAGGCAGGAAGATTAAGAGTTTGAGGCCAGCCAGGGCGCAATGTAGCAAGATCCTGTCCCTCAAAACAGGAAAGCCTCAAATCAAGAAAATCTACAGTGAAAAAAAATGAAGCCCCCCGTTTCCCCCCAAAACAAACCCCACAAAGACGTGCAGACAGATGTGCAGACAGAACTAGAGGACATCTCACAGGACTCCGGGCTCCTTCCAGACAGCACGGCTTGCTCTCTGCCCAACGCTAAGGTCCTAGCAGTGAGCACTGAGAGGTGACAGTGTGGGTCTGAAGGCTGCTGAGTGCAGACTGGATGTGTAAGGCAGACTGCAACTTTGCTCACCCCCAGAAAGCATGAAGAGGTTTTCAAACCCGCGTTCACACATGGTGGTGGCCGCCTGGCTCGCCAGCCTCTCGTCGTCATCGTAAAGAATGATGATCTTGCCGTGAGCGTTTTTCTGGGAGGCGAGTTAAGGTTGGGTGTTTGGAACTAGCACGACCTAAGTCCTGACAGTACAAGTTGACACATGCCATGCCACCTTCTAGTTCTTTCTCCTTCAAAGTGCAGGGAAAGAGAGAGCACAGTCTCCATTTTAACGTTCTCTGTCCAGGACATCCACTGAAGGCCTCCTTACCATAATTCAACAGAACTACTCAAAGTCCACAATAAAGGGGCAGTTTAGGAAGGAAGCCTGACAAGGAGATGTTACATACTGTCAAAAATGGAGCTCACAGACAGCTTCCATTACATGGGGAAATTACAGCTGTGAATGACAGCTGCAGGTATGTCTTCAATTTTATAAACCAAATTACACAGACAGGAAATAGTCAGAACAAAACAGACCAGCATTGACAGGAGCTGATCCTCGACGGTCTGATAATAGGGTATTTAGTTTTCTTTTTAATATTTTCAGTATTTTTCTACTTGTATGGTTATTATGAATAAAAAATTAAAAATTTAAAATGAAAACAGAAAAATATTTACTACTTAAGTTCCATTTGGACAAGCTTTCTAGAGGAACCAGTCTCAGAGCCAACTCTCGACCAACTGAATCCCCTTAACCTAGTATTTTCTGGCACAGTAAAGCAGGACTGAAAAGGATCTGTCTTAACAGTTAGGTCACTCAGCAGCTGCTAGGAACCTAAAATCTAAAATACACCAACCTGGTTCGTGTCAAAGGTCCTCTGCAGTTTTCACAAATGGTTCATGATAAGTTTGAGTCTTAAGATCCTGATAATATCCAACTCCTTAAAATACAACAAAGGATACATACTCAAGAATATCGTTTGAATAGGGGTTCATTGTCCTGGATAGAGTTGCAATTGGGTAACTGTAAGCTATAAGAGAAGAACAAGATTAGGAGCCTTGAGCTCTCTTACAGTCTGGCCCCACTTCCCAGCTGGCTCACAGTCTACGAGGTAAATATACTTTCAAAGTCGGTGAGCCATAAACAAAATACACCTAAGTTCTTCATCAAACATGAAGGAGAGAGGGTGCCATGAACAAAGGAGCCCATAGCTTCCCTGCTCAGTGCACTGTGCAGTAGGCCTGTGAGCTCCGGAGAACACGCTCAGCCTGTCTGGAGGATGTGGTGGTGCTCACTCCCAGGGCTTCCGTGATGGAGCCAGCACAGACAGTTTCTCTGACTGCTGACCTGTGCTAGTATTACGCTTCCCCGGAACAAGGCTAGATTCCGCTCCTGGGACTGAGAGGCTCTCCTCCTCCTCCTCTCTTACCCCCGACAATGTGGCACTGCTGATAAGAGTCTTTGTCCCGCACATCTAGCAGCAGGAAGGGGCAGTCCGGATAAGGCTTGTCTTTACCACTGGGCTCTTCTTGTTTTACTAGTCCTTTGTCTACATCCAGTTCCCCAACGCCACTGATGACGCTGTAAGCAGGAAAAAATAGGTCATCAGAAACTAGTCAGGGTGGGAGGTTGAAAGGTCAAATGTGTCTCTGCAGAATGGTGAGATGAGGGCTTCATGTCTTCTCAAGGGGACCCCCAAGAAAAGCTAAATGGGCAGAGTGCCTCATTTTTTTCCAGAAGGCAGGGCTGTGCGGATGTTATTCTACCATACTGGAGCCCAAGAAGGAGTTGGTGTGTATTCATCATTATCCTCAGAGAATGCATGTTAAGTTGCTAGAGGGCTGAGGGGTAGAAAGTATAGGACACATGCTGCCTTCAGCAACACAGGCAACATTTAGAGAAAGAAAGAGGGGATAGTTAACCCAATAGGATGGAAGGAGTAAGAAAACAGAATAAATGAGCAGAGAATAAGGTTTGCAGGACAAGAAAAATGCAAAGGATTTATATGCATATTAAACACAATATAAAGTACCGATAGTGTTTTACATGCTTCACATTCGGACCATGTGAAGACATTCCAGTCACATGCAAACAGAATGTGATGGCACTTCCTTAAGACGGCCTTCAGAGTGATGGAGGAGCCTTTTTAGTTTGTTAACTACACTCTCTGATACTCCATCGTGGAAGAAAATCATCTAAGGACACATTTCTCGGAATGCCCTGTCATTATGTGATGCGTGACTGTACTTACACAACGGCCTACCCGGCATGGACACTGAACCTTATTTTCAATAGTTATCTGCACTTACTTCCAATTTCTACAGGCAGATGATGAGCCTGAAGAGGCTTTCAGAGTTATGTCTCACTCATATAATGAGACAAGGGAAGAAAGAGCTGGGATTAAATAAGGGGCTCATCACTGACAGTCCTGTGTCTAAGAGCATTAGACATGAGCTACCATCTTCATGTCATAAAGAAAGTGCAGAACAGCAGAGGACGAAGAAGACCAGGTCCCATGAGCAAAATGGCAAGTGACAAAGTGTCGGTAAGGAAGTGGGAAGAGGCTATCGATCACTCTAGGGCATGTTAGGGTGCTGCTGAACCAGACTGTGTGTTGCCTTGTTCCTCTCCCACCACAGGACTTCACTATCCACATTTAAATCCAACAAACACTATGATTCCATGCTACACAGTGTGTATTTCAATGAAGCAAAGGAGAAGAACACTTATCTGATAGGAACCTACCCCCTCTGAGGAAGCACTGGTAGCCTATATCTCTTCTTTTTAATCTTTCTTTCTGTGTATGCATGTGCACTTGGGTGGGTGTGTGTGTGTGTGTGTGTGTGTGTGTGTGTGTGTGTGTGTGTGTACCTATGTGTGTATCACTGGGTGTACGTGTGTGTGCACCTCATGTTTGCAGAAGTCCCTCAGAAGTCAGAAGACTGTTTTGAGCTGCAATGTGGGTGCTGGGAATTGAACCCAGGTCCTCTGCAAGAGCAGCAAATGCTCTTAACTGCTGAGCCATCTCCCCAGCCCTACCTAAATCCTCTTACATGTATTTTTCTATAGCCCCTTCACAAAAATAGCTATGAAAATAGAAACACAGTGGCACCGGTGATGGTACTTCTTCTGCTAGAGATTTCTCTAGCAGAATTGTTTTGTGAGGAGATGGGATGGACACATGCTGAAACCAGCGCCAGTCTTAGAATCAACAGTTGATGTTTGTGAGAAGTAACGTGAGGAATAAAGTCATTGTACATACAAAGAAAGAGCCATGTGCAGTTCTGGAATAAATGCCAATGGCTGCTGTGAGTCTCTTCTGTGCCTGTCCCATGCCAGAGCATTCTGTGGCACTGTGTCTGTCTTACTCCAGATGGGACAACATGAGCTTCAGTAGACAGGACAAAATTCATACTCAAACAGAAACATAGTAACTGGAAAAGCAAGACCCTAATTAGCCTACCTGTAGAAGGGCTCAGAAGAACGGAACCAAGAAGTAAAATTAGTGTGCGCCTATCCACCCACTCACATTAGCTCGGTAAGAGGTGGGAACTCAGGCAGCATGGAAATAAAGAGGAAGACTGTAAAGGGCCAGGGCTTCAAATTCGGGATTTCGGTCAGCACACAGGGAATGCTCGGCTCCGACACAAATACCTCTGAAGAGTGGAGCGACCCGAGTCCCCTGTCTCCGAGCTGTTGATGAACTGGACAGGACTGGCTGGCTGCTCCCCAGGGCTCCCTCTTCCATTGGTCTTGGCGGCAATTTCAGCATCAGCCTCTGAAGTTGCAGAATCATTGTCTAAAATGTGCAATGAGGAAGCGCTTAGGGCTCAGTGGGTGAAGGCACATGCCATCAAGCCTAATGATATGAGTCTGATCCCTGGGAACAACACAGTGAGGAGAGTCATCCTCTGTCCTCCACATGTGCACTTTTGCACACGTGTGCACACCCACTCACACCTACACCTACAAATAAATGTAGATTTTTTTTTTTTTTAATTTAAAAAAGAACCCAAATGGAGTCTCAGGACTGGAATTTACTTATTAGATATCTCCACCGATACAAAGCTAAAAAACAATCATATCACTATTGCTAAGTTATCCTAAAGGTTGTAACACAGAGAGCTCTCAAATGCAGTGAGGTAAACCCCAGGAGTGCCTCAAGACCCATTCGTGCTGTCTACTAAGTGAGAACTATTTCTTAAGGTGTTATCTATCCCTGGCCCCACCCCAGCTGAGGACGGAGCCCAATGCCCTGAGCTTGTTAGGCAAGTATTCTTCCAACCAAGCTAAATTCAAAACCGCTGTCATTTTTTTTAAGCTGCCTTTGTATTTGCTTTCGTGGTACAAAGATGACAGTGTGAAAGCTCTAGCACCCCAGCAAGCATCACATTTATTAGCAGTCATATTTCCCTCTGTTGCACGTGCTCAGCAGCCATACTAAAGGTGTCCTTCACATAAAAACGATTAATACTTTTCATTAAACCTCACCTTGAACCAGAGTGGTGGCCCTACCTGTAATCTTAGCCCTTGGGAGGCTGAGGCAAGAGGTTTGAGACAGTGAGTCCCAGGCCAGCCAGAGCTACAGAGTAAGTAAGGCCCTAGGTCAGAAAAACGAGAGAACTGTCTTTGTGATGTAGGTATTTGCCTTTGGAATACTCTGTGTGATGAAAGGGTGGTTTTCTAAATATATATATATATATATATATATATATATATATATATATATATATATATATATATATATCATGGCAATGTCAAGGACAAGGGTTAGAATGCTAAAATGTAGCTAAGCCAGCCATTTTTGCTGCAGGGGCCTTTCTTGGTAAGAAAATCTGGGTCCTTAGACTTGTATATTTGGAGAAATCATCTCAAAGATGAATTGAATCAGCATTCTTAAAAAAAAAAAAATTAGTTGATGGTATTTTTTATCAGTGGCTAAATTTCGAACAAAACCCAGAATTCTGGAATCTGTGTTTGGCACTTGGGGGTACAGTATGAAGAGCCTCTCCACACTGGACACATTTCTGATTTCCATAGCTCAGTAAAGTGACATGTGACAAATAAGCAGTGTATGATAGGCAGTCACACACAGGCAGAAGACGCACTGAACGCATGGGGCAGAAGACAGGACTCTGATACAACAGAGTCGTATCATTATGTCCATCATATGGGTCAGAAGGCAGACGGAACAACTGGCTGAGCAGGCTGCCCAGGCTTGTGCTCCAGCAGGAGAACTGGATGAAGCCAGGCTAGGAAGGAAGGGGGGGAGGGGGGGCGGAGACAATGAACCAGTCTTCGGGTTTTCTGTAGTAGCAAAGAAAAGTCTACAGTTGACTGAAGTCACTAGTGAAATCCTTCCCTCTCTCAACTAACTAGAGGTCCATGTGAGGCGGTTCTGCCTCGCAGACTTGAACCCAAACAGCACGTTGCACTGACTGAAGACAAAAGGCAGACATCAAAATCAGCTGCTGTCTATCAAACAGACAGGAAAGAGATTTACAGAATACTTAGAACCACTTGGTAAAACTCTGGGTTGGAAATGGAATGATTTTTTTTTTAAAACTATAAAGATATGCTTTTATGGGTTGGGGATAAAACTCAATGGAAAAGCATGTGTTTAGTATGCATACAGTCCTGTGTTTGATCCCCATTAACACACACACACACACACACACACACACACACACACACACACACACATACCATTTTTATTTGTGATGGGATTAGGATTGATATTTTTATATGTGACAGTAAATATTGCTTAAATTCTTAGGTTAAAATTTAATATACTTGGCTGGGCAGTGCATGCCTTTAACCCAGCACTTGGGAGGCAGAGGCAGGCAGATCTCTGTGAGTTTGAGGTCAGCCTGGTTTACAGAGACAGAGAGAGTTCCAGGACAGCCCGGGTGACAACAGAGAAACCCTGTCTTGAAAAACAAACCAAAAATAATTTTTTAAAATATACTCAATTTGAATAAATACATATGCCAAAGTTTGCATATGCCAAAGCTCTCTAGGTCTTCAATAATCTTTAAGAATATAGAGGGGACAAGGCTACAACATTTGGGGATTTTTCTGTTCTAACAAATACAGTGAAAGAAGAAATAGAGGCTTAACTATTTAAAAAGTCTAAAATTTAATTTAATATGCCAAAAACTTTAAGCAAATGCCAGGAGAACATGGACAAACCTAAGGCTATGATTTCAATGCTAATAAGCACATAGAACATCTTTCTTCTGCCCCGATTAGAAAACATGGGAAGATCTCATGTACAGTAACTAGAGTGATGAAACATCCCTAGAAGTACAGCTACACCGCCTGTAAGCACCAACCGACTTCGAGGCCCTGGCCTCATGCCAAGTTTTATTCCTGGTCTCAGCAAAGACTCCAGTTGAAGAGGCACCACTTGTGGTCCATTCCTGACTGACTGCCTCCCAGTAAAACATGCCAGTCCTTTCTGAACTGAGTTTTGATCCTTAATTCTGGATCAGTGGAGACTGTTACAAATAATCAAAGATTTTCCTCATCATTTTCAGCATTATATTGGTTCTTGTTGTATAAAGATACTAATTATCCAAAGTGTTCACAAATCAATAAGAAAAAGAGATGGACATTGTTTTAGAAAAATAAAATAGGAAACAACTTATAAACACATTTTAAAAGAGAGAAGCCCAGTACATGAATGTATGTGGGCACATGCACATACATATACACATAGCTCAATTTCATTATCAAAGAAATTAAAAAATAAAATGATTAGATATAAATTTTTATCCACTGCATGAACGAGTAGTTTCTAAGGGTTAATTATTTTGCTTTAGTGGCAAGGTATTCCCATTTACTTCTGACAGGAATGCATGCAGGTCACAACCACACTGGGGATGATGTGGGAGTGGTTTCACCTTGGACCATCTGCAGCGACTCAAGTTTTTCAAGGAACAATGAGACTCATATGTTTACACACACACAGTGTGGCATTATTTCATCAAAGTGACAAATCAGGAGAAAACTGCTGTGCCCAAGAGCAGAATCATTAAATTAAGGTATGTCTCAAAGAACACAACTTCTACAGTCTGGTTAATGACACTGGAAAATACTTATGAGAAACATGTTAATTTGAAGTTGTACAAAGCAAAGCTGTACACAGAGAGCATGCATTGTAAGGCGGGAGATGCAGGAAAATGGACCCAAACATCAACGCTTATTATTATTTATTATCATTTTCTTCTTTATATATTTTTGCCATTTTGAAACCTATTTTTAAGTTAGGAAAAAGTATGAACCTTGTAAAAGGAGGGTTTTGCATTCTTCAAAGGTAACCAACACATACACAGATGCAGCCCATTGTCCAGGCACTCTGACTGACTTATTATCCATGTAGAGCACCAGAAAAACACTAATATTACTCATACATTATGGCGTCCTACTTTACAAGAGCCTATTTTGCTGTGCAAATTTATCTCAGAAGAGAAAATTGCATGTGCCTGTCTGTTCTGGTGCAGCAATCTCAACAATGAATTAAAGGCCAAATCTAGGTGCTTATATAACCCAGTTAAAATTGGGAGCGCTTGTATGAGGAGACTCAATTATCTCTGTTACAATGAACCCTTCTTTCTCTGCTGGGCAAGAAGCATCTGTCAAAGATAAATTCCTGTCGTTTTCAGATTCTCTTTATCCTCCCTAACAAAACCCAGCCCAGTAAAATGACAGTTGAGTTGCACAAAACCAGTATGTTCAGACTTCCTGAGAACCCTGTCTTGAAATCAGAAGTTAAATTCCTGACCTACATCAACCTTAACAAACACATTCTTCTTTAGTAAACAGGCACGCATTGATTACAGGCTGCTTCAGGATAAAATCAAGACCCGAAGTCTGTGCACTCCTTTCATGAGTGTACAGCTGGACGGGTTTATTTTCCAGTTGGTATTTAAGCAAGGAAATCTGGAGCCTGCTTATCTTTCTAGCCTTATCTCTCACCCAGTGTCTATCCGTCCCTGAAGACCAAAGCCAGCCTGGATTACCAGATTCCCGGCATACATGCTGTCCTTTCATGTCCAGACCTTGCTCAGGCTCCTCATCCCCCATAACTTGTACCCCTTTGAGGCCTGGTTCAGACACCGTCAGGAAGCCTGGTCCAGGCTAACTGGAAAACATCCTTCCTTCCTGAGAACTCCCTCCCACAGTATCTCACATATCTTAGAGGAACTCTGCAGAGTGCCTTGGTGATAACAATGGAGACATTTCGAGTGAAGCCCCAGGTCCACTCTTGACTAGATATGCCACCGGGGCTTAACTCCTGATGCTCAGCCTTCTATCTTATGAAATGTACCTTCCTGCCTGTTTTTTGAGGATATTAAACAATAAAATTCCACACTCCATGAATCCTGTCACACAGTAACTTTTAGCACTGCATCATTCTCCCCTGACACATACACAGTTATGTGTGTGCACACACAGCTGCAGATCCCATGGGAGCAGAGATGTTTTCTCAGCTCTCTAGTCTCTCTTCCCACTGACTTCTGTAACCTGTGTGTATGCAGAAGACATTAGAAATGTTTTCTGGGAAAAAAAGGAAGCAGTATATTCAGACATCTAAAACACTGAAATTGTGTGTCAGAAAATATTATATTTTTAAAGAAATGAGAATAATTAGGGCCCCAGATAGCATTTCTCCAAGAGTAACTAATTGCAAACAGACGTGTGTATCAATGACCCAAGTGAACACAGCAATAACTGTACAGGGTGAGTGCTTTCGCCCTTGTCAATCTGTTAGTTCCCCACATCCTCAGTTCTCATTACCTTCAAGCCTCTGAATCTCCTCAGCTGTCACTTCTAGTGTTTGATCTGACAGGGAAGCAACTTGAATGACCTGAGAGAAAAGAATGAAATGTGTAGATGTGTATGTGTTTTTATTTTAAACACAGGCAATTTTGTCATTTACAGAAGACTGGGAAACTCTACACATCAAAGCCATCTTGTTTTAAGAAGTTGTGGTGTCCTAACTGGCAAATCTTACTAAATTTCAGGCATCTTAACCATCAGGGTGCTAATTATACCACAGATGAATGTTCCAGAAAAAACAAAAACTCACTTAAAACTTTACACACAACCAGCACAAGAAACAAACAAGTAAATAAATGTCATAGTGTCAACACAGAAGCCCAAAAGGATCAGTTCAGATGAGAAGCATGAATAACAGTTTAAATCCACATCTGTACAGAGATTGATTCAGCAGAACACAGTATCACTTCAAAATGTGATACTGACCTACAATAACATAGAATGGTACGGACAATTCTCCATACAATTGGGAAATAAAGGGAACTATGAGTATGCTGATTACAGATTGTAGGTCTTAACACATTTTAAAAGCACTGTCCACAGAGCCCAAATCCAACTCGAGTCACATCAACAAACCTCTTGTTTGGAGACCCCTTGTCCATTATTTTTCAGTGAGGAAGAAAATGTCTCGCCTGGAGTAAGGAACTAAGTCAGAGCAGGGCAGTTCGGAAAGTTCAGTGACAGAACAAGGAGCCACTTGTTTCCACAAAATGTAAACAATCTAGAATTGACAGTCTTAAAATATAAAGTGTGCAAAGTAAAACAAAACCTAAACCACAAATCTAATCACTAAAAGTAGAATGCAGATACGTTTATTTAATGGAACCCTTACTAAAGAGAAAAACTTCATGTCATCCTTTTGTGAACATCACCCCCACAGACACCAATTCACCCCCTTATGGTGAAATGGACAGTGCCAGAAGCCACTCCTTGCAAAATACCTAGAATGCTCACACAGAACAGCACAAATTCACCTTTGTTTCAATAAAAAGATCACGAAACTTACCAACTGGGCAAAAGTGGTAACTTTTAGTCTCTTGAAAAGTTCATCTTTTTTGTATCTATAATCTGAAAAAAGCAGAATACAACATGCATTTATGTGAGTTCATTTTGGTCTCTTTGGGCTATTCTTTTTTTTTTAATAACTTATTTAATTTTATTTTATGTGCATTGGTGTAAAGGTGTCAGATACCCTGGAACTGGAGTTACAGACAGTTGTGAGCTGCCATGTGGGTGCTGGAATTGAACCCAGGTCCACTGGAAGAGCAGCCAGTGCTCCTAACCCCTGAGCCATCTCTCCAGCCCCATGGGTATTCTTTCTAGTTTTCAAGTAATATTGTGTGGCTTTCGAGATATGAGTGTGCTTTAACACATCATCTGGTCTTCACTGTGTGCTCAAGGCAAGGTGGTATTTGCGCACGCATGCATACACACACACACACACACACACACACACACACACACACACACACCCATGTGCTTGGCCACCTCAAGAACTTTCCTTTCACTAAACTGTCTCCATTATAGCCATATTGTGTGGCATGCATTGGTGTGAGCTGCCTCAAATCCTTTTCAGAACAAAGCAAGGGATAATGTCTACACTTTACAGATATGACAGAGACTCTTGAGAAGCCGAGCTGCCTCAGGCCAAACAGCTGGTAAGGCATCTCTGCCCTGATATTCTGACTCTGACTTCAAAGAGAGCAATCGCTTTTCCCCTGTGCCTGTAAACTATGCCAGAGACATGAGACATCACTTGTGTGTGTGTGCTGGTGCAAGGTTATGATTGGGCCTCATGACTCAATGGGTGTTTCTTTAAAACAAAAATCAGCCTAGTCAGTTATACAAGATGAAAGTTCTGGAGGTCTGCTATACAACAGAACACAACACTACTACAGTAACTGCTCACGGAAAAACGGTATGATGGTAAATTATGCTGTGTGTTTTTACCAGAATGAAAATAAAATCTACTAAAAACCAACCGAAATAATCTGTATTCACTCAGCATCATCTTTATAGTTCTGAAATGTAACTCAAATGGGGGTGATTCTCCAGTTACAGCAATATCTCTTTGTTGTCTTTGGTTTGTTCTTGTGGTTTTGGTTTTTGTTTTTCGAGACAGGCTTTCTCTGTGTAGCCCTGGCTGTTTCAGAACTCACTCTTGTAGACCAGGCTGGCCTTGAACTCAGAGAACCACCTGCCTCTGCCTCCCAAGTGCTAGGATTAAAGGCATGCGCCACCACTACCCATCAAAAGCTCTTTGTATCAGCCAGGCATAGGAGAATATTCTGCAATCCTAGCAACTGGGAGACAGTGGCAGGAGGATCCTGAGTTCAAGACCAGCCTGAACTAACAGCAAGACCTTGTCTTCAAACAATGAAAAAGACATCTTCATATCACATCCAACAAACATTAAAAACCGGACAATCTCACTTTTCTAATATCTGCTCCGAAGATTCTCACCAGAAGCTCATTTCCTGAAATTTTTCTAACAATGAAGCTAATTTTAAAGCTTGCATTGTTGAACTCTGCCCGCCTTTATCCTTCCTTCCTGTTCATGGTTTTTTACACTGGTGCCCAGGACTCCTTAAAGAGCGCCTCATTATTTTAGAATTACTAAAGGTTAGCCGGATAATTGCCATGGCCTTCACAGAACGTCTCATAACCCAAGACTCCTAGCAACAAAGGAAAGGATTAAAGGTGTTTAAGATTATTTACTTGGTGTTACTAATCAGTTCCATGAATTCCCCAAAAAACTCAGCACAAACTGGACGGTTACTTTGGAGGCTAATCTAAGCTTGATTTACCAAATATTTTAATAATTAGAGTCAGGAAATAATAATACCTTAAAAACTAACCATCTGTTAACTATATTACAGCTCTTTCTTGCAGGGAATTGAAACTTCTCTGTTTGAAAATGTCATGAAGAGAGCAATTTGGCAAGTAAACTATTATTTCTAGAAAGTTCTTAGAGCAGCTTCTACTAGATAAAATAAGTTAATAAATGTGCCTGGATACAAATCCCAACAGGCTGAATAAAGTCCTCAGAAATACAAGCAAGCTGCTACAGTATTTCCCTCAAATTGCCACCAACCTGCCCACCTAAAGAAATTTTTTGAAAATCAAAATAGCAATAAATTAGACAATGGAAAAACCAACAGCTTTCAAGGAGCTTCAATTTTGACATCTACACATTGGCATTCTTTTGGTATTGTTACATAGCGTGAAATACCTGTAAGTATAAAATGCACACATTAAAATCCCCGTAGCTGAACAGAGATGGTCCGCATAACTAGCAAGCTTTGCTATAGCATGTAGACTATCTTTTGTATAAGCCTGGGACCCACCACATACTGCAGCCTGGGGGCTACATACCTGGTTCTGGGTTAGGAGGAGGGCAGGCATCAGCAGGACTTTCTGACATTATTACCCAGAGACAAAAGATCAAGTCAAAGTCTTACGCAGAGTTTTAAACTGTATAAAAAGATGACTTGGACAGCTCTGTCAGTCTGTCCTCGCAAGAGCGAACACAGCTTTAAGAATGGAGCTTCTGCTACTCAGGCTTCTCCCAGACTCTGAGAAGAAAGATTATCCCAGCTCAGACACACTATCAAGCTTTGCTTCTCCAGTGAGCCCAGGGTCTGAGTTGGCCTCTCTCGAGTTACTGGAAGGACAGAGACCTGACTATCTAGGATGTTTCACACTGGGTCCAACTAGTATCATCTAACCACCAGGTCCCAAGAATGGGCTTTGTCAATAGTCAATGGCAGAGAGCATCGTTTTTCCTCAGGTACAGTGCAAAGAACGTTCAGGTTACAAAGGATTTCTGCATTTTCAGGGTTCTATTAAAATGTGTTATTAGCAAAGAAAAGGAAGTTGAACTCACAGAGGAAGACAAATCAAAGAAAGGAACAGAACAAGGTTTGTGTTTTCACAGACAGACATGGCATCTGAGGTAAGGCCAGCCGAGAGCTGGGTCTAGGATGTCAAGAAACAAGGCAGCTTCTCCTCCCTTTAGACCCAAGAGAACACTTGCAACAGAAATGGGGGGGGGGGTGGGAGGGGGAGGAAACAGCTTCTAAAATGTAGGTGCCAAACCAGATTCTGAAGTGTTTCTGTGGGGACGAGCACAAAGCACCTGCTGGAGGTGAGGGGGAGACAGCAACTTCAACAGAGGAAGGAAGGAAGGACTATCTTCAGGGATTCCATTCCAAGAACGGGTCTTGGCAGGAGACAGTCTCCATTATAGTTCAGGGATTCTGGAAACCACGTTGTACTCTTAAGAAATATTTTCAAGCAAGGTTTAGATGATCTGAGTGGAAGGGATCCTGGTATGGAACAAACTGCTGGTAAAGGCATGGGAGCGGACATCTAGCTTCAAATGGGAGGGAGGTGAAAGGGGCCAGAGACCCAACCAGAAGCAGCCTGGCTGGGTGCTGAACTGAGGACTCCAGCAGTGCCAAGTCGGTGAGTAAACAAGGTTTTCCTTCATAGTTCAGAAACCGAATCCATCTTATATAAAGACATATAACTGACATCATGTGAAATGGAAAAGAACGATCCTGTGACATGGTATTTATTATTTAATATTAAACACATTCTCTAAAATGTCTAGAGAAGTAGGTCTTCTAGTTGTGTGTAGCAAACAGAGAGTAGGAAGCTGCCCAAAGGCCACACCGACTGTGGGTTTCCTACACTGTGCAATTCAGATGGGACATCGTCTTTCTTAATTAAAAGTCCTGTTGTCAAAAAAAAAAAAAAAGTTTTGATCTATTTCAGAATTGTAATTTCTCTCTCAAGAAGATGCATGTTAGCACAGCTGAATCCTGAGCTGGGGTGTGTGTGTCTCTTCCTACTAGCCAAATACCCTGACCTTGGCTTCTACTACTTTACACAAAGAGAATCTAGCTTAGAAAACATCTTTAATTCTGGCTTCAACATGGACATTTCGTATCGACTGGTTTTGGATACAGATTTAAAAAAACAACGATTCTCTGTGAGAGCAATGCACTCAGTGACCAGTCAGATATCTCGGCAGAAGATTAGCTTCTAAAAGTAATCTGTGTGAAATATGGTTTTTAATTAAAAGAAAACACACTGCAATGAATGGCTAATGTACAAGACTAAGGACAAGTTGGCTTCCTCCGACCTCTTAGTCCTTCACCAGCATTTGCCGATGACTACTTACAAGAACACCACGATGAGAGAGAGCTATTATTACCCTAGCTCAGGGATGGACCAAATAAGAAGACAGGGCACTAGAACAAAAGATTACCAAAGACTGCAGGACCAGAAACCAGAAGCTTGGGCTATGACTGTTCCCACATTCTAACACTAAAGTCCCCTACAGGGTGTACGCTGAGTGGACACAGGGTGCCTAGTGTCTGCAAACACCTGCGGGCTCCCCTGACCCCACAGCCCTCCACACATGGCAGCCGGAGAGCGTGGCAGACAGCTGAGGGCCGACCGACTACAGAGCTCCATCATTTCCCTCAATCCATCAGTAGTGGTACTCACTTTTTTTAATCTCTTCTAGCTTCTCGATGTATTTGGTCATACTGTTACCTAGAAAGAAAAGACAAGTCTTAGACATCCTTTACTGTTGGAAGTGAGCACCACTGTGAAACTGGGCTGAGAGAAGACCACCTTAGCTCCTCTGTCCTGTTACTAGGGAACTTGGGACAATAGGCAAATGAGCCGCACATAGTAAACAGCCTTGTAGATTATGAGGCATCAGCTAAAGAAACGGAACCAAGGAATGCCCTGGGCCACTGAGTTTAAACCCAGGTGCTCTGCCCCAGCCATTGCCAAGTCTCAGGTAATACAGATGATCATTTACAGCCTGCATTCCCTTGTGTTACCCTTCTAGAGTCAGAGGCTTCTTCCTCCTTATAGCCTCCATGGCCTCTTGTGGTTAGATATCCAGAGGAAGACGAAGAAAGAAGCTATCATCTTTGTATATCTAAAATCTGCTCTGTGGCTGCCCAGGCAACTTTTTCCACTCCACTCTGTCTCTGTGGCTTCCCCTTCCCCCACCATGTCTTCCACTATTCATGCTGATGCTGCAGCCTGGACTAGACCACACAATCTGGGCACCAGTATTCACTGCGGCCTTGGTGTGCTGCGGCTCCCACTGCTGTGGAGCATGCCCAGCCCTCATGTTTTATGGTCTGGTTCTATAATACTCAGCTCTAGCCAAGGTGGTTTGGAGCATTTTCATGTTTTAAAACTGGTCCATGATCATTCTGGTTTTCAAACGAATTCAATTCTAGCTTTCAAGCCAGGGATATGATTATTATTATTTTTTTAAACTGAGTGTGCAGCAGTTTGATTTAATTCAACATGGCAAGTTCAATCTTGCACCTAAACATGGTAAATGAAAAACATTCAAAGTAAGTTCTCATTTCTACAGTTTTGCTCCTCTTTAACCCTTGCGGTCCAGCCTAACTTCAGATCAAAGTAGTGCTTTGGACAAATGGCAGGAGCCGCTGTTTCAAAGCACTATTCTGAACTTCTCTTCATGTTTGGGTCAGAGACTGAGAGGAAAATACATCTCGTTTTAAACCCCTAAATGTATTTTCAAAATAATACCACACTTAATTTGTTATTAAAACTTTACCATGATTCATCACAGAGTAAACACGCACTGTTTTAGGTTTATTTTTAATTACTATTGTTACGTTTACCTGTTTTTATCTTAGGACACACACTCTCTATCAGGATAAGAAGGGTGCAGTGTGCCCCTAAACTCAGATGGTATTATTCCAGAATCCCAGGGAGAAATCGCGGCTGCTAAGGAGGCCTGAAGCCGGCTCAAGAGAGACCTTCCCAAGCTACCAGGAACCAGACAAGAACCAAATACAGTCTGTTTTAGGAGCTTTGGGTTTTTCTTTCGTGGGTCAAAGCTTTTTTCCCCTTTTGTGGGAGGATATACAGAGGAAGAGACAGATGGCGCAAAGACTCCCGAAATGTCTACACTAAGCCCTTTGACCTGACACTGCCCCAGGAATCCCACAGCAGAAACCATCAGTCCTTCTGAACACCCCACTCCTGTTCACTGCTGCAGCTCTAAACTCAAGTGTGGACTTGCCAGTCAACACACCGAGGTTTTGAAGAACACGCTAATTAGTTTGCTGTACAGCATCTTACAGTCTTATCCTTAAAACACTCGCCACAAGAGCCCTAGTGACGGTCCCTTCCTGTGTCTCCTGTGCTGTGTATGGTTGAAGTGGCAGTTTCTTTAGGTTTAGGGGAGCTTCAGGCGATCTAATCAGAAAACTGGGAGGGGAAAAAAACTCATCAATTTGCCCAGCAATGCAGCAACTTACCAATTATTTGAGGATTAGCATTCCCAACCTCCCGGTTTCTAGTATGGTTCACAGAACCACCTGGCTTTTCTACTGGTGTTTTATTATAACTGGTAGTGGAGAGTGAACCCCAGGCTTCCTGCATGGCAGGCAAGGAGTCTACCCTAAGCGACAATCGACAACCGCAGTCCTGTGGTTTAAAAACATTGTAACCTGCAGGGAATGTTCCTTCTTTGATCACAGGATCATTCTGATGCTACACATTCCCTGAGGAATGGAAAACTACAGGCAGCTCCATTATTTAGTCTCTTCTTAAAATGCTGTAGTCACAACTAAGACTGTTCCTACTAACAAAGCACCTAAAATTTATATACGTATGCACGCCTTCGATAAGATTTCTGCAGTGCAGGGTTGAATACTGAGTAAGTGCTCTACCACTACACCATATGCCGGTCCTGAAAACTACTTCCTTCACTACCACCACTTCCTGTAGGTTTGCACAGCACTCCATCGCCTTCCGTCAGCAGACGTCCACCAGAGTGCTCACAGGCAATTCTGCTTTTCCTACTGACTGAAGGAAAAGGCAGAAAAACAAAAACCTCTGAGTTTCTACAGATACCTGGCAAAATTGTGAACGAATCTAAGAGGGCTAGTACCAAAAGGCTTTTCTTTATAGACATCCACTCTTCTCCAGGTATGGGGGAAAAGAGAGTGGAGGGTTTCTGTACTGCTCCAGCTGGAGAAGGGAGACCTAAGAGGACTGCCCTGGCCCCTTGTAAGTGGTCTGAGTAAGATGAGAAGTCGCATTTTATCATGCATTTTAGAGTGGTGTGCCAGTGAGTGCTTTGTCTTACTTCATCGAACTGTGACAAAATGACTGGAAATGGAGGCACTTCAGGGGCCATTTATTTACAAACATGTCTTTTATAGCAAAGGAGTCTGAAAAGCTATTAGAGAAGTCATCTTTTAAGACTTTTTGAAATCCAGTATTATTGCCAAATTTTCCTAAGTAAGACTAATTAAAAAGCCAAACAAAGCAAAATAAAGGCTGAGCGGCTGTCTACTGCCTAATACTGAATTTGAGTTCCCAGCTCTAGCAGGGAAGATGCCAGCAGCTTGCTGACTCCAGCATGCCGTCTTCATGGCTCACCTGGAGCTCTGCTAGCCTTCATTTCTACAGTCCCTGCACTAGCTTGCCCAGCAGGAAGCATGGCCTTTTCCTCCCGCCCTGCCTCCACAGCAAGCCGCTCTCTTCTCACAAGGCATATATCACCGACTAGACTGCCTTATCTACCTTTGTCTACAGAAAGCCCAGGGCTATTTATCTATGCACATCCACACACACAATCTTTATTCCTGTGTTCTAGTGTGGGAGACACTAGAAATACACTAGCTGGATGAAATACACTACAAAACTCT
Source organism: Onychomys torridus (assembly GCF_903995425.1). Lineage (NCBI taxonomy): Eukaryota > Metazoa > Chordata > Mammalia > Rodentia > Cricetidae > Onychomys > Onychomys torridus. The sequence continues at coordinate 39,487,089 of NC_050445.1, read as the reverse complement.
GCCATTTGAAAAGTCCTTAGAGAAAAGTTATTTTATAGTGTAAATAATCACATCCTGATTTGGCTTGTGTTTCATATATCCAATCTTCTTATTTGGCTTAAATGACATACAACCTAATTGATACACAACTGTGTTACGGAGTACACATAGGAGCTCAGGCAACCTAGAAATGCCTAAGGTGATATTAGCTTCTACTGTGTTTACCACCGAAGCTGCAATGAAAGATATCTAATAAGAATTCCACTATTTGAACCAAGAGAAAGAAACAACTCAACTCTATCAGCAGCCTTGTGCAAAGACAGAGTACAATCGATTCACAGAGTGACTCACTGCTTTGATTTTTTTCCCCATTGTGTTCCTATAATTTAATAACGTTATTTGTACTGAGCATGTAACAAAAGCAAATGATTCTGAGCAGCAGTAATCTAGAGAGGGTAAGATTTATAAGGCAGGAATTCAGTTGCTAAGAGACAGCTCCACTGCTTTATTTTTCTTCAATATTTCCCTCCTCTATGGAGAAGTTCTTTTGGCTCAGAAGGAGCAGGAAGCGTGAAAAGAGGCACAGTGGTCCTTTGTTAACCAGATCAGTTATACGTGGGTCTATAGCTTTCGGGTTTGTAAAAGCCTTTCACATACATTCCTTCCTTTGACGTAAGAGACAAATCACATACCAAATGAAAACGAAGCGCATGTAGTCTGTAATGAGCTTGAGTGCTTAAGATCAAAACTATTCTCGAATAATCAGGAAAAGGAGAGATGAAGGAAGAAAAGGAAATGATTAGTTGTGTAGATGTAACAAAGGAAGGTGACATCCACACAAATAAGAAATCATACTAGAAAAGACCAAGTGGAGGAGGGTACAGGATTTGGAAAGCCGCAGACAACCGAATTAGACTGAAAACCGAAGCGAGAGAACAATGCAGAGCCCAGGAAAGATGAGACCCACACAGGAAGAGCCAGTTTAGAGTGTCCTTAATGAAGCCTGTGGAGCTGCAGAACCAAGACCCAGAGAGGGTGCCTGGAACACAGTCCTGCCGCTGGGACTGAGCAAAACGCAAGGATGCCTCAGAAGCCAGGCCACTCTGGCACAGTCCCCAATGGTAAGGACTGGAAAGACTCACCTAGGCACCTATGAAACAAAGGAAATGTTCCATATACTTCTGATGTCAGCCCCAGCTATTCAGCAGGGCTCAGGCTTCTGTGAGAAGTGGAGTCAGAAGCACAGAGACAAAAGAGCCTCTTTCAGGAGGAAGGAAGAGACCAGAAGACAAGACATGCCACAGAATTCTTGATTTTGTGTGTGTGTGTGTGTGTGTGTGTGTGTGTGTGTGTGTGTGTGATTCTAAATTGACCACTGTTTTATAAGAAAAGATTAAAGGCTCACCTAGTTAGCCTAGAAATGGGAACTGCTCACTCATCTTGCCTATTTCCATGGCCCTGGCTGCAGAGCTTAAAACCATCCACAAGTGAAATGTCTCCCTGCAGCTTGGGCTTTATGGCCCTCTTAGTGTTTTCTTAAGCAGGACTCCTCAACATTTTCACCTATGGCAATGATAACCTTCAGGCACAATGATTTGTTTAGGGCTCCTGTAGGCCTCAATAGACCCAGAGGTTGACAGGCTGTACATCTTAGCATATAACCCACAGGTTTTGTACACCAGAGAGCTAAGTCACAAAAATACATGGAAATGTAAACATTAAAGGTCTCTTCATGAAGTTGATTCATGGCTAAATGTGAAACACACACATAAAACAAATGCTAGAATAGGATTTTTCTCCACACTGGGTATATAGTACTTGGGAGCTTGAAGCAATAAGACATGCTTTGGCCCTTCCAAAAGCTATTACAAAACTAGTTTGAGAGACTTTTGCTTCTAGGAAAGAAGGGTAGATGTAATTTATTCCTCCAGCTAAGTCCCACAAAAACCCCAGACAACCCACAGCATGGGAGCATACATCTGAAAATCATATTTCTGTTAAGAGTCTAGTATCCAGAATAAACAAAAGAACTTATAATGTGGAAAAATAACCAGTTTTAAAATGAGCAGATGATCTGAATAGACATTTTTCCATAGGAAATATACAAGTGCCAATAAGCACACAAAAAGGGTGTCCATCAGCATCTGTCATCAGGAACACACAAATTAAAATCACGAGAAGACACTTCATGCCATGATGGAGGACATAATCAAGATGACAGACAAAGCAATGGCCAAGTTGTGGAGAGGACACAGACCTCTTGTACTACTGATTTGATAAGGTAAAGTTTGGTATGACCAATAATTCAACTCCTCAATATATATCTAAGAGAACTAGAAACACATATACACAAAAACTTGCATATATTGATGTTCCTAGACACACCATGGCCAAAAAGTACGAGTAACCCAGATGTCCATCAACTGATGCGTAGAGAGAGAAGATGAGAATGTCTGTGCGACAGATGGTTATTTGGCAATAAGAAGGAATGGAGTCCTGACACATGCTGGAGCATGGAGAAACCTTGAATACACTGCACTATGTTAAAGGGGGCAGACACAATAGGCCACATACTATACAACTGCACACACATGAATGGTCAGAATAGGCAAATCCACAGAAACAGAAAACTCATCAATAGTTCTCAATGTAGTCAAGATGTTATCTCCAAACTGATAAATAATTCCTATTAAAAAATCAGCCCTTTTTGCTGCGCAGTGGTGATGCACGCCTTTAATCCCAGCACTTGGGAGGCAGAGGCAGGTGGACCTCTGTGAGTTCAAGGCCAGCCTGGTCTACAAAGTGTTCCAGGACAGATAGAGCTGATACACAGAGAAACTGTATCACCTGCTGCTCCCCCACCCCACTCCCCGCACCCCCCAAAAACACCCAAAACAAAAATCAGCCCTTTTATAAAAGTTAAGAAAATTATTTTCAAGTTTATATGAAAAAGGAAAGAAATGACAATAGTTAAAATAATTTTGTAAAGAGAAACAGAATGGGAATAACGAGGCTAACCAATTCCAAATACCCAGTGTACTGTGCAGCTACATTAATCAAGACTGTGGTAGTGGCAAAGGGCTACACCAACAGATCAAGGGAACAAAACAGAGACCTGGAAATAAACCTACATAAATATTCTCTTGACTGCTGACAAAGATGAAGATGCCAGAGAGTCAGACACCCCTAAATTAGAAAGCTAATCTTCTTCTAAGTCAGCTGTCTCTACATAAAAGCAGTTCAAAATCTACTGTGGACTTAAATGTAAAACCTAAAAACTTTCAGGGGAAAAAAAAAGCATGATAGAAAACATCTCTGGGATATAGTTTAGGGCAAGGGTTCTTAAAGTGGATGATGGAATTATGATTATGAGAAGGAAACAGATAAAAACGAACCTCATCAAGATAAAAAGTTTTTCTTCTTCAAAGACTGTCAGGAGGAAAAGACAAGTTACAGATGGAGAAAGGATCCTTACAAACCATGCATGCCTCTCACAAAGGGTGAGTGTGTAGAATACATAAGAAACTGGAAATAATGATAAAATGCAAGTAACCAGGTCAGCACAGTCATTTCAGCAAAGCAGACAGACGGAAAACAAGCGCATGCAAACAAAGATATCCATCATTAGCTGGTAGGCAAGTTTAAGGGTGATGCTCTACTATTATAGACCTTCTCAGCAAGGGAAAATTAAAAAATGGTGCTGACACCAAATGCAAGCGAAGCAGTGGAGGAAATGATTGTTCATCTTCTCCTGGTGGGAATGGCAAATGGTACAGCCACTTTGGAGAACGGTTTGACAATTCCTTAAAACTGGGAGGCAGAGGCAGAAGGATCAGGAGTTCAAGGCCAGCCTTGGTTACAAAAGGAGTCTGAGGCTAGTCTGGGCTACATGAGACTCTGTCTCTAAAAGAGACAAAACAAACAAATAAGCAAATTGAATCAAACCAAACTACAATATGACTGAGCAACTGTGCCTTTAGGCATTTATTCCAGAAAAACTAAGACTTGCTCATACAAAAATCTATAAATGAATGCCTACAGAAGTTTACTTTTATTTTTGTATTTTGTAACTAGCTCCCAATTGGAAACAGTGTGAATTTCTTTCCACTAGCAAGGGATTAAATGAAGTACAGCCATCAGGGAATACTAGCCAGTAATACAAAGGAACAAGCCATTGTTACACACAACACACTTGAAGCTCCAAAGAATTTTGCCCAATGAAAAATGTCCATCCAGGCTGGATACGCAGGGCTCAATGGTAGGGCAACAGCCTAGCATGCTTAATTGCCTGTGTTTTCCCCCCTGCAATACGCAAAGAAAAGAGACAGAAGCATGGCAGCAGCAAAGTGCTATATACTGCACAGCTCCATAGACGTAGCGTTCAAAAAAAAAAGACAAACTGAGAGCCTGGAGAAATCAGCAGCTGCAAAGATTCCAGAGGGATGGAGTGGAAGCAGACTGGGCTCCTAAAGGACAACAAGGAATCTTTGTGGGGACAGTAATACTCTATAGCTTGGCTGCACACGTCGATGCTGTTATCACCATAGCAACAGTGCAGGCTGAGAGAAGCCAGGTAAAGAGTATGTGGAATTTCCATTTCATTTCTTACAGAGGCATCTGCATCCACAATTACTTCAAAATAAAAAGCTTAATTAACAGAAAGCAGTTTAAAACTCTTGGGATATAAAAGGATTCTGGCATTTAATATGCACTACAAAATCAGACGTTATACATTGCATTAAAAATTAAAATTAATTTCAGATACCATTATTAAGTCAAATTTTGGTTATGGTTGGATGGGAGAGATAGAAGGGGGTGGCAGAAATTCCTATTTGATTTCCATGAGAAAAATGTTATAAAGGTATAGATAAATCTAGACGTCTGAAATAAACCTGGGCTCTTAAATTTTACTTGTTTGTTTACTGTGGTACAGGAGGTAGAATCTAAGGTCTAGCAAATGCTGGACCTGCACTCTACCACTGGGTACACCACTGGGCTATACTCTCCTTCCTTTAAAAGACAAAATTCTCAATTTTTAGTGATAGGTAGCTCTCGGTGAATTCAAGGCCAGTTCCAGGCCATTTAGATATCTGTGGCACAAAAATGTACGGGGGTTAAAAGATTTTGACTGAAATTCATTTTTTACTGTGGTCTTTAAAAGAACAGACGAGCCCCTTACAAAACTATGACACTTTGCGTCTTCCATTGAGGGGAAGCTGGACTCGTTGAGGATATTCTGGCAGGAGGAATATCTGGGGAGAAAACTCAGGGCAGGAAGTCCAGGGCCAGGGCACCAGGCTTAGCACCCACTCCCCAGTGTTGCCCTCCTCGCCCTGCCAACAACCCTAGTTTTTATCTCCTTCACTGAGATCTCAGTAAATCACAACATCTCCTGGTCACGGTGTCCACTTGCCCGTGGCACAGGATACGTGCAACAATAAATACCTGTGTGGCATGGGAATGTTTCAAAGAAATAGGACATGCAAATCTGGAACCCTGAAAACATTTGCATCTGTGGCAGTGAGGAAATGCAGAATGGAAGACCATGGCTCTGAAGGAGAGTGGAGGACGGGAAGGATGATTTAACAGAGGAGGAGACACTCCTCTTCACTTCCCTCAGGGGTCTGCAGATACTGCAGGAAAACTATGGATTCTGAGGCAAAGGCTGAGGGACACAGAAGCAGACAACCCAAACCTCACAAGACTGCAGACCCACTGGGATCTGGGCAGCGGCGGCGGCAGCAGCAGCAGCAGCAGCAGCAGCAGCAGCAGCACTGGGAGAGATGGGGACAGCATGGTTCTCCTGCAAGAGCTTTTACCTGAGGGCAGCACTAACTCAATCTCGGCTGGCTCTGTAGTTCCTCCTTCAAGGCAGGCGGCCTCCACTTGAGTCTTGGTGCTGGAATTGCAAAAGCCACAGCCCACAGCCATCCTCCTAGCCACCAGTCCACACTTTTACATGCAGTCAGCACTCTGCAAACACTGGACTGAACAAACACGCACATGTCTAATCTATTACTGTCAGTTCGATGGAGTACACTCCAGGTGCTCCAGAATGGAGTGTGACCTCCTGACATTTACTCAGCGTTGGCCCTGTAACTTATCGATTCCTAGGATTTCCCTTTCTTGATTTAGATGATTTCTAATGGAGGAAGCAATAATAACTGAAATTACGTAAGTGCAAAATTTTTACTGATAATCTGGAAAACAGCTTTCAAGGACATCAGGCAAGACAATAAGAAACTTCTGGCTATGGTTGGTCCCAGTTTGATGGCACTTTCCTGTCTATCAATGGGCTATTAGATTTTTAAAATTCTGTTTCTGATTGTGACTTACCAGTATCCAGTCTTGACTTGATATGTTGATACCTTGGGTTCTGTGGTATCCGTCTGGTCAGATACTACAAAAGAAGACAATTCACAAGGAAGGAGGTTAATGTGAGGGTCGTGGTGGGCAAGAGGAGAACATATGCTGAACTTCAGACTCTAATGATGAACGAGGTTCAGAGGATCAACTGTCCCTTACAAAAAGGCCTCTGCAGTATGGCATTTCCTCCAGTGGAGGTAGTTACCTTGTTTCTATCAAAACATTTCCAATTTCATCCAAGTAATCTCAGAGTACTGTGTGCTAAGGGAAAAAACCTTAGGAAGACTGTCTTCCAATGAGGTAGCTATGCTGTTGTTTTTAGGATGGCTTCAGGGCCATCTCCTATGGACACTTGTAGATCTTATCCACAGCTCCTTACAGTGTGGCAGGCAGGATCCAGATGCTCCAGATGCTGGCAGGCTCTCTGGGGCTCCACAGATGTCACTGCCATGGCATCTGCTCTGTGGCAGCTGAGGCTCATGTTGAGCTTGGGGTGAGCTTACGGTCGGCAGAGATGTCTATGTCAGATTTGCTGTGTGTTGTGCTGTGTTCTGGCAGTTAACCCTTCGAATCCAAGGGCAGACAATCTCCCATATTAAATTCCCGATGTGAATGCAAAGGCTGGCTAGCAAAGGCAAGTTCAGAACAAAGAGCTTACTTGCTCTGGCCTGTGTCTGGTCTACGGATACGGAAAGCATGTGCTGTCCAGGCAGCTGTACCTTCCAACCTTCATCTCCTGCATGTGCTAACTTCTCTTGGGCAAAACCTTGGTCCAGTGTGAAGCTCTCTGAGGTGGAAATAGGCACTCTCCCCATGGCCTGCAGAATACAGAACCCCATCCCATCCTTTACAACTAGATTTTTCCCCCTAGTTTAGGATTTTCTTGAAGACAAGGACAATAAGTTACTCATGTTTGTGGGATCTAATACATGCTAAATCCACTGATTATTGCTACAGTCAATCAATGATTATTTGTCTGAGGGCTGAACCATACCATACTACCTGGTTCCTAAGGAAAGAATGTCAACCTTACAAAGACTTGATCATTTGCCTAAGAAAACAGCCAAGGACAAGCCTGCTGTTAGGAGACTGTGAGATAAATCACATGCAGCAGAATGCTTTCTTGAACAGCCTACAGAGCACAGAAACAGCTTAGGACACTTCCGTGGTTTATGCAATACCTGCTGGCCAGCATTGGATTTCCCGGCCCAAGAATTGTTAAAATCTGAAGGAGGACAGCTAGAGAGATGACTTAGTGGATAAAGATGTTTACTACCAACCCAATGACCTGCATTCCATCCCTAGGGCCAAATAGTGGAAGGAGAGGACCAACTCTGGAAAGCCATCCTATGGCCTTATCACTAACACTGTGGCATGCACCAATATGTTTGTGCACACACACTATGTAAAATCTAATAAAACAAAACTGGGTGTACCTACAGAGAATTATCCATTTTTAATTTTGCCAAGTAAGTACATAAAATCCTCACAACTTTCACTTGCTATTTTATTTTTTAAGGTAAGTATATTTATTTTTTGATTAAATTAATTTTTTAGTGGGCACAACACATAAACTATCTGCTTTTCTTTTTGTCTTCCAGCAGTGAGGGTCAAACGCAGGGCCTCTCATATGCTAGGCAACCATACTAAACCACTCTCAGCCCCACCATCTGCTATTTCAATTACCTAGAGGGTTAAAAAAAGAAAAAAGAAAAGAAAAAAAGCCCTCAGGGTAAAAAGGTCAGTTCCTTCATGTTATTAAAAAGCCAATGACGTTGTCTGTGTTTTTCATTTCACACCAGGCAAGTAAAACCTTTATTCTGAACACTGAGCACCGATCCTCTGCTAGTGTTTGCAATCACTGAGATGACTTAGCTCCGAAAAATGGTGGAAAACTTGTCTCACGCTGTGATCAGTCATGGCTGTCTGGAAGAGCAAGCAAGTGAAATACCAGCTCCAACACCTTCCCTAGACGAAGACGGAGAAGGTTCTTAAGAGAAAGAACGGCATACAAACACAGAGAGAGACTGAAGTCCAAGTTCCCAGAGGCAGACAATATCATGAAAAATTAAACAGTGAACAAATCCAGCAAAATCTCCCTCTCTCTCTCTCTCTCTCTCTCTCTCTCTCTCTCTCTCTCTCTCACACACACACACACACACACACACACTGTTACATTTATCTTAAACTGAAGGATGTCTTCCCCCAGTCTATATTTTTATCATTTCTATACCCTATTTCCTGTCTTTACTTTTGTTTTGTTTCCTAGCAAAGCTGCTTTTGAAAATTCCCAGGCTTGTCTCTGCTGAACCATGGAGATTTGTCCATCCCTCAGCCAAATAGCTGAGCTGTGAGGGTCCTCTGGGGACCAGGTGTGGTGGCGGTGGAATGAGGAGGGCGTACGGACAGCTGCAGCTGCTGAGGCCTCCCCCCGGTTCTCCCTTACATGGACTGATGAGAAATCCATATGCTGCTAGAGAAAAATGTCAGACTTCTTTCCCAGCTCTCATTTCTGTTCAGTTTCTTAGTCCTTTCTAGGACCAGAATCAACATGAAGCTCTGTGTGCTGCATCGCCAGCAGAGTGCCTCAGGCTCTGAGGAAGAGCCACACTTTTTTTCCCCAAACTCTTGCTTTGGGGATGGCCGTTTCTTGACCTACTGACCAACTGGCTTTGTTTCCATGATATACCCAGGCTGGAAGGGTAGGAAGGGAAAGCTCTGTGACAAGAAGCCATTTCAAGAGAGACTATTCATTCCTCTACAAATACTTAGTGAGTGCCATTCATTCCTATGACCGAGTGCCTAGCAGAAGTAGGTCCCTATGTGGGACACAGAGATAAAAACAGACTTGGCCATCAGCTCTTGCTCCCTGTGGATATAAAGGTGTCAATGTGACAAGGAGAGGGAACAGAGGGGATGGTGACACATGAGATGGTTCCTTAATAAGGCCCAGGGTCAAGAACTGATTCCTAGAGAGTGCTCACTGAGCTGGATCCCAAGGGCCACGGTGGTGGGTCAAGTGAAGAGTGTGGTGTGGCATTACAAGGCCCCAACAAACAGAAAAGCCCAGCAAAACATGAAGACAAAAATGTGGGTGATCTCAAGAGTCACCACTGGAAGGCACAGAGTGCTGGGGGGCCGTGAGAGAACAAATGGCGCTGGAGAGGCAGGGCAGGACAGGGCACAAAGGGCTTCCATCTCCAAGACCCAAGGCACTGCACCCTGTCCTGCCCATCTGTGGATTCTAGTAAGCGCAATCTAGCCAGCTCTGTGCCCAGGGACACTTATCAAGGTCTGAGTAGTGGGGGATGTTGCTGGCGTTTCCTAGGAAGAGGCAAGGCATACTGGTTAACACAAGAGCCAGCCTGGATGTCAACAGTATGGAACTTGAGAAGCCCAAGAGAAGAGGATGGGGAGTTACCCAAGATTTAAGGAGGACTAATGAGATCCTATTTATATTTTGGGACGATCTATGTGTACAATATGGAGAATATGATCATAGTCAAGAAAAGAGGCACAAAAATCAGTTGAGAGACTTGTGCTGGGGGATATGAAGCCCTACAAAAGTGACAGCAGAGACAGAGAAGAAAGTTTCGAGAAATCTTTGAAATGTGAGGCTGGGGCTGTAGCTCTGTCTAGTGCTTGCTCCTCCATCTTTTTTTCTTTTTGTCAGAGCTGAGGACCGAACCCAGGGCCTTGTGCTTGCTAGGCAAGCACTCTACCACTGAGCTAAATCCCCAGCCCCCACCCCCACCCCACTCCTCCATCTTTAACATGTAAAATCAACATGGCTACTAATGGACCAAATACAAAAGTGAACAGTGGCAGCACAGCCCCCCAGAAAAGGTAATGAAAGCCGAAGCATATATGAAAACCATTATGTATGAGGTTTGGAGACATATTAAGTATGGGATGTTTGTAGGTTATCAAGAATGGAAGTATCCAGCTGACTATATGGACATAGAGATCAGGAAAAAACTAGGCTAAAAAACAATCGGGGGGGGGGGGGGGGGGGGTTGGGGATTTAGCTCAGTGGTAGAGTGCTTGCCTAGAGAGCACAAGGCCCTGGGTTCGATCCTCAGCTCCAGAAAACAAACAAACAAACAAACCAATCTGGGAACTATCTATATATAGGCAGCATATGAAGCCATGGGACTGGCCAAAATCACTCTAGGAACAGTGTACACTAGGAGGAAAATTCCCAACCTTGGCAGCCACAGCCGGGTGGGGAAGAGCCCCTGGCTCAGCCCCTGGCTCAGCCCCTGGCTGAGGCCAAAGAAGGAGAATTATGGAAATTACAGAAGGAAAGTTACAAGGAGGAGGAAGCAGGCAACAAGGAACCAAGTTGTCAAAGCCCAGAACAAGAGGCCAAGCAAGAGCAGGCCAGCAAGGACCCAGGTCAGTTAGCAGAGCAGAAAGGTGAGTCTGGACTCACAGATCAGGACCTGTTGATGGGCCGGCAGGAGGGAAGCAGTCACAGGAGTACCTGGGGCAGAAGCAAAAACAAGAGTTCAGATGGATGGAGGATGGGGAGACAGACAGACGGTCTTTTGTTTCTCTCCAGAGTTGCCAAGGTGAACTCTCTCCTTCCTCTTCCTCCCTCTCTCTCTTCCTCTCCCCTCTGTGGTACTCTTTATGTATTTTTTTTCTGGGGGTGGGAGAAGAGAACGGAGAGATTTGAGGATGTTTACAGATGAATGGGCAGAGGCCCAGAGCCCAGGTGGAAGGGACAGCTTTTGATACATATTTAAAATAAAGATTAAAAAAGAAAATCTATGGTCATAATAGAGCTCATAATGAGAGTGCAGGAAGTTGAGAAAGCTCATGTTTATAAATTATTACAGGCTTTTTGGAAATAACCAAATATGTCAAAGACCCTTCAAGGGGCCCATTGCTAGAGGGGCACTATCTTAGTCATTTTCCTGTTGTCGTGACATACACCAGGACAAAAAGCAACCCGGAGAGGAAAGGGGTCATTTAGCTACATGTTCTGATTAAAGTCCATCTTGGAACAGGGGCTCCACCTTGTACATCTCTCAGTATCTGTTATAACCCTGTGCTAACAGAGGAGCAGGAAGCGCCTGCCAAATACACTGAAGCTGGGCACGGGGCACACACCTGCAACCCAGGTCCTTTGAAGGGTTAGACAGGAAGACTTGAGTTCTAGGACAACTTGGATAACTTTGTAAGATCTCAACTCAATACACACACACACACACACACACACACACACACACACACACACACACACTGATCCCATAAGAGTAGCTCAACATTCGAGACTCTTAGCAGTCTAAAAAAAAAGACTGCTCAGACGTTGGGTTGAGAAGACAGACTCATGGAAGAATGGGTACTAGATAATAAGAGGATGGAAAAAGTATTCCAAGTGGAAATAAATTCTAATAGCAAAGCCATTTTAAGGGTACGTTTGAAAAACCAATTGTTCTATTGGCCGAAGAAAGTTGACAATCAGCAGAATGGTGGCCGCCACTTTCATGTAGTGAGCATGTCCCATGTTGTTTGACACCTGACTGAGCATTTTCCCTACTTTGTCTCATTTCACCATCAGCCACGGGACCTGAACTCCTGCCAGGGTTTCCACAGGAGCTCACTGCTAAGTTTCCAGGAATCTCATGAAGCTCTGGAAAAGTCTATGTATGTACATTTCCTCTGCCAGGGGCCTGAGTTTCCACCACATTTCCATAGGCTTGCGTAACCCCCATAGGCTGCAGAATCCTGGGCTAATAACGCTGGGCCTGGAGAGTGAGACTTCAAATGGGGAAGCCTGACTACAGATCAGGAGTGAGGACTAGCCCTTGTCAACATGGCACAAGGTAAGACACTGAGATGGGAGCCATACAATCACAACGGTGTTTTAGCGGTCCTCTACAAAGCAACAGATGACGCAAAGTAGACACAGCTTTGTGGAGATGTGACTGTTGGAGAAGGACGAATGAGAAGTCCGCAGCGGGATTTTTCTGAAGAAAAATGACATCAAAACAACCAAGAGCAGCGAAATGTCTGCACCACAGGAGCTTTTCTGATTTCCATCTCTCCAAACAGGACCCACATGCTGTCTGCACACTTGCATTTCTTTTTAAAGACACTGAACCTCCCTACTTTTATGTTGACAAATGAGGGGAGTGAAGACTGGTCTTAAAGTAATCTCACATTAAAATAGGTTTTTCAAAGAGGAACATTTTTTGGGTCCTTTCCTTTTTTTCTCTATATTTTATTTATTTATTAAAATTTTTTTTCCATTTTACATACCAACCCCAGTTCCCCCTCCCTCCCTTTCTCCCACCTCCTCACCTCCCTCCCACTCTGCTCCCATCCACTCCTCAGAGTGGGTAAGGCCTCCCATGGCAGTCAACAAAGTCTGACATACCAAGTTGAAGGAGAGCCTAGCCCCTCCCATTGTATCAAGGCTGGGCAAGGTATCCCACCACAGGGAATGGGCTCCAAACAGCCAGTTCATGCACCTGGGATAAGTCCTTGTCCTGCTGCCAGGGACCCCACAAACAGATCAAGTCACATAGCTGTCACCCACATTCAGGAGGCCTAGTTCGGTCCTATGCAGGTTCCTGGGCTGTCAGTCCAGAATCAGTGAGCTCCATCCAAGAGGAACTTGTAAAATGGATATTTTAATTGCTCTCATTATGTTAAAATCAAACAGTCATATTGGGCCAAGACTCCAGGAACAGCAATACCTGCTTTCTCAGTAGCTACTGTAGCAGTAGCGGACTGTATTTTTCAAGACAAAGTCACAATTTCCCACCCCATTGGACTGTGGATTTACAATCTGCTGTCTGAGGCAGGAGGCCTGTGACTTCCTCGTCTCCAGACTCCAGTGAGCCTGGGAAATGACTTCCTTGGCTGTATGTAAAAGGCAGTACAGCTTCTACCTGGTTCTCTTGGGTCACTTGCTCTTAGAACTCAGCTACCAAGTGTGGGGAAAGTCCAGGCCACATGAAAAATGACATTTGTAGGAGATTATTAGCTCCAACAAACAGACAGCATCAGTGGACGTATATGTACGTGGAGTTTCTGAAAATACTCTAGCTTCAGGCTTTCTGCAAAATCACATGAGCTTTCATGAGATAACCATCTAGCAGAGCTAAGAGCCAGAAGAAAGAACAACAGAAGGGCTCCTGTGAAGCCACTAAATAAGGTATTATTATTCCTACCAAATCATCATAGAACTCTTATTTCTTCTGCTAAGTTTCTTGGGTCTAACCATGGCAAGAGTACACTGCCTGAACTTTACTCTGTAATCCACGACAATGACTGCTGTCTCACCATGTCTACCGTGACTGCAGTTCTCATGCCAGCTACTGAATGTCGAAAATCTACTTGCCAAATATAATAGATATTTCCCCTTAAACTTCTGGATCCCTTTATATCACGATAGAATATAATTTTTTTAAAAACACACTTGTTTCTACTGCAATTGGCTTCAGTAATCTCTCTCTCCTCTGACATTCCATTGATACATGACTCATTCCTGTCAGCCCCCTAATTACTGTGTTTCTCAGGATTCCACCTCCTCAATCAATAGACTCTCTGTGAGTCAAGACTTAGACTTATTTCCTTGTATAGGCTTCTAATCTCCAAATGGTGGACTTTCACCCCTGACTTCGTCTTCCAGCTTTAGACTGATAGTCATCTGTTCAGAAGTATCTGGGACTGACTATGTCTGACAATGTCACTACAGAGGAGTTCGGGCCCCTAGCTTAGGTTCTTGCAAGCATGTGAGGAAAACAAGTCAATAAAATCATTGTAGATGATGATAAACTGGAACAGAGAACAGACTGAATGGATGCATCCAATTCCACCTCCTCCCAAAACCTCAGTAAGACGTCATTAAACAGTATTTTAGGGCCATAAACAATGCCAAATCCAGAGAGCGTGGGAGAGATGACAGCATGGAGCACTGGAGTCCTCAAACCCACAGAGAAGCTGGTGATTGAGAAGGAGAGCCCTAGGGAATAAGGAATTACATGGCTGGCAGAGGAATAAGCCATACATCACTAGATATCAACAAGTGAAATGACTTGATTGACTTAGGACAGCTGAAGAAGACAGAGCGCCAGGGAAAGCCAAGAAGCATCCCCCACAACGGGATTGAAAGGAGTGGCTGAATAAGGCCTGAGGAAAGCTCTATGGAGCTGGCTTTCCAGATCACACCCCCACACATACACACCACTGCACGAGGCAATTATCCCTTGCCCATCTTGGTAAATGTCACCATCTGTAGCTCACCATCAGAAGCCTCTTCTTAATAAAAAACAAAAACCTCAGTATCTCAATCACAATGTAAAATCTGCTAGGTAGAAACATAAATCGACACCCGAGGGAATTCTGAGAACATCTTACCTCGTCTAACAGTATCAGTGTCCTTATGAAAAGAGATTACCAGTGGCTGGGGAGTCCGCTCAATTGGTAAAGTGCATGCCATGCAAGCAGGCAGACTTCAAGCTCCAGGCCCTACCACTCACATACGAAGCTGGGCATGATGGTATGTATCTGTAGCCCCAGCGGTGGGAGACATAGGCAGCAGAATGGGGACAAGCAGATTCCTGGAGGTCACTAATCAGCAGAGCTTAACCCAAGAACTCCAGGTTAGGTGAGAGACTCTGCCTCAAAAACTAAACAGCAGAGGAAGACACTACATGTCCACTTTTGACCACATGTGCACAGGAACAAACATGTACACATACATCTACATCCACAAAGAAACTTCTCTATCTCTCTCGATAGGGTCTCACTATATAGCCTGTCCTGGTACTCACTATGTGGACCAGGCTGGCCTTGAACTCACAGAGATGTCCTTGCCTGTGCCTCCTGAGTGTTGGGTATTAAAGGCATGTGCCACTATGCCCAGCTTCACAAATAAACTTTTAAAAACACAAGATAAATTTTTAAAAAGAGATACCAGTGAATTCCCCCCTTTTTCACATCCACTGTGGGACATCATAAGAAGTAGCTACCTTGAGTGAAGGCAGTCCTCACCAGAAATGGAATCAGCTGGCACCCAGAGCTTCAAGACAAATTGTTAAGTGGGGGAAAAAAGCAAGTCAAAACACCATATGTATAATACAACATTTATGTAAAATAAAATTACAATATAAATTTCTCCTTGCCACCCAACATAAATTTTTCAGTAAAATGTATAGAGAAAAATGATAATTATAAAAAAATTATAGTGATAGTGATGTAGGAAATTTTTCTACATTATAAAGTAGAATAAAAATAAAATTTGGGCCAGGCGGTGGTGGCGCATGCCTTTAATCCCAACACTCGGGAGGCAGAGCCTGGGGGATCTCTGTGAGTTCGAGGCCAGCCTGGACTACCAAGTGAGTTCCAGGAAAGCTACCCAGAGAAACCCTGTCTCGAAAAATAAATAAATAAACAAACAAACAAATAAATAAATAAATAAATAAATTTGGTAGTAACAACTACAAACAGTGACAAGGATATAGACACATTATTCATAAGAAGTACAGAGTCAAAGTAAAGGCATACGGAAACCCCAGGAAAACAACAAGGAGTGAGGAGTTTAAATCCTAGTTATTACCTGCTGCCCACAAACAAAAGGGAACGAGAGGCTCAAGTGTTACCGCAGGAAGCCCAGTGGAGAAGGCACACCTGTGATGCGAGCTCTCCAGAGGCTGAGGCAGGAGGATTAGGTGAGTTCAAGGTCTGTCCAGGCTCCAGTGTGAAACCCTATCTTAAAAAAAACGAAAGGAACGAAAGGAACGAAAGGAAGGAAGGAAGGAAGGAAGGAAGGAAGGAAGGAAAGAAAGAAAGAAAGAAAGAAAGAAAGAAAGAAAGAAAGAAAGAAAGAAAGAAAGAAAGAAAGGGGGATGCTGGAGAGATGGCTCAGAGGTTAAGAGCACTGGCTGTTCTTCCAGAGGGCCTGGGTTCAATTCCCAGCAACCACATGGTGGCTCACAACTGTCCATAACTCCAGTTCAGGAGAGCTGATGCAGACACACATGGAAGCAAAACACCAACGTGTGTAAAATGAGAATAAATAAATCTTTAAAATCAGTTAAAAAATCAGAGCTCCTTAAACAAAAGAAAGAAAGAAAATGAGAAGACACAAAGATATTTTGCTGAAGTTGTCTAGATGACAGATAATCACATAATGGTAGAAAAGATTGCAAATTTGTGTCCATTCAGGAGATACACATGAAAACCACGGTGAGGGTTGGTGAGATGACCCAGTGGGTAAAGGCACTCCCTACCAAGCCTGGCAACCCACATGGTGGAAGCAAAACCCAACATCTGCAAGTTGTTCTCTGACCTCCACACACAACCCATAATACCCTCCCACACAAACACCCCCCCACACAAACCATAATACCCTCCCACACAAACACCCCCCCACACAACCCATAATACCCTCCCACACAACACCCCCCCACACACAACCCATAATACCCTCCCACACAACACCCCCCCACACACAACCCATAATACCCTCCCACACAACACCCCCCCACACACAACCCATAATACCCTCCCACACAACACCCCCCCACACACACCCATAATACCCTCCCACACAACACCCCCCACACACAACCCATAATACCCTCCCACACAACACCCCCCACACACAACCCATAATACCCTCCCACACAACACCCCCCACACACAACCCATAATACCCTCCCACAAAAAAACCCCCACAACACCCCCCCACACAACCCATAATACCCTCCCACACAACACCCCCACACACACAACCCATAATACCCTCCCACACAACACCCCCCCACACACAACCCATAATACCCTCCCACACAACACCCCCACACACACAACCCATAATACCCTCCCACACAACACCCCCCACACACAACCCATAATACCCTCCCACACAACACCCCCCCACACACAACCCATAATACCCTCCCACACAACACCCCCCCACACACAACCCATAATACCCTCCCACACAAACACCCCCCACACACAACCCATAATACCCTCCCACACAACACCCCACACACACAACCCATAATACC
This sequence comes from Onychomys torridus, assembly GCF_903995425.1. Classification (NCBI taxonomy): domain Eukaryota; kingdom Metazoa; phylum Chordata; class Mammalia; order Rodentia; family Cricetidae; genus Onychomys; species Onychomys torridus. The sequence goes on along the minus strand of NC_050445.1, from coordinate 39,469,708 downwards.
CTCCCACACAACACCCCCCACACACAACCCATAATACCCTCCCACACAACACCCCCACACACACAACCCATAATACCCTCCCACACAACACCCCCACACACACAACCCATAATACCCTCCCACACAAACACCCCCACACACAACCCATAATACCCTCCCACAAAAAAACCCCCACAACACCCCCCCCACACAACCCATAATACCCTCCCACACAACACCCACACACACACAACCCATAATACCCTCCCACACAACACCCCCCACACACAACCCATAATACCCTCCCACACAACACCCCCCACACACAACCCATAATACCCTCCCACACAAACACCCCCCACACACAACCCATAATACCCTCCCACAAAAAAACCCCCACAACACCCCCCCACACAACCCATAATACCCTCCCACACAACACCCCCACACACACAACCCATAATACCCTCCCACACAACACCCCCCCCACACAACCCATAATACCCTCCCACACAACACCCCCACACACACAACCCATAATACCCTCCCACACAACACCCCCCACACACAACCCATAATACCCTCCCACACAACACCCCCCCACACACAACCCATAATACCCTCCCACACAACACCCCCACACACACAACCCATAATACCCTCCCACACAAACACCCCCCACAACACCCCCCCCACACACAAATAATCGGTTTTTCAATCCCACAATGAAATAACACCATGTACCTATTCAGAGCAGCTGTAGTGACATTGACAATATCAGATGTTAACAACATTTTGCAAAATCTAAAATTCTCATACACTATTAACAGGAATGAAAAACAATACAGCCTCTCTGGAAAATTGTATGGTGGTTTCTAGTAAAACTAAGCATATGCTTACCATACAACTCATCCACTGTCCTCCTGGATAGGTACCTACCTATCTTACAGAAATGAAAGTTAATGTCCACACAAAAAGGTGTACCCAACGACTAGTATCTTTATTTCTAGTAGTCCCAAACTGAAAGCAAGCAGAATGCTTTACACTGAGTGAGCTAATGAGTAAGTGACTAACTGTATATCCACATAACAGAAACCAGCCAGTACTAAGGAGTCAACTGCATGCATCACCTGGATGTGTCTTATCTTGAGTAGGAAAAACAGCCATCTGAAAGGTCATCTACTGGGTGATTCTGTTCATATACCATTCTTAAGATGGCAGAACTACAGAGATGGACGCCATATTTGTGGCTGCCAGGGATAAGGGCAGTAAGAGAGGAAATGGGTGTGTTGGGAGAGGTACCACGAGGGAGCTATTGTAGTGATGAAATTCTTTACTCTGACTGTAACTCTACACGTATATAAATCTGGATTATATTAAACCTACATATATGAGGAGATGGCCTAGAACTATGCACAAATTGTACAAGCTTTAATGAATCCTAGTTCTGATGTGTACTGTGGAAACTGAGTGAAAGGCACACAGACCTCTCTTACGATTTTAGCACCTTTCTGCAAGGTTTTTTTTAAGGGACATCAGCGTGAAAAGCAGCTCTTAAAAGTTAAAATGATAGGGTCTGAGAGATATCTCAGTCAGTAAAGTGATGGCTGGCCAAGCATGAGGATCTGACTTCAAGTCCCAGAATGAATGTGAAAACCTGGGATGATATGCCTGGAATTCCAGTGCTAAGGAGGCAGAGACAGGTGGATCCCCTGGGTGTGCTGCCCAGCCAGCCTGGCTCATTGCTAAGTCCCAAGTCAGTGAGAGACTTTGCCACAAAAAAAGAAAGAAAGAAAGAGAGAGAGAGAGAGAGAGAGAGAGAGAGAGAGAGAGAGAGAAAGAAACAAGGTGCATAGCATCTGAGGAAGTACCTGAGGTTGCTGACCTACATATATGCACACATACACACACATGACCCCCCACATTCCCACACATATGAATACACACACATCCATACCCATGACCTCCCCATATACCCATACATATGAACACACACATATCCATACCCATGACCCCCCCATATACACACACATATGCACACACACACATATCCATACACATGACCCCCCATATACACACACATATGAACACACACATATCCATACACATGACCCCCCATATACACACACATATCCATACACATGATCCCCCTCATATACCCACACACACATATGAATACTCTTCTCTCTCTCTCTCTCTCTCTCTCTCTCTCTCTCTCTCTCAAACACACACACACACACACACACACACACACACAGAGCACAGATTACAACCAATATAAGAATTAGACAGGAAGTAAAAGTGAAAAAACCAGAACCAGTTACATGGGTCTAATATCAAAATAATGAATCTAAGAAAGAAGGTGGAGGAAATGAAGTCAACAATAAAATAACTCAAGATACAAGTTTCTGGTGTTTACCAATGTGAGTGAAAACAGACCATAGCAAGGCATCTTTTTGTGAAATGTCATCAACACCGGGGACAAAATGAAGCTTCCTGAAAGGAAAAAACAGTCACAAAGCAGCAGGATGGCTTTGGATTTTCCTACAGAAACCCTGGCTGCTGGGCCACTGAGCAATGCTTTCAAGATGGTGATGTTTTCCAACCAAGAATTCGAGCCTCAGCCACACTCTCAAGGGAAAAAGCGAATCTAGAATAAAAAGTTTTAGGTATGTCTTACATTTTAGGTACAAAAACACTTCTGTATTCCTTCTCAAGAATTCCTGGAAACTCTCCTCCACTCAAAGACGGCAGTAAACACAGCAATTGTGTGCACCTTCCTCCTCTAATATACTCTTCCTCCGGGACCCTCGTTTCCTTCATGAGAATCAATGAGTGGTCCCAGCTGGGAGCCCCAGCCATACCTCACAACGCCATCTCTCAAGGGTGCTCATGCCCCACAGAGTGCTTTACACCTAATATTTCTTCTTCATTCTATCCTTCCTTCCTAACCCCACTTTAGACGTTCATCAGCAGTCACCTAATCAGTCTCTCTGCTTCTTGCCTTGGCCTTCTCAACTCCATCCTCCAGTGTGGCTGGAATTGTGCCTAAGATGCAAATCTGACCACACTACTGAAACATCTTAAAAGCTTCTTGAGTTCTGACCAACAGGCTGGAGAAATACGGTGTCGCTCTACAACTCCCTCTCCCAACCCATCATAGGCATCTACTATTCATATTATTTTAGTTGACAAAACATTTTAACTTAGTGCTGATATGCACACACTGTGGAATTATTAAATCAAACATAGCCCTCACTTCACATTTTGTGACGAAAGCTTTGGAACGTTCTCTTAGCTAATCTCAAATATACATTAATTTTAGCCATCCTGCTGTGCAATACATCTCCAACTTTTAGTTCTAACAAACTTGCTATCCTGTGACCAGCATCTGTGCCCTCTTTGTACCTCCATCCCCAACTTCTGGCGAATTCTATTCCACTTTCTTCTTCCATGAGTCGGACTTTATATTCCAAATGTAAGTGACACTGTGCAGTACTTACACATTACTATCAAGGCTGGGTGGGGGTGGCGAATGCCTTTGATACCAGCGCTCAAGAGTCAGGGGCAGGCATGGATCTCTGTGAGATTGAGGCCAGCCTGGTCTACAGAGTGAGTTCCACAACAGCCAGGGCTACATGGGAGACCTTGTCTCAAAAAACCCAAAACATAAAATAATAGACATTACTATCATGGCGCTCCAATGCACACGCTACACAGTTCCCTCAAACACCAGACGTTCACCAAGAAGTGAAAGACCTACAGCTGGTGTTTGATATGAAGGCACAGAAGGCCCCTCTCACCTTGCCCCTTGCCTCCGAAGATTCCAACAGGGGCTTGGTGTCTCCTTGGCTCTGCTCTGCCTAGCATGCTCTTCACATGACCAGTGAATGGCCCTGATGTGTTGGGGCCCTTCCAGCTCCAGAACCTCCCTCCTTCTCTCAGCTGAGTTCTCTCTCTCCTCTTGCATTTACTCTCGTTGTACTCAACTCTGGTGTGCACGTTGCCATCACCAGACTGAACTCACAAAGGGTGGGACTTTGTTGCTCTCTCCGTGGGCCTGGAACTTGTTTGCCGAGGGTCAAATAACACTGGGTGACTGCAGGAAGTCAAAGATACAAGAGGAAGGGTCCCATTGGGCTCCCTGGGCAAGGGCTTGGTCTGCTTGTACCCCGACCCTCAGAAGGGATGCCCCTCCATCTCCTTGCACGTTTTTGGAGGTCTTGTATTTGCACTGGGTTTGCAAGTGGCACTGCTAGGCTGGGAACTCTTGGAAGGCAGGGGCTGTGTCTTTATGTACTTGGCTCCTCCAACCCTCGGAGCACTGGTGTCAGGTCAGCATGGGGGAGCGCACGCCCATCACCACGGGCGCCTTCGGAAGCAGAGCCCAGGCCTGCCCCGCCCCGGGCCCTGCGCCCGGCCCCCACCTCACGCCGGCTCCTTCCCGCCTTCCAGGCGGCGGAAGTGGCCGGCTGTTGGTCCCTGCCCACGTGGCGCCCTTTCCGGTGCGCCCGCCCCCTCCGGCTCTCGGGTCCGGACCTGGCCCTCACCTCAGGATTCCCAATGTGCCTCCGGGCAGACATATTTGCTCCAACCGACCACGCTCGGGGTTCTAGCCTCACGTCTCGCTACTAATCTAGCTTCCCACCCCCCACAGCCCGCTCCGCCGCCTCCCTGTAACCTCGCTTCCGATTGGCCTGGCTGTCCACGCCAGCCAATGGAAGCTCCGTTTACTGCTTCGGCGGGGCGAGGGAGAGCGAGAAGCGGCTCAATGGTTGCCAAGGGCAACGCGGGACGCCCGCTAGCGCCGAGCTGGGGCCTGTGGGCCGGCTCCAGCCTGAACGCGGGAAGAAGGGCGCGTGGGTGGGAGCTGGGGGGAGGGGAGAGAAGGGGAAGGCTGCGGCGGCGCGGAAGTGATGCGAGGGCCCAACCTCAGGCCAAAAGGAGAACACCAATTCAGCCCGGGTCGCCCCTAGCCCTCTAACCAAACCAGTGGCCATTCTAACCGAACATAGGGGCTCCTTCTTCCACGACAGAGGACATAATGTGGGCCATGGTTGCTCAGCTGGAACGAGTACATGGTTTATTATTTTCAGGTTAAAGTTATTATGCAAATTATGCAAAATAACATGAGTAAACACAGTAATTATTGTTGCTTTAAAAGCTTTTAGTCTAACTAGAGAACGGCAGCCTTAATTGCAAAGAGCACACACCGTTCAGTGGCTCATCATTCATTTAACAAGTATTTAATAAGCACCTTGTGAGGAAAGCTGCAGTACGTTTTGTGGAGGATGGGAGCGATGACTAAAACCCAATCCCGTTGTCATGGAAACCATTGTGACTCCTGCCACCAACCACCACCTGTTCTCATTCCAGATCTGAAAATTAAGTCCCAGCACCTTTACAAAACAATTACCCACACAGTTTGACTCGGCTCCTAAATGTCCCACCAAATCCATCAAAATTAGTATTTCCTTTTACAGGGAGGGAACAGCACAGTAGCCCTTTGTCCTTTGCTCTAAGTCGTTTTCCCAGCAATAGGGAAGGGTTCCATTGGGTTGTTCATACTGGCTAGCTGTGTGAATAATAACATCCACGTGAACCACAGCAGGGGCTGTGCAGATGACCCATTCAACAACATGGTCTCCTGTACTCCGGTCTTGCTAGCTGCTTCAGGAACCTACTCTTAGGGCCATACCTCGGATCAAGTCATTCAGACAGGCTGGACCTCCAGGATCTTGGACTGTCGTCATAGCTGGCCCTATGCTCTAACCTCCCAAGCTTTCTCTTAACCTCCTTTACCATTCTAGTCCTTTAACTCTTCTCATATTCCCGCTCCCTACCATTCTACTAGAATGAAAGATGCGGGCTGCAACAAATTAGTAGGGAGTAGGTAGGAGAATATTTATCAGATCTTTGCATAGGAAGCAGAAGCCTCTAGACATATATTTAGAGTGTGTGCTTACCCGTGCAGCTTAGAGTTGGAGTGGCCATAGGAATTATGGGTAGAAAAATGAGAAAGGGGCAGGTGATGTGGATAAAGGTCCTGACTGCCAAAGTGAATGACCCGAGGTCAATCCCTGGAACCTACATGGTAGAAGGAGAGGTGCTGTGGGATGTTCTGTATGTCAAATGTGTTGCTCTGATTGGGTAAAATAAATAAAGTGCCAGTTGCCAGGCAGAAAGGATAGGGTAGGTGGGACAAGGAGGAGGAGAATTCTGGGAAGTAAAGGCTGGAGCAGGGAGATTCCGCCAGCCACCACCATGACAAGAAAGAGATAAGGTACTGGTAAGCCACAAGCCACTTGGCAAAGTATAGATTAATAGAAATGGGTTAATTTAAGATAAAAGAAGTAGATAATAAGAAGCCTGCCACGGCCATACAGTTTATAAGTAATGTAAGTCTCTGTGTGTTTACTTGGTTGGGTCTGAGCGACTGTGGGACTGGCGGGTGAGAGAGATTTGTCCTGACTGTGGGCCAGGCAGGAAAACTCCAACTACAGAGAGGCCCAACTACTTGCAAGTTGTCCTGTGACTTCCACACATGTGCACACACACATGCAGACTCACAGAATAAGTGAATATGAAAACAAAAAGAAAAAGAGAGAGGAATAAGGGACCAAGACAAGAGGTGGGGAGAGAAGGAAGAAAGGAGAAACTTCAATACATCTTTAGGTGATGTTATAGTTATACATGTGATGGGATAGGCAGGGTGATGCACTGGAATGTATCAAGGGTAGCTGTAAATCTTTAAACTTGGAAATCAAGTAAATGGGTGATAATGCATTAATAAAGTTACAGAACAGCAATCAAGTATCTCAAGAATAGAAAATGTAATGCCCAGCATACATTCAACTTCTGTTCTTCAGTGCTGGAGTTCACTTCTTTGTAAGACTGTTAATTCTTGTTCTAGTGGGTATGGAAATATCAGGTTTACTGACCATTGTGGCCACTATGTTTATCAAAAGAGCAGTGTATAAGACATAGAAAGGTTATGGAAGTGTGGATTCTTCAATATGATGTTGCCTTGTGACAGGGGTGGAGTAATTTAAACACACAATCCTTCTCCATCCCCTGGATTTTGATCAGAAGAACCCAAAGGCCACCTTCAAGGGACTCTGCTCAGGAAGAGCCACCCTTGCTTTCAAAGTACGCCTCCACAGATTCCATGGCAGTGTCAAGCTACAAACCAAAAGGCTTTTCTCATCAAGATCCCTTTCAGATCCTGCTTGTGTCAAAAGTGGACCAAAATTAAAGAGAGGTGTTTACTCTCCAAATGAAAAGTAGCTAAATTCTATCAAGTGATAACCCATGGGGGGAAAAATGTTCAATAAACATAGTAAGATGTATCTAACAAGGCCAAGAGCTAAGTCTCATTTTTCAACTAACAGAAGATACTTTTAATTTTTAGAATGTTAGCTATATGGTGCCTAGTGATTCATGAAATAAACACCTTCAGATACAACTAGTGTGCATAAAAAGAGGTGTGACCTATTGAAGAGTAATTTATAATGGCTACAGAGAAGTCCTCAATTCTTTTTTGTTTTGTTTTGTTTTTTTTTTGTTTGTTTGTTTGTTTCGTTTTTGAGACAGAATTTCTCTGCCCTGGTTTTCCTGGAACTTGCTCTGTAGACCAGGCTGTCTCAAACTCAGAGATCTGCCTGCCTCTGCCTCCTGAGTGCTGGGATAAAAGGTGTACACCACTGGCTAGAAATCCTCAAATCTTAATACACTAAGAATTTCTAGGGAAATAATCAGAGCAATGTACGGCGATGGCACAAGTCAATGTTAACTGGAAAAATGGAACCAACTTAATTGGTCAAGTTCAAAATGATAGGCCGGGCAGTGGTGATGCATACCTTTAATCCCAGCACTTGGGAGGCAAAGGCAGGTGATCTCTGTGAGTTCAAGGCCAGCCTGGGCTACAGAATGAGATCCAGGAAAGGTGCAAAGCTACACAGAGAAACCCTGTCTCGAAACAACAACACCAGCAACAACAATAACAACAAAAATGATAAAAATATATGATGGCATCCTCATAAAAGATATTTTTATAAAACCATTAAAAATTATATTTCAAGGACTAATTGGGACAATGGAGAACTAACTACTCCTGATGCAGTAAATGAGAAGAACACTGGGAAAATTCTTATTTAATATGATCCTGATATATATGGGGGGAAAATACAGGTATCCACAGAGAAAAGAATGGAGAAAAATTAATAAAAGCTATGTTCAGATTACAGAATATAGACATTTTGTGAGTTTCACATTTTCTTTAGTGACTCTGAACTCATTCCATACTTTAAAAATCACATTCTTCCCCTAAGAAACAAAACTCGTGATGTTGGCTGCGTCCTGAAAGCTGTCTGTGGCTTTTGTCTGAGCTGATTTAGACCAGAACAGAATTCTGAGTAATTCCCCTATGTGAAGTGTTGTAGTTCTTGGCAGTAAAAGACTCTCCAGGCACTTGAGTGAGATCCTTGCAATCAGAGTGGTGATTGCTGAGAGGTTCGAGCTTTGTTTGCAAGAGAAGGAGTCCTGATTCTTTTCTTTAGCTGTTCCTACTCCCACTGATTAATCTTATTTTTCTCCGAAGTTAGAAGTGCTCTTGGGAACTTTCATTTGTTTGGCGCCTCCTTTTTAACCCTGTGTGGGCTCCTGAAGCTTTTAGTCTCTGTTGAGGTGGGGGAGGGAGCCATCAGGGAAGGTCAGTGTGGTTGATGGAAAGCTAGTTTGTAGTTTAGGTACCCCTGATTCCACTCAGTCCCCCAGTTCCCCTCTCCAGAACTAAGTGGGCATTTTGGTACCAGCAGGATGATCCTTCCCATGCCTCAAACTCCCTGTCCCTTCCTTCACCCTGAACCCCTCTAATTGTCCAGCTTCACATCCTTCATCCAATTGTTCTCACTACCCTCCCTTGGGTGTCAAGTCTAGTTTCTTGATTAAAGCCCAGATTCCCCACTCCACCAGACCTGTCTCATGATGTTCCTTTTTGGATATGGGCCTTGGCTCCATTTCTTGGCTTCATCTGTTCTCATTTCCTAAATGACATACATGTCCAGATGTTAAGGAAATAGTTCCACCCAGTCTAGTCCGGTCCTGGGATCCTTTCCTGGGTCCCCAGAAACGGAATATAGCTAAAGTAGAGGAACTCTTCCCTGTGGAAGGTTTCTGTAACAGTGGCCACAATTTGGAGCCACTCCATTTGTATAAAATGTGTCCACAGGAAGAACATACTGAATCTGAATGGGACACTGGCCCTTGCCTATACATCTCTGCAGCCAGTCCAAAGAGAGTGACTGATACTCAAGGCTGTAGTCACACACTGCACTGTTGTCTGATGAAACAAACAAATTGACGTTAAATGACATCCTGGTTGATTTGCGTCTGGAGTCCATGTTCCTCTTCTTGTGCAGTTTTACCGCCACCCCTGTGTCTTAGTACATTTTCTGTTCTTATAACAAAATACCAGAGGCCAGACAAGTTACAAAGAATAGAGATTCATTTAAGTCAGAGTTTTAGAGGCTAGGAACCCCAAGAGCCTGGAGCCAGCATCTGCTTGGCCCCTGGTGATGGCTTTCTTGCTGCATCATGACATTGCAGAGGGCATCCCGTGGAGATCTTATTGCTGTGGGAGAATCCCTTTGTATGCTGTGAATATGTATTACTCTATTGGTTAATAAAAAGCTGTTTGGCCTGTAGCAAGGCAGCATAAAGTTAGATGGGACAATCAAACTGAGAACTCAGATGAAGAAGGGCAGAGTTGGGAGAGACACCACCCAGCCACCAAGCAAGCAGGACGTGTAAAAAATGAGGTAACAAGCCATGAACCACATGGCAGAATGTAGATTAATAGAAATGGGTTGGCTTAAATGTATGAGCTAGTGAGTAATAAGCCTGAGCCATCAGCAGAGCATTTATAAGTAATATAACCCTCTGAGTTGTTATTTGGGAATTGGCAGGTGAGACAGGGAATGTCCATTTACTTCTTATTTTCCAGAGAAGGTATTCTATTCATCTATTAATCCATGAGTGAATTATTCTATTCATGAGGACAGAGCTCTTAATGACCCTATTACCCCTCAAATGTCCCAGGTATAAATATATGAATTAGGGGTTAAATTTTTCAACATATGAAATTTGGAAGACACTTTCAAACCCTAGCAGTGGGCCACATGGACTGCCTTGCTGTGACAGAAAGTGGAGGTGATGTTCCCTCCTAGAAGATCTCATACTTGTGATAGAGGCCAGAATGTTAGGGTAATATAAGACATGTTCTGGCCTTTGGCTTGGGGTTTTAAAAAATTATATATATATATATATATATATATATATATATATATATATATATATATGTGTGTGTGTGTGTGTGTGTGTGTGTGTGTGCGTGTGTGTGTGTATACATATATATATATATATATATAAATAATTATATACATACATTTTATTTTATGTGCTTTGGCATTTTGCCTGCGTGCATATCTATGTGGGGGTATCAGATCTTGGAGTTACAGACAGTTGTGAGCTGCCATGTGCATGCTGGGAATTGAATCCTGGTCCTCTGGAAGAGCAGCCAGTGCTCTTCACTGCTTAGTTTGGGATTTTTGTGGAACAATGTTCTGTCACAGACCCAGTACCAAAGGCGCTCTGAAGATCTGCCCTGGGTGAGAATGGGGAAGAGTAGGAGTTCTGAGGTGCTTACTATACCCTGGGCACAGGGAAGGGCCAGTGGGCCTGCATGCCAGGAGAAGTCCAATAAGGACAGGATATGTCAGATGATTTGTCAAAAAAAACACAAGAGCCAGGTGGGGGTGGTGCACGCCTTTAATCCCAGCACTCAGGAGGCAGAGGCAGGTGGTTCTCTGTGAGTTCGAGGCCAGCCTGGTCTACAGAGGGAGTTCCAGGACAGCCAGGGCTGTTCAGAGAAACCCTGTCTCAAAAAACAAAACAACAAAACAAACAAACCCCCACAAGACTCAGGTTTTCCTGTGAAAACTTGAGGCCACTGGTTTGTAACCCCGCCCCTTATCTTCCTTGCCTCTCTTCTTCCCTCCAGATATCATTCTTGTCCACAATTTTTAAACAATCAAGATCACATCCACAGTAAAAACAAAACAAAAACACAGTAACAGGCATTCTGCTTCCATTTAGTATACAAAAGACTGCACGGGAACATCACTGCATTCTAACAAATGGAAAAGTAGCTCGTCTATACAAACCACATTTTCTTGAAGCCTTCAGAGAGATGAGCTCACGTTCATAAGGCAACCACATAACTAACTCCAAAGTCCTGTGGAGTCCCACTCTGCCCATTGGGATGGACAAAAAGGTTCTGCTCATGGAAGTGGGGAAGAAGAAATGGGTTCATGCGCAGAGGCTGGATGTGGGTTAGCAGACCAGGGTGGAATAAATAACGGGGAGCCTGTGGTAGTTAATTCTGTGTGTCAGCTTGGCTGGACCAAGGCACCCAGATGTTTGGTCAAACATTAATGAGGGTGTTTTTGTAAAGTGTTTGAAAAGATGAGATTAATTTTGATTTTGAGCAAAGCAGGTAACCCTGTATGCTGTGTTTGGCTTCATGCAAACAGTTAAAGATCTTAAGAGAAAAAAGACTGACCACCCCCAAGAAGTGAGCCTGCCAGCAGGCTCCCCTTGGACTCCTTCCCTTTGTCTCCAGCCTGCACACCCTCTGCAGACTCCTTTAACTCTTGCTTCTCCTCTCCATCCATACAGAGAAATACTCTTGTAGATAAATGCGTAGAGATATCCACACCCCATTTCTTCTGTTTCTCTAAGAACATTGACCAGGGTACAGACTCTGACACATGAGGACATTTGAATTCTCTTGTGAATCCATGTTCCCTGGTTACTCACAGAAAGACTGGAGCAAGACAAGGTATCCAAGGGCAGCTACCATGGAGGAATAGATTTGCAGGAAGTAATCGGTCACTGCTGGGGACAGGCACAAACATTACCCCATATCCTATGACTCTTTGTAAGTGATAAAACCTCAGACCATCAGGGCAGGGGGCCCCACGAAGCGGGGAAACATCTGGGGCCAGGAAGGAAGCTGGCCTTCCATTCCCAGGAATTCCATAGACATCTGTTGTTTTAGAGAAAGGGTAGAGGCATAAGCTGTTTATGTTGGGGGCAGGATGGGGTGGGTCAAGAAAACTCTCTAGATCTCAAGAATTTGCACCAATATACAGCAGAGATAGAGTGCCAAGGGGAATGGCGATGCCCTCCAAAGTTACCAGGCAGGGTAGAGGGGGACCGAGCAGGCCTCTGGAGATGAATTATCCTTTCCAGAGACTGAGAGGGCCTGGACCAGAGGAATCTAGAACTGCCTTTCTCTTACTGCTGTCTGGTGACAAGCAGAGAGTTGCAGCTTCTATTGTAGATTGGGAGACATGGCTAGAGGGAGGGCTGTGGGTACCAGTGTGCACCCACACTTGGAGTACCAGTATGCAGGTAGGCAGGAATGCCAGAGGTATCCTGCATACTGAAAAAACCTTTCCAGCACCAGGCACAGAGCTGTGAGCCATCTGGTACCCAGGGAAGTGAGGGCAAAACCGGAGCATGAACCAGCTCAGCTACTGACTAAGTTAGCTAGGCCCCCACAAGAGCAGCCCAAGAGAGGAGACAGGCTGCCCACCACCTGTTGTAAACACAAGTTACCTCATTTCAATGCTACTTACATAATGGCTGCGGCTTGGTACCCAATCATACCATAGAAACAAAGAAGAGAGAGAGGGAGACTTACAATCTTTAATAAAGTTCCATCAGACCTGGATTTTACAATAACTGACTAAATACTAAAAGTTCTAGTGAAAAAGGTAGAAAACATATGGATTAACATACAAAGAATCTAGCAAATAGGAAGAAACTATGAAAATTGAAGTATGAGGAATAAAAACAGTGTCAACAGTGAAAAATTTGGGGCCGACAAGATAGCTCAGGGGGTAAAAGACCCTTCCTGCGAAGACTGAGTGTCTGAATTTGGTCCCTCGGGCCCACATGGTAGAAGTGGACTGACCCCTGTCCTCCACACATGTGCCACGGAATGCACAGACACTAAATAAACACTTTAAAAAAAAAACAAAACAACAACAAAAAAAACACGTTGAAAAATTCTCCTAATACCAGACTCAACCTAGCCACAGCTGACGGGAACCAGTTGTTGGTTTTAATGCGGCTGTTACCATTCGAGAAAGGCCATAAGGCACAACAACAAAACCCATTATCAGAGCTTTGTTAGGAGAAGAGAGGGACAAAAGAGAGCGTGACCAGGCCTGTGGAAGACACGTGCAGAGAGAGAAAGAGGGAAGGAGAAGAAGGGGAGGGGTCTGTGACCCACTTCTTATGAATTCGCCTGCACATGCGCATATGGGCTTACAGAGCTGCGCAACGCAGGCACATAGGTTTCGCGGTCGCAAATTACGCAATCTCGTAGCGCACAGATTACATAGGATGTAAGGCCCATTGCTTGGCTACTGAATTGCCCATGTGCGGTCATATAGTTGGGGGAGTGGCCAGGAATTCCAATACCAGTGACCTTGAAGGCAACTATCCAAAATGAAACACAGAGAAAGCCTGGAAAAGGAATACAGGAAAAAAACCAAACCAAACCAAAACAAAACAAACATTAAAAATGCTAGCGGGGTGGGGGGACATGGCTTAGCTGAAAGGGAGCTCTGTGCCTGGACACCTATACTCTCACACTCGAATACACACCATCACACGTAAGCATCATCCATGCACCCACAAGAGTTAATTTCTTTTTTTAAATGTTGGGAAGTCATCAAGAAGACTCGAGCAGGAGAAGACGCCGATGACAAAGATACAGTGGGGACGATTTTGGTTACCTTTTGGAAGGTAACCAAAGCCGAGGGCGGAGAGCTTAACGGTGTAAGCCCAACCAAATGAAAGCAGAAATGAAACCCACCTACCCAGTGTCGACACAAGGGAACGTCAGTGTTGCTCAGAAAGGAAAGAAATACTACACATGGAGAACAAAGATCAGGTCACAGAAAAGGCCTTTTCGGTAACAAAACAAGACAATTACGGGATGTGTTTTAAGTGCAGCAGAGGTCAGGGGAGGTAAATTCCGAATTCTACAATCAGAGTATCCAGTTGTTGCTCAACGATGGTGGCGCACACCTTTAATCCCAGCACTCGGGAGGCAGAGCCAGGTAGATCTCTGTGAGTTCGAGGCCAGCCTGATCTACAGAGCGAGATCCAGGACAGGCTCCAAAACTACACAGAGAAACCCTGTCTCGAAAAACAAAAACAAACAACCCCCCCCCAAAAAAAACCAGAGTATCCATTTGTTTGTCTATTTAAGGGGAGAAGGATAGATTTTGGATTATAGTTTTAGAGATCTTTTTCTGTCCTGGCAAGGCAATTGTATTGGAGCAGGCTCATATCCTAGTGTCAAGGCAAATATTTTTAAAAAACAAAAATAGTTATTCTTCAGACTAAATTTGGGAAATTCATTGGCAATTGTCTTGTATTAAACAAAATATTAAAAGGAGTTCTGTGCCAGAAAAAGCATGATCATAGTGGGAGTCGTGGCAAACACAAAGAACAATGAAAAATTGTTAAACAATGGGAATAATTTTTTTTTAATGAGGATAAATACAAAAGACATTTCTCGTCAATTTTTATTGTCTTGAAAAGAAATTCATTAAGTACAAGTGTTAACAATGTCTTATGTGATTTATAGTGTGCATAACAAAATACTCAAGAGCAGGTAATTTATGAGGAATAGACGCCCTGGGATCTGAAAAGTTCAAAGGCACAGGGCCAGCACCTGCTCAGCACCTGTCGGGGGTTGTCTCCATGTGTCATATGGTAAAACAGGCCAAGAGCACAGAGTCTCTTAATCTCTCATAAAACCACTAGCGCTGTCATGGAGCCCACTCTCATGACCTCATCTAATCCTAATGGCCTCCCAAACGCCCCAACTCCAAATGTTACGAACATATGAATCTGGCTATTGAGTTTCCAAAGGATGGCATTTTAGAGGGTACATTTAAACCACACTAGACTTCAAAACCACTCAGTGATTCTCCACAATGGAGACTCTTTAGGTTCTCTTCCCACCTAGTGGCAGAGGTCAGCTTCTCACCACCCTGAGGACTCTGGTCACTCCACTCCAAAAGACAGCTCTTCCAGCACGCAATGCCACCCCGTGCCTCTAAGTCCTCTGTCTGCACTGTCTTTTGTTTGGTAAGTCTGTCTTCGGATCTTTTAGTTACCTTCTATGCATCCTTTAGGAGAAATATGAAACCGCCTCACTCCGGGAACCTTCCGTGACTGACCTCTGTCGTCATCCCAGACTTTGGGAGATACTCTTTTCAAATGCCACCAACACATGCCTGGAAACAGCCTGGACTATGATAGGTGATTTCTTGATCTGTTTCCTTCAACATTCAACACCCTACTTGACACTCCCTGAAGCCTCATTCTTCACACTTTTGGTGTCTGGGATAAGATAGGTGCTCAATATTTGTCAAGAATGAACTGTTGACAGTTCCTATGAAGACACACAAAAGACTGATACGTGGAAGGCCCCCTCCTTTGTCACCCTGGCCATTCTCAACCTGCTTATCTGCTATCTAGTGTACCAATAATGATGCCTAATGATAAATGATCTCCCGAAGTGATAAATAATATTTTCCTCTGATTGTTAGACCAATGAGACCCACATGTGATACACACACAAATGTCTGCAAATGTCATCCTAAGAAACAGGATGCTGCAGAGCCTGGAACTCTAATCAAGGCATGACGGGATGTGAAGGAGAGCTGTAACCTAATCAATGGCCTTAACAGCTGAAGTAAGAATATGGGAACAGGAGGGGGGTGGTCTATGGGGAACGCTGAAGAGTGGAGCCAAGGAACAAACATTTGTCATTATGTCTCCAGCCCTGTCAAGGGAAAGGGTTGTTTTTGACCGTTAGACACAAGCATGCAGTCCACCCTATATCCCCATGGATGCCACAGAACTCATCCAATTCCCTCCCTTTGTTCTGATTTCATGCTCACAAACAACCTTCTGATTATAATTTGGCTTCCCATGTAGATTTTTCCAACAGGAGAGAATGCGCTGACCAGTCAGCATGAACATCTGGTCCATTTGGCAGGGAGAGTTCTCTTTGTATATGAATGTATTAGTGTTCTGGTTTATATATCAGTCAGTTTATACACCCTGGGGGCTACAGAGGTGCTCATTCTCCCAGCCCTTGCTAAGGCCGTCAACAGGGCCCTGTTCCCCCACTTTTTTTCCCTGCCTCACTCTGTAGGCAGACGACAAAGGGTCTTGAGTGAGTCCCAGCTTCTATTGAGTCAAACTTTTCTTGCTTTGGGCTCACCTCTTCTATGGCAGTGACAAGGGCACACTCCATTCAACCCACTGCTGACGGTCACAGTCTGGGTGTGTCCTCAGGCTTCCCCCCTCTTCAGAAATCTGGTCCCTGCTCAGTTCTTATCTGCCCACACCAGGGTTCTTCACTCACTTTAGTGATGACTTTTGAAGGTTGGGGATTGGAAGGAACATTTTCAGAGAGATGCTTAGCCTTGAGCTGCTCTTTGGTCTTGTATAAATCCAGCTGGTTTTGAATGTAAGGTAATCCTCCTGCCTCAGCTGTCCTCGTGCTTGAAGTTTAGGCTTGACCTACCATGCCCAGTTCCCAGTGCAGATTACCTAGCTCTCTTAGTCCATTTTCCATGATTGTAACAGAATACTGAACATGAAGGAATTTATAGAGAAAAGAGCTGTGTCTCACAATTCTAGAGGCTGTACGCACCTTCTCATCTTCTGCTGAGGGCCACGTGCCGCTTAAGCTCATGATGGAAAGTACAAGGGCGGGTTGCCATGGTGTGTGTGTGTGTGTGTGTGTGTGTGTGTGTGTGTGAGAGAGAGAGAGAGAGAGAGAGAGAGAGAGAGAGAGAGAGAGAGAGGCGCTTTGGGGATGTAGAGATTAAAAAGTGCGTGCAGAGGACAAGAGTTCAGTTCCCAGCACCCACATAAGGTGACTCACAACCATCTGTTATTTCAGCTCTAGAGAATCTGACTTTTTTTAGCCTCTTTGGGTACCCACATATAGAGATACACACACATAAAGAGTTTTACACACACACACACACACACACACACACACACACACTAAAAAAAAACAAGAGAAACAACAATGGAAAGAAAGGGATGGGTGTGGCAGTGCACGCCTTTGATCCTAGCAGAAGAGGCAGAGGCAGGTGGATCTTTGTGAGTTCGAGGCCAGCCTGGGCTACAGAGTGAGTTTCTGAACAGCCAAGGGCTCTGCAGAGAGACCTAGTCTGAGGGGAAAAAAAGTTAAAGGGACCCAGGTTATGATGGCTAGTCTAGTCCTTCAAGAAAAGTACCATCCCTTGAGAAGACCTCTCCGGACCCAAAGACTGCTTGCTATGTCCCACCAACACAGAGAGTCCAGCGGAAGACTAGCCTTTGGATGCAGAAGGAATTATACAATAAGGAAATCCTGGAGCTTTGGTTTTCTTATATTTTCTTTGAAGAAGTATTTACTCAGTATTATTCAATTTGAAGATTAGTTTTTTGTTTTTGTTTTGTTTTGTTTTGTTTTGTTTTTAATAGTTAAAATACTGAGCTGGGCATTAGTGGCACACACCTTTAATCCCAGCACTTCGGAGGCAGAGGCAGGTGGATCTCTGTGAGTTCCAGACCAACCTGGTCTACAGAGTGAGTTCCAGGAAAGGTGCAAAGCTACACAGAGAAACCCTGTCTCAAAAAGCCAAACAAACAAACAAACAAACAAAAAACCTAAATATATCCTGCATATAAAACACTTACTAGATATAGAATTTGCAAATATTTTCTTTTTTCCATTTTTTATTTATTTAAAAAATTTCCCATATTTAAAAAATTTCGATCATATTCATTCCCCTCCTCCAACTTCATGTTCTCTCTGTCTCCTTCTCAAAAACAAGACAAAACAAACAACAAAAATAAAAGCCATTGAGTTTTGTGTTGGCCAACTAACTCCTCCTGGGCACAGGACCTGCTCTGGAGTGTGGTTGATGCACCTGTGACACTCCATTGGAGAAAACCAATCTTCGCTTTCCCAGCGAGTTACACACAGCTTCTTGACTGGGGTGGGACTTTGTGTCCATGTCCCTTCTCCAGGCTGAAATGTTGACTGACTTCTACAAGTTTGTTCACTTTCTTGATGGTATCTTTCCCAGAAAAAAAGACTTGAAATTTTTTATGAAGTCAAATTTATCTGTATTTTTCTTTTGTTGTTTGCCCTTTGGTGTCGTTTCTAATAATCTGTGCCTGACCTGAATTTAGGAAATTTCTTATATTTTCTTCTAAGAATTTTATAATTTTAGCTTTTAGAGTTAACTTGGATATTTTACCAATATTGTTAATTTTTACATAGAATATATAAAAGGATCTACACTTTTTCTTTTGTATCCAATTACCCTAGAAACGGGTGTTGAAAGGAGTATTTCTTTCTTTTGTCTTAGTACCCATGTCAAAAAACCAAATGGACCAAAGCCAGGCATGGTCAAACACCTTTAATCCTAGCAATCAGGAGGCAGAGGCAGATGGATCTCTGAGTTCCAGGACAGCCTAGTCTACAGAGTGAGTTTCAGGACAGCCAGGGCTACACAACGAAACCCTGTCTCAAACAACAACAACAAATTAAATAGATAAATAAGTAAGTAAATAAAACCAATGGGTCCCAAACGACTGGGTTCATTTCTGAATTTTCATCTCTTCTGTCCATCTACATTGTGATTTTCACAACTTGAATTTGAGAAGCAGCTTTGTTCTTTACCAAGATAGTGGAGTTAGGCTTGGGGCTGGAGAGGTGACTTAAGAGCTTTGGCTGCTCTTACAGAGGACCCGAGTTCAGTTCCCAGCACCTGCATGGCAGCTCACAACTGTTTGTAACTCTAGTTGCATGGATCCAAGGTCCTTTTCTGGACTCTCCGGGCTTGCAAACGTGATACACATAAACTCATGAAGGTCCATATACATATCCATAAATAAAAGGTAAATAAGTATGTATTTTGAAAAAGATTACTGGGATCTTTTCAGTTCCCTGTATTCCCATTCAAATCATCAGCTTGTCTATTTATGAATAAAAGTGGGGGGGGGCTTAGGAACTTTATAGGAACTGAACTGAAACTATGTAATCTACTTCCGGAGTTTTGCCATCTTCACTAGAAAATCTCCCACTTCTTCTAAGTTTCCTTCAGTTATTTCAACAACACTGAAAATCCCCACTGCACATGTCTCTAGTGTCAGAAGAAGCAGACTCTCTTGGTCTTGCTGATCATGTGTGTAGCCTGAGGCATGAGTGTATTGTATGCATACACATAACTCTGACAGTCCAAGAATATATACATTTTGATTCCCCCAGGAACATTGCGTCCCTAGACTTTTCTTCTGAAGCTTCCTGGCTAGTCTATTATTTGTCCCAACCATTATTTGCAGACTCAAGCAGCCATGAAGTTAAACAATTAGCTCTAATTGTTTTTGACAAACATCCTAGGGAAAAGTGGGTTTTACTTGCACTGATGAACTCTAATCAAATAAAGAAAGCCTTGCAAATGGAGTCTCCCAGGGAAACACCAGATAGGTGAAATAATAACAATGCTTTCTGAACGGAGCTTTGCAGAGGCCTCAGTTCTTCCAAAGAGTCGTGAATGGGCTCTCTCAGCGGCTGGGCTGCTGGGTTTATTACACTGGTGGCCTCTTGGTTTTCAAGGCTTCTGTGGAGCTAGAAACCCAGTAGGGGAACAGGGCAAGTTAAACAATCATCAACTCACTGTTTTAACGGAGACTTGGTAGCCTTTCTGGAATAAATGCTCCCTGGGTTTACTAAAGCCCAGGATTGACTCCCAGAGTTCTGACAAAGCTGATTTGGAACGATTTCACTTTATGGAGAACTGGATTTTGAGGCCTTCAGTCCACCATGTTTTCTGATGTCACTCATTCAATAATAGTGACAGTGATAACCACACAAGATTTCATTTTTTAGGCTGATTTAAATTTTCTCATTTTCTACAGTATATGTGATGTGTATCACGAGAACAAGCAGCCATTTAAGCATACAAAAAGAAAGCAAATATAAAGCTGAAATAAGGAACTTCATTAGTCTTCTCAGAATGAGTTTGGCTATTTAGACATTATAAGGTAGGAACATTCTTTATTTTATTAGTTTTTAAAATTACATTTTTTATTTGTTGTTGTTGCTCTGGTGGTGTGTGTGTGTGTGTGTGTGTGTGTGTGTGTGTACCACAGTGTTTGTGCGAAGGTCAGAGGACATCTTCTAGAAGTAGGTTCTCTCCTACCATTTGGGTCCCAGGGATTGATCTCAGGTTATCCAGCTTGGCACCAGGTACCTTTACCCAGTGAACTCTCTCAATGGCCAAGGAACAGTCTTTTAATTTTTCCATATTGATTATTTCTATTTTCAACCTCAGTTTAGTGTCTAGAAAATAATTCTTTTGAAAGGAAAAGCCAGCCTTCATTTCTGTGCGG
Organism: Onychomys torridus; assembly: GCF_903995425.1. Taxonomy (NCBI): domain Eukaryota; kingdom Metazoa; phylum Chordata; class Mammalia; order Rodentia; family Cricetidae; genus Onychomys; species Onychomys torridus. Next base: position 39,449,173 of record NC_050445.1, on the reverse strand, counting down.
GCTGAGAAGAGCACAGGGTCATGATTGTGGCTTTCCAGTTGGTTTTGAGAGGACCTATCCTGGGGTGGAGAGTAATGGTTGGAGGGAGATGTGCCCATGTCCCCTAGAACAATCCAGTTTATTTTTTGTTAACATGGTACAACTGATAGCATTCACTTTTTACTCTCAAAAGGTCCCACTTTGGATGGTATATTTTATGGTCACTCTAATGATTGACAGCTGCTGGGGGTGGGGCAGCCAGGCCACAGTTTTAGGAACCCCTGCAACAAAGGGATGCAAGGCCTGGGCATGGCTCCTTGGTGAGGGTAGAGAGGGGCTGCCAACGCTTCTCAGGCGTCCTTTGAACTTCTATTTGGGGCAGTTCCTCTTCAGAGTTGGTTCCTTCTGCACACCTCACAGCCTTCGCTCCATCTTCCTTCTGCTGGTTGTGGCGCCCAGGTGAATTCAGGCCCCTTCAGGCTCTTCAGCTGTTTGCATTAGAGCCACAGTGGCATGGCAGCATGGCCCCCCAAGCTCCTGAGGCCAAATCGTGCGACTAGCATTGCTGGGCTGTTGGTTTGAAGAAAATGCTTGCTATCTGGTCCTTCAGAAGTGCAGAGTAAAAGACGGCTGCAGATTCAGTGCCATGCATGGTAAGCAACTGTGACGGCGGCGTGGAGACTGAGGCCTGCTGGCTGTTCCAGGTAAAACCCGCCTGTGGTTGAGAGAACTCTGGATTCTTCTGGATTGAAGACAGACAACTTTTCACTCACTGTTTTCTTGTTTGGGGGCAAGAGGAGTAGCAGGCAGAAGTTCTCCTGGTCTTAATGTTGGGTGGCAGAGGCAGGAGCATCTTTGTGAGTTAGAAGCTAGCCTGGTCTACAGAGCGAGTTCCAGGTAGCCAGAGATACACACAGAGAAACCCTGTCTCGAAAAACCAAAAAAAAAAAAAAAAAAAGGATAATAAGACAGGAGAAATGAATTCAGTGTCATTAACTAAGGCAGTAGTGTGAACCCTCCCTGTGAGAGAAATCTTTCAGAAAAATAGTCACGATGCAGGGGGTGATGCTATCTTGCCCAGGTTTGTTCTCTGCTGCACTGGCCTGCAGTACCCATAATACAAAGCTCTTTCTAAAGGAGGCAAACAGAGGTGGTGATTAGGTGTGAGACAAATCAGCAGGTGGGTCAAACCACTCCCATAACATTAGTGGGCACTGAATCAAAATCAGCTGGAAAGAAACTTTTTAAAAAGCACCCTGAGCATGCCTACAGAATCCTCGGCCTCATTTACCCCCCCCCCCCCCCCACACACACACTACTTTTACTCCAAGAGTATATTGAATTACATCAATTGTAATTAAGCCAGTTTCCATTCTTGGGCTAACCTCCCCCCCCTTGGTCATGATGTAGTGTCCTTTTATTGCTACATTTGGATTATTAATATTGAGTCTGCTTTCATATATATGTTCACAAATGGATGTTTTGGAGTTTTGCTTGATTGTAACGCGTGTGGCTTTGGTGTCGAGGTATTGCAGGTCTCAAGAAATTAAAAAGCATCCTATTTTCTGAATTTGTATAAAATCACTATTATTTCTTTCTTAGCTATTTAATAAAAACTAGTGAGACCATCTGGGCCTAGAGATTTTCTTGTAGAAAGATTGTTTATACTCAACGTTATTGACTTGTAATTTACAAGTAGTAAACATGTACCAATTTCAAACATAATATCCAATGAATTTTGAAAAGTGCGTGTATCCACACACACTCAGTTCAGTCACACTGGGAATGTTCTGTGTCCAGGAAGCACACCAGGGTCCCAGGCTACCACAGATCTGCTTTTGTTACTACAGATTGGATATTCATTTCTGGTTCATCCATATAGAATCATATGGTGTGGTTACTGAGATTCATCATACTGTCGTAAAATATCTGTTTAGTTTAAATTTGGACACAGCCATTGCACATATTTATGGGGTACAGGGTGACATTTCAATGTGTATACAATGATCTGGTTGAGGCCCTTGACTCAGAACACCATTTTCTCAGGAATCAGCACTCGGTTACTTTTTATTATTTAGTATAGATATACCACAGTCTGTTTCCATTCACCCACTAATTGAGATTATTTTCATATTTTAGAGCCTCTGCATAAAACCACTCTAAATATTCCCAGCAAGCTTTTGTGTGGACATGTGTCTTCGCTTCCCTGTGTAAACAGGATGGCTGGGTTGCTGGATAAGGGTGTGCTTATCTGTGTAAGGAAATGACAGACTTCTTTGAACGTGACCAGAACGTTTTGCACCCCCACATGAGACAGAGTATTTTACCTTTTGAAGTCATAGTCATGTAGTGGATATGTAGTGGCAAAGATGGCACTTTGGGATGCATTTTTCTGATGCCGAATGATACTGTATCTGTTTGTGTGCTAGCTGGCTCATTAAATACGTTCATTTGTAAAGAGCTCTTTAGATCTTTGGTTTTCTTATTAGAGGATTTTAAGAGTTACATACATGCCTTTTTCTTATACATATGTTGTGAATTTGATTTTGGGCCTGAGTTGTAAGTTGTATATTTTGAAGGACACCATTTCGTTTAGGGTGTCAGCTCATCATAAACTAATTAATAGGGCCATTTCTTCCCCTCTAATGTCTGTATTGTCTGTGGTGCTAGCCCCTTCCTTCTGATGTCAGGGCATTTGCTCTTTATTTCTTGATCAAGCCCAGGGTGTGTGAGTTTTGTTGATGTTTTCAAGGAAGGACTTTAAAACTGTCCCTTCTCTATTTTCTCTTTACTAATTTCTGTTCTTCTCCTTATTATTTCTTTACTTTATTGATCATAAGCTTTCTTGCTCTTTTTCCAGCTTTTTAAGGCAGAAGCTTAGATTATAGACACCCTTAGAGTCAGAAAAAGTTTCCCTTAGTTGCATCCCCCCAAATTCTGATTTATTACTAATTTTTTTTTAAAGACAGGTTCTCATGTAGCCCATCTGTTGTCAGACATTATATATCCAAGGATGAACTTGGACTTCTGGTCCTCTTCCCACACTACACCGGTCCTGGGATCACAGATATATGCTATGATGTCTGGTTTTGTGTGATACCAGGGATGGAACCCAGGGCTTCACGTACACAAGGCAAGGAATCTACCAATTGAGCTACATTCCTTAGCCCCCAATATAGTTTCATTGTTGTTCAGTTCAAAATATCTTCTCACTTCCCTTGTGATTTCCTTGACCCATGAAGTAGCTATAAATGTGTTGTTTGCTTTCTTTCTGCCTGGTTATGAAGACCATACAAAGGCTTCTGGGACCCGAGTTACCTCTGGATCTCTGAGGTTCATTTCCTGCCAGTGTCTGTTGCTTTCTGCAGGATGTTATAAAGTTCACCCACTCCCCGGTCTCACAAGCACATGTGTTTGCTGCCTCTGAAATTTCATGGTGGGTGGGAGCTCTTTTAAGATCCCACTGGCAGGCCTTTCCTGTTAGAAAACATTGCACTCTTGCTCATTCCTCACTTCCTGTTCTGAACTTTGGCCCAGAAAGCCATCTTCTCTACAACTCTATTTGGGACCTCCACTCCTATGAAATTAATATTTCTTTGATCATACCAAAGGAATACCATCCTGTTGACATCCAAACATGTTCTCTACATCATGGTAGAGTTGCCGTGACAAGGGTTTTATTGAGTTCTAATTTTTTTTTTTAGTGTTATTGTGGTCTGAGAGTACACTATGTGATTTTCATCCTTTTATACTACACTGGTGAATAAATAAAACAGGTATTCTAAAGTCATTAGAATATGCTCTACAAATGTCAAGTGGGCCAATTTGGTTGGTAGTATTGTTCAAGTCATCTTTATCTTCTTTTTTCTTTGTTCTACCAATTATTGAGAAGGGCTGAGATAGCTAACCATAAACGTGAATTTGTCTACTTCTTTTAGTGTTTGCTTCATGTGTCTTGAGATTCCGTTATTAGTCTATGAAGTGATTATTGTATCACTGTGAAATATCCTCATGGCTGGAAGAATTCTAAAACAACCATACAGATTTCTTGTCCCTCTGGTGAGTATGGCTGTACATGGCTGCTGTTACCCCTAAGATGGGAGTTGTCTGGGTTAGTACGACCTAATCACTCGCAAGTGGAGTTTTTCTCTAGCTGTTCCCAGAAGTCAGGCCAGCAGTTTGAAGCATAAGAAAGATTTAACACCTTGGTGCTGGCTTGGTGAAGATGGAAGGGACCACATGTCAATTATGGTAGACAATCTGTGGGAACAAAGGGTGACCTCTGGTTGACAGGCAGCAAAGACATGCAGGACTCAATAATAAACCACAAGGAATTTGATTCTTGGAAGTAGATTCCCCCCTCAGAGCTTCTAAATGAAGCTTTAACTTGGGAATTTCAGTATTGTAATAACTGGAATAGAAAACTCAACAATGCCTGGCCGGTCTTCCCATGCACAGGATTGTGAACTAGCACATGGGGATTGTCTTAAAGTTAAACTAATAGCATTGTGGTCATTTATTATACAGCAATAAAAAGTGGACACATTCCTTTATCTCTGGTAATATTTTTCATCCAGAAGTCTGCTTGGCTGAACTTCATGTGGTCAACTCTAGATTTCTTATGTTTTGGGCTTGCATATTACATTCATCTTTGTCTGTTTCTTTAGATGTTTAAGTCTTTCTGTAGCCACCACCAAGTTAAATCTTATTATTCACTGTGATATTATCTGCTTTACAACAGAAATTTTTGCTCATTTAGATGTAAACACACATGGTTTTACCTGTGTCTATTCTTGGGATTTTAAGCTTATTTTAGCTGCATTTGCTGTTTTCCCTCACACACCTTCTCTTGCTTTAATATGGACATGGTCTGGGGTTTATTTTATCTCCTCTGGTATGCTACTGGTGACAGCTTTTTTTTCTGTTTTCCTGTGCATGTTTGTTGTCACTTAATACTCATCCTTCAGGATTGCATTGTCCCTTCAACTGGCATTTTATTATGTTAAGTCTCCATCCAACTGTACTTGAACAGGACTTGTCTTTTGACTTATCTATTATTGTGTGTGATGTGTGAGGGAATATGGGCATGTGTGTGTCATGGGACATGTAGAGGTCAGAGAACAGCTTTCAGGAGTTGGTTCTCTTTACACAGTGTGCTCTGGGCACTGACTCAGACTGCTAAGACTTTGTGGCAAGTGTTTTTATCCATTAAGCCACATCGCAGGCCTCGTGCACCTTCTCTGTCCTTTTTGTTCTTGTGATACGTTTTGCTTGTACACACATAAACTCAGTTAATATATCAGTTACTGTTAATATGTCAGTCTAAGGAAATTATCAAAGTGGAAAAATCAGCTGGGCAGTGGTGGCGCACGCCTTTAATCCCAGCACTCGGGAGGCAGAGGCAGGCAGATCTCTGTGAGTTTGAGGCCAGCCTGGTCTACAGAGTGAGGTCCAGGAAAGGTGCAAAGCTACACAGAGAAACCCTGTCTCAAAAAACAAAAAACAAAACAAAACAAAACAACAACAAAGGAAAAATCTTTCTTTTAACTCATATTCTTCTTCTGGGTGTGCCTTGACTACTTTTCTGTCATCCTGACAGATTGTCTGAGGGAAAGGGCTTGAGGAGGAGAGATTTCCTGGGCTCCTGATTTCAGTCTGTTATGACAGGGGAGGCATGGAGGCAGGAACGCTCAGTCCAGGAAGGCAGGAACCTGAGGCTTAAATTCTTCACATAGTGGATGACCAGGAGTTAGAGACAGTAGCTAGAGGGCTGGAGAGATGGCTCAGTGGTTAAGAACACTTGCTGTTATTACATAGGATACAGGGTCTGTTCCCAACACCCACACGGAGGCTCACAAGCATCCTTAACTCCAGTCCAGGAGATCCAATGCCCTCTTCTGACATCGTTAGACACCAGGCATCTACATGGAGATCAGGAAGCATGTCTTGTCCTCATGACGTCATTGGTGAGGGTATCCTGCATCCTTGGGTGGAGTCGTCTGCTCTTGCCTTCTCTATCGTGTGGTTGTTATTCTCCATTTCCATACTCGACTCTTCAGAGAAGAGGGATTTCAATTCTCCATGCTGGACAGATGGGTTGGGGTGTTGTCTAGAGCTTGAGTTCTGCTTCACTTGTTTATTTACTTGAATTGTCTGAGATGTTGGCCTTGAGGAAGCCTTTCCCGTTGATCCCTCACAGTCTCTGCCCACCCCTTTGCGTTCTGAGCATTTCCTACTTTCTGGCATTACAAAGAAAGGGCTCTGGACTTGTTTGGTATTGCACCATTCCACCCCAGCATCAGTCTTTTCAAGATTCCTGCTTTGATTCCATGTAATATATCTTTTGGAGCATTAGAGATAGAACCCAGGGCCTCATATGTGCTAGGCAATTGCCTAACTCTGAGCCATACACCCCAGTCTAGCTGGGTAGTAATTTGAACATGTTACATACTAAGCTAGATGTTGATCCTAGATTTGCTCATTGTGTTTAGATTTCACAGCACATTGATCTAAGAAATGTATATATATGCTAATTCATAAAAAATAGATTTCTAAATGTTTCCCCATATGTGTGTGTTTATGTGTATATATTCATGTGTGTGTAGAAAGAGAGATAGGTGGGCAGGTAGGTCGGTAGATGAATGAGTTCATATTGGTTTTCTGACTTCCCTGAAGCCTCACAGAGTTCATTTTAGCTGTCCTTTCTTGTTTTCCTGAGGCTTCCACTTCTTCTACTCTGGAACTCTAACAAACATAGGAAATCATTCAATCCTGGGGGAACTTCAGTGTTACTCTAAGGATACCTGTAGAATTTTACTTGGAGTGCAAAATTGGCTTTCTTGGCATCATGAAGGCCAATGCTGTTGGTCCTGCTGTGGACTCATGTAGCTGGATGGATGGAGGATTGAGTTGTTGTTAGGCACACGCCCCTAACAACCTGGGCTACTTTAGCTGTACTAATAGATGAGTTTGCTTCTTTAGTTATTCTCCAGGCTGTCCTGAAACTTACCTTTTAGCCCAGGTTAGACATAAACTTGAGGCAATTTTCTTCCTCATTCTTTCAGTTGATCATGCGTGGCTAGGGGAGTCCCTCTAGATATCAGACTAGATATTCTTATGATTGGGGTTAATGGCCCCAAGCCCTAGAAACTTTTAAAGAACTCATTCCTCTGGAGGTGTTTAAAAATCTGGTTATTTGGGATTATCAATAATGTTGATAAATCTGTAGCCATTTTGTCAAGACGAAAAGAGAGAAGAGACAAATTACTTTTGTAAGGAATGAGTAAGGGGTATCACTACAGATCCTGCAGATGTCAAGAGGACATTAATATTTATCAATAAAGAGTATGCCAAAAAATTGACAACAAAATATACTACTCAAACTCATTCGAGATGGAAGCAGGTGGCGAGAACTGTCATGTATCTACTAAAGGATTCCGATGTATAGACTAAAGACCTCCCTTCCACAGAGCCTCCCCACTACAGAACAGCCCTCCAGGCCAGAACATCTTCACTGGCAGTGCCACCAAATATTTAAGGGAGGAATAACACTCGTTCCACATAAAAGCTTCCATAGAATGGAAAAAGAATCACTTTCCGAGTCATGTTTTTAGGTCAGCAGTGATTAGGTATTAAAATTAGACAAAGTATTATAAGAAGAAAACTCATCTTCATAAAATCAAATACTGCATCCTCCATATTTGTCTAAGAGGAAATCTGTCCACATGTGGTGAAATACAACTTAGTCATGAAAAATAAACAATATGCATAGATCTCAAAAATCATTCATGTTAAGTGAAAAAAGCCTATCTAAAGGGAGTACATAGGGGATTGGCAGTGTTGTTCAGTGGGTAAGGGCACTTACTGCCAAGACTGTCAACCTGAGTTCAATCTCTATGACCTACATAGTAGAAGAGAACTGACTCTCAGAAATTGTCCTCTGATAGCTACATGCTCACACACACAAATATGTAAATCAATAAAAAAAATTGAAGGGTACTTACCACATCGCACCATTTACATATAACCCCTGAATATGTTGACCGAGCTACAGAAACAGGAATTAATTGATAGGTGAGTTCCTGGGGTTGGGAAGAACAGAGGTGGAACTGGAGGACAAGAAGTGGGTTAGAAAGATGCATGAGTGCAGGGAGGCGAGGAGTGGATACAGGATGTGTCCGTTATTTTGAATATGGTGTTATTTCAGAGTCTACCACATCCTGGAATTTGTGAAACCACATACTTTTTTTGGAAGTTATTGTACACTGAACAATAACTTGTTAATGTACATCGCACAATAACAATTGTACAAGGAAGCCATTCAGAACTTATAAACACTCAAAATGGAGAGAGGCCTGGCAAAAACTCTAGGATAATGGACTTGGACTCTGGAGGTCACCCACCTCTGGCTCCTGCGCTTTCCTGGTCTCACCCTGGGATTTTGCTAGTGTCTTGATCCTCATGCACTTGTGTCTTAGCTTTTATTTCCTGCCATGCTGCCTGCAGTTTTGGAAGTTGGACCTGGAAGAAGGCGCCAGGTTTCTCAGTCTCTCCTAAGCCATGCTAGGTCTCTTGGCCTTCTAGGTCCCCTAAGCAAAGGCCCTTTGGAGAGAAACAGCTTTGTTGCCCCATATTTCCTGAGCATAGTCCCCACCTGGACTATGAGAGAGGCTGAGGCCCTTCTAGGGCTGCAATGGAAAATGGAAAGCTTAGCGGTGGTTAGAACAGGCAGTTCATTTGTTTTGTTTGTAATGCCTTTGAGTCCTGAACTGTAAAAATATATCCATGCCTTGCTGAAACATGAACATGGCTTTATCCCTGATGCTGGTCCAGGTCCTTATATCCAGGGCTTTGGGCCCCATTCCTGATCCCTTATATACAATTTTCTCTCTTTGTCCAAGAACCATTTTAACCAATTCCACAGCCTCCGGCTGCTTCGGCGTGAGAGCAGATGCTACACTAACAGCAGGCAGGGTCGTCCTGGTGCGATGTAGGGTTCACAGTTCTGAAAATTAGTCATTTGCAGGCTTTTCCATTAGTGCCCTGACCCCAGCCCACTCTGTCTACATGTTTGGTTCCTGATGTTTAAAACTTCTTGTTGCTCTCTTACCTGGTTTCTCCAAGCTGAAAAATGTGCCTTTCTTGTTTCCCAGGGGTCTTCTGAACTGCACACCTGGCCAATATTGAGATCAGAGGGCTACATTTGTTTGCTTTCCCGTATTGGGCTCACTAATTCTTTGGTCACAAACCCGTAGTTTTCCATAGTTCGTGCTAGAGGGCAGAGGTGGCTGTGAATTCTTCCCACAGCCCTACCACTTAAGCCGGCCTTTATACTTCTCTTTGAATCCTGCCCACCGTTGGTCTCACGCCTCTCTCAGCCCCGGATGTAACTACCTGCAAGGGGATCGCTTTACTTCTCGGCTTGTCTGAGCTGACTGTAGGCTTTGAGAGGCCTGCTCCCCAGCTAGTGTGAATCCAGTATCCATCAGAGGCAAGTCAGGGTGGCTTGAGGAGGGTGCTTCTCAATCTGCAGGGCACACCGGGACTGCTTTGAGGGTTTGTGAGACTGGCCCTGGTCCCCACCCCTAGAGCCGCTGATTCCTGGGAATTGAGTGTTAGTGTCTCAAACCCTAGCTCAGGAGCTTCTTGGCCAGGGGTCCTAGAGTTATTTTATTTTATATATTTTATGTGTATGTGTTTGCACTTGCTGGTGCCTTTGGAGGCCATAAGAGATCCTGGAACTGGGGTTACGGATGGTTGTGAGCAGCCCAGGATGGATGCTGGGAACCAAATCTGGTCCTCTAGAAGAGCAGAAAATCCCCTTCACTGCTCAGCCATCTGTCCAGCCTTTTGGCCAGGTTTCCCAAACCATTTTTCCCCAATCTTTATCCCACCTTGAAACTAGCCAATTAATATGAAGCCCTTTGCCTCAATAGCTCTGCACACCCCTTCACATCTGATGCCGCAGGTGATTTCAAGCACCTGGGAGGAAGCTCTGCGTTCATCTTTAGTCTTTCCTGCCAATGGCTCCCTGAGAACACCTTTGCTGGTGTGTTCTGGGGGCGGAAATGAAGAGGCAGTGTGTGCTCTGAGCAAATGTTCCTCCTTCCCAATGTGAAATCCCTCCAGGGTCTGATCACCTGTCTTAAACACTACATGGAGACAACAGAAGAGCGACCCTCTTCCTGCATCATTTTCAAAGTGGTTAAATCTGTGTTTGTCCTTTTAAGTGCAATTCTTTTATGTGGTCTAGTCTGGTTTCTGAGATTTCAACCATCGTAAGGAGTGCCCATTTCCCCCCTTCTTTCTCCCTTAAGCCCTTGCTATTTTCCTATTTGCCATTTCCAAGCTAAGACGGTCTCCAGGGCAACGGTCCTCTGCTCCCTCAAGTCCTCAGCCCCTGCTCCCTCAGCAAAGGCCCTTCCACTGGCTATGTGCAAATTGGATTTTCAGAGCCTAATGCTCCAGGTGCTGCGGCTGACTGTGATTGCCTTTTCTCTCTCTCTTTCTCTCTCTTGTTTGCTCCCCCACCCCCTGCTTTTGCCTTTGGGTTTGTGCTTATTTAATTTTTTTCAACCACCCAGGCCAAAGAAGTTATATTGCCAATTTAATTCTTCCCTCCTACCCTACACTCCTTATTCTCCAGCCTTTCAAATCCACTGTGATAATCAAGAGTTAATGATTAAAATTTCCAGAGGGCCCCTAACCAAGAGAGACAGAAATGACTGGGATGTTGTACATCCTGTGGTCAGGCTGCAGGTTTGTGTTGATGGCCAAGAGCTGTGTGTGCATGAAAGAACAATACATCTCTTTTATGATCTGTAGAATTACATACTTTAAATGAATTTAGCATGATTAATATATAAAAATATTAACAGTGATCACTTTTAGGTTTGGTTAGCAGTTCATTCACAGAAATGTTAAGACTATGTCTAGTAAACCACTTTTGTATCAGTGAGGCAGTCTGTCATTTTCCTTTTCTCCCTATTTCTCTTTCTTGTGTATATGTGCATGTGTGTATGCATGCTTGTATGTGTGCACATGAACATGTGGAGGTCAACCTTGGAGGCCAGGAGCCATCCCCCCACACACACCTTTTTTTTTTGAGACAAGGTCTCTGACTATTTGCCCAGGGTTCTGCCTGTCTCTGCCTCCCTGGCCTGGGATCTGGAACCCCACCATTGATTCTGGGCCAGAACTCACCACCTCTCCTGAGCAAACACTTCCAAGGCAACTCCCCAACTCCCCTGAAGTCATTTTCATGGCACTCTGAACATGGGGAACTACCCTGCCCATCACTGACTCTTAGTCCTTCTGAATAATGTGGCCTCTCATAAAGATTTTTTTGGTAGTCTCCATGGAAATATAAAAAGGAAGGTTAGCTTATAGACACTGTTGTTCCTAGGGGGAGGGCGGTCAGTTCTAGTTCATCTTCATTTTCCTCCCTTCCTTCCTTCCTTCCTTCCTTCCTTCCTTCCTTCCTTCCTTCCTTCCTTCCTTTCTTCCCTCCCTCTTTCTGTCTCTCTCTCTCTCTTTCTGTCTCTCTGTCTGTCTCTCGATGTTTTGGTGGAGCTCTGTTGTCTTATTAACCCTGTGAACTCAAGACCTCTGCCTGGGCTCCATCTCTTTTTCTCACTGATTCTGAAGCTAAAAGCCAGCTTGCTGGAGTGGGTTGTTCTTAGATGAACTTCCTCTGATCCCCAGCTGCCTCTGAGAACACCAGGTTCCTTCTTCTACCAAGAGACACTCATGCAGACCCCAGGCCAGGGCAGGATCCCTTACTTTGCATGTGAAATGTCACCCAGGAATGCAGCGGCTCCCAGGACTGCATGAGTAGTCCCTAAACCCCAGCCCTTCATGCTTGTGCTTGCACTGATCCTGCCAACCCAGCCAGATGTCCGTGCTGTCCTCAGTAATCCTTCCACTTGGAATACGTGCCTGGCTTCTTCTGCCCAAGTGTCTGGACACTGGGAAAAAAAATTCCAAGAACATTACTGATTCCCAGTCCTTATTCTTTAAAGAGGTACTTTGCAAATGTTTCTACCAAAATCTTCCTAACAGCAGAGGAGAGAGCTGCATTTGCATGAAGAGGTAGCAAAAAGCAATTTTTAAGGGATTATTGTGAGCATGAAATTTCCATTTGATCTTAAAATTCATGTAATGCTTATATTTGACTTCATAATGAATTCCTATTTGTATTAATATGAATGTGTTTCAAATGATTTATCATCAAGCAAAATAGGTCTGACCTTTGGAAGTACAGTAGTTTTATCCTGGTGCTTGAGGGCAGATGGCACAAGAAATGATGGCCCAAGGGACCCACTGGTGACCCGCCCGGAAGTCGGCCCAGAGGTCCTTTATTTACACCTAGCTAACGTCCGGTGGCATTCCCCTCAATGGACTATTCGAAATACAGCTTAATCTTATTTTGACCTCTTTTAGCAAATTACCTTGTTTCAGCCAGAAGAGAAGAGGTGCCCTCACATGACCTCTCCCTTCACCCCCATATCTCCAAGAGTGCTGGTCCATGAGGTCAAAGGACACCTCCCTCCTCCTTCATGCTATGTTCTTAGAGATGCCCCAGAGGCTGTTCCCTTATGCTCAGCCATTCTAAACAACAGCTTTATTTTCCCATTTGGAAAGTAGCACCATTTTCCGATTTGGAAAGTAGTACCTTCTACTAGGCACCAGCTGCTTTCACTTGCCTGGCATCAAGCCCTCTTCTTTTTCCCCATTTGTGCTCTACTCCACAGTTGCTGATTCTTCTCTCTCCCTCCTCTGCTCCATGGACAAGCCTGCACCTCGGCCTGGCCATCAGAATTATGTTCAGAGAAGGCCAAGTACCCAAGCTGGGACATGAGGAGTTGGTCCAGGATTTAGCTCTGGGGTTGTCAGATCAGTAGGCTGCTCTGTCACAGCATCCCAGGGGGCAAGCCAAGAAGGAAGGTGACCCAGAGGAAAGAGCAACCAATAGATGGAGACACCTTGTCTACAGTGGGTCTGTCCCAGTGCCTGAGCTGGCTGTGTGGAGTCCCTCTCAGACCCAGTAGGTGCAAGAAATGGCAGAGCTCGCCTTCGCTTGTTTCCTAGCAACTGAAAGACTGATAGAGAAGTCACCTTATGAAAAAATAGAAATTATAGAATTAAAAGGTGCAATAGGTTTTTTATTTTTTAAAATTATTTCTATGTTCTAGTTAAAAAGCTTCGCCAGTCAAAGCCCACTGAGAATTTTCTTCTAGAGCTCTTGGTTCTTATATTTAGCTCTGTGATTCATTCTGAGTATAGTTTAATGTTGCCTATGATTTATCTTGAATTAAGTGTGCAAATGACGTAAGGGTTCAAGGGTTTTTATTTCCTCATGTGCACATTCACTTGTTCTGTTTTGTGTAACATTGTCCTTTTATTCTGGGTCTCTCTGGTGATCTGGTCATACATCTGTGGAGGGATTTCTAGGCTCTTGATTGAGACACTGTCCTGTGTATCTGTTTCTATACTAGCATCACCTTGCAAGGTTCCTACAGCTACTGTGAGTCTTAAAATGGGTAATTTAAAGGGGAAAGAACGTGATCAAAATACACTATATGAAAAAATAAATTTCAAGACGGGGAGTTGGCATCCTGGGGCTTTATTCTGTACTTCTAAATTTATTTAAAATTTGACCATCTTTATCCTTTGCATTTCTAGTTTGATCTGATCATTTGCTTGTTTGTTTTTGAGACTGCGTCTTTATTGCCTAGGTTGGCTTGAAACTCACTATGTAGCTCAGGCTAGCCTGAAATGCATGATCCCCCTGCCTTAGCTTTCTGGGTGCTGAAACTACAAGTGTACAAATGCTCCTTTGCATTTCACATAAACTTTGAATCAGTTTGCTATTTTCTGCTACAAAACACTTCAGATTCTTGTGATTTTTATTGAATCTACACATCAGTTTGAAGACAAATGATACTTGAAAAAAATTGAGTCTTCCAGTCTAGGTGCTTGGAACAGCTCTCCACTTACTTAGATAATTGATTTTTCTTTAGAGTGCTGATTGTTTCATATATTTAAATTATCCATAAGCATTTAATATTTTTGAATGCTACTGTAAATGGTGTTTCTGAAGTACAGTTTTCAACTGGCTCTCATTGGTAAGCAGATGTGTGCTGCTGATCTTATTTACTAACCTGGGGTGTCACAACCTTACCAGACCGATTGTTTCTGGTAGCTTGTGTAGATTCTTTGGGATTTTCAACGCATACAGTCATGTGTATACATGGACATGGTTCAGTCTCTTCCTTTGCAATCTCTGTGGTCTTTTTCCTTTTGTCATCTTATTTTTCTGGCTAAGGCTTCCCAAACAATGTGGAAGAAAGGGGTGAAAAAGCCACCTTCTCTTGCTTTCTCTGCTGGGGGAGAGACCCTGGGAGTGGTGCTGGATGTAAGTTTCTGAGCCCTTGTTAGATCTGAGAGGATCCATTCTGGTCCTAGTTTGCCGAGAGAGCTTAATCAGGAATGGAGTTTGAATTTTGCCAAATGCTTTTCTAAATCTATTGAGATGACTCTTCACTTTTAATCTTTTAATGTGGTGAATTACATTAATTGGCTTCTGAATATTAAAATGATTTTTGGCATTTCTGTAACAAACTCCATTTAGTTATAATGTGTCATCCATTTTATGTATTGCTAGGTTCACTTTGCCAAAAAATGTATTAAGAATTTCTGCAAATGGATTTTGTGGATTCATTGGTGTGTAGTTTTCTTGTATTGCCTTTGCCTGTTCAGCAACCGAATAATGCTGGCCTCATAAAATAAGCTGGAAAGTGGTCCCTTCTGGTTCTAGGAGACTCAAGATGGGGCTATTTCTTCCTGAGATATTCGGAAGGGTGCAGTAAGGTCACTGGGATTTTCTTCGCAGGAAGGGTTTGAACCCTGAGTCCAGTTCATTGAAGAGATACAGGGGCCCTCAGCTTCCCTTCTCAATGAGCTTGATAGTTCGGATTAAAGGGATGAATTTCATTGAAGTTATTAGATGTATTGATATAACATTTCCTTTTTATTTAAGGATTCTTCCCAATATCCTTCTGGATACTGGTAATTTTTCTCCCTTTTTTCTCTCTCTTGAGAGTTTTTTAATTGTATTAATTTTTTTAAAGGAATTAACTTTTATTTTCATTTTTTTTTAAATATTGGCTTTCTGTTTTGTTACTTCTGCTTGCTACATTTCCTTTCTTCTATTTACTTTGGGTTTACCTTGTTTCTGCGTTTCTCTAGGTAGAAGTTGGCATTTTTTATTTGAAACATGTCCTCTTGAATCATTCATTTTCCAAACTGCCATAATAGCACAGTACGGCTTCACCCTACAAGCCTGCTCTCTATGCTCCTATTTCTATTCCAGTAGATATATTATTTGAGCCATGGATTACTTAGAAATTTATTCTTTTAATTTCTAAAAATTTGAGGATTCCCATATATTTTCTATAATGAATTTATAATTTGATTCTATCGCAGTTTTTGAATGGGTCATAAGAGTTTCAAAATTTGTTGAGACTTATGGTCCAGACTCAATTTATCCAGTCATCAGAAGACGAGCCTTTCAGGTTGGCCTTGAAGGACTTGCACACCCCTGACAGAAATAGAGGTAAAAGGGTGGTGAGTGGCCTGTAACCCAGCTGCTTCTGTGACCACAGACTCTCTTTTGTTGTTTTCTTTCTAAGAAATCAAGCCAAAATGATAGAGGAATGTGGATTTTACTTCCTTCAGGGACTACTTTCTCTACTTCAGCCTCACAGGGCATTCTCCATTCTTCTTGCCTGATATATACTGCTGTCTGCTCACCCCAAATAGGGAGCCCATGACAGACCAAAGTACAGATGCCACCAAACTCCAGCTTGGTGAACCAATGAATTTTATTGGGTTACTTATAGGAATGTGGTTGAGGGGTCACTTACAGGAGCAGAAATGACTCAAAGACAGCTGTATCACCAATGCCCACCCCAGTATGGCTGACAGCTCACAAAAGCTGGGACACCTGGAGCTCACTGCATGGCCTGCAGGCAGCTCAACAGGTTGGTCTAAAGTTCTTCCAGGCATCCTGGCTTGTCTGGGAGTCTTCTTAGCAGCTCAATTCTGCTCCTCTGAGAGGAACTCTCAGCTTTTACTGCTTACTATAGCAGAGAGTGGCCCAGTGATTCTGGTCAGTTTCAGGGACTTCCTGAAGCTGTTTTAAGTTTGTTTCCCTTTCTGCTTAAGGAACTTCCCTTTACTGCAGCATTGAATGTTTTAATCTTGAAGGAAACTGTTCCACAATACTACCACAGAAGAGGTGACTCTGAATTACCCACCGTCCTTCAGTAAAACTTTTTCAAATAAATTATTTTATTCTGCTGAAGAACTTCCAGTAGATGGAACAGTATGGCATAGCTTGAGAACTCTCATGCCAGTCTAGCTGCTGCCAAAAACCAGAGCATGTTTAATTTGGAAATGGTCTTTGTTCTTCTTTTAAGCTTTTGCAGACTCAAAGGTTTTTAACTGTGGAAACCATCAATCCTTTGTGGTAGGCAGCATGAGCCAAGATAGCACCAATCTTCTGGAGACCTTGGCTCAAGGATGTTCCAGTTTGATTTCCATGGTACCTTGGCTGGGGCAACTCCTGTTTCCTATATATCTGGTGCCAACACAGTGAAGAAGGAGGAATTAAGTCGGAGGCAGCGGAGAGTGAGACCCTCTGGGATAGTTAGGACCAGTTCTTCTTCCTCTGTACACCAGACAGTTGCCCAGCAGCTCAGGTGATGAACCACAGACTGCAGTTTTCGTGGAGAAGGAGGACCAGACATTTGGACATTCTCTCTTTGCAGTGGATGAGAAGAGTTCCGAATGTTGACTTCCCCAACTGCTATCTGAGCTATAGCCACCTTCCAAAAAGGGCCTCTTCCTTCCCTACTGGCCTACAGTTCCCACCCCTCCCCCAACCCTTTCCCTGCCAGGAGAGACCTGGGTCCAAGCCCGACCCTCCCTTGAGGTATGAAAGAAATGTTTGCTAGCCGCATAGAATGGAAAGTGAGAACTAAGCAGGCATTCAGCCCCCCCCCCCTGTCAGTTTTTATGTATATTTAGGGGCCAAGTACCAGGAGAGAGGAGGGTGTGGGTGAAGAGGCAGCTTAATGGGAAAGGCAGGGGACACCCTTCTAAGATATTCAAATTTAAATCTAAAACCAACTAAACCTTTCAGAGGAAAGGATTTGTCCCTGGGACCTGCTTTGTCGCGCCCTCCCCCTCCCCCGCCCCAGGGTTTTACAGGCATTCCTGATACATGACCCAAGATATTCCTGCTATCAGAATTACAGACTGATACTATATTTAACACCATGGACCGACCATACGTGCTTTCCTGCAGGCAGGATCACAATGTACAGGATGCTTTGCATTTTGCTCTTTCCCACAACACTGAGAAGTTTGGCATCTTAGGGGACCCCTTCACATGTACCCTATAAATGGACATTGAAGTCATTTCCAGTTTAGAAAAAAAAAAATTTCCTAAATAATGCAGTATTGTTCAAATTTGGACACATGCCAGGGAGCATATGTGTAGGATAATTTGACAAAGTGATATTGCTGGCTCCATTTTGATAGTGCCAAACTACCCTCCCCAAAAGAAGATGGACCTATTGAATTTTACCAACAGCGTTCCTCTGTTTAACTTCGACCACTCTCCACCCCACCATGTGTCTCATTAGTGGTTTCCATCCGAATGACAGCTCCCTTCCACCACTGCTCTGGGGATGGATGGGTGGGTGGGGGTGGGCAGACTGAACAACTCACAGAAATTTTCTTTTCTCCATTTGTTGAAAAGCGGAGGAACATAAATATGTTTTGCCTAAAGTTAATGGCCTGTGGTAAAGAATGTCGATTTTTAAGCAATCTTCCATGTCGTTTGGCTGGGGAAGCAGTGGGGCAGTATGCTAGACACCAGGCATGGGTTGGGATTTCGGAAAGAGGTGGGCCTTAGCGGGCTGTGCTAGCAGAGTTGGTCCCCGGCCTCCCCCTTGCCTTTCACTTAATGTACACATCACTGTGTTTGTACTTGTTTCTTCTACAAGTGAGGGGGGGACCGGGGGTTGGGGGATGGGAATGTGCTGTTGTGTCCTGGAGTCTGATGTCCCTACTTAAACTTCCAGTTGTATCTGGAACTTCCTTTTCGTGCATGTCCACGCCAGCATAGGTTTCCATGATCTCCTCCACACTGTTTGATGCTCTGGTATCCTCTGGTACAGTTCCAGTTCTGGAAAGTTCAATCATGAGACCTCTGGGTGCCACTCTCCCTGTTCCCTGGGGGATCTCACCTGATACTCCCTTAGAATTTTGATCACAGCCATACTGAATAATCTATCATTTTGCTTCTCTGTTTCCCCAACACTGGGCCGAGAGCTAGTTAGCCTAAGGGCAACAGTAATCGTGGTAATCCAGTGCTTCCGGTATACCAGGCACATCAGTGTCACCACGAACACAGACCTCATGATAGCTTGGTATCTCCATCTCTGGCAACTTCTTGAACATTCTAGTGATTTTCAATTTAGATCTCTGTTCTCTAACTTACCCATAAGTTTTGGGGAAAACACCACCACCAACAAACAAACAAGATATAATAGTTTTGAATCATGACATCCCTTAGCAAAAATACTTACCACATTTATTAAGATCCAAAACTATGAAAGAATAACAGCGCTGTTTTCTCACTAAGCCCGTCACCAGGACTGTTAGCTTCAGCTCCTGTGCCATCAGTTTAAAGTTAGAACCCTCTATGGCCATCCACTGGAGGTAGGATTGCTGTGCAATTTCCCCTGAAGAGAGAAATCAAACCTATAACACCAGTACCATTAGGACATGACTCCCCCCACATTCTCCTAAACTCTTTGACGAGTGGATAAACATGGTTAGATTGAAATGGATTCAAAGCCTACCCAGCAAGAAGTTCTTGGGGAGCCCGGCTCTCCGGGGCACTTCACATCTACATCCTTGGCTCAGACTGAAGAGGTCATTCCACTCTCCTATTCAGCCCCTCCTCTCTTGGGCCAAGTCAGCTCTTGGGTAGACAAAGTCTTCCTCCAGTGGAGTTGTGGCGAAAGTGTGTCAGAAGTGAGGCTCCTGGGACAGACATACTGACAGCCAAGTTATCTGGAAGTATGCTCAGCTATGTGTGGACACGGGATGATGGGGAGCGGCAGGAGCAGCAGGCACTTTGCATCTTCTCTGAGCTTCCTGCCTGTGCTTGGGACTGTAACAATTCACCCTTCTCCTCTTCTGTTTAATACCCATCTCTCTCTTGCCTAGAAAAGGTGTAGTTCGTTCTCAACACAGTCTCTATATAATTGATCCTTTAAAAATCCCCGTTAGTGGTGGCTGGTTCTATTTGGATCTTAAATGTACCTCAGAATCCCCATGCTGAAGGCTTGGTCCCCAACTGAAGGAGGGTGGAAATTTTGGAGTGGGACCTTGTTGGAGGAAGTTATGCCATTGGGGTGTATCAGAACCCAAGTCCTTCCTTCCTTGTCTGTTTCCCAGCTGCCATGAAATGAACAGGTTAAAAAAATTTTTTTTTAAAGAAGAAAAGAAAAAGAGAAAGAGAGAGAGAGAGAGAGAAAGCCTACCCAGCAATTTACCAGTCTTGAAATCTTGGCTGGAATTCTCAGGCTTTCAAAGCCTCAGTTGTCTTATTGGTAAATATAAAGAGATAGACAGGGTCTGGTACAAAAATGATCAGCCGTGTTTTGCTATTCTCCATTCTTGTCAAACTTATATAAAATGCTGGATGGACAGAAGAGACACAAATAAATGACATGGTCCCTTGACTTTAAGGAGTCCAGATATGTAGTCGGGGAGACAAGCAGATCTCCAAATATCTCAAGAGAATGTGGTAGGTGCATCTGTTGAAGCGTGCCTGAGGCACAGTGGAAGGAGGGATCTGTTTCTTTAGGAGGGCAGACAAGAGATACAGTAACTAAACTGACTTCTGATGAATGGATATGATTTTTTTTTTTTAAGGGAGACACAGTGGGAAAGGATCAGTTTGATTAGGGCAGAGGACCTGCTTGGTATTCTTGATGAGTAACGGTTGGTCAGCGTAGGAGCTCAGTCAACTAGGAGGGCAAGGCAGGGGATTTAGAGGGAGAGGCAAGGGCCAGGTTTTGAAGGGTTTTGATTTCAGCATTTTGTATGTCAATCTGAAGAGGTTGGATTTAACATCAGTAACACATTTTAAGAAGAAAAGAGATGCCATCAGATTTTCACTTTAGAAAAATCACTTTAGCAGGTGTGCTATCGAGGAACTAGAAAAGGTGTGATGGTGGAGGCCTGGGAGCCAATTAGAAAGCAAAGGTCCAGGTGAAAGGTGAGGAGGCCTGAGCTAAGGAAAACGGTGGTAACAATGGAAGGGTACCAGGGAAATTCAAGAGGGACTGGGGAGGTAAACTGAAAGAAACTTGTGCCTGGAAGATTGGTGGTAGTCAAGACGGGGTACAGAAGGAGGCAGAGAATGTGGATGGGTGTGGAAAAAAGGGGGCGGAAATAGAGCGATAAGACTTCGCTGAGTATGAAGTGTTTGTTACTTACGTAAAGATGAACAGAGGTCTTGATTAACTTTATAGACGCGGGCGGGCTCAGAGGCTAGGGTTGGAGCTGCAGACATGGGAGTCTTGAGGGTAACTATGATGGAAGACTCACCAAGATGGCGCCCTCGTTAGTAACTATCAAAACATTGCTTCCTTGGCCTTCGCTTGTAATGGTCGAACGTAGAAAGTACTCAGATGAGGCCCCACAGGACTTCATTTTCGGTTATCCATTGCCAAGGAGTGTCAAGGCGCGGCCTGCCATTTCATACCCTTTGCAACAGGTGGCGCTGGGCCTGGCAGGAAGAAGGCGGCAGCAATGCTGGGCTGGGGGAGGTGGGCTAGTGCGCCGAGGTGGAGACGCTCTAGCCAGAGCCCAGTATTCAGTGGCTTGGCCCAGAAGACCCTGGGAACTGGGCTAAGATGAGACCCTCCCTCTGGTCCCAGGAAGTGCACGTGCAGCCTTCCTCCCCCCATCGCGGGGGTCCTGTAGTCTTATCTGAATCAGGTAGGAGGAGGGCCGGTCCTACTTTCACCTTTGCAGTCCGCCCCACGCCCCACGAGTGAGACCGACTCCTCTCTGGGAAGGTGGACCTCGTCAGTCCTGGGACCACGGGGAATGGCAATGGTGTAAGGGCACTCTCACAGCACAGGTTTCCCCCTGCAGCCCCCAAGTCCTGTGGCTGCACTTCCCCTGGAGGGGGAAAACTCAGCGTGGCCGCTGAGCCGACTCCCTCCTGCACCTCTCCTGTAAAGCTGGAGAGGGCCCGACTCTCCCGGTGCGTGCAGGGTGCGGATGCAGGTGCGGGTGGGTGCCCGGGGTAGGGAAGACACATCGAAATAGCTGAAGGGTGGAGAGCGAGGCCTGGGCAGCCAGGGAGATAGGGAGTGTAGGCTGCTGGGGACCAAGGGCCCTGGGACAGAAGTGCTGGTGGTGTGCATGGGGCCCGGTGCAGGACAGCTGAGGGAGGTGTAAGGTTGAGAGCAAGGAGGCAACCCAAAACACCTGCCCCAGGGTCTGCTCATAGGAGCTGGAGGAAAACCCTAATGTGAAAGACAGGGGGGAACAAAAAGGAGCAAGGGGGCCCGGAGGAAGCGACGGTGTCGAACGCGGTAGTCTTCCTTCCCAGGCAGCTGGGCAAAGAACGGCTGCTTGCTGGAAAGTAGCTGCTCCTTAGAGGGCCTGTGGCGAGCAGCAAATGAGATAATGTGTGTGAGAAGGGCAAAGAGCTGTGAAAATGCAAGATCCTATTAGTTAATTAGAATCCTTCAAGCCTACTGATGTTTGAGTGGCTAAGATGGCCTCTACCGGCAGCGGAGTAGAGGGCTTCGGTAGTTCCGGGTTTGGGATCATGGGAGGTGTGGAGTAAAGGATGTGTAAGGATTGTTTAGGGGTACACTGCAATACTGCACTCTAAGGACAAGGCTGCTGTCTGACTTTTAGGTTCATCTCATTTCATTATTTGGCTTCGATATTATTCCTTTCTCTACCACTCATGTTTGGAGCTCTTTGATATATATATATATATATATATATATATATATATATATATATATATATATATATATATATATATATATATATATATATATATATATTTAACCTCAAAAAGAGTCTGAAAAGGGAGGAAGATATCACTTAGGAATATATTAGATACATTTGGTCGAGCGGGGGGGGGGGGAGCAAAACAAACTGAAGGAATTATCAATAAACTCACAGGAACCTCTTCCCCACCCCTCAATGTATCTAATATTCCTAAGTGAACCTGGGGCTCAGGATCGTGACTGAGGAAGACCGATTGTTCCCTGTGTCACGCAGTGCTAAAAACCCTCAAAGGCCATTCACTGAGCTAAAGACCAGGACCTTACATACCTGCTGCCAGCTTGCCAAGTCCCTAGTGACAAGGCGCTTGTCATGAGCCACTCAACCCTCTAGCAGGGTTGGACTGTTGGAAAATTCTTTATGCTGAATGGATTTCTGTTTCTGTGCCGTTTGCTCTCATTGGGGCCATATGGAATAAAATGCCTAACGCTGCTTCCACAAATATTTGAAGACCGCGAACACATTTCCTCCTTCCACTCACTCCACAAGGCTCCTTTTCTTTAGACTAAACATGCTCAGTTATTTCAAACAGCGAGGCAGTGTGGGGCAGTGGAAAGAACGCCAGCTCTGGAGCCAGCCGCTTCTGTGTTCAGCTCCCCGCTCCGCTCCTGGGTGTTAGCGCGCAATACCCGGACCTGCAGAATCTTTCTCAGGTTGAATGGAATTCTCACCTACCCGGTTCCTGTGGAGATGGGGGGGTGCATTGGGTGATACATATGCTCATAGTAGGAACCTCAGTGTACTAGCTGCTCTGTGTTGAGTCGCATGATTTACAGAGCATTTTAGTTTTACCCCGAATACATTAGTGTGTGTCTAAATGCCTCTTAATATCTACTCTGTAAAGCGGAATAAAATAGTCTCCGTGGGGTTTGATGAGCAAAATAGCACAGGATTAGGTTATTCTGGGTATGTCTCCATAACTCCAGACACCGTATTTTTTTCCTAACCCCATTCCCCCCCCCCCAAAAAAAAACCCGTTTCTCACAGACCCAATGAAACCTTTTTAAAAAATCAAGTAAAGCCCTAAAAATCTCTTTAAGCAAGTGTTATTGTTCAAATGAGTTTGTCCCATTCTGTACTTTTTTAGTTTATTCAAATCTGTAACTATGGCTTTAGAAAGTGGCTCTGTGCTGTTGTCTATAAGCATCCTTGTATTTGTCCTCTTATTACAGCGCTTAAAATGGGGCTAGAAAAATAATGATTGAACCTACGGTAGAAGCCGGGTTGGTTTCTTACTGCTTGCTGTTGTGAGACCGTAAACGGAGACGGAGACGTTTCTACGCTGATTTTTGCACAAATCTGAGGTGCTGTTATGTTGTGAACCCATGTTAGAAAAGGAATGTGAGGGGAATGTCCGGCAAGCTGCTGGCCGGGAACTCTGCTGCGGGTCATGTCCGCCAAGATAGTTAGTGCCTGTTTGGAAGAAGGGGGGCCCAGCGGCAAACTCGGTAGCCGGCTCTTCATTTATGAACTTTCATGTTTTCTCAGGTGCTCCCGGGGCTTTTAGAACGTCGGTCAGATTCTCCCCGCTGTGGAGGAAGCTCCCTCTAGAAATAAGTCAGTCCTGGTTGGAAGATTTCCTAACCCTTTGGACGTTAGAAAGCAGAGCTCTCCCCGGCCTTAGTTGGTCCCCAGCAGTGCGCGTGTTCCTCGGCTCTTGCCTTTGTGTAGGAGCTGCTATCAGCTGTCTCGGTCTAACGGAGTTCTGCAGTCCTCGCCATTTCAACCGCATCCTGCCCTTTTACCACCCAAGTTCTTCCTCTTCATCCCGAGCAGGGAGGATCCCGGCCTGGGCTGGATTGCTTTTGTGGTTCAGCGCTTTCACTGACTTCCTTTCCCTCGGGGGCTTAAACATGCCCGCCCCCACGACCCTCTTGTTCCATGTGGGTAGACTGTTCCCCGGCCTTCAGAATGAGATCCTTTGTGGGGCACCCAGTCCATTAATTAGAAAATTGCCTTCGTCTTCGATGCGGGTGCTTCGGCCTAGTGAGAATGAAAGTGGGATTGTTTGTAAGGCTCAAAGGTTCCATTGATAGCAAATACGAAAAAAGATATAATGCAGAAGCTTTCCGCACGGGCAGTTGTTAAAATCAGAATGCCTTTACTCTATAGAAAACACTAGTTCAAATTTTGCTAAGTAATTTGGCCTTTAAAAGGTTTGGTGGTTAGTTAATGTAGGTAGGTAATCCTCTGCTTGTAAAAGTACTAATTTAAATTGCGTCTTTGAGGGTTTTTTAAATACATCTGCAGCTTTTCATTTAGGACAAATTCCACATTCCTTCCGATGAACTACTCCTTCTGGTCCCCCTTCTCCCCCCGCCCTCCAATCAGTGCTGGCGCCCAAAGGAAACACTTTTTTTTTTTTTTAAACCAAAGGTTACGCGGTATGGAGCCCCCAGTGCTTTGCAAAAGCCGTCCCCTCGGGCTGGAATGTTCTTTGTCTCTGGTAAATGTCTATTCATCACTCAAGACAACCCCTTCCTCCCTCCCCTTAATTACTTCCTCCCCTATGCGCCCTCAAATTCTTGAACTTATTCATGCGGTATTTTTTAGGGGCCTGCTTTGTTGCCCACCCCATGGCGGGCTCTGGGATACAAAAGGTGAATGAAACATGGGTTCAGACTTTGAGGATCTTAGGCTGGGAAAGAGGGTGCCGACCTGCTAGAAAATGTTCTGAAATCAAGAAGAAAATGTATAAAGTGACACCCTTCCATCCTTCACTCACTTTATAACCCCGTGCATCGCCCGCGGAGGTTCTGCACAACCCTTTATTTCATGCCATGCCCGAAGAAGTGTGCCCTGGACCGCGTTATGCGTTCTGATGACCCTTTCTCAGGTGCTGGCACTTTCAGTGTCTCCTGGGTGGCCCCAACTCCGGGAGCGTGGTTACATGCCCACAGGTTAGATGCCCACAGGTTAGATGCCCACAGGTTCGGCTGACCCACTGCGGTCCTCTGGCCGAATCTTGCTCGCCTGCATGGCCGCTCTTGGATGCCTCAAAGCCAGAGCTGCGAACTAGGCGCCGAAGAGAGACCTGCAGCGCCCCCACTGGGCCAGCCTGCGCCGTGTCCCTGGCTCGTGCCTGAGCTGTTAGAATTACAGTGTGCAGCTCCCAACAGCACACAGGCACCACGATGCTCGGCACTTGGCGAAGGTGTGAGAGATGCCTTTTTTAAAAAAAGGATTATGGATTTTTAAAAAAATCTCTAGTTTTGCCCACACCTCTAGGGTGTTTGCATTGTGATTGTACTGTGCACAAATAAAGGAGACTTGTACTCCTGATGAGCAGTCCCCCGCGCTGCCCCAGTTGGGTGCTGCGGCAGCTTCTGGCATGCCGGCCACGTCGTCGTGCTGCTGCAAAAGAAGCGTCCTGGTACCACCCTGGTGATGATGGTGACTTGGGCCCGCTTCATGTGGTCGCGGCCCTTCCATGACTGTGTCCATGTAGCCTAGAGGAGATAACAGAACGTGTTCATCCCCCAGCCCTTAAGTGTGTCCTTCCTTCATTGTTACCATGGGTAAAGGGCTCGGGGTTGCCGCACTCTGGTGGTCCGCGTTTTTCGGACTCGTAGTCACCCGCTTACGATGTAGAGAGAAATGGGTGCCACAATGAAAACCCTAGCCCTGAGGTGATTTATGTCTAACAGCCACCTTCTGGGGCTGCGGACCTGTGTGTGCGTGGTCGAAGGGAAGGGTCGGGAGGGTCTCAGACATTTGCCATCTTTGCCTGAGGCATTATCGCACGGGAAAGGGTTTCTTCAGCAGAATGTGGGGTTCAGGATTAGAGATCTGGCGAGGAAGGGGGGGTCGGTACCCCGGGAGGCGCCCACGAGAGAGGGCCCCCCCTTCTCTGCAGCGGTGGGGAGGGGCTCTGCGGCGGGAGCGGGAAGGAGGGACACTGCAGCACGGTGGGCGGGCCAGGGGCGGGGCTCAGTGGGCTTTTAAAGACGGTGCCGCTCGCTCCGCTCTGCCGCGGCCACCAGCACATCCCGGTGCATCTTCGCCGGCTGGCGCAGCAGCCCTCCTCTGCGGCAGCCGCGCCTCGCCAAACGGCGCAGTGCCGCAGGCTCGCCCGAGAGGCCGCTCGCCGCCGCCGCCGCCTCGGCTGCCGCTGCCGCGGGCCGCCCTGTGCGGACCGTGGGCTGCGCCGACGCCACCTCCGATCCTGTACGGTTGTGGGCGCCTCGGCGCGCCCTGTGCTCCGCAAACCTGCGGCGGGCGGCCTGGGAGAATGCGGCCATGGTGCGCCGAGAACGCTTGCGCAGGTGGGTGCTGCCGGCTGTGCCGTGCGCCAGGGGGGTGTGGCCGGCCCCACTCCGTGTGGGTGCCGCCGCCACCCCGGAGCTGCCCGTGGCAAAATCCTCACCAAAAAGGTGGCCGTGCTGCCCCGACTGAAAGGTAGTCGCTCGGCCCGAACTTGGGATCGCCCTCGCTGGCGATTTTTTAAAAAACCTGGGGCCAATTGCGTGAGATTTAGGAGATTTAGGATCTCCGTATTACCCTGGGAATTAGGGGGTTTTGTCAGGGTCTTCGCTGTGGTGTGATTTAGGAGGCGGTGGTGGCGTGACTTAGGATTTGTGTACCCCGGAAACGCCCCGGTGCGTTCTAAGATGTGTGGAGCTGGTCATTGTTGTGGCGTGACTTAGGATTTCTAGACCCTGGTGCGTGATTGAGGAGCCGCGATTGCCGCGCGGCTTAAGATGTCCAGGTTCTGGCATCGCTGTGGCGTAGTTACCGCATAGGTGTGACCGGACCTTGCCGCGCTGTGCCATCGCGGCAGTAAGCGGTGTTCCGAAGCCAGCAACGGGACCCTCGGGAGGCTGGGCACTCGGCCAGAGCGATAAAATGTTGAGAAAGGTTTCCTTCATTTTGTGGGTTCACAGCGTAGTTTTTGCTGAGAAGTGGTCAAATGGGCCGGTTCGGTGGTATTAGATAAATGTGTTTTTACATCATTTACAGAAATAAGAAATCACGGCACGTAAAGTTTGTTTCGAGAGTGTGCTGAATTTTTAATCTATATCATGGCGCCATCAAATAATGGGGATTTGACTTAAAAAG
Source organism: Onychomys torridus (assembly GCF_903995425.1). Classification (NCBI taxonomy): domain Eukaryota; kingdom Metazoa; phylum Chordata; class Mammalia; order Rodentia; family Cricetidae; genus Onychomys; species Onychomys torridus. Next base: position 39,421,954 of record NC_050445.1, on the reverse strand, counting down.
ATTGATTTAAACCTTTTGCCTGATTGCCAGGTTGCTTGACTACTGAAAATTGTTAAATGTGCGGGGGGGTGGGGTAATTTTTACCAAGGTAACTAAGACTGAGAACGGCTCTGGGAGGGGCTGCCCCCCCAGTGGAGGAGGTGCACGTACGGACGTGGGTGTGGCACCTCGGCCCCTGCGGGCGGGCGGCGGGCGGCCCCTGCCCCTCTGCTGTAGCCCCTCCCCGTCTTCTGCTGAGTCACTGCCATTCAGTCTGAGACCTGCATGGATGCCCCAGAGGCCACGTGAAAATGTATGAACAGGTAACAGGACCAAATGGGTACTGAGGAAAACAACCAAACAAATAAAAATGAACAATAACAACAAAAACCCCAAACCTAACACTTTTGTTATTTGCCTTTGAAGGAGGTTCGGCGGTAAAGCCTGTTAGCGGATCACAGACTGCGATAAAACCATCATGTTCTGGCACCGCTCCAGTCGTTTCTAGTATTGCCTTGAAAGGTAGAGCCAAGCCATGTGGCTGTTTATTGGACAGAGACTTTGGAGGGTGAAAAAAAAAAAATACCCAGAGTCCAAGCGCAGTCTCAAGTTCAGGCAGGCAGTTGAGGTTTCTCAAGCGGTGTTGGTGTCGCAGGTTTACCGTTAGAGCTTTAAAAAAAAAAAAAAAAAAAAAAAGCCATCCTTCCCCGAAAAAGCCAGTTTCGTGAGGTTGCAGGTAAGGTGCCCTAGGGCGTTCTTAGAACGAAGTGAGCCAACCAGCCAGCGCCCACCAGGACCCTGGCAATGACTTTGTTTAGGATGCATTATCCCATTTTGTCTAGGGAACCCGCTCCTTGGTGACCATGGCAAGTCACATATAGAGAAAATAGTTTTTAATCCCGCTTTAATTCTTGCCTCCAGTATAGATAAATTGATCTGGACCTTCAGAATTCAGGTGTAGCAAGCTGGGGGCACAAATCTGTGCTTTGCTTCCACAGACAAAACCAAGTCCTGAGTCCTAGGTGTGTGGGTAGAGTCTTAATTTAAAAAAGGGAATTGCCTGAAGAGTCTGCTAAGAAAGCAAAAATATAATCTGCTGCCCAGACTTCTAAGAGATTAGATATTCAGGGTCAGGGCAAAGCTGCTTACTGGATATGAAGTGCTGCTGCAGCTATCTGGCTTTCATTCCCCACCCCTCCGTCCCCATCCCCTAGCCCCTCCCAGTCCCTCCTCCCTCACCCCGCCCCCTGTCCCTCCTCCCCAACCCAGTCTCTCTTCACCCCGCCCCCTGCTCTTCCCCCCCCCCCCCTTTTCCCCACCCCGCCCACCCACCCCGCCCCGCCCATCAGTTTTTCCGCCCAAATCTAGACAGTAGTGCCAAATGGGGCTTCACTTGGCCAGAGGATATGTATTAAAAAATCAAGAAGTATGGTGAGTTCCAAACAGTAGAGATGTTTATCACATTTTCTGCCATGGCCACATGGGGTGGAATCAAAGTATTTACCTCACAGTGTCAAAGTATTTCCCACCTCATGTTCCATTTTGATTTTTGGACATGTACAATGTTACCTTGGCTGCTTTTCCCACAGGATGAGGGAGTGGTGGGTCCAAGTGGGGCTACTGGCCGTGCCCTTGCTGGCTGCGTACCTGCACATCCCACCTCCTCAGCTCTCCCCTGCTCTGCACTCATGGAAGACATCGGGCAAGTTTTTCACCTACAAGGGACTTCGCATCTTCTATCAAGGTGAGAACTGGACTCTTGGAGAATTCCAAGGACATGGGTTATGTAGGTCTCAGACGAGGTCCTTATTTTGTGTCCCTTGGTCTGTTGCTCCATAGTGACGGAGGGGAGTAACCCCATTTGTAGGTGTACCTGAAGTAATGGACTAATTCCCTTCATTCTTCTGAGAGCAGGGAGTCAGCAATGAAGAGGGGGTGGGTGGGGCGGGGGGGGGGCTGTACCTGGTTCAGTAAGTGTCTTCCAGCTCCCTTTGACACGAGTTTTCTCTTGAGCGCCCCTAGTGTCAGGTGACATGTATATGTAGAGACCTTCCCACACCTTTGTTCCCCACCCCTGCCCATTCCCACATCATTTTATTATTTCCCATGATTTGTTATATGTATCTAAACCTGGTAAGATTTACTGGGGGTTATTATGACTGCTACTTAATTAGCACACTCAAGGCATTCTGTTATATTTTTAACCTTCGTTATCTTCATTTTTCATTTAATCACAACAGCACTTGGAGATAGGTGCCATTAATCTCATTTCACAGGTGAAGAGACTGAGAAACAGATTGGAAAAGATATCTTTTGGGCGGGGGTCAAGAGCAATAACGAAAAATGTTTGTTTTTCATAAACCGTTTTTCATTATTGCTCCTGACCTCCTCTCATTTGTTATATACAGTCAAGTGAGTATGAAGATTTCTTTATGTTGCTTGTTGGTTCTTTCCCAGAACTAATATTAATATTATTTGTGTAGATTCTTCAGGCTAAGTACAGTACATGGTATTTTAATTGCTAATTAAGTAATTTTTGAAAACTTATTACCAAAACTTTATGCCACTGACAGAATTAAATACAGTACTGTGGCAAGGAAGTCTATTGTTTGAATAATTTGAAAGATGTCACATACAGAAGAAAGTTCATGTTACTATTAGCCCATTTTTGTAGCGGATAGAATTTTGTAAGTTTGTTTCAGAGTTGGGTGTGTCTGCTATACTGGATAAAGAGTACAAACACGGTACTCCAGTGGTAAGAACTGTCAGATCATAGGAAATGTGATAAAGTAGTGATAAGGTACAAAGACTCTTTAGTTTTGCTGTGATTATAACCTTTTAATTGGTTTTACTTTTTTATTTAACTGTTTTACTTTTTGTAAACTGCATGAAAAATAATTTGCATTTTAATATTAATAATTAAAACATGGGAATGTCTCTAAAAAATTAAGAGATAATGAGTAAACTGTTTCCAGAATTTTCATGTAAAGTGTGCCATTTACAATTTAAGATACTAGTAAGAGGAAGCTCCTCTTATCTCAAGTATTGTAAACTTGTACTTTAAAGAGCAGCATTTTAATAGCATTAATTTGGTCTGATCCTTTGTACTGAATTCGATTTTGGTGTCTTTGAGGCTCCTTTGTGGGGAGTTTGCCTGATTTCTCTTTCTCCTCCTTCTAGACTCCGCTGGTGTTGTTGGAAGCCCTGAGATAGTTGTGCTTTTACATGGTTTTCCAACATCCAGCTACGACTGGTACAAGGTAATGAAGTTTGGTTTCTAGGTCCTGTCATGTCCTAAATAAACTCAAACCCTAGAATTTTATTTTTGTCAGCCCTAGAAGGCTCTTGCAGATTTGAACTGCTTGATAAAAATCTCATTAAATGTAGAATTGCTTTTCATGTCCTATAAGGGAGTAAAAAATTGGCTGTCCAGAAAAGATCATTGCCAAGTTAAAGGCTGGAGTTATACTCTCAATATATTATATGCTAGGAATCACCCCTTATCCCAGAGGATCACCCAGGCCTGTGGTGGTTTCATGACATTTTCTTACGTTATCCAAGCTGACACACAGGCATGAGTCTCATGGGCTACTGTGGGCAGGGCAGTGGCACGTGAGAACAGAGTACATGTCATGCTTGCTTTCTTACAGATCTGGGAAGGTCTGACTCTGAGGTTTCATCGAGTGATTGCCCTTGACTTCTTAGGCTTTGGCTTCAGTGACAAACCGGTAAGCAGCAGCTAGGTGGGCCCCATGATGGGCAGGTGGCTATGGATGTAGATCAGGCTCTGGTAACATCATGATGTGTCTCTGGCTTTCCTTTCCTTAGCGACCACATCAGTATTCCATATTTGAGCAAGCTAGCATTGTGGAGTCCCTTCTTCGTCACCTGGGACTCCAGAACCGCAGAATCAACCTGTTGTCTCATGACTATGGAGATATTGTTGCTCAGGAGCTGTTGTATAGGTCAGTGAGACCAGACTTCTGTCCTTGGCACAGGTGTCAGGAATTTAAGATGAGGGGAAATCCAGTTGCTCAGCTACATGTGTGTTTCTTCTTGCTCTGTTACAGGTACAAGCAGAATCGATCTGGCCGGCTTACCATAAAGAGTCTCTGTCTGTCAAATGGAGGTAATTGCCTTGGTGGAGGTGGAAAGTGGGATGTAGCCTAGAAAAGCCACCTTTTAAGTCATAAAGACATCTAAGTGTAATCTTGTATTATGAGCAGACACTAGACATAGGGCATCTTTTACCTTTACTGAGCCATGAGTAGTTTTGATAGTTGATGGCATTTATGGAATACATGTTTTCAAACATACAGAAAATAAAAGCATAACCAAGGGGGTTGTGGCAAGATAACTCAGTGGTTGAGGGTGCTTGCTGCCAAGTCTGTCAATATGAATTTGATTCTGGAACCCACTATGGAAGGAGAGAACTGACCTCTGCACATGTGTCTTGGCACCCATGCACACATGAACACAATAAATAAATGTTTTTGTTTTGTTCTGTTTAAAAAAAAAAAAAAAAAGAGCTGGGTATGGTGGTGCATGCCTTTAATCCCAGTACTTGGGAAGCAGAGGTAAGCAGATCTCTGAGTTCAAAGTCAGCCTGATCTATGTAACAAGTTCTAGGACAGCTAGGACTACACAAAGAAACCTTGTCCCCCAAACAAAAACAAAAAAACAAAACAAACAAAAAAGGACTACTACAAATGTGATCCTATTGATCTGGCTGGTAAGTTGCCTTAGTAAACTCTTAATCAGTGGCAGTGCCAGGTGTCAGCTGGGAATGACTGAGTATTACCAAATGCCCTTACCTGAATGTCTTGAGGGTGGCTTGGAAGAAGACTAGTGGGTCTGTCCCAACAGCAGTGCAAAAGAAAAGAAGTCATTTTCTTTTACTGGAACCTATTTATTGAGAAACACACATAGAAGTGTGTTTGCAGACCAGTTCATTAATAGCACTGTGTATTCCGTAAGCATCGGGAGGAGATACTGAAGGGCGTTTAGGCCTAGGCATCAATGCATTATGGAAGAGCACATAGGAATTAATTTATCCATCTTTGTACATTTAAAATGAGGAAAGTAATTCCAGTGTGTTGTAATTTGACTAGTAAACAGAGAATCTCATAGAAATTAGCAGTACAGTCATTCCTCAGCTTGGTATACATGTATGCTGTTCTGTGTTGGGTATAAGTTGTTAGGCAGTGCATAGCTGTTTTTATTCACAGTGAAAGCCTCAAATGTAACCATAATTAGGGTAGTTAGTTCCCTTTTAACTTAGAGTTGTTGGTAAATGACTAAGAAGTCTCTTTTCCCACAGGTATCTTTCCTGAGACTCACCGTCCTCTTCTTCTCCAAAAGGTTGGCAGCTTTACTGCATAGCTCCTCAGTTAAAATGTCTGTGACATTGAACAAAACAACCAACAAGCCTAGGGCCTTTTAAGGGCTATACCTGCAGTGATAAGCCAGACTATTGAAATCTTCATTATTATGAATTCACATTAAAGTTAGTTTTTCTCTCCTTAGTCAAATACAGCAGGCTCTCTTAGTAAAACCAAACATTTCTGAGAAATAAGAGATGAATATTTAGAGAAATACAACTATATGAAGATCTTTGTCATAAGTATGATGTTTAAATAAATTGAGGTCCTAGGCTAAACTTGGTAATTTCATTAGTTACATTTAGGGATTATACATTTTTTTCCAGAAGAAGATATGGCTAAGTTCTATTTTCTCTGATGTGAAAACATCTTGTCTTGGGGAGCTGTCAACTCCTCTGGACCTTTGATTTGTGCTCTCCCTTCTTACCTGCAGCTCCTCAAAGATGGAGGCGTGCTCTCGCCTGTCCTCACGCGGCTCATGAACTTCTTTGTGTTCTCTCGAGGGTAAGTCACCATCCGAGACTGAGTGTGAGCGGTGGGGTTTCTGACCGGGCAAAGGGGCAGGCAGTATGGCCTGCTGAGGGCCTAGTTCCGTCTGGTGCTCTGAAGTCCCTCCACACGTCTGACCTGCCTGCATCTGTACTCTTTTTAGTCTCACTCCAGTCTTCGGTCCGTACACTCGACCCTCTGAGAGTGAGCTGTGGGACATGTGGGCTGGGATCCGCAACAATGATGGGAACTTGGTCATCGACAGGTAAGACCTCTAGGCCCCAGCAAGCTCTCCTGGAGAGAGGGGCAGGTGCAAGGTTACATGCTGCTCCTTGCTGGCTTACTCCATGTCACAACAAGGCTGGTTAGGGATTATGAGACAAACCTGAAACAGTCCTGCTCTGTGTTTTCCAACAAAGAAATCAAGCACAGGGTAAACCTTACTCCTAAAGTGTTTGGCACAGAGAATGTGGATAAAGTTGCAAATCTTAGTGCTTATTTGCATGAAAATGACTCAATGACTTTGACATATCCTTCTTTAGACTTCTGGATAATATTAAATATTTCAGAATGTTTTAATCATAGTTTTGAAAGGAGCCTGTCTGTCTCTTAAGTACAAAGCTCTTCCTTTGCCTGTTTCTCCAGTAGCAACACGGTTTGAGAAGCAAGGCTTTGGTTTAGATGAGACTGCAGCTGTTTCCTTGGAGAGACTGGGAGATGGTAACATATGCATTGCTCCTTTTGCCAGCTGGGTCTGTGACTCCCTGTGTTGTAACTGCTGGCTTTGCTGTGAACTCTGTATGAGAGGCATTCCTCCCTCCCTGTCCTAACCCACAAGATCCTTAATATATTTTTAAAAAATATTAATCAGACTGAAAAACAAGCATGCCTTTCTTCTCCTATTTTGCCTTACTAACTGCCCTGGAGTTAGAGAGAGCAGTTAGAATGCCGTCTGGGCTGCAGTGTGGCTGATGGCAGCTTCTAGTGCAGAAAGAGTTCTCAACTCCATGGTGAGATGAAGTCCAGTGATCGAGCCCTGATCCCAGAAATGTCTACATTTGAGTTTTAGAGGTGGCTATCAACTCAGAGATTATGTGGTTTGGTCTTCGTTTCAAATGATGAATATAAGTTGAAAAAAAAAAGTGCTTTCTCAGCCACAGAGCTAGTTAGTAGTGGAATCAAAACTGGATTCTTAGACCCAGGTTTTACTTCTGTACACTCCAAACCAACTGTAATTCTTCAGAAGATCTCATTTCCTGCTTAATAAATGCAAAGAACCATCAGTGCTCATGTTGACAGTCACCTCTGTGTCGACACGGTAGTTAACACAATGGATGAAGTAGGCTAGCTATTCCTGGGCCCTGAGGCTGCTTCTGTGTGAGGACACTTCTCTGTGGCCTCTGAAACTGCACTGTTCACAGTTCTTGCTTCACTCTTGCTGACTCACCTGTGCTGTATGTAGTCTCTTACAGTACATCAATCAAAGGCAGAAATTCAGAAGACGCTGGGTGGGAGCACTTGCTTCTGTGACCATCCCCAGTGAGTATCTGCATGTAGTCTCCTGTCACTTCTTGACAGGGACCCTTGGGGAATAGTGACTTAACATGATTACCACTCATAAAATCTCCATGCAGGGTTTCCAGGGTTAGCCAATAAAAACATACACCCAATCTGAGTTTTACATAAAAAACAGCTATTTTTAGTACAAGTATGTGCTATAAATATTTAGGATATACTTTTTACTCTTATCCCCCATACTGAAACTCACAGAGAGCCGAGTGCCAGGATTAAAGGCATATGCCACCACTCCCTGGCCAACTGCCTGGTCTTTATTCACTGGCACTCCTATTCCAAACACCAGGCATGCCAGAGTGAGGGTGTAAGGCACCAAGGTACTACTACAGGTGGAGCGAGCTGGCATGGCTTACCTGCTGTGGTGAATATGAACTGTTGGCACAGCAAGCTAGTAAGGGCATTAATAAAGGTCGTAGATACCAGGAGGTCCTCTCTTCCATATAAAAGGGAATTAGCACAGATCACTAGCCTCACATACTAGTGGTCAAGATGTCAGAGGGCAGTTTCAACAGAGGGATCTTTGAAGGATGATGATTCCAGCTACATTTCTAGGAAGAAGATCTTGAAAGTGAGCTTATTCCTTTGGATTCAGGGTACAGAAGAGCAAGAAGGGACCACATAGTTCTATGTAGAAGACTGACTGGCTTGTTCTATAAGTTCTTCATAGCTCACTTGATAAGAATGTTTTCTATCATAAAATTTTTATTCACGGATTTAAAAAAAATAAATGGAGGGAGGTTAGTTTGAGGACAGCAATAGGAACATAGATGTGAGTTGTTAGAAATTCCTTCCTCTTCTCTTTCCTAGTTCATTTTATCTATGGGCCATTGGATCCTATAAATCCCTATCCAGAGTTTCTGGAGCTGTACAGGTGAGTGCTCCTCAGAGGTCTTTGTTTTGTTAGTATTTCATCCCGACAGGGCTGTTGGCACCAGCTATTGCCTCTGGCCTCACTGCAAACACACAGTAAATAGACGCGGTTAGGGATAGGAAGTCTTACTGTCACCGCCGTTGACAGATCAGGAGACTTGATCACACATTCTCTGGATTCAGACATTCTACTTTCACTGTCATGGCTGTTACATTCCTAAGTACAGAGGAAAGGGGAAAAAACCTTTATGTGAACCAAACATCTTAAGACTTGTGTTAGTCTGACTGTAAAAAGCCAGTTCACTGACCTCAACTGAGCAGAGTTCAGTGAGCAGTTATTAACAGCTCACTATGAAATGCTTTTTCATTTTTCATTGGTTGTTACTCTCTCAGGGCAGTTATGCAGAAGGTGCTGGAATATGAAATTTTGACTGTCATGTAAGAGTGTTCCATACCTTCATGTGCCCTGGTAGATACGATCTGGCAATAAACAGCTTGCTTACAATTTTAAACATCTCCTCATGAGATTAAGGAGGTTCTTTGTCTATCTTTGCTTGTGCAGTGAGCTGCTGAGTGAGCCACCTGTTGATGCTTCTCTAAGGAGCTGAAAGTCATGACTTTTTGAGGACTGTTACAGAAGTGTTGTATTTGCAGGATGTTGTCTGTTGTGTTCTGAACAATTGAAGCCAGTCCAAGTGGAACTGGCAAGTTTATCTGGCTAAGGTATAGTTCTCAAGTAGGAGACGAATAAGCTTTGTTTGCTCCTTCCAGTGTGGTATGTCTACAGGGGCATTTACGGGGCTTCCCATCGCTTACATCCTCTCATCCTCCAGCCTTAAGTTCACCTCCATGCTGTTCTCTTCCACTAGGAAAACGCTGCCGCGGTCCACAGTGTCGATTCTGGATGACCACATTAGCCACTACCCACAGCTAGAGGATCCCATGGGCTTCTTGAATGCATATATGGGCTTCATCAACTCCTTCTGAGCTGGAAAGAGTAGCTTCCCTGTATTAATTACTCCCATTCTCGTATCTGTATGTACTCCACTTAGAAGTGCCCAAAAGAGGTCCTGGCAATCAAATACCATTCTTTCATAAAGTCCATTTTATTCACACTGGTGAACAAATTATAGAAAATAGGCAGCAAAGACTCTAAGGATGACATGATAATCCATCTCTCATTCTCTAAAGGGTGACATGATATTCTTCCCCTCATTATTACTGTGAAATCTGACCAAGTGTATGGATCTGCTGTTGTTTTGTGTTATTAGAACATTCTGAAGAACAACACTTCTCAATTACGCAGAAAAACAGCATTGGGCATTCTTTTTCGTAAAATACTTTAAAAAAAAAAATCCCCCCAATTCTGTGGACTTTGCTGAAATATTTAGAAATGCTAATTTCTGGCCCAACCCTAATTGGAATCCTGTAGTAAAGAGTGAGGGAGGAGCTTGCTTATCTCCCCTACAAGCTCTCTATACCACACAGCTATGAGAAGGAATATCTTGTCACACCTTACATTTAGTTTCATCAGCTGCTTCTAATTATAGACATTTTGTTGAAACAGACATTGGCTTAGCAGGCTGGGGACATAGCTCAGTGGTAGTGTGTCTGCCTAGCAAGCTAAAACCAAGCTTGGGTTCAATCCCCAGCACTGCCCACCCCCACCCCCCACCCCCAAAAATACTCACCAAACTAAAGTAGAATCATTGGCATAAATGATACAGTGTTCTGAATATGCTTTTAAGGCTGATTAGCATACTCAAGTGTGTAGTTTATAGGGGTATTAAAACAACTGGTCTGTACTTGCTAGAGTAGAGAACCTCATCACACATATAATTTGTGAATAAACAGATTCAAATTATTTACAGAATTCCTAAAACCACAGGTATTAACCAGTTGCATCTGTGCCCGAGATTTACTGTTACTGGCTAGGAAGTCCAGCTGAGCAGTAAATAACAGCCTGCCTCCTCGCATCAGAGCTTAGGTGCATGCTCCTTGAGGGCTGGAGTGGAGGGGAGGGACCGCTGTAACAGCCACCTGTACACGAACTCCTTAGGATGATGGCTGCTTAGCATCCCACTGGCTGTTCAGAAAGGCTTTCTCATGTAACTCGGCAACTCCTGTACTGAGAGACAGGCAAGTTCCCAGATACTTAAGAACAAATGCTCAAAGACCTAAGCGCAAATGGTGCTGAATACTTTTTTAAGCAACAGTTTTAACTGTCTTAGTTAAAGCAGCATTATTGATTACTTTAAATTCATTTTTTAAAATTAGTAATTTCAAGTATAGCAACTTTGAAACTGGAATGAATGAGTGTTTATTTTCTATTAATAAAAACAAACTTGACAAAAATGGATTCCGGCTTCCCCTACCCCTCCACCCTTCTGGGACAAAATTTTCCAACATTGCCAAGAGTTTTCACACATTAAATAAAAGCATATAATGAAGCCAAGCAGCTGTAGAATAGCATACATAGATAGTATCTGGTTTTCAAGATCATTCAAAGCTGCACTGTCATACCAAAGCTGAACAAGTGAGACAGTGAGAAGGGATGAACACTAAAATCCATGCACAAAGCAAACATTTGCTTGATCTGCTGGCTCAGGGCCAAACATTGGATTTACTTCTTCAAAGTCTATTAATCTTTAAGTGTGATTCTGGGAAATTCATGCCACTAAAAATCCACCAGTAGGGAGAGCATAGCCACATCACCTTTCCCAGCAAGAACCTATCCCACAGAAGCCAAGATAACATCCACAGGTGTTCTCTCTTTGCTTCTCACAGTCACCTGCATGGTCACTCCATCTGCCAAGGCCAGCCTAGACCGCACTAACAAGTCACAGCCACCTCTGTACACACCTGAGAGGAAAAAGTTAGGAAAAATATATTAAGACCTTCAAAGAAGCCCCGACTAATGGAATTTATCATGTTTTGCCTGTACCTCCTTTCTATTATTTTAGTTTCACATTCATAGAAATTTATAGGAAATGAATCCCACAAACAATCCTACTTTTAAAATGTTCTTTTGAAAGCCAGGAATATGGATGGTATTGAGTGTCACTGACTTAGTGTACTCAGGAAGTGGGAGCGGTATTTCAGGCCAGATGTGCCCCTGAAGAATAACCTAAGGAGACCCTGTAAAGGTCTCAAATGTTGAATGATGAGCTGACAGACAGCAGCGGGGAAGAGAGTACCTATTCACATCCCTTCCTAAACTCGATACCTTTTAAAGGAAAGCTGATGGGAACCTCTTACCTGCCAGATAGAGGGAATGGGAATTCTTATTCTCAGGTACTTTGTCTGACCTCTCACATGGCTGCATGCCCAGAAATGTGATGATGTTGTTGACAGCCTCTGTTGAGAAAGTTGATGTAACAGGTCAGAAGAGTTAAACACAAGGGTCTACCTCTGCTCCAGGATGTCCTTGGAGCTGCAGCTGCACAGAGGCTACTAGTCTAGAAAATGGCTGATTTGGTCAGATGATGAAGACAGGTAGCTGGTTTTGAGTAGATGAATTAAATTAAAACATACTCAACAGAAAGGAGTTCCTTTGGAACTGCATGTATGCTTCCTGGGTTTTAGATGGCCCCAGGCAGCTGGCTCACTGGCAGCAAAACTCTCCTCACCTTCAAGAGTTTTGGTAGAGCTCAGGGCAAAGGTTTCTTCTTTCTCAAAGGCATCTCCCACCTCTTCCCAGGCAGCAGCAAAGTTAGGTTTTAGTACCTTCTGAATATGGTCAGACACAGTCACTTCAAGATCTTCCAGCTAGTGGACAATAAGCAGGGGTCAGTAAATAAAAGTCCTTTTGAGTCTACAACAAAAATAGAAGGCACTCATCATTCATTCATTATGTCTACAAAGCACGCCAAGGGCCTGAAGGAAGTTCTTCCCCACTACTGTGGCCTGGTGAGCCTGATGCTATCGGTGCTAGTGCAGAGGAGCAAGAGTCAAGTAAATGTGGGTTGAGTGCCAATAGCCCTGCGGTGCACAGTAGTGCCACATGTAGAGCCCTACTTGAGACCATACAGCACCTTCTACATCTGACACTCCACCCCTCCTTCCTGTCAAAGCTTTTCATTCCCAACTTGCCAATATTAGAACCAAACAAACAAAAAGTTGCCGAAATAAAACCAAAACCTCCTTTATAAACAAACACAATCACATTAAAAATGATGCAATTATCTTAGTTATTCCCAATAAAAGAGAAAAAAAAGTGAATTTCTTTGCTTTAGTTATAAAGTGCTGCATTTAAATTCTGGCATGATACAATTTCATTACAGAAAGGGTTAGTCTAGGTCCCATGAGTTTTGTCAGATGTTTCTAGAAAAATGCTCTTGTGATAAAGGTCATTTAGTGTTGCAAGGGTGCAGGGTCTGCAGGGAAGACTCACCACATACTCATCATCATATCCATCTTCATCTGGAACTCCAGTGTTAGGGTCACAATCCCGGACTGTAAACTTCATGGTACAGCTAAAGGTGCCTGCAACTGGAGGGAAGAGCAGGTGAATGCACATGAGTGGATAGGACAAGCACATGTCCATCATCACTGAGGAAGCACTGCCTGTGCTCAGCATTGTGTTCCCCATTTCAAGTGTTAACATGTGCATACCCTGTTCTAAGGTAGTAGAGTTCCTGATGCAGCTTGCAAGCTGGTCCAAAGTCAGTTTCACAAGTATGATTTGAAAATATTTCTGTGCTGTAGACTAGGAGAGTAAAACTATTCCTAAGTCAACTTTCAACATGCAGTGAGCAGATAAAAGTGAGGTTTTACTATTGGCAAAGTCTGCTTCAAAATGGAAAAGCAAGTAGGCACTGTATGTTTCAAATGACTGACAGAATTAAGTAAGAAATGAGAAATAATACATGGACACAATTTTGGAAAGTGACAGAGAAAACTTGGCCAGCATGGATGGAGGAAAGGCATCTATGGTCTAATCAGGGGTCTGGAAAAGGCGTAATGTGCACAAAATGCTAGAAACTGGAGCATTAGAAAGCTGTTTGGGGGTATGAGCAAGAGAAGAAAGGAGACTCAAATGTAAGCATGATAGTATGGGCAATAAGAGGTATTTGTTCAGTCTGTCCTTCCTTCCTTCCTTCCTTCCTTCCTTCCTTCCTTCCTTCCTTCCTTCCTTCCTTCCTTCCTTCCTTCCATCCATCCATCCATCCATCCATCCATCCATCTCACTGACATTTAAGTAAAGGTATCAGGCAATGTAGTAGACACAAAAATGACTTAGACATGACCCCTGTTTCCAAAGCCAATTGTCTAGGAGTTAAATTAGTGTGATTATATATATGATTAATCTATTCATGACACTACGATTCAATGCCATAGATTCTTTTGTACAAATTTTAATAGAGTGTTTTATGAAGTTGCTGGATTAGGAGCCTGAGGATAAATTGAAGAGAGACAAAATGAATGGTAGAGTAGACCACAGACTGGGGCAGACTAGTTATATTTTATGTAGAAGCAAAGAGAGAAGGCATTTAAAAGTACTGAGGATGTGACACCTAGGAACAGATCGAGGAGGAATATGTGAATGACACCTTTGTGGCACATTTTTTAATTAAATGATTTGATAGATACAATGAGGACTTTCAGGGAACCTTCCAAGAGCTCCATTAAAAGCCAGTGGTAGTAATGCATCAGTAAAACTAAAGAAGAGACAGATCCTGGGAGACAAGAGGGCAGGCCAGAGGACCCTTCCAGGGAAAGAGCACAAGTTCACTATCATAACAATTACAGCTTCATCAAACAGGAAAGGCAAAAAGAACAAAGAAAACAAAACCTGAAGACCTCTGCTAAAGAGGCTTAAAAAATGAAGCATATTTTGTAAGGACTGGCTAAAAATGAGAGTCAACTGCTAAGGAGATAAGTATGAAAAGAACAGAGAATTGGAAAAACATCAATGCCAGAAGCTACATAGGGAGAGGGATGTACAGTTGGGCTGGAGACAGTGTGCCGTAAGCACATATCAGGGTGGAAAGTTGAAGCTAATCACTGAGGGGAAGACTGGCGAAATGAAGAGATAGAGATCTGAAGAGATTCCTAGGAAGCTGAAGGAAAGGATGTGCCATGAGGGCAAAAGAAGAGGGTTAAAGGGCAGGTCTGAGATAGGCTGACGGTAATGACCCACAGAGGTCCAGACCGAGCTGGGAACACAGCACACAGGAAGTTGAGGAGGATGAAGTGTTACCGGGCGAAGGTAGAACAGAAAGAAGAAATGAGTGATGGAGATGGATGTTTCCCTAGCAGACAGTGCTGAATCCATGGGAACGCTACACACAGGACAGGAGAGGTGCTGAAAACGAAGGCTATGTCTAGATTAAAGGAGGGACAACGGTACAGAATTACCAACATTTAGTTAACCTCAGATGTCAAAGAGCCAGCGCTGAGGAATGACAGGCATCAAATGAAAGTTAAGACTATCAAATCAGGAAGGAATGAAAATGAACAGGTCGACTGGAAGCAAAGGGAAGGAAAACATGCCTCTTAGAGGGCCAACAAGCAGAGAAAGTGTAGAATAAAGATCTCAAATGCAAAGTCTTGTCAGAGCTCAATGTAAATCTACTTGGTCACATTTGGGCATTGGAGACCATGGCGAACAGTATGAAGAAGAGGACCTGAACAGGAAGGGCTGGAGGGAAATTGGAGGATTTGGTTGTTACGGAAGGGAACGTTTACTGACTAGGTGCCACAGTGCTGGTAGAAAGTGGCTGGTGACAACTTAATGAAGACACTAGGATTGCTTAGTGGAGGGTGGGCAGGTAGCTTGTCCCAAGAATAGACTACTATTACATGATGGAGAATGAGTAAAGAGTATGAGGAAGCAAATACATCTCAAGAATTCTGCATCCATGTTGACTATAGTGTGGGCGGAAATGGAGAAGATGACAGATGCAGATTATTGCATAGTGCGCCATTAAAACTGCTGATATGCTTTGTGGATCTTGGCTGACTCTGAGTGACATACTTAGGGAGCCTTGTATGAAAGTAGCACAGAGAAGACAGAGGTTGGAATCTGAAAAAGAAAAAAGTAGCATTTTGAGTGGAAGGACAGAGTGAGTACAAAGGGTGGGTAGGGAAGGGCATTGTAGAGGGCCAAAATGGGGAATGCTGAAGAAAAATGACAGAGGCGAATTTGTAGGAGAGAAACTGCGTTATGCTAGATTGCAACCAAAGATGGAGAGAAGACTGTGGCTATGAAACAGTGTTATGAAGGAGTACCATCTGCTAGTTTCTCCTTGAATGGCATCTGAAGCCACCAATCTGACTCACAGACCTAGGGTTGAGGAGTATAAATGGTATGGCGCTGAGCTACGGCCAACTGCAGAAACTCTCCCAAAGTCTGGACTAGACCATAATTGTACTGAACACCATGATTAAGGAGGAGAGAGAGACTGGGAATTATTTGAAGGAGAGTTAACAGTAGGAGTGGCATGGCAGGTAGGTAATGGTATTTCCCAGAATGGACCCTGTAAGACTGAAATAATGAGGGTCTTAGTTAGCTGTCAGATCTTAAAGTAGACTTTCAAAAGTGGCATATGCACTGGGAGAAGAGTGAGGGCGTTAAATTAGGGGAGGCTTTGGTGGGTGTTTTCATTCAAAGGATCAGGAAGAGATGGACTAGGATGGACCTTGATAAAATGACACCAGGAGAGGTCTCTGAGTAGTGTGTCCACAGAATGGATGAATAATATTGGGAGAGAGTGGCTGAAGATTATGATGGGAACCCAACTCAAAAGTAAAACTTCATTTTTATTTCCTAGGAGAAATGGGGGACGGACATATATATAATTAAGACATAGGAGTACAGATTGACACATGTGTGCCATGTAGAGTGCTGCACAAAGTTCCTCTGCTGTACAAAGGGTTTTTGTTCTTGTTTCGGAAGAGGGGAGACATCTAGAGAGAGAACCTGGCTAGACAGTCCTGTTCAAGAGGAACACAGGTGGTTTCTACCAGAGGGCTGATACTGTTTTAGGACAAGCCAGAGAGTGGGGAGGGAAGGAGTGGGAAAAGAACAGGTGAAAAAAAGTAACGGCAGGCACTGCCCAGGAGGAGAAACCCCTTATTTGGGTCACAAGACATGAAGAAGAGAGGTTAATGCTCCGAAGGAACTCTGAAACCTAGAGAATGATTCTGATGAGAGAGATCATGGAGCCATAGAGGTTTCCAGAACTAAACTCTGCTCACAATGAGGAGTGCACAGAAAAGAGAGCAGGAAGGAGTGCTGGAGTCAACTTGCTCTTGATGCCCTGGTGTGAACTTGGTAACTGAAGGGCTTGGTGGAAGGAGAGGCAAGAGCAGTGTTCTTAACTGCGTTCTAGTATACAGTCACAGGCCTACTGAACCGGAAGTTCAGGAGGGCTCAGCAGGTCAGATGAGGCATGCAGAATGTTTAAGATACGGTAGGAGAGACAGGAAAGCTGGAGGTTGGATTGGCTGGGGATGGTTAAGAAATCTTGTAGAGCCAACTGAAGGTGAGAGCCGTGAGGCACAGTCAGGAAAACATGTACTGGGGTGTGTGTGCCTGAGTGGAGGTTTACAACACTAAGGTTCAGAATGTCACAAACGGCAGGCCAGAAAGAGGAATGCCAGCTCTGTGGCACACAGTCTAAAAGTAGTTAGCATTGTAAAGTCCTTCTAAATGCACACGCGCTCACACACGTGCGTGCACCACCACCACCACCACCACGTGCTTAGGAAGCCTTGTACCAGTTAGTTACACTCAGATGCTAATGCTAATGATTCCCTTGTACATAAGCCTGCTTGGGGTAGCATAGGTTTTTTTTTTTTAATGGCCATAGTACTTATCAGTAGGCTCATTTCCTATGATCAAGGACCGTAAAAAAAATGCTGTGAAATATTCCTGTCATCTTCCCAATAATATGGGCGAGATAATTCAAGAAACTCATCAGTTGGTAAGTAAATATTTCCAAAATATTTATTTATATTTTATGTATTTAATATGTAAGGTATTACAACTTGTTACTTATGTTAAAAATATCACTGTTTCATCCCATAGTATGAGTATGGGATCATTTTGTACTACATAAAAATGTGTCTCTTATTGAACAATGCATGTAAAATAATTGGACACTTGTCCTTAAACATGGTTTATATTGTAAAATAGTCTTAAAATTTTTCATTATCATTTTAATGGTAGTTTGAAAATGTGCTTATTTCCCCCAAAAGGGAGCTGGATGAAGGCCTTTTCAAACTCAGAATGTAGTGTATTTACTATAAAAAGAGTGTGTGTATGGGGAGGGGGTTAATGATAATTGCTGGTATTTACAAAGCAGTTGAGTCAGGAAGAAGGTGGTTATTAAAGGAAGAAAGGGAAAGAGATCAAATGATAACTAAAAACAGGACACGGGAGTGGGGGTAATGTTCAGGGAAGTGTATACAAAGAAAGGTACAGTTGATAGAAAAGTTAAGAATTAGGTTGTGTGTGTGTGTGTGTGTGTGTGTGTGTGTGTGTGTCCGTCCGTCCTAAGGGTGATGGCACACACCTTTAATCCCAGCACTCAGGAGGCAGAGGCAGGCGGATCTGTGAGTTTGAGGCCAGCCTGGGCTACAGAGTGAGTTCCAGCACAGCCAAGACTAAATAGAGAAACCCTGTCTCTAAAACCCAAACCAAACAAAGAATTTGGTTGTGTAGCCGTGAAACAAAGCGCGTGGCTAGAGTCCTGCTAAGGAGAGAATAGAGAACAGAGCAACTGAGCACAGTCTAGGAAAAGGGGAACTATGAAAACAGATTGAGGGATGATAAATTAGTCCTTTCTACCACAGGCAGAACAGGAACAGGTAAACAGATTAAAAAGCAAAGGTAAACTTACCCTTACACGGGAAAAGCCATGTGAAGAGGACATGTTGGGAGAAAAGTCTTGGCACGGTAATTACATCAAAAGGAATAGAATGTAGGTAGAAGCTAAGTATGTTATGGGTTTGAGAATATAGGGCTAGTTAGCATCACAAGACCTTGAAGAGGGAGGTTAGCAACAAAAAACAACAAAAGGGGCCAACAGAATCAGAGTATAAGCTAAGAAAAGGACCAGAGCACAAGAGATGGGAAAGAAGCAAGTAGGATGACAGTCGTGTAGGGCAAGGTGGAAAGGAGGATAGAGTATATTTAAGTCTAATTTCAAAAAGGGGAACTTGAGAATCGAGCAAAGAAACGGAATGAAGCTGGGGAAAGGAGCCCAGAGAACACAGGGAGGAGCATATCCATGCCTAGAAAGCATGTCCGACGACACCAGAAAGATGTTAGAAAGCACTGACGGAAGGAGGTGGAAGGGGAGGTAAATTGAAAAATCCAAGGAAAAACAGATACTGGACCTCTAAATTTTAAAGAGGGGAAAAAGTGGGAATGAGAAGTAAAATATCAATCATACAGTGCAGACTATGGTTAGAACATGCTGTATGTGAATGGATGAACAGGGAAGGGAAGGAGGTGGTTCCAGAAGGAGGGTGGGTTCAGGGTCTATACAAGAAGGGGAGGCACTGAGATGCTTGAGTGAGGACATCAAGTGGTCACCACAGAAAGCTAGGGCATAGACTGGGAAGACAAAGGCCAGGGAAGACAGGGGCCATCCACAGCAGTGATTCTTAACCAGGGGTGGGGGGTGGGGGGTTCCACCCGAGGGGGGGGGCGGGCATGCCCCCCTGGTGGCCTATCAGAACATCAGGGGCAGAGCAGTGATCTGCTCACAAATACTAACAATAACACCATCCAGAAGATGTTCTGATAGGCTACTGGGGGGCCATGCACCCCTGGGTGAGAATCACTGGTGGAAGAGGGGATGGAGATGGCTACAGAGAAGGAAGGGTGAGCAGATGGAGGCATCAGATCATGACTGTCAGACTTGGGAGAAAAGGTCCTGTCAGTGCAGGGGGATGACAGTGAGACACTGCAGTGGATGCAGTGCACAAGGAAGGTTGAGGAAGGCTGAGAGCTGTGTGAGGGTTTGCTGTCAGGGGCAGGGAGTGCAGTGCCGACACTGTGGCTCCTGCCGAGGACTGAGGTGGAGGAGTGAGTGAGGCCGAGATAAGTGGTGTTCAGTAATGATACAAGTTGAGGCTTGCTATCAGAGGGAAGCACGGAAAGAGGGGAGTGGAGCTAGTAACGGAATGGAGGTAAAGGAAGAAGTTGAGTGTTGACTGGGAAGAGAAGCAGGACCATCAGGCGGAGGAGTTGTTGTTAGGATCAAGTTAGGGTAAGGGTAGAGGTTACTAGGTCAGGATGGGGTGGATTGTCTAGAGCAGAATACAAAAATCAGAGAGGCAGATGTTCCCTGAGAGCTTCATCAGAGTGTGACTAACAGGGTGTGAAAGGGGGCAAAACAGGTTACAGGAGTTACAGATGTGGAGTTCTAGAAGGAACTCATAAGCCTGGGCCACAGAGAGTGATGGGAGGAGGGTGCAGACTTGGTACAGTCTGACCCAAAGAGGCCCAAACGTGGTGAAGGGCGGATGTGGAGGACAGGTCAGTGAGGGTGCAGGGTCAGAGGTCCGTAGGATCCAGCAGAGCATCACAGGGGGCATCTGAAGGAGCTGCAGACATTGAAGGTGTGACAAAGAGCAGAAGAGAGTACAGGAAGAGAAAGGTCAGTTGGGCCCAGGAGAGGGAGAGGAGGTGAGGAGTTTGGGTCAAAATGAGTAGGAGAAGGAGCACACAGCAAAGAGAGCAGAGCACAGAGAGCTAAGGGAAGGTACCACAGCACACCAAAGAAGAGGGGAGACAAGAGCAAGCAGGTGAGTCAAGCTTGGGAGGAAGAGAGTGTGGGTAAGACAGGCAGAGCAGGAAGCAGAGACTGGGAAGGCCCCTAGAAAACTCTAGGCATGGCAACGAAAGACAAGGTGAGATGATGACAGCTCCGAGGAAGCCCCGAGGGAAGAAACAACTGTGTCTAAAGCAGTAACTAAGACTCGAGGACGAGTACAGGTGAGGCCAGACAGCTCCAATAGCACACTAGGGACAAGGGTGACCTCGAAGCCATGACTTTTAGTAAGGGAGCAGACAGGGAGGGAAAGACACCTGACCACAGCGTCACTGGAAGGTGGCAGGAAAAGTAAAGGAGATGCTGAAGTACAAGCACAGTCTTTCAGGAACACATGGAGAGGGGGTGGGGAGAAGGATGGTGAGACAATGTGATTAATTTGTGCCCAAGTAGGAAGAAAGCTATTAAAGCTGCCAGAGGCAGGTATCAGGAAAGAGTATTTGTTAAGGAAAAGAGCTGATTGAAAAGACAACACCTGGAAAGTACATAAGGGGCAGCAAATTGGGAGTTTGCAGGGGTCAACCTGAACCTGAGATGATTGCGAAAGGATAGGTGGGCTCCAAAGTTCCCATATGGAAGGGTGTGATTTCTGATGAGGAAGAGGAAGGTCAGCTACGGAAGACGGATGGAGAGGAGGCACAGTTGGACAGACAACACTGAGTATGGTACAAGTGGCACAGGCCAGGTAGCAACCTAGAGACAGGCTGGACCAAGGAGAGGAGCAGTTACAATGAGGGCAAGCACATGGAGGGGGTATAAGAGGGAGTAAGAGAGAGAAAGAGAGAGGGGGAGAGTAGATAGAGGGAGAGAGGAAGAGAGAGAACAGAAAAGGTATAGAGAATAAATGCTAGATAGAAATGTGAACACCATTGTCAAGGGTATAACATTTTGGCCAGGTTCTTGGGATCTAGTAGGAATTTAAGGATCTAGTAGGTAGGTGGATTTAAGGTGGGGTTTGGGATAGGCACAGACTAGGCTAGCCTGGAAGGCAGGGTTGGGAGTAGTAATATATTGGAGGTGGAAGTGGGGATTGAGGACATAGGCCTAGAGATAACAATCTTCTAGAACTCAGCTTGTAGATTCTATTTTGAGTGATGAGGACAATTAATGCAAGTTGAAGAAGTCTACTGATCTTACAAGAGAAGAAACTAATGCAGCTTTAAGTATAGTAGGAAGGTGGGCAAAAGCAAGGGTCCATTTTCACAGGAAACAAGAGATATGCATAATAAAGCAGTATGCTCTGCAGAGGCTCCTTGTGTCTCTGCATGGAAAGAGGAGGGGAGGTTTAAGGAAAAAAGATGAAAGTCCAGAGAGGACCAGGCTGGAAGCAAAGATATTGACGTAAGAGTGGGGTAGTATGACAGGTAGGGATAGGGCCTTCAAGAGAATAATTCTCATGTCATGTGTGTAAAGGGAGTAAACACAGAAAGGAAGGAGGTGGTTGGAAGAGAATGTAGGTCTAAATGAGAGGGGAGGCATTAAGATGCGTGAGTGAGGACATCACATGGTCACCACCAGAAAGCTCTTAGCTCCATATAGAATGGGACAGCAAGGGCCAGGGAAGACAGGGGCCATCTACAGCAGTGATTCTTAACCAGGGGTGGGGGGTGGGGGGTTCCACCCGAGGGGCGGGCGGGCATGCCCCCCTGGTGGCCTATCAGAACATCAGGGGCAGAGCAGTGATCTGCTCACAAATACTAACAATAACACCATCCAGAAGATGTTCTGATAGGCTACTGGGGGGCCATGCACCCCTGGGTGAGAATCACTGGTGGAAGGGGGGATGGAGATGGCTACAGAGAAGGAAGGGTGAGCAGATGGAGGCATCAGATCATGACTGTCAGACTTGGGAGAAAAGGTCCTGTCAGTGCAGGGGGATGACAGTGAGACACTGCAGTGGATGCAGTGCACAAGGAAGGTTGAGGAAGGCTGAGAGCTGTGTGAGGGTTTGCTGTCAGGGGCAGGGAGTGCAGTGCCGACACTGTGGCTCCTGCCGAGGACTGAGGTGGAGGAGTGAGTGAGGCTGACAGAGATGGATGATGCATAGGGGTGATGGGTGTGTGTGTGTGTGTGTGTGTGTGTGTGTGTGTCTGGTTGTCCATGAGGAAGAAGGTAGGGAAACTCAGGGAAGGAAATGAACGCTAAAGAAGGAGGAGGAAAAGGATTCATGGACTGGAGTGCCCAGGAAGAGCACTGTCAGCCCAGCAGTGGGTCAGAGTGGGGGTGGGCACTTCTGTATGGGTATGGGGTGACCTGTGTGGGAACAAGAATGAGGGCAGAAGAGAAAAGCATGCATGGACAGGAACACAGTAGAGAATGAAAGACCCTGTTTTCCTCTGCACATTTTCAGAAGAATGTGAAAGGCAATGTGATATGTCACCTTGTGCCACAGATGTAGGATGCTGAGAGGATCCCATAGTTCAGGCCATGAGGAGGCAAACTTTGAGTGCCTAGGTATGGGAGTATAATGGTACAATATGACTCCAGTTTAGTGAAAGCAACCAAACACTGGCCACCAAGGGTAGCTCAGGAAGGGAGGACTCATGAAAATATCTACTAGATCAGCTAAAAGATTCATAGACAGGCACAAAGCATAGTGGCAAGATAGTACTTAATTATGCACTAGAGAGAAAAATAGGAGAAATGGTTACTTAGGGCCTAGAAGTAAGAGGTTAGAGGTTTTCAACCCAAGGGAGACCTGTGATAGCTAAAATGAGAAAGAACAGAATGAAGGAGCCCAGCAGGAAGGAAAGAAAAGGCATGTTGAGAGGATTAAGGAGGTCATTACATCTAGGGAGACATGGCAAAGATCATGGGCATGGGAATGAATAGGGAACATGCAGAAACTCTGTCTTAATGCAGGCAACGTGCGTAAGGAAGCCCAGGGAAGACAAAGACCATGGAAGAAGAGAAGTGTGCAGTAAGGAAGCAGATGAAAGCAGAGCAGAAGGAGGGAGGAGTGGTCATGGTACTTTATCACTGATGTGCATAAGTGAGGAAAGGTGGAGGGAAAGGACCCAGGTACGTCACTGCCTTTAATATAGACAGAAAAATGTTAGAGATGAATTTGGACAGCTGATGGATTCAGTCCTGCTGGCTAGGGACAAAGAGGCTGACAATAGTGGCAACAGTGAGGACAGGTCAACAACTGAGCAGATAGCAAGAGAAAGATTCCTGAAACCATGGGTTGGCTGGGGGTGGCAGAAGAAGTAAGGCTGGATGCTGTTGGGGAAGTGGGGGTTCTCTGGAAAACAACAGTAGAGAGAGGCATAGGGGAATACCATGCAAGATTTAAATTCATGTTCAGGGCAGAAAGAGAGACTGCAGTTGGTTGCCATGGGCAACTGCCCAGTGGGAGTCAAGGAGCTGATAGGAAAAGAGAAAAGAAGTCAATCTAGGAGAAAATGGAAAGATCTTGTGTGGTGGTTTTGGCTAGAGAAAATGGGCCACTGTACAAATGGGGAAGTCTGTATGTAAAGCTCTCCAAATTGGGGGGGGACGGGACACTGGCAAACTCAGGGGTCAAGCTGGTAGGATGGGAGTGTCAGTGTCAAGTCTTAGGAGAAGAGAAGTGAGACAGACTCCAAGTGTTTGCAGAATGGGCCTTAGGAGAAGGTAAAGTAAAGGGTCAAAGCAACGTGGCTTAATTGGAAGGAACCAAGTGACATGCACTTTATGACAGTTCCTGAACAGATGGCACTGGAAGACAACCTCAGGGACATGGGAATGGACTCAAGTGGAGAGAGTTGAGCATGTGGGTAGATACAGGATGCATGTAAATGGTGGGGGCACAGCTGGGCACCAATGCGGAACAGCCACTTCGCAGTGACCACTAAATCTGTGCTTCCACTGTTCAAGACTGGCTGAAAGGAGAGAGGTGTGCTGTGTAACAGAGAGACTGTGCAGGGAACAGGGGATTAGTGGAGCCTTGATGCAGGGGATCTTCTGACCTCATGAGGTTTGTAGGATTAGTTTTAGAAGGTAAAGACAGTAGGTAACAATATTTTTACAGGACACAGCAAGGCTCTAGGGGTTTGAGGCTTAGGACTTCAGGGGCTGGGTTTTTGTTGTTGTTTGTTTTATTTTTTATAAAGAGATAAAGAAGAGAAACAGGATGAAGACTGGATTGTGTATAAACAGTAGGACTTCAAAACTGAGTGAGTGTTAGTCTTACAATGTAGTGGGCCCAAAGGAGAAAAAGGAAACGAGAGTGACTTAGACTATAGGACTGGTAGTCAGAAGGGAACAGTCACAGACGGTGGTGCAGTCCCACCTTTGGGAAAGGATCCTGGTACATTACAAACAACAGAGGAAGAAGAGAAGCTTCGAAGATGGCAGTGTGCAGACTTTTGAAGAAGCCAGTGGCTCTAATGGAAAGACAGCTCCCCACCCCAATCCAAATCACTGCAGTGATAAAGCAAAGGCAGCCTAAGTGTGTCGTGAAGCCAGGATGAATCCAGATGAGTGACAGCTGTTGGCTGCAGAAAAGGCGGCAATAGGGAGAGGATGGAAAGAGGCTGAGAAAGGTCCAGGAAGACTCCGGTGGAGAAGAGAGTGCGGAGGGGATGCAGTGGCAGGCACTAGGTAGTTGAGAGAAGTACAAGCCCCAGAGAAATGGGAGGATGGCTTCTGTAATGCAGGTGGTAAAAGAGAAACCGGTAAGAAAGAGTGATAAAGGTAAATACAATGTGACTACAGGACAATAATGCAGTCACAGAAGGCACCCAGCGAAGAAGGAGAGCAAGAGTCAAGTGGAAGGGAGACGGGCTAGTCAACAACAGGCTAGGAAGCAAGAAGAGAGGAGCCAGGGTGGGTGTGAAGGCCCTTGGAGGACTTAGCCAGTTTTCAAGGCTGGGCATGGGTGGGGAAGGGAGTGGAAAATGTGCTTTTAAAGCCTTGAATGTACTTGGCTAGTGCAACTTTTGGCCAGGCTCTGTTACAGACTGGTTAGGGATGGGTGGCTGGCAAGGAAGTTTGGGTGGCGAGGGTGAGGTTTATTTGGGGATTAGCTAGATTGGCTAGGAAGGGGGAATGAGAATAGTGGGCTGAACACAGGGAGATGAGAGGGTTAGGTTGAGAAGGTACAAGCCAGGATTCAGGTACTGAGCTTCTAGCCCAGAGAGACTCCACCTTGAGTTGAGTTTACTAAAAGACGGAGAGCAAGTGCAACAGGGAGCAGGTGGGAAGGAGGGATGGGAAAGTGCTATCTGTAGCAGGAGGACAGACGTGACAGCAGTGGTGCTTTGTCCTGACTCTCTGTGTGTTGTAAAGAAGAAAGATCACAAGTGGGGAGGGGTAATAAACAAACCTAAGGACCAGGTTAAAGTAAAAACTAGTATCAGAATGCCGGAAAGTCATATTTGGTGGGAGTTATGAGGAATGAGGGGGTATGTTTCTTTAAAGAGCTCTCTTATACAAACTAGGCTCCAAGCACATTGTGTGTGAAAGAGGAAGCAGAGAGAGAGAGGAGGTAATTCTAGTTATTGAGTGTTGGGTCTGTATGACATGGGGAAAACACTGAGATGCGTGAGTGAGGATATCAAATGGTCGCCACTCTTAGCTCCATATAGAATGGGACAGCAAGGGCCAGGGAAGACAGGGGCCATCTACAGCAGTGATTCTTAACCAGGGGTGGGGGGTGGGGGGTTCCACCCGAGGGGCGGGCGGGCATGCCCCCCTGGTGGCCTATCAGAACATCAGGGGCAGAGCAGTGATCTGCTCACAAATACTAACAATAACACCATCCAGAAGATGTTCTGATAGGCTACTGGGGGGCCATGCACCCCTGGGTGAGAATCACTGGTGGAAGTGGGGATGGAGATGGCTACAGAGAAGGAAGGGTGAGCAGATGGAGGCATCAGATCATGACTGTCAGACTTGGGAGAAAAGGTCCTGTCAGTGCAGGGGGATGACAGTGAGACACTGCAGTGGATGCAGTGCACAAGGAAGGTTGAGGAAGGCTGAGAGCTGTGTGAGGGTTTGCTGTCAGGGGCAGGGAGTGCAGTGCCGACACTGTGGCTCCTGAATTGAGAAAGGTGGGTACTGAATATGTGTGGCTGGTTGTCCATGAGGAGGTAAGAACAGAAGAGAATGGAGTCAGCAGTGCAGGGGATTTCCTGGAGGGGGACGACTGCTGAGGCAGCAGCAGGAAAAGTCAGGGACTAGACTGCCAAGGATGGGAGCTGCCAGCCCAGCAAAAGTCAGAGTGAGGGTGGGGGGTCCTGTGGGCAGATGGAGTAGGCATGTATGAGGCAGGAATGAGGGTAGAAGATAAAAAGCATTAGGGCTAAGAATTAGGTAGTAGAATCCAAGGCAGTTCCCTAAGAGCACTTTTCAAAGAGTCTAAAAGAACAGATGTGTAAGGTTGGTTATGGTGACACATACCTCTAACCTCAGATCTCAGGAGGCTAAAGGTATAAGATACTGTGTTGCAGGCTACCTTGCCATACATAGTGAGATCCTATCTCATAGAAGAAAAACGTAAAAAATGTAAAAGGAACCCCTAAAAGATTATAAGGAGGGAAGGCATGGTTGATGGGAGTTAGAAACAACATACATTTTGTAGACCAGAGTGGCGAGCCTAAGAGGCTGGGCAGAGCAGGTAGATTTTGTGTAGTCTGCCTAATGAAAGGAGTATTGGATATATTTTCATTTGTTGAGACCATGAAAAGAATTCCCATGGAACATGACAACTACTGTCTGACAAGTCAGAATAGTTAAAAGAACGGCAGATGGGGAAGGTTACATACATGTAGAATTATGGGGAAGTAGGATAAATAATCTATAATCAGGAATGAGAGGAGGAGAGGAACTGAGAAGTTTTAATTTATGCAAACCAGAATGATGAAGGAGCCCTGAGGGCTGCTGAGGTCACAAGGACAAAGAAGGGTGAGCCCAGAGAATCCAGGGACTCTGCCATCCAGATGGGCAAAGAGAACCTGAAGTCAAATTCTTGAGAGAAAAGACTGTGACATGGACAGAGAATCCAGGAAGGAAGTGATGGTAAAGGAGGTCTAGAGAATGAGGTTGTAGAGGCAGCCATGACCATTGAGGACCACTGAGTCAACAAGGGGCTTGTTGAGTAAGAAAAGGTACAGGAAACATCTTTTGCAGAGAACATTGACACCAAAATAGCACAGCTAGGATGGTCTGGAGGAACTAATATAACCGAAGGACTCAGGAGAGCAGGCTGGGAACAGAGGTTGGCAGTAAGCGCAACAGTAAAGGAAAAGTTAGGAATCTAGTAGACACGGAGAGAAGAACTGCCTGAAAGCTGGCAGGGAAATACTCTGCATATAGGGAGGAACTGGAAGGTCTCTACGTGAGAAAAGAAAGAGCTTGCTGTGCAGGGTTCCGTTCATTTTCAGGGTAGAAAGAGACACACTAGAGGCAGGATGGCACGGGAATGTGGCACGTGAGAGTCAAGCTGGGTCAGGGGAGTTGATGGGAAAATGGAAGAGGAAGCAACTCGGAAACAAACTTTATGCATTTGTGGTAGTTTAAGCAAAGGTCAAGGGGCAACAATGAAAAACAGAAAAATAGACTGTAGAGTTTCCTAGCTGGGAACATTGGCAGATCTCAGGGGATAGGTTTATAGGATTGGTGGTATCAATGTCAGAATTTAGCGGGACAGAAAAAAATGAGCAAAAGCCCGGGTGTTTGTAGGATGGAACTGTATGGCGTTTTTGGCAAAGGGACAAGAGTGGCTTGAGTTAATTAGAGGAGACCAGGTGAGGTGCACCTTATAGACTCCTGCACAGACAACTGTTAGGCCACCTCAGAAACGTGGGACTGGACTCCTGAAGAGAGTCCAGTAAGAGTGTAGATATAGGATGTGTGCAAATGGGGGAGGCACAGCTGGGTACCAATGCGAAACAGCCACTTCGTAGTTGACCTGTGAACCTGTGCTTCCACTGTTCAAGACTGGCTGAAAGGAGAGAGGTGTGCTGTACAACAGAGAGACTGTGCAGGGAGAAGAGGTGTAGTGAAAGTGGGCAGAGGGCTTTAAAACTCCTCAGGGTGTGTAGATTTCATGCAGAAGGTAAATAGGAAGCTTGTTAGTAGGGCAAAGTAGGGGTTCAACTGAAAGGCTTCCTTTTTGAATGGCAGGCAGACCAGAATGGAAACTGGTGCTTGTGCAAGAAGTCTTTAAAATGGTATCATTCCTATTGTGAAGGTAGGTACAGGCTGGATGTGGAAGGTGATGGATGATCTCCATGATCTTTAACTGTGCAGAGGCAAGTGCAACAGACAAGGCCATATTCAGTTTGGGGAGTCCGTCCTTTGGTGGACAAGTACAAGTAAGACAGGGAAAGAGCAGTAAGTGTAGGCTTGGCTGTAATGTTGTGTGCTTCTTTTTGATGGAAGGAAAGGAAAGAAGAGAGATAAGGCTGCTGTGAGAGGGCAAAAAAGAAAAAGGCAGTCTTAAGTTAGGTATGAAGTAAGGCCAATTGAATATCCAGACCAGTGACAGTGCATGGGTGCAGAAGAGAAGGTGATGTAGGGATAGAAAGACCATGAGCGTGCAAGCGCAGCAGAGACCAGGCCATATACTATGGACAAAGAGGTGATGAAGTGACTGACACTAGGTAGATGAAGAACGAAGTAAGAGTCACAGCAATGAAGCCAGAGGGTTTACCCCACCAGGAAGGAAAGAGAAGAAGTACAGCAAGGAAAAGTATCGCTCCAGAAGGATGATGCCGTATATGGAAGACAGACAGGGCACAAGACATACCCAGGGGGCATGGACACCAGAGAACAAGGTAGAAGGAGACAAGCTGGAAACCATCACAGAGTAAAGACACACGGGAGGTCCCAGGATCAGAACGATGGCACTTTAGAGTGCCCAGAACAGCTTGTAAGCGTCAGCATGGGGAAGGAAAAGCAGAAAAGGGTAGTCAGCAATAGGTAAGGTAAAATGGCTAAATTATTGTCTTGAGTGTTCTTGCGGAGTAAAATTTAGGCCAGGCTCTTTACTACGGATCCGGCGGGGAAGGGTGGGTGGGTGGGAAGGGGTAAGGGATGGGGCTTACTTGGGTTAGTGGGGAGGGCAGGGTTAGGAGTAGTGGGGTAGGGTGGGGTAGGGTGGGGTGGGGTGGGGCTGGGGGTGGGAGGACTGGGATGGGATTTGGGTGGGGACACGAGCCAAGTGCCAGGTATTGAGAGAGAGTAATTCCATGTCTAGGGTTCAAATGAACAGACAGACACCTGCTGGGAAAGACAGGATCTACCCAAAGGAGAAAGAGTAGCTTCAGGTTGGGAGGATAAGAAAGAAGAGGATCAGGGGATGTTTTGTAGGAAGAAAGAATAGACAAAAATTCAAGATAGTTCTTTAGGGCTCATTGTTTTAACTGCAAAAGAACAAGGGAAATTAAAAGTGATAAATAATAAGCAAACAGAATTTGATTGGGATAACATCAAAATGTTGGGTATTCATATTTGGTAGAGGTGACTAGGATGAGGACGAATGTGTTTGAAAATGAAAACAGATCACTCATAAAGACTGGGATTGGGCACTATAGCAGTGTGAAGGAATGGACAGAAGGGAAGGAAGTAATTCTAAGTGGAAAGTTTTCTGTTCATTTGAGATGGGGAGGCACTGAGATGCTTGAGTGAGGACATCAAGTGGTCACCACCAGAAAGCTAGGGCATAGACTGGGAAGACAAAGGCCAGGGAAGACAGGGGCCATCCACAGCAGTGATTCTTAACCAGGGGTGGGGGGTGGGGGGTTCCACCCGAGGGGGGGGGCGGGCATGCCCCCCTGGTGGCCTATCAGAACATCAGAGGCAGAGCAGTGATCTGCTCACAAATACTAACAATAACACCATCCAGAAGATGTTCTGATAGGCTACTGGGGGGCCATGCACCCCTGGGTGAGAATCACTGGTGGAAGGGGGGATGGAGATGGCTACAGAGAAGGAAGGGTGAGCAGATGGAGGCATCAGATCATGACTGTCAGACTTGGGAGAAAAGGTCCTGTCAGTGCAGGGGAATGACAGTGAGACACTGCAGTGGATGCAGTGCACAAGGAAGGTTGAGGAAGGCTGAGAGCTGTGTGAGGGTTTGCTGTCAGGGGCAGGGAGTGCAGTGCCGACACTGTGGCTCCTGCCGAGGACTGAGGTGGAGGAGTGAGTGAGGCTGACAGAGATGGATGATGCATAGGGGTGATGAGTTCTCAGGGGACTGGAGTGCCCAGGAAGAGAGCTGTCAGTCAAAGAACGGATGGGCATTTCTGTGTCAGGGCTTGATGTCAGATGGCAGAGGAAATGTGCCTGGAAACTACAAGGAAGTAGAGGGAGGGTCTCTTAAAAAAAAAAAAAAAAAAAAGAGGAGAAACAGAAGAAGAGGGACATGCAAGGACTAAATAGACATCCAGTCACTAGATTTGGCTGCCATGGAAAAGTGGTATGTGGGGCCAATTGTATCAGAGCTGATAGGAAGACAGAGGGATGGGAGAGAACTTCTTGAAAAATGGGAGGTCAGAGTGATGCCAGCTTGTACAGGGGGAAGGAGATTGCAGTTTCCAAATGGAGGGCATTCAGCTTCTAGTAGACAAGTCAAGTAGACAGGATGAGTGGTATGTGCTCAGGACAGACAGGAGAGGCAGAGCAGAGCAGAGGCAACTGCCCAAAGTGATCCCAATCAAACAGGGGATCAGACAGCCTGCATTTAAAAACAGGACATGCACAGACAGCACTGACAAGTAACGAGACTTGGGAAAGGCCTACTTCAGACTGAGACCATTATGTCAGCAGCAGAATACTTGCAAATAGCAGAGGCGAGGCTGGGAACCAATGCGGAACAGGCATTTCGCAGTGACCACTGGACCCGTGCCTCCGCTATTTAAAATATCTAAAAGGAGAGCTGTAATGCCTGGCAGACAGACAGGCACTGGCCAACAGCATCTGGCCAGTGAAAATGGCAAAAGGATGTGGCTAGGTCATCAAACCCAGCAAGGCATTATAAATCAATTACAGGAAGGTGATGAAAGAGTAAACTTGTTCTGCCAGAGAGCAATACCCTGGGGGAAGGTTAGTGTGTCCAGGCTCAGCTTCTCTTGGGGGAGGTTTGAACTAAAGGAAAACAGGTAGGAAGAGGCAGCTGGAGAGTGGGCCTTATATAAGAAAGGATCTTAAATACTGAACACAAGTGTTGTGATACAGGCAGGCCAAAGAAGGAATGAAGAACTGGGAGATGTACATGCTGTGAGTGGGTGGAGTCTATGGCAATAGACAGTAGGTATTTCCTTAAGGGAGCTCTGTTGGTGGTGGTACAGAAGTGATGAAGAGGAGGAAGTATGAAGAGTACAGGGTAGACTTTCGAGTTTTGTGGGAACCATTTTCGTGGAGCAGGAAGACAGAAGAAATCAGGATGGCAGTGGACACAAAGGGCTGAAAAGTTAGAGGGAGAACCAGTGGACGGTAAGAGGAGTGCAAACAACCGGTTCTGGAGAAGCAGGTAGAATGGGGGAAGGTGCAGGAGCTTACGAAGTGATGACGACAGGCTCAGGAAACCACGGGGGGAATGTCCGACAAAGTGACAGGAATGGAGTAACTGAGAGTACAGAAGAGGCAAAACCCTTTTTCTCTTGGCGAGGAAAAGAAGAAACAGATCAGAAGAAGAAAGCTACATGAAAGGGTCAACTGTAGAAGACAGGGCAGAGACACCCAGAGAACAGAGCAGAGAGCAGGGAGCACAGGGAGCAGGGCAGAAGGGACACAGCTGGACAACTGCAGGAACAAGAAAGCGGGAAGTCGCAGAGGCAGGAGGAGGCCCTTAAGCGTGGTCTGGCCAACTTGCAAGCCACACTTTGGGAAGAAAAGCCAAAGCAAAGCAAGCAGGGATGGGAAGCAAGCAGCAGGGAGAAGTGGGATCTTAAAGCCCTGAATACTGCTGTGTGTGAAGGAACAAACCAGGAAGGGAAGGAAGTGGCTCCAATTAAAGACAGGGAAGCTAGGGCATGGACTGGGAAGACAAAGACCAAGGAAGACAGGGGCCATCCACAGCAGTGATTCTTAACTGGGGGTGGGGGGTGGGGGTTCCACCCGAGGGGGGGGCGGGCATGCCCCCCTGGTGGCCTATCAGAACATCAGAGGCAGAGCAGTGATCTGCTCACAAATACTAACAATAACACCATCCAGAAGATGTTCTGATAGGCTACTGGGGGGCCATGCACCCCTGGGTGAGAATCACTGGTGGAGGGGGGATGGAGAAGCAAGAAAAGGAAGATGATGGGCTAGAGTGTCCTGAAGGAGAGCTGTTATGTCAGCAGCATGTCAGAGTGAAGGTGGGCATCCTTTTTGAGGCTGAGTAGGCAGAAATGAGGGCAGAAGACAAAAGCATGTAGCGACAGGAACATGGAGAGACAGATGTTCTCTGTGGGCTTTTCAGGAATAGTGTCAAACAAAAGAGCAGCAAAGGAAGCAAAATGGTTTATAGGGAGCCACGAGTATGGAGTGCTGGAAGGAACTTAGATGGACTGCTGGGTATAATATGCAGGCTTGGTACAAGCAGTGGGTTGCAAAGAGGAAGGAGTCTGTTACAACAGTGGGTGTGGAGGACAGGTGAAGCAGAGAGTGCATACCCACATCCCTAGACTGAACCAGCACAACATACAGAACAGTGGGAAGGGCTTCCAGTGTGAGCAGTGTGACTATGCTTCAGTGGAGTAAAGAGTACAGCAGGAGAAATGATCAGCTGAACGCAGGCGACGTGAGAGGAGGTTAGGAGTTTGTAACACGTAAAAGAGCAAGAGAGGAAAGCATGTAGGGGAGGTCCTGAACCA
Organism: Onychomys torridus; assembly: GCF_903995425.1. NCBI lineage: Eukaryota > Metazoa > Chordata > Mammalia > Rodentia > Cricetidae > Onychomys > Onychomys torridus. The sequence continues at coordinate 39,389,086 of NC_050445.1, read as the reverse complement.
AGACAAGTACACTGAGGATCAAGAATGGTGTCAGTTAGCCTGGTCATGGCAGTAATCTCAGGAGGCAGAGGCAGGTGGCTCTCTTGAGTTCGAGGCCAGCCTGGTCTACAGAGTGAGTTCCAAGATAGCCAGGACTGTACAGAGAAAGCAGGTCTCAAAAAACACCAACCAAACAAAATAAAACAAAAACAAAACAGAGAGGGGGGGAGAAGGAGGAGAGAGAGAGAGAGAGAGAGAGAGAAGGGGGTCAGTAATAGGAACTCTGTTTTTAGATGGCTGCAAAGAGAGAATGAGCGTGATGAATTCCGTAAAGAGCGCGTGTGGCCTAGGCAGCACAGTCAAGGGACAGGAAGGTGGCAGAGTGGAAAGAACAGCGCAGCTGCAGGTTGGAAGCACCCAGGAAAGTGTGTCATGTGTCATGTGTCAGAGGGCAAGGCAAGATGTTGGAAGGCCAGGAGAACACCTGTGACCAGAAATGATCACATCTACTTGGGTAGAAGTAGACTGTGGGATGGTTAGAGGTGACAGGAGGCAGTAGCTGCTCTAAATAACACCGGCTGGTGCACTACAACAAGGATCTTGAGGGCCAAAGGTATAATCTCGGCAGCAGGTGCCATGTGTTTTAATTGCAGAGGAAGAAAGGAAAGGGTAATAACTATCACCCCAAAGACCCAGACTAAGAGAAGACTTGAGTGATGCTGGGCAGGAAGGATGTGAGGGTAGGACTAAGGGTTACAAAGACTAGCTTTCACATGCAGACTAGGACCAGCGCATGTTCTGTGGGAAGGAAGAAACAGTGAAAGGAAGAAGGTGTCTCAAAAAGGGAGTGAGACTAGGAAGCGCCAAGATGCTTGAGTGTGGACATCAAGTGGTCACCACTAGAAGCTCAAGGCATGGGATTGAAGAGTGAAGGTCTGAGAGAATAGGTGGCCATCCACAGCAGTGATTCTTAACCAGGGGTGGGGGGTGGGGGGTTCCACCCGAGGGGGGGGGGGGGCATGCCCCCCTGGTGGCCTATCAGAACATCAGAGGCAGAGCAGTGATCTGCTCACAAATACTAACAATAACACCATCCAGAAGATGTTCTGATAGGCTACTGGGGGGCCATGCACCCCTGGGTGAGAATCACTGGTGGAAGGGGGGATGGAGATGGCTACAGAGAAGGAAGGGTGAGCAGATGGAGGCATCAGATCATGACTGTCAGACTTGGGAGAAAAGGTCCTGTCAGTGCAGGGGGATGACAGTGAGACACTGCAGTGGATGCAGTGCACAAGGAAGGTTGAGGAAGGCTGAGAGCTGTGTGAGGGTTTGCTGTCAGGGGCAGGGAGTGCAGTGCCGACACTGTGGCTCCTGCCGAGGACTGAGGTGGAGGAGTGAGTGAGGCTGACAGAGATGGATTGGGGTGATGGTTGTGTACAGAGTAGGTACAATCAGTCTGATGCAAAGAGGACCAAATGTGGTGAAGGACGGATGTGGAGGGCAGGTCAGTGAGGGTGCAGGGTCAGAGGTCCGCAGGATCCAGCAGGGCATCGCAGAGGGCATCTGGAGGAGCTGCAGGTGTTCAGAGTACAACTCTCCTTCTCTGGGCAGTGGATGGCAGAGCAGGAGAAAGGGTTAGCCGGACCCAGGAGAGTTGTGAGGAGGTGAGGAGTGGGGACAGAGCACAGAGGAGCTGGTCAAAGCAGCAGGAGCTAAGAGAGCAGAGGGTGCGGAGAGGCTCAGGGAAGTTACCACAGCAAGGATGACACAATCCGAGTGAAGAGAAAGGAAGAAGACAGAAAGTGTGGAATGTAGCCCAGGGAAGAGAAAAGGCATGCTCTGAGTAAGATAGAGCAGGGTGAAAACAGGTGAAGGAAGCATGTGTAGGAGCCCGTGGTAATCATGAGACTCGTGGAATATTAGGACACTATGTTAGAGGAGGCCAATGAGTTCACAAGGTGGATATAAAGGTCTCAGACGAGTAACTGACTTGCTTTAATGTGGTAGAAGTAGGAAGCCAGGCTGGCAGGGGTGGGTTCCAAGAGCAAGGACTCAGGAGAACTGGGTTTGAACACAGACGCTGACAGTAATGTCTGGAATGGGAGTGGAGAAGGGGGAAGACTGATGAGTCCATGCACTGGGAAGGCAGGAGGTGAGGTTAGTAGTGTCAACACAGTGTTCGTGATAGAGAAGGGAAAAATCTGCAGGGGATGATGGTAGAAAGTTTATTCCACCTGCATGGAAGAAAAATAGAGATCTTTGCCTTGCTAGTGAACGGGGGCAGGTGGTGTGGGAAAGAAAGAAGAAGCATTTCAGTAGAGAATTTCATGAGTTTGTGGTGAATTCAGTCAAGGTTGAGGGACCACTATGGAAAACAATAAAGCAGACAGTAGAGTTCCCTAACTGAGATACTTGGCGATCTCAGGGGACAAGTTTGTTGGATAGATGGTATTAATGTCAGATTTTAGCGGGACAGAAAAGATGAGCAAAAGCCCGGGTGTTTGTAGGATGGAACTGTATGGCGTTTTTGGCAAAGGGACAAGAGTGGCTTGAGTTAATTAGAGGAGACCAGGTGAGGTGCACCTTATAGACTCCTGCACAGACAACTGTTAGGCCACCTCAGAAACGTGGGACTGGACTCCTGAAGAGAGTCCAGTAAGAGTGTAGATATAGGATGTGTGCAAATGGGGGAGGCACAGCTGGGTACCAATGCGAAACAGCCACTTCGTAGTTGACCTGTGAACCTGTGCTTCCACTGTTCAAGACTGGCTGAAAGGAGAGAGGTGTGCTGTACAACAGAGAGACTGTGCAAGGGGTCTTGGTGAAGCCCAGGGTAGGAAGGATGTTCCAACTGCCCAGGTAGGAAGGACCTTCTAGCCATTCAAGGTAGGAAGGACCTTCTAACTGCCCAGGGTAGGAAGGACGTTCCAACTACCAGGTAGGAGGAACCTTCTCACCGCTCAAGGTAGGAAGGACCTCCTAACCGCTGAAGGTAGGAAGGACCTTCCAACACCATGGGAATCTCATAGGTTTAGAGTGAAGTTAGGTCACTAGTCCATGAGAAGTGGAATGAGCCTGGTCTAGAAGGCCAGGGTCTGATGATAGGGTGGATGGGCTTAGGCTTCCGTGTGCTTGATTGAGAGGATAAAAGGTAAGGAAATAAAGAAGAGGATGTAGTGTGGTACTTACATAAGGAGAATGTTTTCAAATATAAATACAAGTATAATGAATATTGTATTTCCAAGTGGCAGGAAGGAAAAAAGGAACATCCAGTGGGCTTCAAAAGGTGTGTTTGCAATGAGCGGGGCTATATTCTTTTTCTGAGCTTTGCAGTGGAGGTGAGGAAGTGAGGAAGTGGAGGGTGTGGTAGGACTGGCTTTACTCTCCTAACTTGCTGCTTGAGAGAAGAGGAAAGAAGAGGAGAATGGTTGACATGGAGGAGCTGAAGGCATGGCAGTCTAAGAGAAGCAGCAGGTAGAATCAATGGAAAACCCAGACCAGTGGTTTGCACAGCTTCAGTAGTGGTGGTGGGACAGCAATGGAAAACATCTGATTATGAAAGCAGATACAGGAAGGAAGAAGGTCTAGAGGCAAGAGTCATGAGTTAAGACCAAGTGGCAGGTTTTAGGTTTTTTAGAAAAGTCTATAGAGAAAAAGCAGGGAGTCTTCCACTAACCAGATCGCAGAAGAAGAAACAGGCTTGAAGCAGAAAGGCTGTAGGAGGGGAAATAGGCACATCAAGATGATGTAGCACATGGAGTGAGCTGTAGAAGACAGGGCAGAGACACCCAGAGAGAACACAGTGGAGAGCAGAGAGCAGGGAGCACAGGGAGCAGGGCAGAAGGGACACAGCTGGACAACTGCAGGAACAAGAAAGCGGGAAGTCGCAGAGGCAGGAGGAGGCCCTTAAGTGTGGTCTGGCCAACTTGCAAGCCACACTTTGGGAAGAAAAGCCAAAGCAAAGCAAGCAGGGATGGGAAGCAAGCAGCAGGGAGAAATGGGATCTTAAAGCCCTGAATACTGCTAGAATGGTGCAGATTTGGAGCCAGGCTCTTTACTCTGGGTATGGCAGGGAAGGAGGGATGGTGAGGACAGTTGCAGAGGGAGGATTGGGCCAGGGCTGATACAGCTTACTGGACTGGATGGAAGGGCAGGGTTGGGAGCAGTGGGGATTGGGGTGGAGACACAAGCCTAGTTTTAGGCACTGAGAAGACATCTTCCTGAATTGAGCTGGTGGATGGTTCTAGGTTCTGTGTTTACAGTAATGACTACAAGCTTGGGAGAATACTGAAACTGCCCAAGAAAAATGAGCAGCTGAAGAAAGGACGGCAGGAAAGGCTGAAGAGCTGGTGTGTAAGAAAAGCGAAGGCAGTGGCATGTTGTCTGTGAAGGATTAAACAAGCGAAAAGGTGGTTGGTCCTAAGAGGAGAATGTTTGAGGAAGTGCCAAGATGCTTGAGTGTGGACATCAAGTGGTCACCACTAGAAGCTCAAGGCATGGGATTGAAGAGTGAAGGTCTGAGAGAATAGGTGGCCATCCACAGCAGTGATTCTTAACCAGGGGTGGGGGGTGGGGGGTTCCACCCGAGGGGGGGGGGGGGCATGCCCCCCTGGTGGCCTATCAGAACATCAGAGGCAGAGCAGTGATCTGCTCACAAATACTAACAATAACACCATCCAGAAGATGTTCTGATAGGCTACTGGGGGGCCATGCACCCCTGGGTGAGAATCACTGGTGGAAGGGGGGATGGAGATGGCTACAGAGAAGGAAGGGTGAGCAGATGGAGGCATCAGATCATGACTGTCAGACTTGGGAGAAAAGGTCCTGTCAGTGCAGGGGGATGACAGTGAGACACTGCAGTGGATGCAGTGCACAAGGAAGGTTGAGGAAGGCTGAGAGCTGTGTGAGGGTTTGCTGTCAGGGGCAGGGAGTGCAGTGCCGACACTGTGGCTCCTGCCGAGGACTGAGGTGGAGGAGTGAGTGAGGCTGACAGAGATGGATTGGGGTGATGGTTGTGTACAGAGTAGGTACAATCAGTCTGATGCAAAGAGGACCAAATGTGGTGAAGGACGGATGTGGAGGGCAGGTCAGTGAGGGTGCAGGGTCAGAGGTCCGCAGGATCCAGCAGGGCATCGCAGAGGGCATCTGGAGGAGCTGCAGGTGTTCAGAGTACAACTCTCCTTCTCTGGGCAGTGGATGGCAGAGCAGGAGAAAGGGTTAGCCGGACCCAGGAGAGTTGTGAGGAGGTGAGGAGTCGGGACAGAGCACAGAGGAGCTGGTCAAAGCAGCAGGAGCTAAGAGAGCAGAGGGTGCGGAGAGGCTCAGGGAAAGGCACTATACCAAGAAGGTACACTCAGGATTTTTGGGGAAAAGAGAAGATGAGGTGTTCACTTCAGCCATGACAATTGGGGTAGGGTGGGGGGCAGGACAGTATCTAGAAAATAATTGGGAGCACTATGCCATTGAAAACCATGGCAAGATGGCTCAGATGAGACAGTGCTTCCAAGCAAGAAAACGTTTTTCCCCCACGAGGGTAGACCTAAGAAGCTAGGTTGGTTATAGGTGAATTCAGAGAGCACCTGGACTCACAAGAGCTTGCCCCAGGCTTAGAGGCTGGCAATGGTGGGAGCAGGAAAGTGCAAATCAGGAAGTGATCAGATAGGGCTGCAAAGACTCCTGAGTCCATGAGAGTCATTTGGAAGGTTCCAAGAAAAGTGTTGGGGAGGAATCAGGATGTCTTTGGAGAAGTTTACATGAGAAAAATATAAGAATGGTCTTACAAGAATTAATCGTGCATCCAAATTAGAGAGACACTGAAGAAGGTGGCCATAGGATGGTAACACACACTTTGGATCAAACTGGTCACAGCTGATGAGAAATGAGAGGGCAAGGGGAGAGTAGAACCAACTGAAATTGTGGTTCACCCTTGACAGTGGAGCCTGTGCAGGAAAGCAAAAGGCGGAATCCAGGGTTTCCAAGATGGGGGGTGTTACCAGATCTCCAGGTTAAGCAATAAATGATACAAAGACTTTCAAGGCCTAAACAGAGTTGTCTTTATAAGAGAGGCAAGTCAGGTGACAAATATATTACGGAAACAACTTCACTGTTTTAAAAAAAACAGAAGAGCATTAAACAAAAATCACAGGAAAATAGTAACATCATCACATGGTTAAGGATAAAATCAGGAAGTAGGAGTTGGGTTTAGGGTTTAGTGGCAGGAAAATCACAAGTTGAAGGCCAGCCTGGGATACAGAGGGAGACCCTGTATTAGAAAGAGAAACAAAACAAACAGAGAGAGAGAGAGAGAGAGAGAGAGAGAGAGAGAGAGAGAGAGAGAGAGAGAGAAAGAAGGGTAGGGGGGAGGGACAGTTCAGAGAAGAGTTGGACATAGGCTGAAATATATTTATCATGGCCTGCAACACAGCCCAAATGGAAAAGAGGTACTGTTAATGGAATTGGGCTATATGACTAGTGTTCATTTTATATCATCTGGGAATTACTTAGGACATTTTGAATGGTCAGATGGGTAGTGCTGCTCAATGAAGATCTATTCTGAATTAGGAATAAAGGAAAACAGGAATTGTATACATTAAGAACTTATCAACACAACATTTGGCTGCCTAAAAGCTTTATCGGCTATCACTTAAATAAGGAGAACAAATGATCTCACATAGATGAGTTTGTGAATGGCTTGATCCACAATCTTCAGAAGCCAGTATCTGATAGCCAAGGATGTTTACAGATTGAGCAAAGAAAGGTATAATTAATGGAATAATATTCTGGAGAATACTGGAGGGCATGTATCTTTTGAATTGCAGAAGAACTGATTTTAAAGATGATTAAAGGAAAAGATTTAAGCAATTCCAGAATTAAACAAAATGATGTCTATTATTACTGTGTCTGGTGCCAGATCAGACTTACACAAATAAAATTATTTGTTCAATTCAGAGTCAGTATGTGGTAGGGCCAGTATTCAAATTATTATACCTATCTATTAAATCCACATTCCTCTCTAATATTATTTTCAAGTTGAAGGAAATCATAACCAAGAACTTATATTTTTTCCCTTGTGACCATAAGGAAAAATATTTTCTGAGGTAAGATAGATATTAGAAGTGATAAATTTTGAAATGACTAAGTTTTAATTTTTAAAGTATCTGCAATGGAAAAAAATTAAATGTTAAAAAAAAAAAAGGATGAGAGGAGGGATAAAGACTCCATTACCACCTATGTCCTGGTATTTCGCTTCATTCATTACAAAGTAGAGTTGTGATTGGCTATGGATTAAAACTTCATGAATTCTAATAAAAACTAAAGAATAGAAAGGAGTTATCATGCATATGGTAGGTCAAACATGAAAATTTTGAAACAAGATTATATTTTATAACCACATTTTACCACTGATCAGGAAACCCTCTGAATCTAAACATAAAGAAATTCTCTAATTGCCAAATTTTTTAAACAAAACCCAAATAGTCCATGGCCAGTAGACCAATAGTTGAAACCTCTGGGCTAATAATGTGTAAGATCTGTTTTAAAAAGAAGTCACCTCCTCAGTGAAGAGGGCTGAGGCGATGTCTCTTCTTGTCTTGGTGGATGTGTTTAATGTTACTGTTGTTTTCCTATAATATATGTAACTACTGTAATTTCAATATGGCTGTTTTGTGTATTTTGGTATTGTAAAACTGTGCTTATTCTTTTAATCCCATTCCTTGGGTTGTGGTCCCCTGAGTTATCCCACATCAGAGTGAACCTGAAGAGCGTGAGTAGCTAATATTCTCAACTGGGAGGGACTGGGGTTTTCAATGGGTTCAGATTGCACTTCCCTTTGTAAGTGGTAAAGTAATGACATTCCTTAAAAATAAAACAACCCATATGTTTAGTGAGAAGTACAGTGATTGTAGAGGAATTCTGAAGCAAGGGAAGATGGCTGTTGGAAAAAACAGATAATATGCACAGTCTCCTGGGATGATGGCAAGAGACTTAGAGCTACATTAAGGCTGAACCCAGGTACAAGTTTGGAACAACGGCAAATAAAATTAGTTTCCTTGCATGAACAGAAAGTTTAATTATTCCTAACTGACATACTTCAGATACATATACCTAGAGAGAAAACCAGAGCAGGTGAGCGAAGTAAAGCAACAAGGAAACAGAACGTGAAGCATTTCACAAAGGAATAAAGGAAGTCATGAAATTTAAAGACAGATGGCCATCAGTGTCCAGATAGGAAAGTGCCTTCCCACCCAGGGGGTTACAGATCCAGATGGCTGTACGACACACACACAGTTCCACTCAAGATCAGAGGGAACAACCTGGGGTTCGGACTCAGCAATGGTGCCAACATGAATCTACCTCGTGCCAGAGTCTGAGTAGTCTAGTCTAGCACCCAATACGATTAAGACTGGCCAGGGCTCCCAGATTAAGACTGGCCAGGGCTCCCATGAATGAACACTGAAGAAGGGATTTAGGAGAGGGGCTATAAAAATAAATCGGACTCAGCCCCAAATATAACTCAATGATGATTGGGGATAACTATTTACTTTTATGATTTCTTGTAACTCTGTAATTTCCCTGATGTTTGTTAATACTGTTAATTTCTGTATTTCCTGTACTTAACTAGTAGTAAAAATTGTTTAAATATTAATGTGGTACGTGTGCTTATTTCTGGGAAAGCTGGTAACTACTGTTAGGGGGTCTGCAGTGAGTATGGGATCACTGAGTGGGGTAATGAATTCAAGTGTGATAGATTCCAACATTTATAAAGAATATACTGTCTAGACTACCCTAAATCCTAAAATTCTAAATACTATGCCCGGCACTAGCAGTTGGCTTTCTCTCTCTCTCTTTTCTTTTTTTTGCTTTTTCGAGATAGTTTCTCTGTGTAACAGCCCTGGCTGTCCTGGAACTCACAGAGATCCACCTGCTTCTGCTTCTGCTCCCCGAGTGCTGGGATTAAAGGTGTGCACCACCACTGCCTGTCTCTTTTAGACCCCTTATGCCTCCCCCACACCAAGAATGAACATAGGTCAAGTAAATGATAAAGCCTTTCTCAAATATGGACACAAAATGGTTGTCTAAGCTTATTAAGCTGAAACATTGCAGACCACAGCCTTATACTACAAGATGCTTAAAATGATATGTTAAAATGCCAACCATCTGCTAAATAACCAAGCTTTCCCAGGAGCTCTGGAAAGAAACATCGTCATTCTTGTAAGACATAGCAGGTATTAGAACCTTCAGTCATGGTTACACTGTTTCAACAGATAACCTGAATTCTTTTTGGGGCTATGACTATATGCATTCAGCTTCTCTTTTAACATTATCAGCAGCAAGTTCTTCTTACAGATTTAGTTTTGAAAGTAGTATTTCTACAAAAGTAACCAATTGTATAAACATACCCCTCCCCCCACAACATTAAGTTCTGGAAAGACCCATATTCTTGAACATTAAATACTTGTCTAGACATTCTAAGAGCTCAAGAGGTGATGCATTTTAGTCCACTAAGAATCTTCTCCCTTCTAAGAGTTAGTACCTGCTATAGGATCCTCCTCTGGCAAGCGAACAAGTGTGTAACATATTCCTGGCTGATTGTAAGTAAGGCTGGGGGCTGGGATGTAGCACAGTACTTCATAGGAATCGGATGGTTCCATCTGCACTGTTACTTTTTCCAGCAGCTGGTCATTCAGAGTGTTGGTACAATCAAACTGAAAAGTCAGCAACAGAAAAGTTGTAAAGAATAAGAGATATTTTCCGACAAGTTGTTTCTATTCATTCATAGTCCACAGTTCAACTCTGGAATCCACTGTATTCAACACTATGAATAGCACTATAAATCTCCTAAGAAGTTTTTTTTTTTTTTTAAGCATTGAACCCAGGTCTCACAACTGCCAAAGAATGTGTTCCCAACTCCCCTTTGACTGCCTCTCTGAAACACTGACAGGCTTCTTTCAGTTTGTCTGTTGAGCCACCAATGTCTCTCTCTCTGATACTGTCTCTACAAAGTGATACAAATCTGACACCTATCAAATCTAAGTTCTTTGAACAACCCGCTTAGTTTACCTTGTTTAAATGCTGACCCCCCCCCCCCCCCCCCCGAGACAGGGTTTCTCTGTGTAGCTTGGCTCCTTTCCTGGATCTCATTCTGTAGACCAGGCTGGCCTTGAACTCACAAAGATCCGCCTGGCTCTGCCTCCCAAGTGCTGGGATTAAAGGCATGTGCCACCACTGCCCGGCTTAAATGCCGATTTTTAAAACAGTTATACTATACATTGTCTATTTCTCGAGACACTCAATTTTATATCCTTTAAAATTTTAGTTATCAAAAATAGTCTATCAGAAGAAGAAACCTCTACACCTCTGAAAAGGAAACTAGAATTATTGCTAAATTAACCCTCTGTGAAAAGAACTAGAATCATAAACTAAAGGGAAGTGCTATTTGGCTCCAAGAAAGCAGCTTATATTTAAAGGCCTAGAAAGAACCAAGAGTTCTTTATCTCACCTGGAACACAATGTGGTCAGTAAACACATGCTTGATACAGCGCACGAAGTACTCTGTCTCAGCTTCTGTGAGCTGAACAGGCTCAGAAGACTTGAACAAGGGCCCCAGACTCATAAACTCAGGAATGGCAGCCAATTGTTCTGTTAAGCACAAAGAGAAAGAAAAGTAGAAGCATACTATGAAGAAGACAGGAAGAGACTTTATTAAGATGCTTTAGTTACCACAGAAGAGTACTCTGTAGTACCAGAGAGTAGTACTCTGTGACTTTAGTAATAACTAAACACTCAACCAGTGGTATCCAAGCTTCTGTGAAATCATTCTTTAAGTTATCAAGTTTATATACTAGATTTCTACATGTAGTGGGGGTGGGGAGGAGAAACTAAATTGCTAATTTCTTTCCCTCTTAACCAACAAAATATGCACCAGAAAAATATTCTCAGGTAATAAATTAGTCACTGGAAAGTCCATGGACACCAGGTGATTCCAGTCACTATAACCTATGACACAGGAACACTTACTGAACTGAGAATTAATCAAATTGAAGAAAAGCGGTGGATGTTACTAATTTATAATGCCTACGGATTAAAGATTATGACTTGTACTCATAAAAACATACCTTGGAAAATATCTTGCCTGGAAGGAGCCAATTTTTCTGGCTTAGGAGTCACAAGTGTGATTTCTATAAAGAAGGATATAAGCAATCAAGTGAGTTTCTTTCCACTTTTAGATAACCTTGCATACAGAAAGAGAGGAAGGCAGTAACTTCTAGCAGATACACAGTGGCAAACAGCTCTAAGTATTATGACAGTTTGTATTAAATAACTTAAAGAAAACCTTTTCGTCTTGGGACATTTTCCTGTTCTTACTTTTGGGTAAAACCCAAGAGACTTAAAATTAAAATTCTAAATTTAAACAATGTCATCTATCTTAGTACTAAAAGATCACCAATGGTGCACACCTTAAATTCCAGCACTTAGGAGGCAAAGGCAGGTGGGTCTCTTTGAGTTTGAGACCTGCCTAGTCTATAGCATGAATTCCAGGAAAGGGCTATGTAGAAAGACCCTATCTCAAAAAACAAACAAAAATTTGAAAAATTAAAGAGAGAAACTATGGTGCTTTTAAAAGCTTTTTCTCGTTTTACTTTCTGGGTTAGAAGATATGCTAATATTTACAAGTTTGTTTGTTTTTTAAATAAATTACTTACACACACACACACACACACACACACACACACACACACACACTGAAAAACTAACAGAGTTAAACAGTTCTTTTACCTGACTTCTGTTCAAAGACAGGAGCCATAGCAAGAGGAATGGACTTCAAGTCAAAGGGTTTTTCTGAAGGTTCTAGGGTATACTGGTGTAAGGCCTTTTCCATCCCTTGTATAGAGACTGTCAGACCTATAAACAGGAAAGTCTCAGTATTATAATCTCTTCTAAAAGCTTTCTGAAGGAAGAGAAACACATTTCAAAAGACTATAGCAATCAGCTTTAAGTACTATGACACATTTTATATTAAATGACTTAAAAAAAACCTTTTCATCTTAGGACATTTTCTTACTCTTGCTTCTGGGTAAAACCCAAGAGAATTGAAATTAAAATCCTAAATTTAAACAATGTCATCAATCTTATTACTAAAAGATCTCGAACAACCTTTCATAGGGATGGCCTAAGACCATTGGAAAACACAGATATTTACATTACAATTTGTAACAGTAGCAAAATTAGTTATGAAGTAACAACAAAAATAACTTTATGGTTGGAGTTACCATAACATAAGGAACTGTATTAAAGGATCACAGCATTAGGAAGGTTGAGAACCACTGGCCTAGCCTAAGTAATCCAATTAAAGATTACTATATAAAACTACCGTATAAACTTATAAGCTGCCTTATTTCCTCCAAGGAAACACGGGAGCAGAGCATAAAAATGTCAGCAATATGCAAGCATCTCTCAGGAACTCAAATATCGTAGCTCTATGGGCTATGCAGAGAGACCCTGTCTCAAAAAACAAAACCAAATGAAAACAGAAATGGGAAAACAAAACCAAATGAAAACAGAAACAGAGCCATGGAAGATGAAGCCTAAGAAGAACCAGGGATAAGCTGTATTTTTTGGACCCTTTTATATTTTTAAAAATATATTCTTATACATTATTTCATAAAGAACTGCAATTACCAAATTAGAAAATACCTTTGTAAATATGAGTTTCCCTAGAAATGGAATTACACTCAAAGATTAAAACCATGCAACTGCCTAAAGGAGTCAGCTAATACGTGAATCACCATAAAACAGGCTTGACTATGGGGTGAACAAAAGTGTTAGGTCTCCATAATCCTGACTCTCACTGACCATTGAAGATATATGTAGCATTCAGGGCCATCTGTCTCTGCTGCAGCACATTCAGGTAGAAGGTAGCTCGGTCCCGTACCTCATCATCAGTATCCATCATACACCTGTTTAGAAGAAATGGCAGAGAAATGTTTCTATAGTTTACCACTATTCCTGTAGAGCATAGTAGAGGTCATCTGATAAGATTTTCATGACAGAGTTCAATAATCAACACAGGCTCCTAAATTTTCCACAATTCTTGATCTATTATGAATTACTAAAGAAATGCTCCTATTGAAAATCAGAGTTACTATATTAGCAGGCACTGAAGTCACTAGGAAGAACACAATCACATGACATAACAATGTAGTCTAGCCTTGAACCTCTAATTACAAGAACCCAAAAAAGACTTAGCTTTCCTAAACTAAGAAACAGAAATGTGTCTCTAAGGAGACACAGAAAACTAGCAATCAGTACTGTTTAAATGGCAATCTGCTTCATTTAAACTCGTCAGTCTTGGTTTATAATTTAATTGCTTTAATTATAAAGTGCAATCACAAAATATTTGCTAAAAAGGCCTTTTCTTCACTAACTAGGGAGTTATGAAGATCATGAAAGGCTACTATCAATTATTCATATAAATCATTTAATATCTTTTTGAAGTTAGTGCTTACTGTACAAATTGAGGCACATATGTTTACCTTACTCTTTCAAAATCATGTAAAAAAAATCCCAAACTCAAATCTCACATGCATCTTGCACGTACATAATTATCAGTAAAGAAAAAACCCATTTGCCCCTGACTAGCTCCATTAGCTCTACTCTTTGCCCTGCAGTGTGTCTGACATAGTGTGATGAGGTTTTCACTACTTAGCTACATGGACTCTTTATTTTTCCAAAGTTGACATTCTTTTACATACCTTTGTAAGAGTACAAGGATGCTTGGGAGAAGGCTCTCATTCTGAGCTCCAAATTTGGCCAAAGCACTCACAGCAGCTGTTGTGAAACATAGAATACAGCAACATAAGTACTGGCTGCTTAGAGGTCAGCAATGAGCATTCAAAAACAAACCAGACACTTGGGAGGCCAGGGTAGGAAGACTATTCAAAGTCTGAGACCAGCATGGGCTACATGTTGAGTTCCAGGCCAACATGGGCTACACAGTGAGACCATGTATTAAAAAACAAGTAAACAAAAAACCCAAACCAAAAGCAAATTAGAGAAGCAGCTAGTATTCAGTGGAAATAAAGCCTTGTTTCATTGGCATTTTCTGGATTACTTCAGCATAAACAGAACTGTGAAGCGTCTTGCAAGCTCTACACAGGAACATTAGACATTCAGCGAGGGAAAAGAATCATGTGTATATGTGTGTGAGCTGTCTCGACCCTATAACAGCCTCTCATATAGCCTCTGACATGATTCAATTCAAATTTCAAACAACTAGTGCCAAGAACCTATTATTAAAATTCCTTTCACTCAACCAAGATTCAATGATTACCTAGATTTTATGTGGCGGTGTAGCAAAAACTGAGGGGTAGAAAGATAAAAGACATGGTCTCTGACATAAGGAGTCAGAGTGCAGTGAGAAAGACAAATAAGAAACGGGACTATCTTGCCAGGGGCTGGAGTGATGGCTCAGTGGTTAAGAGCATTGGCTGCTCTTCCAGAGGTTCTGAGTTCAATTCCCAGCAACCACATGGTGGATCACAGCTATCTGTAATGAGATCTGTTGCCCTCTTCTGGCCTGCAAGGACACATGTAGGCAGAACACTGTATATACATAATAAACAAATAAATCTTAAAAACAACAACAACAAAAAACAACAACAACAAAAAAACCCCGACTATCTTGCCTAGTAAATCTCTGGCAGAACTATATCCAAGATGTTCAAGATCTAGATAAGTGCAGAGATGGGGGCTTGGGTCAGACATGGAAGTGAGAGACTACTGCAGTTAGTTTTGTACAACAGTTTGGCCAGAGGAAAAAGGCAGGACAAGAGTATTAGAAAGAAAAACAAATCAAAATGTCCTGTACCCAGAGCTGAAACTGTAATTACTAGACTTGAGTAAGAAAGGCTGAGCACTGGACCCACATTAGAATGAAAATGAGAGACTAGAGGTAAACTAAAAACCATACATAGCTCAAACCTCAGTGTTTTAATTCAAGGTTACACTATCCCACATAGGTATAGGAAATACTTTTTATTAGTTTTAATTATGCAAAGTGTATAAGCTTGTGTGTAGGTATGTACACCTGAGTGCAGGTGCTAGAGGAGGCCAGCAGTATCAGATCCCCAGGAGCTGGAGTGACAGGTGGAGCCAAATTCAGGTCCTTGGCAAGAGCAGTAAGTACTTTTAACTGCTAAGTCGGCTTTCCAGTCCAAATGTGTGTTATTTTAATGCCCATTCTTCATATTTCACTAACCAAGTGTCTGTGACACTAGAAGCAGATCAGCTAGGGATCAGAAATGAACAAAGCCTAACCCTGGATCAAGGACAGCAACTAAGAGAGTGAGGAAGGCAGGACAGAGGCAACCGTGACAGGACTGTGGTGAGGATGAGGAGGTTGCAAAGCCATGACCTAAGTTTCTGCCTTGAGTGAGGACCAAGTGAAGATGGCAGTTGGGATTAGTTTGAATTTCACTTTATATCTGGGGGGTGGATGGTGGACATTGATTCAGGAGAGTCATGTCTATCAATAGAGCTCCAAAAACCAATCTAGAAGAATGTATCCAGTGATAGGACAATTCTAAGGATGGCCAATTAATGAACTAGAAAGAAAGACTATAAATAGGACCAAAGAATGAGACAAAAATGAAATACACTGTGAAAAATCAAGGGAAGAGAGTTTCATTAACAGTCAGTCAACAGTATATCAAGTTGAGATGTGAACTAAGATAAAAATATTACGTAGTCTGATTCTCCAGCTCACTTATGTGTGATTTTAAAAAGTAACTTGAGACAACAATTTAAAGAGGGCTAATTTTATTGAGCTGAGAAGAAAATGGGCAAAGAACATATGAAGGCAGCTCTCTAGTGATGGCTTCTTTGAGTATATCTGGAAATGATGTGCAAGGGTAAGGTCAGGAGGTAATGGGAGACAGGACTGCAGGAGAATTTACCTAGATTAGACTAGAATCATTTAAAATACATGTACGGACACACGCACACACTGCATACAGTCTTACTTACCTGTTTAATGAACAAATAAGAGGTACCATGTAGAAATGAGTTCAGTAATAATGTTCCTGTCCCACTGAGAGGTAAGGGCTGCGGGACTCATATAAGGGAAATCTGCATGGCAGCTGGAACACCAAGGAAGAGCTGTATATCTAGACCCTGGGTCTCCTCCAAAATCACAGCACACCTATAACTTCGGTTTTCAATTTCATTACTACCCTCTTGAATTACATCTTTTTAAAGAGTAGCAATGACATCACTAGTTGTATTCTAATGACTCACCAGCTCTGACAGCCTCATTTTCCAGGACTACCCTATTAAAAATGAATCTGATATACTTGGAGGGGACTGGAGTTCTAGGGCCCTCTTTGCCCAGTAAGTGTAGAATCTTAGTAGCCAGAACGGTGTGTTCACAGTCCTCAATGAATTCACAGAGGTGGGCTAGACCAGCTTCTTTACTCTCAGGGTTCTCTTCCACAATGCTGATTATGCAGTCCACAATGGCCTTTTTGTATTCAAAACCTCCCTAATAAAAGAAGAGAAGATAAAATTGCCATCTGTTCTTAGGACTCCCCCCTCCCACCAACTACCACCACCAATGCCATTCCCATTCTCGGGACTTTTTTTTTTTTTTTTTAGAAATGCTTATATTTCAGTATTTTTCACTACCCTATCTCCATTTTAAGGATTCATGCTTATAATATTTCAATTAACTTCCTTTATTTAATATAGCAATAACAACAAAGTTTTTTCCCCTTCAAGTGGGAAAATAAATAGCCATGATAATACAGCAAATGGAATTATGCATAGTATTTGAGAGGCACACAGAAATGAGAAAGAAATATATTTAATATACGATAAAGACATGTGCTTAAAATACTAATGAGAGGTCCTGGGTTGAGTTGGAGCAAGTGCAAAAGGAAGTGAGGAATGGACATGATTAAGATACTTTGAACATATGTCTAAAATTTTCTGTGAATAAAAAATTAAAATACAAACCATGGGTCAGGCGGTGGTGGCGCACGCCTTTAATCCCAGCACTTGGGAGGCAGAGGCAGGAGGATCTCTGTGAGTTCAAGGCCAGCCTGGGCTACCAAGTGAGTTCCAGGACAGGTGCAAAGCTACACAGAGAAACCCTGTCTGGAAGACCAAAAAATAAAAATAAAAAAATACAAACCATGTAGAAGTGAGTTAAAAACAACAATAACAAAACACTGATATTTAACAGTAATCAAGGGAATTTAAGAGAACAACTTCCTATGTTTAAAAAGTAGTTTCTACCTACATCATCTCGAAGCATGTTGGAAAGAAAAGTCATCATGACGCTGTGCTTTCGAGGGTACTTCTGACAGAGAGCACTAATGGCCTGTACAACCACCACCTATGGAAAAACAGAACAGTCAAAGGAGTTGAAAAACATTCCTCGTACTTGGTTAGGATTTTTCAACAACAATAAGATACCTGATCTCCTCTATGGTGATACACACATTTAATATGATGGCAATAAAAATTTTCATGAAATCAGGAAACTTTATTTTGATAAGGAAAACAAACAAAGCACAGCTAGGAAAAGAATAAAATGGCTTTGATGGGGGTTAACAGCTGCTAACAGGGCCCAACAAAGCTTATTAAAAACTGTGGCAGTGGTGTACAAACAGGTACATAGAGCAGGAAAAACAAGCACATAAGGAACTTGAGTAAAACATAAAGGTATAAAGTGTATCTGAAGTGAACATGAGTGAATTCCTCCATACTGAAGGGTAAGGATTCTAACAATGACTAAAAATCAAATGGAATGGACAAAAAGACTGACAAATAGAACTATACAAAAAACCAAACAAACCCAATTAACAACAAAACCAAAACCAAATGAAAACAAACAAAAACAAAACTTATGCATTACAAACCCCATTCTAATACAGTAGATAAATGGAAAACTGGGAGAGAAAATTTGTCACGTTTCATGTTTGTATCCTTAACATACAAAAAGTCTTTTAAAAAATTGGGAAACAAAAACAAACTGTAGAAAACGTGGTGGAAAACCTCAACAGACAACTCACAAAGAGGTCTTCAGTGACCTTAGAAATGCAGACGGTGGTTAGAAACGCTGGGAACACATCAATGGGTGTGCCCAGCAAGTGTAAAGATCCAAGGGCAACTGCAATCCCAGTGCTCCTCCAGGGAGATGGCAGAAGGAAAGGGAGAATCTCGGGCAGCTTGCAGTGGACAAGCCAGCTTGGTGAGTGGGGTAGCAAACAGAGAACCTGCCTCAAACAAGGTGGGAGGAAAGGCCTGACACTCAAGATTGTCTTCTGGCCTTTACACATGTGCTCTAGCACGTGTGGACCCATGTCCACAAACATACTTGCACACAAACATGATGCAAACATACCAACAAGGATTTCAAATGGGAAAGATGTTTAATTTTTCTCATAAAAACAGAATTCAAATTAAAGCTACACACTAAAACACCATTTCTCATCCAAAAGGTTGGCAGAGTACAATAGGTAGGCATAATACAATAGCTCAACACACACTCCTGGTAAGATTATGGGGAAACTAATACTTTTATACACTTCTGGCAGCATTTAGCATGCTCTAGGAATGATGTGTTTATTATATTTAGCTTTCATACTAAATATGCCTTCAGGACACAGATCTAATGTTCTGAAAAATACATGGCCAGGGTATCCATTGCAGCACTGTTCCTTAACACAAAATAACTGTATACTACCCAAACAGGAGACTGCTTCAATAAGCTACATTCCAAACAATTGCTGGGGTATTATGCAGCTGTAAAGAAAAATTAAGCATCTCTGAGAGTTTGAGGCCAGTCTGGTCTACAGAGCAAGTTCCAGGACAGCCAGGGCACAGGGAAATCCTGTCTTGAAAAAACTGAAAATAAAAATAAAAATTAAAATAAAAAAAAGAAGCACATCTCCTTCCAAAAATTTTGAATGGCTTCTATTTATTTTTAAGTTGAAAAAGGAAAAACCCTGTACAAAAAGAGCGCAAACAGTATGCTATCTTTGATGTACAATAAAACAAGAAACATGCATTTATCTCTTATATTTATAAAAGGTGTACTAAAGAAGATAAATGTGCAAGCAAATAAAGTCTTATAAGGAAGTATGGGAGGTGATATGAGAAGAAGTGATATTCTTCTGAAAATATCAGTACTTCTTTGATTAGTATAATGTTCTACATATCAAAACTGAAATAATTAAAATGGTAGGGGCAATACTAAAACTGAAATCAAGCTGAAACAAATTAGTCAATTTGTACTATAGAAGATTTATGGTAACTGTACTAAAATAAAAGAATCCAAGTAATATGGACAATATTCAACCACTCTATATATAGAGTACTAACAGCTCTCATATTATACACACAGAAAACAGCAGTAGTTAACACTAAGGTTCACTTAGCTTTTTATTATTTCATTTATACCTTAAAACAACTCTAGGGGGGTGATTATTACTATTATCATCTCCTTGGTATAGCCAAGGAAACTGAGGCAGCCAGAGTGACATATCTAGTATGTCATAAAACTAAACCCAGGCATTTAGGAGTTATTTTCTTTTTCTTTTTTTAAGACAGGGTTTCTGTGTGTATAGCCCTGGCTGTCCTGGAACTCGATTTGTAGAGCAGGCTGGCCTCAAACTCAGAGACCTGCCTGCCTCTGCCTCCTGAGTTCTGTAATTAAAGCTGTGTGCCACCACTGCCTACCAGAGGTCATTTTCTTTTTCTTTTCTTTTCTTTTTTTTCTTTTTTTCTTTTGAGCTGAGGATTGAACCCAGGGCTTAGTGCTTGCTAGGCGAGCGCTCTACCACTGATCTAAACCCCAACCGTGAGGTCATTTTCTTAACCACACATATTCCTCCAAAATTAATTGCTTGATCTGATATTTAAAATGAATCTTGTGTATACAATTTTGTAGGGAATATATTTAAGAGTAAAACTGCTGGGTCACACACAGGGCATGGATTCATTCAGCTTTATAAATACTGCCAGTTTTCCAAAATGACTGTACCTATATATATGCAAGTTTTGGTCGGCCTCATCTTCATCAAGGTAGGGAGGGTCCTAGAGACTTCCAAAACAAAACAATGTGGACTACTACCATTGCCCTTAGTAGCTTCTGAAAACTTGAAGGTAAGATTCTACTGCTGAAGACACCACACACTTTGGATGCCAGGCTTTCATCCTGCTTTTAATTATGGGTCCAAGGGAGGAGTCAATGCTTTTTAATAAAAGAAATGTTTAGGTACATGTTTTATTTATGGTAATTTTGTAAGATTAAATGTTTGCTTTCAAGAAGGAAAACAGGACTATTGAAGACTGACCCTGAAGAAAACAAATAGACCCCTTCATCTCAAGTTTTTATCTTCTAGAATGCAAGGAATACAAAGGGCTTTTATGGGATATGGGATTAAAGTAAGAAAGCTTGCAGGAAATCCATGGGCTGAGCAAGGATGGTCTCTTTAGAATCCACCTTAGTCTGTTTTTCTTTAAAGTTATTTGAAATTACTTCTTAGGGTGCTGTGGTGGTTTGAAAGAAAATGGTCCCCAAAGGGAGTGGCACTATGAGTAGGTGAGGCTTTGTTGGAGTAGGTGTGGCCTTGAAAGAGGGAGTGTGTCACTTTGGAAGTAGGCTTTGAGGTCTCCTTTCCTCAAGCTACACTCAGTATGGTAGACAGTTCACCTCTTGTTGCCTGCAGATCAAGATGTAGAGCTCTCAGCTCCTTCTCCAGCACCATGTCTGCTTGTGTGCCACCATGTTTCCTGCCATGATGATAATGGTGATGATAATGGACTAAACCTCTGAAACTGTAAGCCAGCCTCAATTATGTTTTCCTTCATAAGAGTTGCTGTGGTCATGGTGTCTCTACACAGCAATTGAAATCCTAACAAAAACAGGTGCCATCTGCATTTTCTTTTTAGATTAACCAATATGAATGGGGTAGGAGAGGAAAATATGTGTAAAGGATGGCCCTTTAGAAGAGGAAGGAAAGGTGACACCCACTGTCCAGTCAAGGGGAAAGACAAGTCCACTGGTACAATAGTGGCAAGTCTGCTTTGGGGAGAATCAACAGTCTTCTGACTAGATGACCTTCTAAAAACTGTGCTGTGTCCACGTATTAGTGCTGCTGTCAGCTGTGCTCAGAGTCTTCTTTATATAGTGATCAACAGTGATACAAACAACTCATAACTCGTCAAGGTACTAGGAGTAAATGGCTGTTGAATACACAGCCATAAACAAGACCCCCTTAAAGGTTCATTCATACACACACACACACACACACACACACACACACACACACACACACACACACACACACACGAGAGACAGAGAGACAGAGACAGGGGGGACGACGCTCTACTACAAGGAACACTGTGGTGGAACAGGAAGGAGTGTGAAGTGCTGTGCAATGCTGACCTGCAGGCTTCCTAGGACTCTGCACTCTTAAACTCAGAGCAGGTGTACCGTGTAGAAGACTGGGCCCATCACCACCTTGTCATGAAATGGAGAGATGGAGAGAAGCCCATGGGCTCCATCCCTCTCTGAGGATTTATTCACAATTTATGGCTGACAGGGGAGGAAGACATTTTCTTCAGTAGTATAGTAAGGTACTCATGCTCCTGCAAACAACCTTAAGGAAACTCATTGGGAAGCAACCCACTGCCCCCACACATGCATAACATGAAAGTAGAAGGGAGGAGAGTTGGGGAAAGGATGTAGATTAGCAGGAAGTGGAAGAGTGGAGGATAGATTAGTAGGAAGTGGAGGGATGAAAGAAGGCAAAGAGGATACTGGTGTAAAAATGATTATGTATATGATGTATGAAATGTATACGTATATGTTTGCTGATATAAATCAATGAAAATGCAAACACAGGAAAGATAAAGGAAAGGAGAGAGAAAAGTTAACACAAGGTTAATGCCAAGACTCAGGGCGAGGGCAAAAATTGACATCCCCAATTAACAATCTCATATCCAAATTCTCCTCTCCCCAAATTAAAAAAACAAAAACAAAAACAAAAAACCCTTAATGTATCATTGTTCTGAAGATTTTCCTGTATTTTCACATTTACTGTATAAATATGATTTTTGCCTACAGTGTTACATTCCTCAGGGTCAATATTTTATCCTATTTGAATGGAATGTGGGATGACATCTGTAATGGCTGCTTTGTGCTGAGGAGGGATGAAGCTGGGGATTCTGGGAATAGAAGGTAAATATAAATTCTTTACTAGTTCTAGTCTGCACACCCGACTCTATCAAGAAATTACTCTCAGGCACGAGTAATCATGCTAAGGGTGCTGGCTTGCCCTTTCAATCCAACAGGACTTCTTTGAATAACTTTGCAGAAGCAGAACTGAGGCAGTAACTGATTACTATGGAATAATCCTTCTGCACACTGTGTGAATGTATGTCACTATGACTGGTTTAATAAACAAGCTAACTGGCCAATAGCTGAACAGAATAAAGTTAGGTTAGCAAAGCCAAACTGAGAATGCTGGGAGGAGTCACCAGCCAGATGCAGAATGAGTTGGATAGAGATAAAAGCCATGAGCCTCAGAATAGCACATAGATTAATAGAAATGGGTTAAGTTGTAAGAGCTAGTTAGTAAATAAGCCTGAGCTATCTATCAGCTAAGCATCTGAAATTAATATAAACCCCATAGTGTTTATTTAAGAGCAGCTGCAGGACAGAAAATCTCTGCCTACAAATGGCGCCTACAGTAGGGCACAGATCCACAGAAGACCTAAAAAAACTTTCAAAGATTCTAAGCAAACAAAAATGGAGCCAAACACAGCTTCCTAGTCTCACAGTCATGCCAGCTACAGAGCAGAGACGTGTCTCCCAGTAGCTGCCTGTGAGATGGAGCCAGACACCAACCACCATGAGCTAAGAGGTATGGTGGGTCCCTGCAGTCTCTCACATGGGCCCCAGTACAGAGAGAAGTCTGTCAGAGAAAGCTCTTACAGCATGCTGCATGGTGGGTTTAGAGTTTTTTCTCATGAAGACAGAAAAGGTTACAGATACTCAGTAAAGATAGATTCAGATGGAAAAAACAAACAAACAAACAAACAAACCTCTAAACAGGTTATAATGTATTTAAAAATATATGTAGGCTTGGGACAGAAAAGAAAAAGGGGCAGAGGAAGTCCTTAAAAAAGGAATAGAGTAATAAAAAAATATAATAAGATACCTAAAGATGGGAAAAACACAAAGAGTCTGGATCCTGTATATTATTGTGTTGTCTTTGAATTTTTTGGCTGTTAAGAGACACTAGATTATAAAAACTGCTAGATTCAACCAACCTATATATTTAAAAAATATCTTGACTTCAAAATTTAAGTCAAAAGATATACTACTTTGGAGGAGAGGTTATGCTTTTATTTCCACAGGAAATGAGAGACTATGGATTCATTCTGGGTTGAAGAAAATCAGGTTTGATCAAGGAAGACCCCCTGAAAAATCTTGACTACAAACACAAAGAAATAAACCTAGAAGAACTATAAGACATGTAATATATATTTTACCTGTTCAAACATAAAACAAAAAAAATTATCTTTGGCTGACTTGTGTATAATGCACAGTTATACCTGTATTAATGCAGATATATACGTTACCTGTAAAAGTTTATGTATTTTCAGAGCAAAGGGACCAAACACCAATGAAAACAGATGGCCCAGGTGATCCAGAACTTCAAAATGCCTCTGTTACAATCTCCTCAGAATTCTGCATCCAGAACAGCTTCAAGGCTGTTGGCTGAGATGATATAACCTCATAGAATATTCTAGTCAGGACTTGACCATAATCCTAAAATTTTTCAAGGTGCCCCAAAGACAACAGCACCCACAAACAACAGGAAACTATATAGATAACTATGCCCATGTCCCAAAAGATAGCTTATGGATATTATCATTTAGGGGTGGTTAGTTACAAGGTGTTATCAGGAATAGTCAGGAAAAAAAGCTAACCAAAGGAGATTAGATTTTGGGATATCATTCTGAAAAGAAAAGTAGAGGCTATAGAAACAAAATGATAAAAGAGTAGATGGTTAAATCTGCTTTAATCCCCAAAACAGCTATCAATCTCAAAATACTTTACAATGGTATGGATTTTAGTTTATTGATACAAATTTAAAGTTATTTCTGTTATACTGCTGTATATTTCTTCTCTTATTTAAGGTACTGTGCCTACGTAGCTCATTTAAAAATATAACATAATTAAGAAATACAGATTAACAGTCATCTATAATAGTCAAACTTACAGTCCCTGTCATTAGGTAACATTTCATCCTTCTGGGGTCTTTGATGGAATTAAACACTAAAAAGTTAAACTTTTAGTTTTCCTTAGTTATGATAGAAAGCAAATTAGGTATAAAACTTTGGACTCATCAAGGTAAGATAGACAATGGAGTATTTTCTCTAATTTTGCCAAATACAAATAGAATGGATGCTGTAACTGTAATTCTTACTTGATAACTGTTTTTGTTGTATATAATTTTACTATGTTAAAGTTAAAATCTTCCTTTTTAACTATATAAAAAGGGGCCATGCACTGTGCCACTATGTCACTTTGATTGGTTTAATAAACAAGTTGACTGACCAATAGCTGAACAGGATAAAGTTAGGTGAGAAAGCCAATCTGAGAATGCTGGGATGAGGAAGGGTGGAGTCAGAGGAGTCAGTCGCCAGTCAGACACAGAGGGAGTTGGACACACAAAATGAGATAGAGGTACTCATGGCAGCACACAGATTAACAGAAATGGGTAAGTTGTAAGAGCTAGTTAGTAATAACCCTAAACTATAGGCTGAGCATTTATAATTTATATTAAGTCTCCAAGTCAGTTATTTGGGAAGTGTCTGCCAGTTATTTGGGAGCAGGCAGTTAGGACAAGAGAACTCTGCCTACAATAGATGAACCTGACACATCCTGAACAAGACTGATAAAAGTATGCATGTGCATGAACATATATGTACATCTGTTTTATTCTGTGTCATGAAGATGTATTCACATGTTGTTGTTGTTGTTGTTTTTAACTACTTATTGTTTTGCTTTGTACAATCAAATCTGCGATCCAGACAGTACTAATTTCTGTCTATGGTGTGAGTGAAGGGGTTATGAATTACTTTTCCTCTATGTGATTATCTAATTTTGATAACTGATGTTTTAATAACATTTTATCACATTCAAAACAGTATCTAAAATCAAAGATATCAGAAAGAGTCAACAATGAAAGACAAGGAATCAAAAAGAAAGATTTAAAATAGATCTAGAAAAAAAAAGATATAATACAATGTTTGATGGCAGACAAAGACAAAGAAAGGTAAGCTGGGGAAGTGCATTTAAAATTAGAAAATACCAGCCAGGTGTGGTGGCACACATCTTTTATCCCAGCACTAGGGAGACAGATGCAGGCAGATCTCTGAGTCTGAGGCCATCCTGGTCTACAAAGTGAGTTCCAGGATAACCAGGGCTCCACAGAGAAACCTTGTCTCAAAAAACCAAAAATAAACAAACAAATAAGATAAAAATAAAACTAGAAAATACTGGTTTGGGTCTCAGTTATGCTGCTAATGCCAATATGATATTATGTCAGTCATCTTTCATCCTCAATCGATCCCCACCGTCATAAAAACCACAAAGAGCAGCATGAATATTAGTCATTTTTTATTAGTTTATCTAAGAGGACAATGGATCTCATATATGATTATGGTTATAAAGATCTGTAACAGGAACTTAAAAGTTAGAAGCTACTTTTGCTCAAAATCATAGACTTAGGTCTATAAGGTAACTTAAAGCAAGATGAAAGCCTGGCATCTACCTTATCTTATATCTGTCTCCTTTAACTTTGGGCCAGTCACCTGCTTAGTTTGCACAGAGGCAGGTTAATCCACTCAAGAAGAGCATTAAAAACTTGTGGTACCAATCCATTTCCATCCCCTTCAAGGCTGAAGACACAAAAGTAACATTAACTGAAACATTTCATTACTAACTGTATGATACTCCAAAGGATCCTAAGGTCTTCAGTCATGTCTTAAACCTGTACTTATCTTGGATTCTAGAAACAGAAGAACCTCAAGGACAGATCACCCCATTATGAAATCATTCACAGGCAGGAACAATCATTTTATGAGAACTGGCTTATCCCCTAAAGCATTAATGGCCTCTTGTAGGCTCCCACATCAAATTTAGTTCAGTCATTCCCTGTCACACTCCTCTCCAGAGCAATTAAAGGACCTAATGCCTATTGTAAAAAACAAACAAACAAAAAACCATACTGCTCTGGATAATAGAACAAAAATTTCAGGAGAAACCATAAAGTGAATACTTTGGCAGACTTCCATAAATGATCAAAGACTAAAGCTAAAGGTATGAATAAATGCCATTGTAATGGAAGGTCTTATAGACACAAGGCAGATGTAACAATAGTTGCACCCAAATCTTGGCATCCAAATTGGTCTCTTCAGGATGTAAATATTTAGCTTTTAGGAACTGGAACTTTATTTCAGGTAAAACAAAGCACAAGGTGGGTCAAGTGTAGAGGGTCAGAAGGGCAGAGAGGAAAATTAAAGCCATATGTACCTATTATAGCAATGAATTTATGGGGATGTGATTTGTTATAGCAATGGAATACCCAAATTAACATTCCTCCAATCTCAGAAATAAACCATAAACTAATGTATGTTTCTGGGGAAACTATTAAAAGGTATTATAAAGAACAGTCACTGACTATTCAAGTTGTACAAGAATGGCAAAACAACTGTTTATCTTTCAAAGGTACCAACAGCCCTACCTTTAAACTGGTTGAAACTGGTTGACTGACAAACCTGTCTGGGTGGAACAATGGCCTTTGACATCAGAAAAATTACAGGCCTTAGAACAGCTGGTACAAGAGCAGCTAAATGCTCAATATATTGAGGAATTGAATAGTCCTTAAATTCTCTTGTATTTGTTATTAAAAAGAAATCTGGAAAATGGAGAATGGTAACAGATGTAAAAGCTATTAATAAGGTGATTCACCCAATGAGCTCTTTACAGTCTGGAATTCCCCTGCCTTCTCTATTACCTAAAGAATAGTCTATTATAGTTACTGATTTAAAAGACTTTCTTTTATATAAAATTTATTAAAAAAATTATACTTTCAGCCGGGCGGTGGTGGCACACGCCTGTAATCCCAGCACTTGGGAGGCAGAGGCAGGTGGATCTCTGTGAGTTTGAAGCCAGCCTGGTCTACAGAGCTAGTCCAGGACAGGCTCCAAAGCTACAGAGAAATCCTGTCTCAAACAAACAAACAAACAAAAAATTATACTTTTACAAGAAAAGGATAGAGAAAAATTTGCCTTCACAGGCAAATTCTCAGGGTGTTAAGAGATATCAATGGAAGGTTCTCTCACAAGGGATGTTAAACAGCCCCATCCTGTGCCAATATTTTGTACAATATATGTGTATAGACAAGTTTCCTTTAGAAGGCACTAAAGAATGGGAAAATGTTTTTGAGGAATATAGTAAAGGTCTACACTTAAAATATAGGCAATGAAAATAATAAACAACTAATGACATTGATACTAAGTTGAGATCAATCCATTTTTAAAGTTTCTTTTTATTTATTTATGTATTTATGTGTTTATGTATGTATTTATGTATTTATTTTTTGGTTTTGTGAGACAAGGTTTCTCTGTGTAGCTTTGCGCCTTTCCTGGAACTCACTTTGGAGACTAGGCTTGCCTCGAACTCACAGAGATCCACCTGCCTCTGCCTCCTGAGTTCTGAGAATAAAGGCATGCGCCACAACCACCCGGCTTTTTTTTTTTTTTTTTTTTTTTTTAATAGACAGGGTTTCTCTGTGTAGTTTTGGTGCCACATACCTAATTATCTGGGAAATGCAAATCAAAATGACTCTGAGATACCACCTTAAACCTGTCAGAATGGCTAAGATCAAAAACACTGAAGACAGCTTATGCTGGAGAGGATGTGGAGCAATGGGAACTCTCCACCACTGCTGGTGGGAATGCAAGCTTGTGCAGCCACTTTGGAAATCAATATGGCACTTCCTTAGAAAACTGGGAATCCATCTCCCCCAAGACCCAGCTATACCACTCTTGGGCATATACCCAGGGAATGCTCAATCATACCACAAGAGCATTTGCTCAGCTATGTTCCTATCAGCATTGTTTGTAATAGCCAGAACCTAGAAACAACCTAGATGCCCTTCAACTGAAGAATGGATAAAGAAAATGTGGTACATGTACACAATGGAGTACTACTCAGCAGAGAAAAACAATGACATCATGAGGTTTGCAGGCAAATGGATGGATCTAGAAAAAAATCATCCTAAGTGAGGTAACCCAGCCTCAAAAAGACAAACATGGTATGTACTCACTCATAGGAGGATACTAGATGTAAAACAAAGATGACTAGACTGCTACTCACAACTCCAGGGAGGCTACCTAGAAAACAGGACCCTAAGAAAGACACAAGGATCTCCCAATGACAGAGAAATGGATGAGATCTACACGAACAACCTGGACATGAGTGGGGGTAATGAAGGGCAAGGTTCGAGGGAAAGAGAGCTTAGGGGAGCAGGAGATCCCAGCTGGATCAAGAACAGAAGGGGAGAACAAAGAATAACAGACCATGATAAATGAAGACCATGTGAGAACAGGAAGAAGCAAAGTGCTAGAGAGGTCCCCAGAAATCCACAATGACACATCCACTGTAGACTACTGGCAATGGTGGAGAGAAAGCCTGATCTGACCTAGCCTGGTGATCAGATGGCCAAACACCCTAACTGTCGTGCTGGAACTCTCATCCAATAACTGATGTAAGTGGATGCACTTCCTCGGCCAGGCCCCAGGTGTTGATCCAGGAGTCCAATTGTCGAGAAAGAGGAGGGACTGTAAGAGTGTGAACTGTTGAGACCAAGATTGGAAAAGCACAGGGACAAATAGCCAAACTAATGGAAACACATGAATTATGAACCAAAAGCTGTGGAGTCCCCAACTGGATCAGGCCCTCTGGATAAGTGAGACAACTGAATAGCTTCAATTGTTTGGGAGGCACCCAGGCAGTGGGATCCGGACCTGTCCTTAGCACATGAGCTGGCTGTTTGGACACTTTGCTCAGCCTGGAAGGAGGGGACTGGACCTGCCTGTACTGAATCTACCAGGTTGAGGTGAATCCCCAGGGGAGTCTTGACCCTGGAGGAGATGGGAATGGAGGGGAGGGGCTGGGGGGAAGGTGGGGGTGGGGCCAGGAGGGGGAGGACAGGGGAACCCATGGCTGATGTGTAAAATTAAAACACAAATATAATAAAAAAAAAATAGACAGGGTTTCTCTGTGTAGTTTTGGTGCCTGTCCTGGATCTCACTCTGTAGCCCAGGCTGGCCTCAAACCACTTGGCTCTGCCACCTGAATGCTGGGATTAAAGGCGTGTGCCACAACCACCCAGCTTCTTTTTATTTTTATAATTCCCTTTTTAGTATAAAACTTCATGCAGTCACTGAAATCAAGAACTAAAAAATTGAGAAAAACACTGATGATACTGAAAAGTACACTGAGCTATAAACAACTTAATGAGGATTTGTTTTATAAGGTTAAAAAGATAGCAAAATTAGTAATGGGGAGAGAGTCTACCAATTAAAGAATATAGCTTAACAATTAAAATTATTATCACCCTTTTCTAACTTTCTTATGGTATGTTTCAGACTACTTATTAAAATTTATATTTAACAAAATATTATAAAAAATATGCTTATATACTTATTTCATAGTTTGTTCAAAAGATTTCCATAATCTGAAATTCTTTTATATAACTCTTTCCTGCCTGATCATGTCTTTTGTTGCCTTCCTTGGTTTGATTTGTCTCTGGACATCTTTACATTTCCTTATCTTTCTTCAGTTTACTAATGTAGCCCCAAATAATACATATACCTATACATATACATATACCTATGTAAGTTTTGCTTACTCTTTGGTATTTACATGACTGCTATCATTTTGTATATAACCTGCAACTTGCCCAATATGTTTATAAGTAATGCACACAACTGAAATAATCTCACAGTTCAAAAAGTGAAATTGTAGGACTCTCTCTTCTTCTTTTTTTTTCTTTTTAGTCAGGCATGGTAGCACCTATAACCTCTACTCTTGGAAAGCTGGAATATCAAGATCGTGAGTCTAAGACCAGCTCAGTCTACCTAGTAAGAACCTGACTCAAAAGGAAAAAAATGAAAACAAATATTTTTTAAAAAATCACTTTTATTAGACACTGGATTTTTGTTTAATTCTACAAGTAGTTGTATACAGGATAAATAAATATTTCCATTGAGTCATATCCTGGCCATCAAGTTTTTAGTGTACTTTAATTTTCAATCTTTCTAAACTTTTTTCATTTTCTAAAACTAAATAGCCAGTAGACTATTACCCAAATTTTGGTTGCATTCTGCTTGACTGTTTTTTCAGACAAGAGTCTATTTACCCAGGATGTCCTAGAACTTGTATGTAGCTCAGGCTGGCCAAAATTCATGATGCTTCTGCCTCAGCCTTCCAGGTACTAGGATTATAGGCACATACCACCATTCCACACTTACATTCTATTTTTGTAGGGTCTGAAAGCTATGATGGTTTTAGAGGTTTTTTTTTTTTTTTTTTGGTTTTTTGAGACAGAGTTTCTCTGTGTAGCTTTGCGCCTTTCCTGGAACTCATTCTGTAGCCCAGGCTGGCCTCGAACTCACAGAGATCTGCCTGCCTCTGCCTCCTGAGTGTTGGGATTAAAGGCATGCGCCACCATCACCCAGCGGTTTTAGAGTTTCTAAAGAATTATTAAGAATAAAAATAAGAATATATAAATAGATAATTTCAGGAGCCTAGATTATCTAAAGTATTTTATTTTATAGTCATTTAGAGAAGTTTGCCAACTTCCACTCTAAAACATTATCCTTACCAATACACTTTCCCTACCATCCCAGTTTATTTTGTCAAGTAGCTACAACACAAGTATTACACTCCAAAGTTTTAAAATGTCTCCTTTTGTTTATTTTTTCATGTTAAGTAGAGAGCAACAGTCCCTTGTGGTACATGGCTGAGCATTAAGAAAGAATGACATGGTCTTTCTCTTTCTTTACACTAAACTTATTGTCCTTTGATCATTTCTAATACATTGCCATCGGTTGTACTCAGCACTTTATTAGAAGTGCTAGCTGTTTTAATAAGGCAAGAAAAAAGGAAGGAAAGACCTTTGGGTTCAAAATAAGAAAACCAAAAAAAAAAAAAAAAAAAAAACAAAACAAAACAAAACAAAAAACCTCATTTATACAAGATATTATTATTTATCCAGATAATTTCAAACAATATAGGCAATAAGGGAATTCAGCAAGGTCACATGATACCAACTAAACATGAAAAAATTAAAAGAAAAATAGTTTCACACATTAGTAGTAAATAATTATTTGATTATTTGATATTCAAATAAAGATACCATGGTGGTTTGAATAGGAATGGCCACCATAGACTCAGGTGTTTGAATGCTTGGCGAATAGGGAGTGGTACTATTAGGAGGTGTGGCCTTGTTGGAGAAAGTGTATCACTGTAGAGGCAGGCTTTGAGGTCTCACATGCTCAAATTGTGTCCAGTTCAGTCTCCTTCTGCAGCCTATGGACTGGATGTAAAAACTCTCAGCTCCTTCTCCAGCACCTTGTCTGCCTGTATGCCACCGTGCTTCTTGCCATATGATAATGAACTGAACCTCTGAAACTGTAAGCCTGCCCCCATTAAATATTTTCCTTTATAAGAGTTGCTGTGGTCATGGTGTGTCTTCACAGCAAAAAAAAAAAAAAAAAAAAAAAAAAAAAAAACCCTTACTAAGACAGATACTAAAGCACTCCAATAGGGAAAGGAAGTCTTTTAAACTAATTATGCTGATATAACTGGGTATGAGTATAGGAAAACATTGAACTTATCATACAAACATTAATTCAAGTGGTCACAAACCAATATGTAAAAGCTAAACTCATAAAACATTGAGAATAAAACCCATCTTTACGACTTGGAGAAAGATAAAAGCTATGTATGTAGGATACAGCAATATCTAGGAAGGAAAAGAATGATAGCTCAGACTTCATAAAAGTAAGACCTTCTCAAAAGATACTGTTAAAGGCAAAGCTTGTTTAAATTCTTACCTTGAACTCATCTGAGATTTCAGATACAAAAGAAGCTATCTGCTTCATAAGCCTGTCCACACTGCTCTCACTTCCTGTTTTGAGCAATGTAGTAATGGCCAGTGTAGCAATGCTTCTGTTTGAGTCTGTGATTAAGTTTTCTAAGTCCAGGTTGCAGGCAGTCACAGCACAGGGGTGCTTCATTGCCACCTTGTAGAAGGTAGTGAGAAAAAAAAAGTAAAGCACATTGTTGTTGATAAAGGCCAGAACCTAAACTTTAATTAAGGTAAGTGACAATCTAAAGGGAACAGTGTAGGCCAAGGTAATCCTTTCAGATCAGGTGTGGCGAATGCCTACAACCTCAGCACCTGAGAGCTGAAGGTAGAAGGACCAGGAGTTCAGTGTCATCTATGGTCAGTCAGCAAGTCCCAGGCCAACCCGGGCTACCTGACACCGTCTCAACTCCCTGCCCAAAGTGATTGTTTTTTTTTTTTTTAACTAACAAGGTTTCACTTGATAAATGAATAATGGCCACAATACAGCACAGTACTCTCCTTTGTTAACCTCTCCCATGTAACCTTAATAACAATATCAGTCTCTTTTATTAGAGATGTCCTGTTATCTCCTTACAGTTTCTATGTTCATGAATGTCTCTTCTCCTAAACATTGAACTCTGAGAAAAAGATATATTATGGTAAATGCTGATGAACAAAACATTCTGTCACTTTAAAGCACTCCTGCAGTTAAACAAATTCCTGCCAAACTGGATTGGCCACTACTGCTAAACTGTGTCAGTTATGCTGCATTGATGCTGTTCCATCTCTGTCTATCCCACATTGGCACAGAATGTCTGACCCAAAATTCTGAAAAGGTGAAAATACTCTGCAGATCATTATCAGTAAAACTCATTCAACAGGAAAAGATGACCCAGACTAATGAAAAATCTTCATTTATCCATGCATCAAAGAATCATATGCTTTGTGCAAAAATCTTTGTGTATTTTAATGGTTGGGTGCTGCTTCAGGCCCACTGGAGTTATTATAAGAGATAGCATCATATTATATAACCTCTCTAAAATTCACAAATGTGAATTTTAAGACACAACTACTTTCAAGATTAGAGATGAGGAACTGGAAACACTGTTCAATCTTTGTACTGTTTTGTATGATTTTCATTAACCACAAGTGGCTATAAGCATAGGTAGTATGATTAGAGTGACTATGAAACTGAGTCCCTTACTTAATCTTAATGAACTTAAATTGGCACTTGTGAATGGCCTTCATATTGAACAGCATAACTCTTGAACATACAGTGCTCAGGAATTGTAATCTTCCATGAACTAACAGTATACATGACTACAACTAAGGCCACAAGTACAAATAAGTACACATGTGAAGCCCATAGATCATATATGCTAAGTTTGAAGAGAAAGCCAAATGCTCTATATTTAATGTTTCTGAATTAAACATATAAGTCTATATTATCAGCAGGATACCTACTTTGTTCAAGGTCCTCACAGCTGCGTATCTCAAGGCTGGCTTAGGAGAGCTACAGAAAAGTTGAAGAACTGGAAAAAGGGAAACAGAAAAGTCACTGGGGATCCCACTCACCATCTAGCTGAAAATTACAATGTGTAATGAATCGTGTTCATTCTGTGTATCAGGAAATAGATCACAGCATCAAACCTCCATGTGAACAATAATATCATCAAAAATAGGGAAAAAAGCACTGTTTGTTCAGGTATAAAAACTTTAACAGAAAACAAGGTTTGCTTTTCCTCTCTAAGAATTAATATCCCGATTTAAATAAGAGAGACAGTGCTAGTTATGAAAGCAAATGTGCTCTCTAAACATTCAAGAACACTGGATCATTAACAAGGACCGATCTTTATTCACTGAGCAATCTTGGCCCTAAACACCACTCTTACTGACCGCTCTGCAGAGCCACTGACTTAAAGAAATGTAAGACCATAAACAGAGGACAGCTATCAAACACAACTGACCTGAGACGGCAGGCGCCAACTCTCTTGCAGTACAGTTGGGAAGATGAATAATGGCAGAGGCAGCTTCATAAATAACCATTTCATGTTTATTTCGCAAGCAGCTCTCAAGGAAATCAAAGAGTGGACTTTCATGACTGCCAATAAATACATATAGACCATGTTTACATATCAAAAAGCAGGATATACGCACAATGGTTAAAAGCACAGGCACACTGAGATATACTTCTGGAACACTGGATAAAAGATCACTGAAGATTCACTTCTTAAAAAAGCAACAGAAATTTGTCAAAACTAGTTTCTTCAGAACTTTAAATTTAACCCAGTGAGCAATTACTGAAGAAAACTACGGGATCTTAGGATGGTGAGCTTTCTGGTGCTTTAACTTGCTGGACTCTCAATTTCCATCCTTCCTTCCTGGGATCACTGTAGTTCTGGAAACCAGCAGCCTCATAACCACTGAACCTGTGAAAGCCAGCAGCCTCAGAGAATTGGTTTAATATCAGTCAAATCAATTTATGTTACATTTCACACTAAAAGTGTAAAATATGAAAGCTACATGATTATTATTCTAGCCAAAGAAGCGTGATGCATACGAAGAAACAGTAAAATACTGCCCAATACAAGAGTAAAGTAGTCACCCGCCGGGCGGCGGGGGTGGCGCACGCCTGTAATCCCAGCACTCGGGAGGCAGAGGCAGGTGGATCTCTGTGAGCTGGGAGCCAGCCTGGGCTACAGAGCTAGTCCAGGACAGGCTCCAAAGCTACAGAGAAACCCTGTCTTGAAAAACCAAAAAAAAAAAAAAAAAAAAGAAAAAAGAAAAAAGAAAAAAGAAAAAAAAATGGTCACCAGCAATTACTCCTGAGAAAACCTAGATATCAGCCTTAGTAGACAAACACACTTTGAGTTAACTGATACAAGCATGTACAAAGGCCTAAAGGAAACTACATCTAAAGAATTAAATCCATCTATAACTATGAGAGATTACAATTAAAAAACAGAGATTTGGAAAAAGCAATGACTGTTCATAAAACATTAATTAAGGAGGTTTGTTGTGGAATATTGAACTCTGTAAAGATGTGTTACATTTGTTTCTGCTGTGGAATATTACTTGAATTATGTGCAGGCAGGTGTGTTACATTTGTTTCTGTTGCATTTGTTTAATTATGTAAAGATGTGTTGCTGTTTCACCTTGCCCCCTAAGGCACCTGATTCACCTAGTAGAGAGCTGAATGACCAATAGCCAGAGGAGGAACAGATGAGGCTGGTGGGCAGAGAGAATAAACAGGAGAGCAATCTTGGTCTGAAGAGAACGAGAGGGAGAGAAGAAGGGAGAGAACGAGAGGAGGAGAAGGGAGAGAACGAGAGGAGGAGGAGGGAGAGAACGAGAGGAGGAGAAGGGAGAGAACGAGAGGAGGAGAAGGGAGAGAACGAGAGGAGGAGGAGAAGGGAGAGAACGAGAGGGAGAGGGGCACACCTGGAGCAGAAGCCAGGCAGCCACCAGCCAGGCAGAGACATCAGGATAGTAAGACATACAGAAAGGAAGAAAGAAACGGTAAAAGGCTCTGAGGCAAAAGGTAGATAAAGAGAAACAAGCTAATTTAAGTTAAAAGAGCTAGTCAGAAACAAGCCTAAGTTGGCCGAGCATTCCTAACTAATATTAAGTCTCCATGTCATGATTTGGGCTGGTTGGTGGCCCAAAAGTTAGTAAATGTGCACGATGGATGAAAGAGCCAGAAAACCGATGTAACCAGCAGAGAACTAACGAAAACAGGAAAAATGAACAAGGTTTGGAGACCCATGAAGCAGGAGCAAATATGTCAACTCCATGTAATTAAGAGTCTCCTAAGAAAAGAGACAAGGAGGCAAAATGTTTGAAGAAATAATGACTGAAACCCTCCAGACTGATTAATCAAAATCAAGTCTACATGCCACAGCAGCTCAACAAATCTCAAGCAGGATAAATACAAATTGATACAATGTTGATTAAGTATTAAGTAAATAAAAAAATTCTGACAGCAACAAGGTAAAAAACAAAACAACTCATCACACTTGGGAGAAATCAATACACTTATACAATTAATGGCTGACTTTGGGGACTTCACTCTATTGTAGAGCACCAGACTGCCTCACTGCCAGCTCCCCTCCCAGCCTAAATATTAGAGGACACAGAAAGAAGCTTGTCTAATTCATTCATTCATTTTTTATTCATTCATTCTTTCTGCTGTTCTCCTTTCCTTAATTTTACTCTTCATATTTTATGCATCTTTACATTTTTCTTTTTCTGATATTTTAGTGTTATTTACATCTTTTTCTTTCTGTTCCCCTTAGTTTTATTCGTTTTTTCCCCTATATTTTATAATCTAATTTTTTTAAATGCCGCTATCTGTTCCTCTCACATCCTGTCCCTTTTTCTTTTCATTAAATCTTGTTTCATTCCCTTCTCTTTACCCTCTCCTTTACTTCATCATCATTCATTCCCCCCTCTCTTTTTCTCCCCGAGACAGGGTTTCTCTGTGTAGTTTTGGAGCCTGTCCTGGAACTCGCTCTGTAGACAGGCTGGCCTCAAACTCACAGAGATCCACCTGCCTCTCCCTCACGTGTGCTGGGATTAAAGGCGTGCGCCACTACTGCCCAGCCTCATCATTACTTTGCCTTTACTAATTTTTAAATTCATAATTTTATTATACATTATTTTTACTATTTTCTTTTCTATTGCCACTTATGATGTAGTAAATGACTTTAATTTCTTTTAGCTATATTTCTTTTAAAAATTTACTTTATTCTAAATTATATGTATGTGTGGATATGTGGGTATGTGCATATAAGTGTAGGTGTGCAGAGATCAGAGGCACTGGATGCCCTGGAAACAGACTTACAGGCAATTGTGAGCTGCCTGACATGGATGCCGGGAACCAACTCTTCTGGAAGAGCAGTGGTCCGTGTTCTGAAACACTGAGCCATCTCTCCAGCCCTTTTAACCGTATTTTTATATGGGATTTGTTTTGGTGGTAATGCTACTATCAGAGTTGTTGTTTTTTTCCTTGTGAGAGGAGACCTTAAGAGAAGGCAGCTCACTAAGAACTCACTACAAAAGGAACAGACATCTCAACAGACACATAACCTGAATCATAAACATGAAAACGCAAAATAAGTGTAGCTCCTCTAAATGTCTGCAACTCTTGATAATTGAACCTAAAGATATTGAAACAGTTGAAAAGTCAGAAACAGTTCAAAAGTCTGCTTTTAAAATGATTGGTGAGGGTCTGTTAAAATGGAATTGTGAGTAAGAGCTCTTTGGTTTTGCAACCATGAGGACCCGAGTTAGAACCCTTGGCACCCACATAAAAAGCCAAGCATGTCTGCACATACCAGGACTGGGGAGCAGAGACAGACACCCTTGGGAGCTTCTGCTTCAATGAAAGATTTTGTGTCAAAGAAGTAAGGCAGAGAGTGACAGAGGAAGACATTTGACAGCTTGCTCTTGGCTTCTGCATACATGCTCGCACTCTCATATTCATATGCTTGTAAAACACACACACACACACACACACACACACACACACACAGAGAGAGAGAGAGAGAGAGAGAGAGAGAGAGAGAGAGAGAGAGAGAAATAAGGTTCAAATGAGAGATGAGTGAAATGCCAATATGTTACCTGTACAAAAAAATTCAACAACTTGGACCACAAATTCAGTACTTAGGATAAAAAATTCAGCCAAAAAACATCTTTAATTACAGCACTTGGGAGGCAGAGGCAGGCAGATCTCTGTGAGTTCGAGGCCAGCCTGGTCTACAAAGCGAGATCCAGAACAGGCATCAAAACTACACAGAGAAACCCTGTCTCAAAAACAACAAAAAAAATTTCTTAAATCTTATTTATCATAATGGAATAAAATTAGTATCATGAGAAAGTATAGGAGCCACACAAAAACAAGGAGATTGAATATGCAAACTATATTTGCTATATACAAAGTATAATTTTCTAAAAATTAAAGAAATCCTAGAATCAAGTGAAAATAAAACCATAATTTATTAGAATTTCTGGTATACAGCAAAGGCAGAAGGGGCAAGTTTATTGAGATGAGTGCCTACATTATTCATAGGTCAAGAGAATTCTCTGATAGATATCTTAGTGATATACTTCAAGGTTTTAGAAACAAACAAGAAAAAAAACCTAAACAAAATTAGTAGGTGGAAATAAAAAGAAATAATAGAGTAGGGTAGAAATGAATGAAATGAAGACCAAGAAGACCAATGAACCAGCTGGTAGCACACGCCTTTAATCCCAGCACTTGAGAGGCAGAGGTGGGATCTCTGAGTCTGATGCCAGCCTGGTCTACAGAGTGGGTTCTAGGACAATCAGGGTTACACAGATTTTTTTTCTCAAAAAAAAAAAAAAAGGCCATCAATGAAACAGTTGCTTTTAAAGATTGGCAAATGCTGAGACAAACTAACCAAAAAGAAAGACTCCATAACCTGAGAGGCGAAGGGGGTGAAGTGAAGAAAACCCATAGGAAATGGATTCTTGACAAAGGTGCCCAGTACCTACTGGAGGAAAGATTGCCTCTGCCACAAATGGTGTTAGGGAACTGGGTAGGCATGTGGCAAAGACTAAAACACAATCTTCATCTCTCATCTTGTACAAAAGTAAACTGAAAATGGACTAAAAGGCCTTCATATAAGACATGAAATTTTGAACCTATGAAAGGAAAATATAAATATTTCAAGATACAGGGACAAGCATCAACTCTGAGTAAGACTCAAACAACTCAGGAAATAACAGCTAGGCCTGTCAAAGATCAAATCAAGTTCGCACACAGCAAAGGAAACAACAACCTGAAAAGGCAGCCTACAGGATGGGAAGTGATCTTCCTTAGCTACTCATTAGGCAGGGCACTAATAACCAGAAAAAAAACTGAAAAAATCAAATGGGTGAATGAACTGAGCAGAGAGTTCTTAAAAGCAACACAAACGGCTAATATATATTTTAAATATTTAACCATTTTTAGTCATCCTTAGTCATCAGTGATCACAAATGAAACTACACTGAAATCCCATCTCTCCCCCCAATCAGCATAGCTGTATCGTAAGAAAACAAATGAGAGCAAATGCAGGTGAGGATACAGAGATAAAGGCACCCTTATACACTGCCAGTAGAACTGTAAATCAGTACAGTCACTATGGAAATCAATATGGTGGTTCCAAAAACTATAAAGTTACACCACTGCTGAGTATGCTTCTGGATGAATCTGTGTCAGCATACTATAGGCACTTACATACTCATTCATAGCAAATAGATAATAATAAATATGTATTATACAATATACTACATTACATGTGATATAAAATATAATTAATAATGATAGTAAAACAAAATTGGTTATTAGAAAAAAATCAAATGTTAAATACTACATTAATATACATTTACTATTACAAACAACAACAACAATATTAAGAGAAACAATCAGGGGTTGGGGATTTAGCTCAGTGGTAGAGCACTTGCCTAGAAAGTGCAAGGCCCTGGGTTCAGTCCTCAGCTCTGGAAATAAAGAGAAAAAAAATAAAAGAAAAACAATCAGAGGTGCTGTGGGAAAATGCTGTTGTACACTGGTTTAAAAAAACACTGACTGGATAGTAGCCAGGCAGAAAGTATAGGCGGCGTAAGCAGACAAGAGGAATTCTGGGAAGAGGAAGGCTGAGTTGTCAACTAGACACAGAGGAAGCAAGATATGAAGACAGAACTGAGAGAAGGTACCAAGACACGTAGCTAAACATAAATAAGGATTATGGGTTAATTTAAGTGTAAGAGCTAGTCAGTAATAAGCCTGAGCTAATGGCCAAGCAATTATAATTAATATAAGCCTCTATGTGTTTACTTGGGGGATGCAAGTTGGAGGGATTTGTCCTGGCCGGGGACACAGGAAAACTTCCAACTACATAGAGGGCATGGCCTCAACTGGATAAGTAGATCTTTAAAGATCTACAACTACTATCAAGCTTCATGGTTTCTCTGGAAAACTGCAGGCAGACAAAGAAGCCCTTTCAGCATTTCTACACACTATTGTACTAAAGACCTGAGCCAGTGCAAAAGACAAAGCCCAAAATACAGAAGTTAGTCTAGAAACAAAGAAGTGAAACCAGGTTTGTTCACAGGTGACATGATTTTGTACACAGAAAATCCAAAGAAGTACACCAGATGGGGAGAGAGGGAGAGAGAGAGAGAGCGAGCGCAAATGAGCAAGAGCACTAGCTAGGAGTCTAACAAGTTTATAGTCTATATAAGACTGACATTAAAAACAACTGTATTTCAATGTGCTGCAAAAAGAAATCACTCAGCAATAAAAAGGAGCAAAGATTCATGCTGTAATAAAGTAAACCTCTAAATATTAGGCTAAATGAAAACAGCATGAATATGACACTATTTATAGGAAATGTTTACATAGGCAAAATTTAAAGAGACAAAAGGCAGCTCAAGGGCTGAGGAACTAATGACAGATGAAAGCTAGCAACTTGAGAAGGTGACGGAAACATTCTAGAGACAGCTGTGTTGATGGTGGTGCAGCCGGATAAGCTTATCAATAAATTATACAATTGCATGCTTACAGTGAGTAGATTTTATCATCTGTAAATTAATCTCAATGAAATGGGTTCAACAATACCAATTGAGCATCGTTGGCTAACACCTACAATCTCAGCACTTGGAAATCAGAGGCAGTAGAATTATTATGAGTCCCAGGTAGGCCTGGGCTAACAACGAAGCTCTAAATAAAAAAACAAACATATGCTGGGCAGCAGTGGCACATGCCTTTAATCCCAGCACTCAGGAGGCAGAGGCAGGCGGATCTCTGTGAGTTTGAGGCCAGCCTGGTTTACAGAGTGAGATCCAGGACAGGCTCCAAAGCTACACAGAAAAACCCTGTCTTGAAAAACCAAAACAACCACAACAAAACCCCCAAACATATTATATTAGTTGATCAAAATTTAAAATATGAAAATCTTTTCATATATAACACTGCTGAGAAGGAAGCCTAGTTGTTCTAAACAAACAAAAAAATCATGTTCATTTACTAAAAGTTATCAAGAGGTACCCATACAAACTATTTAAAAAGTTTTTGTTTAGTATTACTACTAGTGTGTGTGGACACTATGTGAGTGTGGGAGGGAGAATAAATTAATGTGAGTGTGCATGTGTGGAGATTAGAGAACAGTGTCTGGAGTTGGTGCTGTCTGCATTATGGGTTCCAGGAACTGAACTAAAAGGCTTGCCTGGCGAGTGCTTTTACCTACTAAGCTATCTCATCATCTGCCGCCTTGCTATCTTATACTCTACAGAGTTGGTAAACCTAGATTATGTTCTTTTAAGTACTTATAGTGTTCCTTTATATGGATCTTTCTTTCTTATTCCTAAGTACCCAAGGAAACTGCTTTCAATCCCCATTAACCAACTAGGACTGACTTCCTATCAATCATCTGTATAATTTACAATCGTTCTTAACCACATGCTTTCTTATAACAACACTACAATTTTTTAAATTTCTTTTGGGGGAGGTAGTTCTTTTCGGGTTTTGTTTGTTTGTTTTGTTTTCAAGACAGGGTTTCTTTGTGTAGCCTTGGCTATCTTAGAACTAGCTCTATAGACCAGGTTAGCCTCAAACTTACAGAGATCTACCTGTCTCTAACTTTCAAGTGCTGAGATTAAAGTGGAGGTAGTTCTTCAAGGTCTATAGCCCATGCTGGCCTCAAACTTACACTCCTCTTGCCTCTTCTGCCTGAGTGCTGGCATTACAGGCATGAGCCATCATACCCAGCATGCTTTTAATAGTGAATAAATTAAATGTAATCCCTACCTTTTAATATTACCCTCATAAATTCTACTATATTTAAAATATTATTCAAGAAACTAGCAGAAAGTCTTATATCCAGTAGCCCTAAAACAGTTTCCAATATCCTGTTGGACACTGTCCTGGTTTGCTTTCTATTACTGTGATAAAACACTGACCAAAAGCAACTTGGGAAGAAATGGTTTATCTCATCTTACACTTCCAAAAGTCCATCACTTAGACTACTTTGTAAGCTCCAAGCCAGTGAAAGACCTTTCCTAATTAGGGTTTCTATTGCTGTGAAGAGACACCATGACTATGGCAACTCTTATAAAGGAAAACATTTAATTGGGACTGGCGTGCAGTTTCAGAGGGTTAGTCCATTATTGTAATGAAAAGAAGCATGGTGGCATGTAGGCAGATAGGGTGGAGAAGGAACTGAGAGTTCTATATCTTGATCTACAGGCAGCAGAAGGAGAGCGTGTGCCACACTGGGCATAGCTTGAACATATGAGACCTCAAAGCTCGCCTCCACAAAGCTACACCTCCTCCAACAAAACCACATCTCCAAATAGTGCCATTCCTTATGAGCCCATGGGGCCATTTTCATTCAAACTGCCACAGACCCATCTTAAAAAAAAAACAAGATGGATAGCAGCTGCATGAAGTTGACCTGTAGTCTCCATATGCACGTGCACATGCAACCACATACACATATGCACTCACATGAACACACACATATACACTATAATCAGTGGATGTTCTCTTTTATAGAAATGATGCACAGGAAGGTGGTGACACACGCCTTTAATCCCAGCACT
Organism: Onychomys torridus; assembly: GCF_903995425.1. NCBI lineage: Eukaryota > Metazoa > Chordata > Mammalia > Rodentia > Cricetidae > Onychomys > Onychomys torridus. The sequence goes on along the minus strand of NC_050445.1, from coordinate 39,346,277 downwards.
CAGGAGGCAGAGTTCCAGGCCAGTCTGGTCTACAGAGTGAGTTACAGGACGGCCAGAGCTACACAAAGAAACCCTGTCTAGGAAAAAAAAAAAAAAAAAAAAAAGGAAAAAAGAAAAAGAAAAAGATAAAGGAAAAAATTCTTAATAGAAATGATGCTAGTCTTCATATTCACTTCACCATGTTTTTTCTATGAAGCAGTATTTTTCAAAGATGAAGCCATATGGATATTCATTTCTGATTAAATATTTAAGAATATCTTATAACTAAATTTTCTGTATGAGTTTTTTGTTGGCTGCATATTAAAGATATCTCTCAGAATTCAGACATTATAAATAATATAGGAACTGACATCTTGTTTCATTGTGCATATATAAAAGTATTCCTCTGTGGAATTCTTGAAGAGAAACTTCTGGATTATAGACAAGCAATGTATGTGCTTTTATTTTTTAATAGGCATGCAAATGATCCCCCAAAGTATCTGTTCTGTTTTATACTCCCAGGATGTTGAGAATATTTACATTCTAGCTAATATTTGATACTATAAAGTATTACATATGTTGCCAATATGATGGCTGGAAATGGTATTTTATTTTGATGCGTATGTTTCTAATTAATGGTGAGGCGAAACTTTTAAAAACATGTCTATTGTAAAATCTCTGTTTTAGTAAACCACTAGTTTTACTTACTGAAAAGTTGTAAAACTGTTAGATTACCATTTGTTTTTATTTTGTTGAAACATGGTCTTGCTATGTAGTCAGGTTGGCCGGCCTCCCAAGTGTTGGGATTACTGTTGAGAAGCCACTCTGCTCACCTTTCCTCTTTCCCTCCCTTCCCTTCTTCTCCTCTCTACACTGACCTAGAACCAAGGGGCAACGGTGGGGCCAGAGCACCTAGTACTACTTCAGACTCTCCTGTAGAGTTTCCTTCACTGTAGCTTACAGCTGTTGCATTTATGAGTCCTACTTAGTCATTGGGTTTGCTTTGCATTTCTAAAACGTCCTGCAAACTGGCCCTCAAGTTGGATTTCTGCCATGGCCATCTGGAAGTGAATCAATGGATCAGAGGAGAAAAATTTATTTAGCACCTCCAGTCACTGAGATTTATCACTGACTGACAGGGAGAGACAGCCCCAATGTCACAGTAATTGAGACCCCTGGGAGTTTAGAACGCGTGTATTATGGTTTAGAAGGAAAAAAGTGTCCCCACAAAAAGATCAGGGGAAGACTCGTGCTTTATCCCTGCTTACTGAGAGGTGACTGAGGGCACTAACTTTAATCAATGGATTCATCCAGTGAGTTCACAGTGAATGGACTACTAGGATGGAGGGCATTACTGGAAGAAGTAAGTCAGTAAGGGCATGCCTTTGAACGGTGTACCTTGTCCTGGCCACTTTCTGTGTGACTGGCTCCTATCACCAGGAACTGAGCCTGTTTTTCCCATGACATGCGCCCTACCACAATACTTACTGTCTTACCACGAATGGCCCAGAAGCAATGGAGCAGCACAACCACAGACTCAAACCTTCTAAACCAAGAGTCAAAGGTTTAATGTTACACCTATACATAATGTTATAATGGCCTTGACGCAAGTCTCCTAAGAATAAACAAACTTCACTGGAAAGAAAGATAAGTAACCTTGTTCAGATTAGACAGACACAGAGAGAAATAAGTATGAAAAATAAGGCCTGAAAAAACTCTTGTGCAGAACAAAAGATTTGCCTGAAGCATATCTCTCCATCACTGTAACACTACTCAAGTCAGTGTGGTTGTAGCTCAGGTGCTACCAATGAGAGCAGTGGGACAGAGGAGCCCAGAAGTAGACCAACGCCTGTAAGAAGATCTAGTTTTACAATAAAGCTGACATTACACAGCAGTGGACAGTCACATCTCAACAAATGACACTGAATCTACTCTCTTTCTGATGAGGGGAAAGGTTAATTTGCTATTTTATATCATATCTAGAAAACAAATTCAGATAAGATTCAGACCCAGCTGGGCGGTGGTAGCGCACACCTTTAATCCCAGCACTCGGGAGGCAGAGCCAGGTGGATCTCTGTGAGTTCGAGGCCAGCCTGATCTACCAAGTGAGTTCCAGGAAAGGCGCAAAGCTACACAGAGAAACCCTGTCTCGAAAAACAAAAACCAACCAACAAACAAAAAAGATACAGACAGAAACATGAAAATTAAAACAATAATGCTTGAAATAACACAGAAAATATATTTGTGAACTTGGGGCTCAAGCAAGACAACAAAAACAACATTCTTTCAATAAAAGACCCATAAACTTAATTGTCTTACATTGAAGTAGTTCTTTCTGTTCATCAAAGATATCAGAAAAAGAATAGTCACTCTAAAGTATGGGTGAATGTATCTGTAATATTTATAATCAATCAAGAACTTCTATTATTCACATATTAAGAATATGGTCTGCTGGCAGTGGTCCAGAGGGTGCCTGGACCAGTCTACTCTGGTGTCCAGCCTAGCAAATAACCTAGCTGTCATCATAGAGCCTTTGTCCAGCGACAGGTGGAGGCAGATGCAGAGATCCACAGCCAGGCACCAGGCTGAGCACTGGGAATCCAATTGATGAGAGAGAGGAGAGATACTGCAGGCGAGGGATGTCGAGATCATGATGGGAAGACGTGCAGAGATGACTGGCCACACTAGTGGAAGCCCATGAACTGTGGACTGGTGGCTATGGAGCCCCCATGGGACTGGACTAGGCCCTCTGGATACAGAAGACAGTTGTTTTGCTCAAACTGTTTGGGGACACCCAGGCAGGGGGATCGGGATCTGTCCCTGGTCTATGGGCAGGCTTCTGGAATCCAGTGCCTGTGGTGTGACACCTTGCACAGCCTTGGTGCAGTGGGAAGGGGCTTGGACCTGCCTAGGCTCAGTGTGCTGGGGTCTGCTGACTCCCCATGGGAGACCTCGATTTGGGGGATGTGGGGATGCGGGGTGGCTTGGGAGAAAGGGCTGGAAGATAGGAGGAGGGAGAAGGGGGATCTGTGGATAGTATGTGGAGTGATTAGAAAATTTCTTAATAAAGAAAAATGGAAAAAAAAGAATTCCTACAAATCAATGGGAAGAGCAGACGATACAATAAAACCACTGGGCAAAATTAATAAATAGGTGTTCCCATATTAAGGCAATCCAAATGGACAGTAAACTCAGAGTGTCAAGGGCATCAGTCACCTTTTATATGTCTGTTTACAACCACAGACAAGGCTACTCTCAGATTTAATGAGAGACGCTTCTCCTAGCAGTGAATGGAGGTGAATGAAGAGACGCATGGCCACATAAGATGCTAAGAACATTTGAGTGCTCAGACCTAATTAAGGTATTTACACAACTCCCCAAGGTCCAGGGAACACTGCAGAAGAGGGACAGAAAGAATATAAGCTAGCAGACAGGGAGAAGAATGAGAAATAGCATCTTCCAAGCATGACAAGGCCATGGAAATCAGATTCACAGAAGTTGAGTCAATAGGCATTGGGCCCACATATCAGTCCCTCCTAGCACTTATTTCTGAATTATTGGCAACTAACCCAGAATCTGGGAGAATGGGAGGGACAGTATCCAGTTGTTTGTATACCCATGGTGAGCCCACCAGGTTCTAATGGATAGCTCCAAACTCATGGTCATAGACAGAAACAGTCCTAGCTAACCACTGTGGGATGCAAAAACAGAACAAAAATTATGAATATGGGAAAGAGATTTGTAAGTAAGAAAGAAGGCTGACAGGAGAAGCAGGGAATAAGAATGGTGTGGGAGAGTTAACCATGAAATTGTCAAAGAACAAAATATTAAAAAACTGTCAAGCTTACACATCAAAACCACAACAACAAAGATATAAACAATGATGAATAAATAATTTTTTACAAAATAATAGTAAAGCAACAACTATTAGTCTGTTTTACCATCACTATGAATAATATGCCCAACGAGAACAACACAGGCAATAGGGTTTTTTGTTGTTGTTGTTGTTGTTGTTGTTGTTGTTGTTTTTAGGTGTAACACCAAAACCACAAACAAGCAAAAAAAAATTATAAGTCAGACTTGATCAAAATTTAAAATTTCTGTGCATAAAAGCACACTATGAAAAAAGTGAAAAGACAACATAAAGAATGGGAGGAAATATTTGCCAAGTATGTATCTGTACAGACTCCAATGTACCAAGACAAATAACCTTAACTTTAAATGGACAAAGATTTTAAACAGACATTTCTCCAAAGGTAATACATAAATGACCAATAAACAGGTGAAATATAACAATATCATTAGTAATTAGGAAAATGCAAATTAAAAGAAGTAAATTTATACAACCTCTTCATGCTTTCTAGGACAGGTCTACTAAAACAGATAATGATGAAAACTCTAGCATATTGCTGATAAAAATGCTGTAAGGAATAGCCCCTTTGGAAAACAGTTTGGCAGTGCCTTTATGTTGGGGAATATTATTTTAAAGTGTGTTACTTTTGTTTATGTTGCATTTGTTTAATTCTGTGAAGTTGTGTTACTTTGCCTGTCTAAAACACCTGATGGTCTAATAAAAGAACTGAATGGCCAATAGCAAGGCAGGAGAAAGGACAGGCGGGGCTGGCAGGCAGAGAGAAGATATAGAAAGAAATCTGGAGGTAGAAGTAGCCAGAGAAGAACTCCAGGGGCCAGTCATCCAGCTACACAGCAAGGCACAGAGTAAGACTAAGATTTACAGAAGAGAATGGGAAAAGCCCAGAGGCAAAAGGCAGACAGGATAATTTAAGAAAAGCTGGCAAACAACAAGCCAAGCTAAGGTCGAACATTTAAAATTAAGAATAAGCCTCCATGTGTGATTTATTTGGGAGCTGGGTGGTGGGCCCCCCAAAAAAGCAAAAAACAAATATACCTTCCAAAGTTAAACACAGAGTTAGACTAGGGGCCTAAAGTTCCACTCCTAGGTATATATCCATAAGAACTAAGAACAGAAACATACGTTCATATTTAAAATTATACATACTGGGCTAGGCATGGTGGTGCACAACTTTAATCCCAGCACTCAGGAGGTAGAGGCAGGTGGATTTCTATGAATTTCAGGACAGCCAAGGTTACAAATTGAGATCCTGTCTCTCTTTGTCTGTCTCTCTCTATCTCTCTGTCTCTCATACACATACAAAGAAATAATTACACAATTCAAATCAGCATTCTTTAAAACAGCCCAAAGTGGATACAATCCAAATGTCTCTGAATGAATGGATAAATGAACTGTAGTAAATAGTATTCATCTATTAAAAAGAAAGAAAGACTGACACTTCCACAATACAAATGCACACTGACACACTCCATTGAGTGAAAGAAGCCAGAAACAAGAGGTTGTATACTGTATGATTTCATTTATGAGCAATGTCCAGAATAGGAAAACACATGGAGCTTAAAAACAAAATAAAACTAATAAATGTTTTCCAGCTTTCTAGGGGCAGAATAAAGGAAGAATGAAGAGTGATTGTTAATCGAATTAGGACTTCTTTGTGATGGTGACCAAACTTTCAGAATATACTAAAACATAAACTCTGCATTTTCAAAAGGCAAATGTTATGGTCTGTAAGCTACATCTCACTAAAACTATATAAGGTAATTCTTCAATTGGAAGTTTTACAATCTCACATCTCAGCTGCAGGAAATCTCCCTTCTCCATGGAATGTGTGTTGAAAAACAACCATTTTGGAAAAACAGTCTGGTATTACCTATAAAACACAGAGGAATATATGACAATGATCTCACAATCCCATACTTCCTTATATACTGTAAAGAAGTGTGTGCTTAACCATGAAAATAAGGCTTTGGAGACTGTTGGGGTTTGAAAGTGTTCCTTACAAGCTCATGCATTGAAAACTTAATCCCCAAATCCATATGTTAATGCTATTTACAGTGGAACCTTTGGGAGGTAATTAGGATTAGATGGCATCATGGGGGTTAGGCCATATGACAAAAGTAATATCATAAGAGAAGATACCTCAAGTAACACCTCTCCTCTGTCTCACCATGTGAAGCAGCAAGAAGGCTTTCCAGATGCTGAGCAAATGCCAGCAGCAGTCTCTTGGCTTCCTAACCTCTAGAACTGAGCCAAATCCAACATCTCTTATAATAAATTTCTTGGTCTTAGATATAGATGCTCCTTAACTTACAATGTGGTATGTCCTAATAAATCCGTTATAAATGAAAAAATATAACTTAAAAATCCTTTTATGCTTATCTACCAAACATTATAGTGTAATAGCTCGTCACACTTGGAGTGTATATCTCCACCCTCATACTACACACCAGGAGCTATGCTGCTCTTGCTGTTCATCATCATAAAGCACCCTATTGAAGGCCTGGGGAAAGGCTTACCCCATGCATCTTGCTGTCACCTGCCATGAAGTTTAAAAAAAAATACCAAGTCAAACTATCATAAATTGAGGATCACCTATATTTTTATAGCAACAAAAATGGATGAGGATAGGAGTAGTGTGAGACAAGGAAGCTATTTACAGCAGTTTTATTCATAAGTGCCAAAACCAGAAAACAATCTAGATGTCTATTCTTAGAAGAATGAGCTGGGAAATTATGAAGGAAATATGTCTAAATGAATAGCTATAAACAAAACCAAGCGTGATTCTTACAATAAAATTCTAAGTGAAAAAAAGGTACAAAATGCAATATGAGTCTATCAATAAAATGTTCAGAACAAGATGAAACAACTATAATGTTTAGGAATAGATATAGAGGGAGTAAAAAATATAAAGAAAAGCAAAGAAATGAGTGCTTTAAATCTCAAATTAGTTGTTCCAGAGATCAATAGTTATAACCAAGTAACATATATAAAGCATGTGAGGGCACTAGAAATAATATGCTATTTCCTAATGTATGCAATCACTCAGTCCTATACACATACTATATATATATACTATTTTTTCATTTTCTCTAAGTATCTTATTGTTTTTAATGATCCCTTTTTATTTTTTATATGCATTGGTGTTTTGCCTGCATTTATGTCTGTGTGAGAGTGTCAGATTCCTTGGAACTGGAGTTACAGTTGTGAGCTGCCACGTGGGAGCCAGGAATTGAACTGTGTCCTCTGCAAGATCAGCCAGTAAGTACCCTTAACCTCTGAGCCATCTCTCCAGCCCCCTTTAGTCTTTTTTAATTAAAAAATGTTAAACGACATTAGATATAGCATCCTAAATATCAGGTCAATTTTGTTATTAGTGACATCCAGATCAACCATATTTTTTTTAAACTTGAGTCTCTTTCAATAGGTAATCGTTAGGTTTATTATGATGAATGATCTATTTTGTGTACTAGACAGCCCACAAAGATGGGTTCACCAAATACACACTGTTGACTATTCAGGTCCTCTGTAGTTTCCTTGCACAGTATTGCACCAGGAGGATATAAGAAGAGTAACAACAGAACACTTCCGAGATTGGGTTACAAACACTACAGTTTGTTTCCAAGTTAGGTTTTCTTCCTTACACACTTACTTTGGAAGACGGTAGCTGTCATGTTAAGTGGACATTGGACAGACAATAAAAAGCTCTCAAAGGTGGGAAAGTGGAACATCTGGCCAATACCAGGAAGAAAATGAAGCTTGCCAACAAATATATGAGTAAAATATGAGAGGATCAAAATCTCCGGTGACAGATGATTGCAGGCCTGACCAACATGACTGTATACTCACAAGGTAGCCCACATCCGAACCAGACAGCTAAGCTGCCACCAGATCCCTGATGATGGTAATTTAAATAAATGCTTATTTTAAGAAATCTGAGGCCAATTTTCCACCCAGCAAGAGCTATCCAATACACGGACACTTCCATCCTGTCTCCTCCTTATATGTATCATTTTATCTTTCCCCTAACAACGTTCAGTCATCTTTGCACCATTTCTTTCTTTCTTTTGTATTTATTTATTTATTTATTTATTTATTTATTTATTTGGTTTTTCGAGACAGGGTTTCTCTGTGTAGCTTTGTGCCTTTCCTGGAACTCACTCTGTAGCCCAGGCTGGCCTTGAACTCACAGAGATCCGCCTGCCTCTGCCTCCCCAGTGCTGGGATTAAAGGCGTGCACCACCACCGCCCGGCTCTTTTTTTGTTTTTAATATGTTGAAAAGTTTTTATTCAATTTTCACTCTTAATTATTACTATAGTTTGAACATATCCACCAACGTTCATGAATGGGAAACTTAGGCTCCAATAAAAAACTGTTAAGAGGTAAAACTTTAAGGACTTAATCCAGTCACGTAGACCTTTTAATGGCTGTTAACATAGCAGACTAGTTACCACAGAAGAGATATACTAACAGGAGGATTTTGCTCCCTTTTCTTTTTCAAATGGACATGGGGCTCGCAACTTAATTCTTCTGCCTTGTTTGATATAGCACAAACACCATTGCTAGATGTTGGTGCCATGCTCTTGGACATGCCAGTTCCCAAATAGCAGGCCAAATAAACTATCATTTATAATCTGTTTCTAGTACTCTATTGCAAAAGCAGTAAATGAACTAAGAAAATTAACAACCAATACATTTTTTAAAAAAATTTTTCAAGACAATGTTTTTCTGTGTAGCTCTGGCTGTTCTAGAACTCTCTTTGTAGACCAGGCTGGCTTTGAACTCACAGAGCTCTGCCTGACTCTGGCTCCCAAGTGTTGGGATTAAAGGCCTATATCACCACTGCCTGGCTGCATACTTTAATTTCTTTTTTTTTATTTTCTTAAAATTTTTTTATTAAGAAAAATTTTTTATTCATTTTACACACTAATCAAAGATCCCCCTCTTCCCTCCTCCTGCCCCCTCAGCCTTCCCCTGACCAAGGCAAAGCCTCCCATGGGGAGGCAAATCCAGCAGAGGCGAGTCCAAGCCCTTCCCCCTGCCTCAAGGCTGCATGAGTTGTCCCATCATAGGTAGTGGGCTCCACAAAGCCCGCTCATGCACCAGAGATAGATTCTGATTCTACCGTCAGGGGGTCCCCCCAAGCATATCAAGCTACACAATTAATTGTCTCACCATGCAGAGGATCTAGTCCAGTCCCATGCAGACTCCACAGCCAATGATCCAACTTTCACGAGTTCCCATCAGTTTGGTTTGGTCATCTCTGCAGGTTTCCCCTTCATGATCCTGATGCACTTGCTCATAGTATCCCTCTTCTCTCTCTTTGGACTCCTGGAGCTCTGTCTGGTGTTTGACTGTGGATCTCTGCATCTACTTCATCAATCATTTATACCACATTCTAATCACAACTTACTATGTTGTGATCCCCTAGAATCACAGAGCTTATTATTATAGTTTTAACAATTTTTAAAAATGGTTTAGAAGCTGAGAAGACAGCTCAGTGGATAAAGTACATGTCATCAAGTATGAAGACCAAAGTTTGGATCTCCAATACCTACATAAAAACTGTGTGGGAGTATCAACTGGCCTGAAATCCAGGTTCTCAGGAGACTGAGACAGGGAATATGTTGTTCAAATCTTAGATGATCTTTTAATAAAAAACCCAGAGCTAGGTATCAGGATGAAAGCTGAAAGATCAGAGAAGCAGAGCAAGCCATAGCCAACCTCACTTCACCAACTCCTCAGCTGATCCTGTTTCCTTAGACTAAAAGCCTCTGAGTCCTCACTCAGCTGAACTGCCTTAGTTCCTGTTTCCTCACGCCTTATATATCTTTCTCAGCCCTGTAGTCACTTCCTGAGATTAATTAAAGGTGTGTGCCACCACTGCCTGGCTCTGTTTCCAGTGTGGCCTTGAACTCACAGAGATTCCAATGGGTCTCTGCCTCCCAGATGATAGGATTAAGGGTGGTGTGCCACCACTGCCTGACCTCTGTGTCTAATCTAGTGGCTGACTCTGTCATCCAATCCCCAGACAAGTTTATTAGGGTACACAATATATCACTACAGGAATGCCCTGGGGAAGCTGGCTAATTAGACTAGGTGAATCAGAAAACTGAGCTCAGTGAGAGATTCTGTCTTAGTAAATAAGTGGAACTCAATCAAGGAAGACATATGTAAATTTCTGGCCTTTACATGAACATGTATACATGCCCTACCTGCATGCACATGCACTCAACACCATGAGAACACGCATACACACACATCTCAACACTCAAAAATTTTGACTTAGAAATACCAACTTCTGGGCTGAGAGTGAGCTGATGGATAAAGCGTTTTCTATGTAAAAGTAAGGACCTGAGTATGGGTCCCTAGAACACACACAAAGTCAAGCACTGTTGCACACCTCAGTAATCCTGGTGGTCCTAAGGCAAGATAGGAAGCAGAGACAGGAGAATCACTGGGAGCTTGTGGGTTAGCTACTGTGGCATACACAGCAGTGAACATGTCATGTAACCCTTCAGTCTGGAGTATTTTGTTATGACAGCCCACAACTAACATAGTAGTCAAACTTGACAACAGTCCCCAGTGATTCTTGTGTCCCTCTATCTGTTCCTTTTACCATGGCTAGCCTTTCTTTCCAACAGAAATGTTGGCATGTTTCTCTAAGACTAGGTCAGAAAAAATTATACACTTTTCTCTCTTGTTCTGGAGAACACCAATGCTGTAAAGACACCCAAGGAACACTATGGAGAGGCATACACGGCAAAGAACTGGGATATCGCTGCCAACAGAACACCAGTAAAATAATTTAGAAGCCAAATTTTCAGGCTCCAAGATGACTACAACCCAAACAATTATCCTGACTGCAACTGCAAGAAAGACCCCAAACACCTAGTAGCTAGCTGGGTATGATGGAACATGACTATGATACTTTGGGAGGAGGAAGCAAGTGAATCAGGAATTCAAGGCCAGCCTGGGTTGCATAGTGAGGTTCAAGGCTAAACTGGGCTAACATGAGACCCTAGCTCAAAATATAGACAGAAAATATGAAGGAAAAAAAAAAAAAGAGAAAAGGCCATAGAAATTGTTTGGGAAAACAAATGTTTATTGTTTGATGTTATGCTAGTCTGGTAAACTTTAGACTAATTTCTTACGTAACAACTGATATACAACAACTGATTCTTAAGGGAATTATAACAAAATTAACATGATAAGAAAAACAAGTATTTCAAGAACTCCAGAAGCACCTCTAAGCCACCTCACAAACACTATCTCAAAGATAATCACTATTTTTATTTTGTTTTTGTTTTGGTTTTTTATTTTGTTTTGGTTTTGGTCTTTTGTTTTTTTGAGACAGTGATCCTCTGTGTAGTCTTGGCTGTCCTGGAACTCGCTCTGTAGACTAGGCTGGCCTCAAACTCACAGAGGTCCTCCTGCCTCTGCCTCCTGAGAGCTGGGATTGAATGTGTGCGCCACCACTCCCTGGCTTATTTTCTTTTTTCTGATGGCAATAGACTTAAACCAGGGCTTCATGCATATTAGACAAGTGTTCTGTACTGAGCCAAACTTTCAGTCTTATATTAACCTTTAATATTAGCTTTATCTATTAAGTCTGACATGAATATTAGTGAGCCAAGTATGATGTCATATACCTGTAATCCCAGTATTCAGCAACAAGAGGCTGAGGCAGGAGGGTCATTGTGAGTTCGTGGCTAGGCTTGGGATACATAGTGAGACCCCACTTCAACTTTTTCCCACTGAAATTAACATGAGTAGAATCTGTGTGTGTGTGTGTGTGTGTGTGTGTGTCTGTCTGTCTGTCTGTCTGTCTGTCTATATGCCTATCTGCCTGTGTCTCTGTGTCTGTCTCTGTCTCTCTCTCTCAGTCCCTCACCCCATGCTGTTGTTTGTAGTACTGCAGACTGAACCTATGGTCTTGTACATACATGTTCTACCATATCCCAGGCCAGAATGTATTCTTTTGTGTATGACCTCTCAGTCAGATTTATCCATGTGGTTGCATTCAAAAGTAATTGTTCATTTCTATTGCATATTATTTATATGAACACATCAAATATATTGATAGACATTTGAACTGCTCCATCTTAAGATTAAGCCTTCTTGTACACGTCTTTTCATACAATGTATGCATTTCTTTTGGTATTTATAAAGTGACTGAGGTTTTTTGCTATAGACTCATGGAATCCACAGGTCAATTTAAAAAGAGATGACATTATTATAATATTGAATATTTCAGTATAAAAATATAATATATACTTTGATTTTTTCAAGTAATGCATTAAATAATATTTCATAATTTTCTGTGTAGAGACACATACAATTTGGGAAAATTTATTCCTATAGATTTTATTTCAATAAAAATATAAATCATGCTACCTTTTCAAAATTCTGTCTCACTTATTGGTTGCCTGAATAAGAAATAAACTCATTCTGGACACTAATCCTTTATGTAGAAAACCTGGTAATTTCATTACAAAAGATTATAGAGATTACTTTTAAGGGAGGGTCTCACTTACAGGGGCACAGCAAAAGTCAGGGAGTGGTTGTACAAGCTGGATCCTTGGTGCTCTCTCTTCTTGAAAAGGCATCAGTATACAATCACAGGGGGTTCTGCCCTGATGATTTTTTTTTTGGGGGGGGGGGGTTCGAGACAGGGTCTCTCTGTGTAGCTTTGCGCCTGTCCTGGATCTCACTCTGTAGACCAGGCTGGCCTCGAACTCACAGAGATTCACCTGCCTCTGCCTCACGAGTGTTGGGATTACAGGCGTGCGCCACCACTGCCCAGCCTGCCTTGATGATTTTATTTAGTCCTAACCACTTCTCAAAGGTTCCATCTCTAGACATCACAGTTCAAGGAAGTTTCCAAGTTTTTATTTCTATTATTTTATTTATGTATAGATATATGTGTGTGTGTGTGTGTGTGTGTGTGTGTGTGTGTGTATGTATATTGAGACAGAGTCATATTCTGTAGGCCAGACTAACCTGAAACTCATTATGAAACTCAGACTAACCTCAAACTATTGGCAATCCTCCAGCCTCAGCCTCTCCAGTACTAGGATTTATACATGTAAGCCACTACACCTTGCTCCAATCTTTTTGTATGTCTGATGGGAATTAAAATTTCAACACATGCTGGGACACACTCAAAATAGTCTACCTATACTAGGCATGGTTCTCTAGAGGAACAGAAACTATAGAATATATATAAATAAAATTGGAGCCAGACAGTTCAACAATGGTCATGTGTACCCTGTAGAAGAGAGAACTCAGTCCATGAAACAGTGTCTCAGCATCTCAGTTCAGCCCTGAAGGTCTGAGCTCCCTAGACAGTCATCTGTACTGAGAGTATGTTGGAAATCCAAAGATGACTAAGTATGATGTCAAAAGAGAACAGCAACAGCAGCAGTGATAGACACACTTGGATAGGAGCAGAGAAGGCAGGTTGATGCACATTTTCCAAGTATGTCTTGAGTGTTCACCATAGATCTGATTAAAAGCAGTAAGCCTATATCTTACACTACCTTGAAATTTCCTCTGCCAAAGGTCTTGGTTTATTATTTCTGAATTCAGGACACAGGTAGAAAGGAGCTAGATTTTTTTTCCCAGAATGTAATATGACTGGCCTCTGGTACAATTCCCAATAGTCCTTAATCTCCATTGAAACCATGTTAGCCAGTATTTCACTGTTCACATTTCTATCAGTCCCTGGTCTTCTCTATACCTACCAACATGGCTCTGCTTACAGCATTCCAGGGCTTCTCTATCTCACAGGCCCAAATTCTTCCAAACTTCTCCCATCAATCAGTTCCAGCCAGGTGGTGGTGGTGCACACCTTTAATCCCAGCACTCAGGAAACAGAGGCTGAGGGATCTCTCAGTTCAAGGCCAGTCTGAGCTACATAGTTCCAGGACAACCAGAACTACGTAGAGAGACCTTGTCTCAAACAAACAAACAAACAAATAAACAAACAAACAGAAAGCAGTTCCGAAGTAGGTGGGACACATGGTCAGGCAGTCTCAGCAACAGCCCTACTTTCTGGAATCATTTTTCTATGTCAGTTATTTTCTTATTGCTTATTTCTTATGACAAACCAAACGAGAAGGTTTTACCCTGGCTCACAGTTCAGCATGACAGTGAAAGAGGCTCAGCTGTGGTATCAGGAACATCAGCAGCTGGAAACATTCCTCCCAAGGTCAGGAAGCAGAGACAGATGAACACAACGCCGGCTCACACTCTCCTTTTGACCTTTTATTCAGTTGGGAACCCCAGCCCACATTCAGGCTAGGTCTTCCCTCTACAAAGTTAAACCTCTCTAAAATGTCCTCACAGACACCCCCAGAAATATGTCTCCTCTGGGTGATCAAAACCCAGTCAAGCTGATAATGATGAAGACCCATCACAGCAATGGTTCTTGACTAACATGCTGTGCTCTCTTTGGTTCCTGACTTTTTGGCTTTCTTCCATGAGACTAGCTGAGCTCACTCGGCTCCCTGGTTCTGCAGTTGACTTTTGTCTCTTCAAATACTCACTTTCCCCATTCCCTTTCCTCTTTCAGAGTCACACTGCAGGTACATTAGACTATGATATTTTTCCCCAGGCTTCAAATAGTCTATTCATTTTCCCTTTATTTTCTTCCTATATTTCAGCTTAGGTAGTTTCCACTGAGCTGTCCTCAAATTCTCTAATCTCTTTCCCACTGTAATTAATTTACCATTGAGTCCTTCAAATACATTTTTATTTCTGATATTGTATTTCGATTCATTTTTTTCCCAAGTCTCTACTGGTTTGTGAAATTTCTTACTCATTTACACATTCTGTCCACTAAATCTTTAACCATTTTTATCATAGTTGCTTTACATTTTTTAGAAGTTCAAGTGTATAGGGAGTATGAGTATATGCAGGTGCATGTTCATGTGTGTAGCAGCCAGAGAACAGCTTCAGGTACCATTTGTCAAGTGCCATCTGTGGATTTTTCTGAGACAGTGTTCCTCACTGTCCTGGAATCAATACATGGATTAAGAAAGGTTTGGTGATGCAGCTGTCTTTGAGTCTTTTCTGCTCCTGTAACTCCTCACCCATATTCCTGTAAGTCATCTCTAGAAAACTCACTGGCCCACTTGGTGTGTCCATACTTTGGTCTGTTGTCAGTTCCCTATGGGGAAGGAGTAGACATCTGTTCACGTCTCCCCGGGAAAAGTCTGTCACATCACATAATTGGCACCCAAACAGAGACATCAAAGAACAAAAGGAGTGAGTATATGACCCAGGCTAAGGGTACAGAGCCATGTAACTGAGGCTGAGAAGCCTGAGGGAGGAACATCCCCAGAGGAAATTCTGATAAGAGTTTCCCTTTCTTTTTTAGTGTGTGTTACTGTACCTTTTTTTTTGTTTGTTTTTTGTTTTTTTTGTTTTTCAAGACAGGGTCTCTCTGTTTAGCTTTGCACCTTTCCCTGGAACTCCATTATTGTACCTTTGTACTATGGCAGCAGTTGTATGGTTCTTGCAGGGTAGTGAGGTATGCAACTCAGGCTAAGCCATTAGGATTAGGAGTGTCTGTGGGAGGGATCCCAGATGGCAGTCTTCATCTGTGTGGTATGGAGTGGCATGCCTGCTTGATGAGTAGGCTGCGAATATGAATAAAGAGGTGCCCTGGAAACAGTTTAGGGTTTAGAGGAAAGTTTAGTCTTGGAGAGTAGTGTACAAGGCTGACACTGTCAGCAAGCAGCTGCTAAAGTTGCCTGGCCTCTGTTGTGTGACATTAGAAATGTGTCTGAGGCCAAAATGGCAGATAAATGCAGGAAGTTGTCTGTGAAAAGCAGGAAGTAGTCTGTGTAAAGGAGCAATTGCAACAAGACAGGGAGATGCAACTAGCATCTTCTATGTTAGCCTCTGACTGAACAAGTAAATTAGATAAACAAGAAAACAAGATGGAGGTGTTGTCTTGCTGCTTAAGGTTTGGGGGCCAGAAGGAAAAGAGAGTACAAGTTACATTCATGCACAAATACCCTTGTGGGATCCAAGAACCACGGGAAGATTCAGAAAGTGAAGAAGAGAACATGGTAAAAGTAATAGAAGACACCTAAAGGGTCTGACTTTCAATAGGAAAAGAGAAAAAAATCTGCGACCATCCCTCACTCCCACATTTTCCCAGAGTATTCTTGAGTAGAAGCAGCAGGAAATATTAGTTAGAAGGATAGAGGGGAGAGAAAAAGACAGAAAATACAGGATAGCCTCGAAAGGACCTGGATCCTAATCCATCGGGGGCCCTGACTGTCCCTGGCCTAGGGTATTTAAAGGAATGCCAAGGGTTGGAGCAGAAGACCTCTCCACCCAGTACAGCTGAGTGCAGACCATCTCATACACCTGTACTCAGGCCCATGGTCCAATCATCCTCTTTATGCAGACCTGCTGAATAAAGCTACTAGGAAAAATGGGCTCTAAAGGGGCCTTTACAACAGTCTGGTATAAGAAACTAGGGAGATCAAGAAATACTCAGCACTTGAACTTCTAGAATTTGGGAAGACTTTTAAACAAGCAATGAAAGAGCCTGTCACAGCATGGCTTGTGAGGCTATGGGACATGGGAGCATATGGGATCAGTCTGACTGTTGTAGCGGCAGAAAAACTGAGTCATGTAACTACCCATCCCCCTTTAAGGCAAAGGCTGCATAACTTGTACAATATGAAGGAAGTCAGTCCCTGATGGACTGGCTTACCAAAGCCATTAGGAACACTTGGTTATCCCCATCTGAAGTCCCATAAATATCAGGGGCTAGAGGACCATAGAGGAGGGGCAGATGCTATCAAGGGAACTAGGAAAAAGAGAACCTGTGTCTGAAGCCCAGCTCACTGGACCACATAGAACTGTGTTCACAGAGAAGTTAAAGAAAAGATTGATCCAGCAGGGGCCTCAAGGCTGGCATGGAGCTTTACTGGCTTTGCCGAGCCCTTTGGTGGGGCAAGTCTCTAGAAGTAGGAAAAGCTTTGGCAGATCTCAGTGACTTAGACCAGCATGTAAAGAGTGTCCGTAAAGTGAGAGCAAGCTAAAGGAGATGAGAAAATGATAAAGCAGAAGAAGAGGTCAAGCTGGGGTTCCTAAGTAAGAATTGACAGAATGCCAAATTCTGTGCTAAGGAGCTTCTGGAAGGCTTTGAAGCCTGAGGAGCAGTCTCCAGAAGACAGAACAATACAGGTGAAGATAATCAAGCCTGTTCCATGGGTGATCATAACCTGAGACTAAGGAGGGTACATTTCCCCTCCAGCAAGAGGTTATGCTAGGAGTGGAGATGGTTTGCCCATTTGGGAACTACTGTAACAGCCAGATTTTGTGAATGGGGAACCCAAAAGCTACAGCTATATTCACAGTGCCAGGCCAGGTCCTATCTGACCCAAGAAGCCAACAGGTACAGCACGGGAGAGCAAGACTATAGTCCCCTTTGGCCTCGGGTGGTAGGTTTAAGCAGATTAAGTCAGGCCCACTGAGTTAATCAGGTGTAAAGAAATGTGGGGAAGCTCAGTGGAGAAGGTCTGACCATTAAGAACTAATTAAGTTAGCACCTCCTATCTATGCTTTGTATCCAACTTTGATCTGTGGAGAAAGCAATTGATACAAATGGATAGAACTTTTCCATGCTGTATTAGAAGTTGCTATGTTCTCCTTTAGTATCTTCTTAATTGCAGACTTCTGGGGTCAGCTGACACTTGCTCAGAACAGATCACAAAGCACTTTGATGGTGCTTCCCCAAGGTTATCTGCGTAACTCCACTATTGTTATTGGATGGTAGTTGGGCACGTTACCCTGTCTTGCCCATCCTCTGGAGAAGGTTTTATTTTATAGATGACACAATGCTGTCCTCTGAGTGTTTTGTAGATTTGGAAAGCCATTGGAGAGTAAGTATACTTCCACCTACCTTTCCACCCTACCAAGGATGGGTTAATTGAAAGGGAAACAAAGTCAAAAGGTAGTCTACATGGATGAAAATGGACACTTCCAGAGTCTATAAGGTTACTAAATGAAAACCCTAGTGCCAGGGTTGGGCTACCTCCCTGTGAGTTGTTGGCTAGGGAAGCGCCTAAGGCCTCACAAACCATAAAGGCTATTGCTACTGCTGTTGGCTATATCCCAGAACTAGATGGTAAGACCCTATTGCTGTATTGCTGAAGATAAGCATGTACATGCTTTGACCAGAGGAATGGAAAAATTAAGCTGAGACTGAAGAGGAAACTTCCACCTTGCTGGCTGGCTTTCATGCTTGGCTATAAACCCTAGGTGTTGAAATACCAATATGCTAGACAGGATCAGCCTGCTTGTGCAATGGTGGCTTGCCTATGGTGGGTAAGACCAAGAGCTTTCCAGTTGATTTAAGGCCCACTCCACAAAAGAGAGTTCACATCTGAACAAAATTTATAGCTAGGGAGGTCATAGGTCCTAATAAGGAAGCAAGTCCTATGGTTTTTCTAGATGGATGTGATGTGACTGTCAAACATGTGTGTTTATACATAGATCACTGTTGTCAGCCTCAACTCATAACCACTGATGAAGCTCCTGAGAACAAGCAACTATTACTGTGGCACAGCGGCCTATTTCTATAGATCGAT
The DNA here is from genome assembly GCF_903995425.1 of Onychomys torridus. Lineage (NCBI taxonomy): Eukaryota > Metazoa > Chordata > Mammalia > Rodentia > Cricetidae > Onychomys > Onychomys torridus. The sequence goes on along the minus strand of NC_050445.1, from coordinate 39,327,808 downwards.
AGTCACCTGCTCCAAAGCTCAGAGATCATTATAGAAGAGGGAGTAGGAAGAATGTAAAAGGCAAAAGAAGAGGTGGAATGTCATGTTAAGGGTCTCCTTCAATATTGAAACATTCCATCCTGCAGGGAAGCTCCTTAAGCAGGAAGGTAAATAACTCAAAAATAGCTTCAGGAATTTCCTGAAACTGACCAGATTCTCTAGGCCACTCTCTGCCAGATTAACTAACGGGAACAGAGCTGCAAAGAAGACTTAGACAATTTGAGCTACAGAGAAAACTCTCAGAGGAGAAAAGCTACAAAGAAATATCTGAGACCAACCAGCTGCCTGGAAGAAGCAGAAACCAGCAGAGCTACCAGGAAGAGGTTTAGACAAGTCACTTGGAAAGGACACTCTCCAACCTGTTGAGCTGCCTGCAGGCTGTGCAGTGAGCCCCAGGTGTCCCAGCTTTTGTGAGCTGTCAGCCATGCTGGTGTGGGCTTTGGTGATGCAGTTGTCTTGGAGTCATTTATGCTCCTGTAAGTGACCTCCCACCCATAATGCTGTACAACTCATTTGTTCACCCAATTGGACTTGGGTGGTATCACAGTTAAGGAAACTAAGTTCTAGAGATATTAAGCTGTTTAAGTCACAAGAACCAGTTACTCCCAGGATCAAATTCTAGTCAGATGTATCACATCTAAAAGTATAACCATTCCATCTATGATGTTTAAACATGTCTTTAAAGGTAAAAGAATGGGAAACTGTCAAGATTACTAGACCTGGTTCCAAGTTATAAAAGCTGTAAAGTCAATCTCAACTACCAAAAAGCACTTCCATGAAAAAGTGAGTCTACTATAATTAGAAAAAGTAACCCTATGGTGAAACTGTTAGGATCCCGCCCTCACTCCTGCACATGCACAGTGCAGGGTCTTGCGTCTTGTGTCATCAGTGTGTGTTTGGCAACTACATACGTGCCTTAAAAAGTCAGACGCAGACCCATCCTCTCTCTCTCTGCTCTGCTCCCCACCTCTCTCTCCCTCCCCCCCTCCCTCCCCCCCTCTCTCTCCAGGCCTGGCTCTCCTCTTTCCCTCCCCCACTTTCCCTCCTAATAAAGTTCTGAAAACTAACACTGGGTTCTGTTGTGACCGTGACCTTTCCATGCGCCACAACCAGCACCGTTTAGTATCCTTTCAGAAACTGTTACTGAAGTCGCTATTAACTAACTCCCCACACGTGGATCATCAGTAAATCTGTTTCTAATACTTTTTCTTCATTAAAGTCACACTGTTCAACTCAAGCACTGCTTATGAAAGTATAATACAGACTGATATAAAATAATACTTAAGAAAATAGCAAGTTCTTTCTGTTATGAGAAGCCAGTAGCTAACCTAGGGCTCAGCTGTTTAGGTTTTAATCGAATTCAGCATGCTACATTCACAACTGACCTGAAAGACAGATTATTAGGCTTCCCTTCTCACGATGCTTTGATACTCCTCTAGTCTAGAGATCTTGGTATTAACGATCAAAGGAGAAATCTATTTTAAAATTAAGCCATAACTGGCCAGGGAGTAGTATATGGCTATAATCCCAGCACTAGGGAGGCTGAGGCAAGAGAGGCCAGCCTGGAGAGATCCTATCTATAAAAAGGGAAAGCCATAGCCATTTGGATGCGGATGCTTCTTTGCTCCAGGTTTGCTATACCTTAAAAGATCCCTACCTTCTATACTCCCCTAACCTCTAGGACTGCTACAGTATTCCTGCTAAGTCCACGTATAATTTATACTTACACAGTGACCTTGGGCAAACCATTTGAGAATATAAAAATACAACTTTTTTTTTCCAAGACAAGGTTTCTCTGTGTAGTTTTGGTGCCTGTCCTGGATCTCACTCTGTAGACCAGGCTGCCCTCGAACTCACAGAGAACCGCCTGGCTCTGCCTCCTGAGTGCTGGGATTAAAGGCGTGCACCACCACCGCCCGGCCCACAAGATGATTCTTAATGTCCCTCCTAGCTATCATGTCCAATCATCTGTACAACGTATGATCTATAGTATTTTTGTCCACTATCAGTTTGTAGGTATATTATTAATAATTGCTATATATACTGCATATACATACATACATTAAGGTAAAAAACTGTGTTACTCAGAATCCTCAATTCCTTTTTAATTTGGGAAACACTAAACTTATCTGTAAAGTCAGTGCTTCCCTAAAAATATTCATAAAGGAAATACATTTTAAGGTACATTAACTTGTAAACTGAAACCAACTCAGTTAGGATACTTACCCATCCTCACTTTCTTTCAGTAGGCGACTAGCAATTCGAATTAGCATACAGTATGCAAACTGTGATTTGAGACCACATTTGGTGAACTTATTTAACATCTTGGAGACAGCGAGCCGATCATTCTTCCTAAGGTGATAAAGTACTCCCAATGCGTGGTACTAAGAAGAAGGAAAAGGGCACCATGAGCTTAGGATGATGACAAGACACCCATAGGAAAGACAACTGCATGGAACTAGACAAAAGATTTTCAAAAAAAGCCATGCAAGTCAAATGGACATAACACAGTACCTTTTGATATGGAATGCAACACAGGGAACACTAGAAGAGTCTAATTGACTTCAGAAATTATAAGTTCCGAGTAGACAAATAAGAAGGGTTGCATACAACCTGAAGCTAGACTAGTGGGCTCAACACTGGCTCACACCCTCAGATCTAAGGTTTTGCCAGCATCACAGATTTACTTCCTTCCTTATTTATTTATAGAAAGAGTTTTGATATATTTCCCAGGCTGGTCTCAAACTCCTAAGCTCAAGTGGTCCTCCTCCCTCAACCTCCTAAGTGCTGGGACTAAGTATGTGCCACTGTACCTGGTTCAAGGCCCCTTCAAGTGGCTTTAAATCTGTCACCACCTTAGCAAAGGATTAATCTCCTAAAGTAGGCTAGGAGAGTGTCATCATGCTGACCCTTTGTATAAAGTACTATGATCAGAATTAGATCAATGGGTGTCTTTGAATAGAAAAATGACTGTTTTTCACATTATTAAATATGCTAATATAAGAAGCTATAAATATTAATACTTTTCCAAATATATACAGAGATTTCACATAAAACCACCAGTCAAAAAATTGATCATATTCCTTTTGATAAGAATAGCTTAATAATGGGGCTGGAGAAATGGCTCAGAGGTTAAGAGCACTGACTGCTCTTCCAGAGGTCCTGAGTTCAATTCCCAGCACCCATATGGTGGCTCACAACCATCTTAATGAGATCTGATGCCCTCTTCTGGCCTGCAGTCATACATGCTGTATACATAATAAATAAATAAATCTTAAAAAAAAAAGAACAGCTTAATAAATATCTTAAGATCTCCTTGATAAAATTTCTTCATGTTTTATACATTTAAAAAAATGACTATTTTTACAACATCTATCATCAATGTCTAAGAAACAGATTTTCCTTTACACAAATTATTTTCAAATGTAGGACCAGAATGCATTGGGAATCCCTTTGGAATAAGCATATCTTTCTATTTCCCTGAACACTCTTTTTTTTTTTCCCTGTGGAGCTGAGGATCAAACACAGGGCCTTGTGCTTGCTAGGCAAGCACTCTACCACTGAATTAAATCCCCAACACCCCCTGAACACTCTTACTGGGGGTCATCTATCTTCCACCAAAGACTTAAAAGCCAATAGAAAGAATAAAAATTAGTAGATACCTACTTGATAATATGACTAATAAGTGGATTAATATGTCAAAAATTTGCCTTTAATACTGGATAATCAATATTTTGTCCTGAAACAGAAGATGACAAGATTCAAAGACAGTACCTGCACCATTATATTGTCACTTGATGCAGCTTCTTGGGCTTCATTTATCCATCGTTTAACCACATCATAGCTTATCTTCATCATGTGCTAATTAACAGAAAAGGGAGAATATATAATGCATGATCATTAGACATCAGAAACGTGAGTTAAATTTCCTACAAAATCACTAAAAGACATTTCCCAAACACTGAAATATTGTTGCTTTTGATGTCTACGAGGTCTATTCCTAGGGCAACTGTAAAGTGTAATCTTTTTCGTCAATATCTCTTTGCAAGGTAATGGACACTGACACCTTTGTGAGCTGGAAGAGGCAAGCTAATGAAAGCAACAAAAAGGCCAGAACCAGAAGCACCAAACAGAACGGTATTGAAATAACGTCAATCACTATAAACTTTAATCCAGGAAATTCCCCTGGAAGAGATACAGTAGAACATATTCCTTGATCTAAACCTGATCGATCCGTGATATCCTAGAATCAGGCAGTGTTATGATTTCAATGCTCTAAGGATTTGTATGCATGTGTGAGTAAGTATGTTTGTTCATGGGGGTGGGATGTTGTGGGTGGGTGTGCACAAATGTACAGAGGCTAAAGGTCAAACTTGTTTTTTGAAGCAAGGTCTCTCACTGGGACCTGGGGCCTAAAAACTGTCTAGGCTGGCTAGCTGGTGAGCTCCAGGAATCTGCCTGTCTCCACCTTCCAAAGCTGGGATTATAAACACGTGCCCCATGCATGTCTTTTTCTGTGGTTCTGAGACTCTAACTCAAGTCCTCATGCTTACTGGTAAGCATTTCATCAACCAAGCTGTCTCCCACGACCCACATTTTCTGATTTTAATCAAATGCAATGTGTAATTTTAATGAATAATTTTGTTTTGATGAAAGGAGAACAAAAGCCATTACTGAATCAAAAGGTCACTTCTTGCAAGGAAATTCAGAAGTGGTAAGGGAGACTTGAAATGACACAGACAGATACAGGAAACCAAGGGGAGCTAAGGACAAAGGAAGGAGGGAAACACGTGGGGCACAAAGGAAGAATGTAAACCAGCGCTGGTCTTCCCTGTCCATTACTCTTATCTCACTCACCACCTTTACAAAGTACACAATTGTCAGGTTCCCAAACCTTCAAAACATGGGAAGTTCAAGTTTTTACTGCCCATAAAACTGCCCAGTGTTCTTGCAAATAAAACACAGTTGGAAAAAGTAACAGGATGCACACTCATTTTTAACTGTTTCTCTTGTGAGAGAACAACAGTGATAATTTATTTTTTAACTAGAAACTAGACCTTGCATAAGAAACAAACAGCTGCCTTATCACTTACTAAGGAAGATACAAGTGCTGAACTGGATACACTGGAGACTTTGTCCACAATGGCCTGCTTCATGTATCTCTCAATAGCTTGCAACATTGTTCCCTAATAACATCAAAAAAGAAAAAGTTGTTAAAATCATTCATGTAAAATTACTACCCACAGAAAAAAATGTACAAAAACTGGCCATATATGTGTTCTACATAAATATTCATTTTGCAGTAAAAGATTATATAGTAATAATATTCTGGAGAGAAAAATTCAAACAATCCAGTACAAGCTACACACACACACACACACACACACACACACACACACACACACACATTCAAACAATCCAGTACAAGCTACAGACACACACACACACACACACACACACACACACGCGCGCGCGCGCAGAGAGAAAGGAAGAGAGATAGAGTGAGTATGTTTAAGGCCAGCCTGAGCAAACTAGTTAGACTCTGTCTCCCCCTAAAAAGAAAGAAAAGAAAAAGAAATTCCAATATGGCAGTGGAGGCTCCTTTTGAAATCTTGAAGATGGTTAGATATTTCTATATGAAAAGTACATGTTCTATATCTTGAACAATCCTAAATTAAATTAAATGTATAATATCCTGCTATAGCAAGCCTTAGCATAGAATCTTCTGGAACTAAGGTTGTTTTAAACTTTAACATGGAAAAAGCTTTTTGTCCTGGAAGGGGAGTGGCAGATACAAATGAATAAACATACTAAGACCAATATTGAGATTAAAAAGAATTTTACTACTAGCAATAATAGTTCCAAGTCTTATACTAAGAATACTAAAATGAAAACCACAACAAAATAATAGGATAGCAAAAACAAATCAAGCTGTTTATATTTCTTCTAGGATTTAGATTTATAAGATTTCCAATTTGATCTGGATCAAATTACAAAATGTAAACGAGGTATGCTGATACACACCTTTAATTTTAGCACTCAGGAGGCTGAGGCAGAAGGATTATGAATTCAAGGCTAGTCTGACCTATCGTAGCAAGTTAAAGATCCTGTCTGAGAAGAAATTATATACCTTGAGAAGATCGCAACACACAGAGATAGACCCAAGCATAAATCTGCAGCTATTATCCAACTGCCTGGCTAACTTAGCCCTTTAACTTTTCCTACTCAGGGTTCCTAGAAGAGACAGCCTAACAGTCTATATAATCTCACCTCTCCACACAGAACAGACTATCTTAGAGTAAACAAATGATTCAGGGCAGGCAGACATAATCTACTGGCTTTCTGGTAGCTAGTCACATATCTATCTTCAAGTATCTGCATCACTGTTAAGTGATGAACCACTACTGTGACTAAGGGAAACCTCACTGCTGATTTCCTGACAGATGCCCTATTCCCTGCTTTTATAACTTGTTTAAGGTATATCTCAGATTCTGAGAGATCTGAGCCCTACAATATAGCTTCTGTAAAAAGCTAAAATGGAGGGCTGGAGAGATGGCTCGGAGGTTAAGAGCACCGACTGCTCTTCCAGAGGTCCTGAGTTCAATTCCCAGCATCCACATGGTGGCTCACAACCATCTGTAGTGAGATCTGGCACCCTCTTCTGTGTACATAATAAATAAATAAATCATAAAAAAAAAAAAAAACTAAAATAGAATGGGTTTTTGCTTCCTATGTATGATATACCCAATGTAACAATTCATGAGAGCAAACAGAAAAGAACACACAAGAAAATACTGGAGTTACAAAACCTCTCTTCACACTGAAGATTCACCAAGACAGACTTGGGAGTCTACTAGATCTGCGTGCTAACTACAGAATTCCTTTAGCAACCCACTAAAACAAAGAAAACTTACATCTGTGATTCTGCAGAGAGCCCTGATGGCTGGGCCTCGGTATACATCTTCCTTTCCAGTCATGTCCTTGGTCAGACTAAAAGACAAATTGGTTTGAATGAGTTTAATCAAAACATTCTCTCCCTAAAGTCCACTTCTAACCAATTCCTAAACATCTTCATAATGACCTTTCTACTACTGTTCAACAAATACTGCCCTGGAAGACCCATTCCAATAGGGTGAAAAAGAAAAAATAAACCACACAAACAAGTAAAAATAATTCATAATTTTAAATACAGACAGATAATAAACAATAATGATGGCGATAATAATGGCAATGTCATAGAAAGCCCTAGGCTGAAATCTCCCCAAATCCTAAAAAGCCATCAGACTAGAGAAACTTTCTATATGAAATTAACATAAGATATGCTCATTCATTCCCTCTTATCTCCTTCTCAGCCACAGGTCCTAAAGTGATGAATCATCAATGACTTCAGCTCTTTCTGCCAAGCTTTAGAAGTAGGCAGATGGCATGACCTAAGCTGTGAGGTCCCACGTTATATTTTAAAAGGCAGCTAGCCTTTCATACTCTCTTCTCATGTCCCCTATACATCTAGACTACTTCCAAACTGGCAATCAGACTCCACCTTTCTCAACTCCTCTCATGTAATCTAAAATGGCCACAACTGTCTCATGCTGTTAGGACAGCAGGAGCAGAAAGCATGAAAAACTGACAGCCCACTTACTGTTTACTCTTTAAAATAGAAAAGTAATTAATTTAACAAAACTTTCTAAATATTCAAAAAAATGAAAAATACATTTAACACTTGTCTCTTCTCACATACCAAGCACTCAATGCCACTAAACTGGGGATAACCAGAGCTTTAGTAAGGAAGTTACTAGCACTAAACACAGCACCAAGATTTATTACAATGCTCACCCATGCATGTTGACCTTTCTTTTTTTACTTAATAAAATAACAAGAACATTTCTAGGCCCTTGTTATTTTCTTTTCAAAACAATATTCTATTTCTTCTTACCAATTAATTGTATTAGTTAATATTCTAAAAGAACAGTAAATATTAGGTGTTTTATCCCATTTAATGCTTCCCATTAAATGTACTGCAATGCTGCCATTTAAGGGATCAGGCTCAGGACCTGAACTCACTTTACCACTGAGCTGTATCTGCAGCTTTAAGTTTATGACATACTTTAGATGTCAATGCATTCTTTACCTCTTTCTGTTTCTCAACATTTTAAAAAAGAATAGGCACTGAATTTTGACAAATACTCTTTGGATACATAATCATGTAGTTTTTGCCTTTAAATACTAACACAAGACAATACATGAAGGGAATTCCATGTGTTAAGGAATTGATAAGGGGCTGGGCGGTGATGGCACACGCCTTTCATCCCAGCACTCGGAGGCAGATCCAGGTGGATCTCTGTGAGTTCGAGGCCAGCGTGGGCTACAGAGTGAGTTCCAGGAGAGGCATAAAGGCATAAAGCTACACAGAGAAACCCTGCCTCAAGAAAACCAAAAAAAAAAAAAAAAAAAAAAAAAAAAGGAATTGATAAGGAGTGGCCTGAGTTCAATCCCTGGGATCCATATGGTGGAAGGAGACAATTTACTTCAGAAAGTTGTCCTCTGACCTCCACAAGTGTGCTATTATATGTGTATGCCAGCATATCTACACACACACACAATTTAAAAATTGATCTGAAACGTCCTTATTGTAATGAATTTTATTTAAAAATGTAAGATGCTTTTATTAGAAATATGGAATACTATCCTACAGATATGAAATATTACTATTTATTATAATCACATTGTGTAGCCCAGGCTAGATTCAAATTCACAATTTTCCTTTCTCAGCCTCCCAAATGGGGGGACTGGAGGTGTATACTACCTATGTGGCTATAATATAATTTTTATAATTTTTTTTTTTCAAGACAGGGTCTCTTCTGTATAGCCCTCACTGTTGTGGAATTCACTCTGTAGCCCAGGCTGGCCTCAAATTCACAGAGATCTACCTGCTTCTGCCTCCCGAGTGCTGGGATTAAAGGCATGCGCCACCACCTGGCTATAAAAGTTTTAAATAAAACTGGGCGTGGTGGCAACCACCTTTAATCCTAGTACTTAGGAGGCAGAGGCAGGCAGAACTCATTCACGGTGAGCAACACTCACAGTGAGACCCTATTTCAAACAAAACAAAAAACCTGTTAAAAGGAATTAATTTCTACAGTTAGGGTCAGTTTAAGTTTTCTGTCTCAAATTATTCCATTGTATCTTTTCCAGATCCCCAATGTAGCTCTGTAATCCTACTTATTATATATCATACAGAGGATATAAAGCTTCAGATAGTTAAGTCATAGTTTAACATAGATGAGTAAAATTAACATGGAATATGGAAAAAAATGTGTTTCACTTTCCTTATCATATTAAAATAGAAACTGATAGAATGTGAAGTCAAATTTTGGAATGCTGCTTTTTCCTCCAAAGGGAAGTTTTTGAGAGGCTAAGAAAGCATTGATAATTGCAGCATTAAAAATGTTGTAAAACCTGGGGTCTAACTTAAAGTAATTTTGTGTATGAGCATTTATGTCCATTTTATCTGATTATCAAATTATATGTTAAGTTGTAAATATTGAAACTGCACCATTAAATCATATTTTCTTAAAAACAAAAAAAAAATTTGTCTCTTCTAGAGACAATTTTGTTAATTTATATTTTCATAGAAAATCACTTCTTTCAAATGTGTTCCAAACTTATTTGCATTAAAAGTTTACCAAACAGCCTTTAATCCCAGCCCTTGGGAGGCAGAGGCAGGCAGATCTCTGTGAGTTTGAGCCAGCCTGGGCTACAGAGTGAGTTCCAGGACAGGCTCCAAAACTACACAGAGAAACCCTGTCTGGAAAAAACAAAATAAAAAATAAAAAAATAATAAAGTTTACAAAATATTCCCGCAATAATTTCTTTACTTCTTAAATATTCCTCATTATTTCTCTTTTGTTCTAATTTTGTACAATATTTCTTTTTCTGAATTACACTTATTTCAGCCTTTTAAAAAATAGTTCTTTGGCTTATGCTAGTTTTCTGTTTTACATTTTCGTAGTTTCTGCTTTATCATTAGTAAGTCCTTCCTTCTGCTTATTTATAGCTTTTTTCTAACTTCGTAGGTAGAACATTTACTTCATGGGGCTTCATTATTTACTCCTCACTGAGGTGCTATCCTAACCAGACCCTATCATTGCTGTCCATTTCTGACTGGAAAACTGACTCAGGCTTCCCAAACTACAGCTAGAGCACAGACAGAACCACGCAGACTTGAATGTACGAGTGGGCAATGCACACAGGTCAGTAAGGTCTTGATCAGAAGCTACTGCTGGGTCTGGTATGGCTGCCATGAACAGTACATGCTTCATTTGGAATGCAGCCTGTGCTTAGTAGATGGGGGGAACACCAGCTGCTAGAGAAGTTCTGGATTGTCAATGTTTTTCTGAGTCTCCTCTCTCTGATTCTGTAGGATATACTCTTGGTTCTCTAGGCTTTCAGGAACATCTATAAACTAGATCCTACTGTCCATTGTAGGAAACCCCCGACCCGACATTTACTACATAACTTACAGGCTAGTGGCTATGAAATTTCTTTGAACACAGCTTTAATTATCATTGTTCTTTCATTTTCTAAATAAATTCACAGTCTGATTACACTGTAATGAGAAAATGTATTTTCCACTATATTTCCATTTTCTGAAATTAAAAGTTTTCAGGGCCTAAGTGCATGCAGAATACTTTTTTATTATTCCATAAACACATGTAAAGGTGACTTTTCTATTATAAAGGTACAATTTTATAAATGTTAATCTTAATAAAATATATTATTCAAAACTTTTATGTGCTTTTATCTTCTTTGTATAATGAGACTAATAATATTTTGCTTCTATTTGCATTTATTGTGCTTTTGGTTTATGTTCTTTGATCATCTATTAACTGATTAAATAAGATTTTTGTCCTGCTTTTTCGTGATCAAAAAGTACTTCTTTTGTCTCATTCAAAACTTTTTTGCACGAAAACCAACTTCCTAATATTCACAGCATGACCTGAGCTTCTTTCATATGTTCTTGCCTATTCTTCTACATTCAGATTTGACTTTGTATTTTTCATAGATCACAGTATCTAAAATATAGAGTTTGTTGGGGTTTTGTTTTTTATTTGTTGCTTCTGCTGTTGGGACGTTTTGAGACCGGTTCTTCTATATAGCCCAGGCTGGCCTTGAATCTGCAATCCTCTTGCCTACTACATTTCCTAAGTGCTAAGATTAGAGATGTCCATCACCACACCTGGTTGTACTTTATCTCTGTATCTCTTTTAAGAGACTACTTTTAGGGTTAAACACATCCACTCATTCTGTGTAGCAACTTTATTTTGAATACTTTCTTTGTTCCTTATAAGGCAATGCTCTCTGAGAGACTTTTTGCAATGATGGGATGTTCTATATTGACTATATTATCTGTAGGTTCTATGTTATTACTGAGCACTCACAGCACAAGGGAGGAACTAATGAACTGAGTCTTAAATGTAACTCCAGTTAATGGTCACTATAATTTTAGTAGGCTTACATAGCTACTTGTAGCTACCTACTGACTAAAGCTAGAGTTACTAGGCTCTGCTAAGTGGTGTGCTTTCTTTCTGACATGTGGAAGATTTATATTTTAATTTTAGCTCTTTTTGTGATTGCCATAAAATTTTAGATAAAAAAGTTAACTTATGAAACCTAAGAAAATACAAATAATATCTCTTTTGTCTGCTTGCCCTATCTCTTCTCAATTTTTGTATCACATTTTTGCATTATTATGAAAAATATTTTTAACTATATTGGTATAATATTTATTAACTATATTGGTATAATGTCAAATTTTAACAATAATTTCTAGAGTAGTTTACCTTTCCTTTTATAAACTCAATGTTCACTGCTAACTCATTTTCTACAACGTACTATAGAATTCACTCTTAACTTTAAAGATTACTATAATTTGAATTTTTAATTATAAGAAATACTCATTAATGTTATGATCCCTAAGTTCTTTCAAGTCTGAAAGTCTGGTTATTGTCCCTGCATTAAAAAAAAAATGTTGCTTAGCAATTTGTAAACTACTCTTGAATCTCATTCTTTCTCTTACAGCTTTGCAGACACTGTCCCCATTCTTTTCTGACACTTGGAATTGTCATGAATGGCTAAAACCAGACTGGGTCACGTGGTCTGCTGTGGTCATTATGTAGCACAGGTTGGCCTGGGACTAGCTATACTGTGCAGGCTGACTTGGAATTCAGTCCTTCTCTTTCCATTTACAAAGTGCCAGGGCTGCAGACACCCGCCCCCCCATCTATGTTTAAGGACTAGCACTCTTCGTTTTCCAAGTTGTGCACTGGTCATTCTATTGCAAGTTTTGTTTGAATGCAGTACGCTATTTGAAGCTGTAAATTTCTTTCTTCATAAGCCAAGAAAATTTCCTTCTACTTTATCACTGAACGTTTTGTTTATCTATAAACTGTATTTGTCCCAGCAGTATCAAAGGTTTGCCCCTCACTTCCATTAAGTTACCCTAATCTTGACCTTTCCTTCCACATTACAGTAAATGTTTATTATATAGCAAGTGGTATTCTAGAGATTTGGATATGTGAATGAGCAAAAGACACAGATTCCTGCTGCCAACCAGTGTATATTCTAGCAAGGACAATCTAGGAACTATTTTAGGCTTTGCAGGCTGTCAGACCTCCTCACAGCTACTCAGTTCTACTACACTAACACAAAAGCATCCAAGCACAACACCCAGGGGAGGGGAGTATTATTCCCAAGCCTTAAGCCTGAAAGAAGTTTCCATGATTGGATGTCAACACTGTTGAGCACTATGAATTCTGTCTTTCTTTCTATGCTTCTCCCTTTAAGAATGAGAATGAGTATTAAGTGTGACTCTCTGCCCGCTCCACTACTATATCTGGGAAGCACACATGGAGAGACCTGTGGACCTGTGAAACTAGGAAGCAGCACAGTATTCTTCACTAGGAGGAACTATGCCAAGAAATTTGCCCCTATTACATTCTGACACTTTAAATGATGACATCTAGGACTTCTGAGCTAGAGTTGATATCATGGATTTTAGTCTTTAGAGGATATTATGAGAGGGAGAATGTATTTTATATGAAGGGCAGATATGAACTTGGGAGGACTAAATGCAAGGTTCCAAAGATACCCTGTTATTATTCTCTAGAATCTACAAATTTATTTTATGTGGCAAAGTTCTTTGTAGATGTGATTATACTAAACATTTTAAGATGGGGAGGATTCTGCCAGAATAGTGGGGGTAGGCACTAAATATAATCACAAGTATCCTTTTAAGAGTAAAGCAGGAGGCTGACACAGGAAGTAGAAGATGTGACAATGAAGCTCGAGGCAAGACACTACAGGCAGCCTCCAGAAGCAAGAGAAGGCACACAAACATCCTAGAGTGGCCACACCACTGACTCCAGCCCAGGGAAACTGCTTTTCAGAGTCGTTTTGTGTGCGCTGGTATCTGAGGTGGTCCCACGTGTGTCACAACAAGCATGTGGGGGTGAGAGGAAAACCTGAGGTGCTAGTTCTTGCCTTTCACCCTGTTGTTTTACTGCTCCATACACCAGAGCAGCTGGCCCAAGAGCTTCCAGGGAAGCTCCTGTCTCTGCTTCCCATCTATCTCACTACAGGGAGGCACTGGGGTTACAGATGCTAAGGGATTCAAACTCAGGTCCTCATGCTTACATAGCAAACTCTGCCCGCTGAGTCATCTTCCTAGCCTGATCTTAAAAAGAGTAATCTATCCTGCTTTTAAGCCACTAAGATGGTTAAGTTAGCAGGTTTGTTGTAACATGCTACAGCAGCATTAGGAAACAGGCTTGGCATTTTTCTTGTTGTTTCTAAAAAGGATCAATTAGTAAATATTTTAGAATGTAGCCTATCCGTTTCTTCAACACTACTCAAGTCTTTCATAACATGAAAGCAGTCATATACAATACATTAAAAATGGGTACGGTGGGTTGGCCTGCCTAGCAAACATAAGGCCCTGGGTTCGGTCCTCAGCTCCAGAAAAAAAAGGGTGTGTGTGTGGCTGTATTAAAATAAAATTTTATTTTAAAAGATTAAGCAGTGATTTTAGTCATGGCCCATGGTTTCCTAAATTATGGTCTTAGCTTCCCTGGCTGTAGAAAAGCCCTGCTCCTGCCAGGCGGTAGTGGCGCACGCCTTTAATCCCAGCACTTGGGAGGCAGAGGCAGGAGGATCTTTGTGAGTTCAAGGCCAGCCTGGTCTACAGAGTGAGATCCAGGAAAAGGTGCAAAGCTACAGAGAGACCCTGTCTCAAAAAGCCAAAAAAAAAAAAAAAAAGGAAAGAAAAAGAAAAGAAAAGCCCTGCTCCAGAAGGCTTACATGGGAACGTGCAAAAAGAACCGTGAAGCACAGCAAAGACAGCAGGTTAGTAGGTAAAATCAGTGTAAACAGGTTTTCTCCAGTTTGCAACTAGTTATTTAATAAGCAATTGTATGGTTGGGGTATGAAGTGTTATCTCAAAAGGCTCTTGTGTTAAAGATTCAGTTGGCAGCTAGTGGGCTATTGTGATCCTCTGATGGATTTGTAGCATGATGGCATCACTGAGAGGTGCTGAAAAGCTTAGGAGGGAACACTTGGTTGGAAGAGGTACGCTTTGAAGGGCATATTTTGTCCCAAACTTTTTTTCTCTGCTGCTTTCTGTCTCCTGCTTGCCCCAAATGGCCCTCTTGCACTACCTGCATCCCAGCATGATGATCTGCTTCACCAGGTATGAGACCAGAAGCAAGAGAGTCAATCAACAATGCCCTGAAGCCTCTGAAACAGTGGACTGAAGCCAAAGTCTTCCCTCCATTCTTTTCGTCAGGTATGGTATCACAGAGACTAAAAATTAACTAACAAAGCAATCTTCTAAGGAGCCTTAAACAATTCTCCCACATTTCTGTGGCATATAGATATGAGTTGTAAGTTTGTAATTCCACTGAATGGGAAACAAAATACATAATACAAGCCAGAAATAAGGCAGTATAAATTAAATGAGTTCAATCCTGCACAAAATTGCTCACTATACAACAGCTGAAATCAAAGAAGCCTGAAACTATGCCAAGTGGCTCAGAAGAGGCATCTAATACGGGATGTACACATCCTTCAATCTGTTTATCTCTATTAAGTCTAATCTACTATTAAAATCTCAAGATGGTAACCAGTTACTATTTCAACCAAAGCCTAAACAAAGGAAAGTGAGCAGAACACACAGTATGTAATCCTTGTTTCTACAACTCATTCTAAGGCTAACTGTCCATTGTAAGAGAGGCTGCCCATGTCGGAGTCAGTAGAGAACATACTCAGACACCAAATTCTTAGCACAAAGGAGATTTATTACCTGGGAGGGACAAGTGGTGGGTGGGTGGGTGGGTGGGATTGGAGGGGTAGTGGGGTGAAGGATGAGGGGGAGGGCTGCAAAGCAGCAGCAGCAAGTGCAAGCAAGCAACAAAGCAAGTATTTTTTGCAGGAGTGGGTTTTTAAGGAGAAAAAGGG
This sequence comes from Onychomys torridus, assembly GCF_903995425.1. NCBI lineage: Eukaryota > Metazoa > Chordata > Mammalia > Rodentia > Cricetidae > Onychomys > Onychomys torridus. The sequence goes on along the minus strand of NC_050445.1, from coordinate 39,312,259 downwards.
AGGACTCTGTGCTAGAGTGAGTTGGTAAATCCTGACTGGACAGATTAGCCAAATAATGAGTTTATTTTTAATAAATGGTAAAATATGCACACCGAAATTGCTCTATTTCTTTACATTATCAGTAAAGTTTTTATTTATACTCGTTTTATATGTCTGGAGTCATATAGTTCAATTTCATAGGCAAAAGGTGGTTTTAAGTGGAAACCAATCAAGAAGCACTGGTATGGCAGTCATACATAAGTCACTTTCAGCTTTCTGAGGAATCACCCTTCTGATCTCCCCTGGTGACTGTACACTCCCATCAGTAGTATATAAGAGTTCCTTCCTCTGCATCCTTACCATACTTGTTTTTGCTTTAGTTTTTTGGTAATGGCCATTCTGACTGGAGTAATATTGGTTCTTGGTGCAGTTTTGATTTTTCACTGTCCTGATGCCTGGAGACACTGAGCTGTTTATCACATATTGATTGGTCATTTGCCCTTCTTTGGTTGGATTTGATTTTTTTTATGTTCTGCTTTCTGGTCTTTATCTATTCTGGACGTTAATGCACTGTCAGGTGGTTATCTGCAGAGCTTCCCTAGCACTGTAAACTGTCTCTTCATTCTACTGTGTCCTTACTGTGAAGAAGCTTATTGAACTGAACATCATAGTGCCTCTCAGTGCTTGCTTCTCTTTCCTGGGTGACTGCCCATGTCAATGTTTTCTTCTAGTACTTTCCAAAGTTTAGGGTGTCCCACTAAAGTTTCTGACCTATTTTTAGTTTACTTGTACACAAAATAAGTCTAATTTTCCTAGCTCCAGTTGTCAAAGAGGCTGTCTTTATCCCAAAGCAAGCCTTCAGCATCTTGTGCCAGAATCCTTTTGATACAGACGTGTGGGGTAATTTCTGGGTTTTCTGTGGGTCTATATTTGTGCTGGAATCACGCGGTTTTCTTTACTACTGTGACTCTGGAATATATCTGAAATCAGGTACTATGGATAGACACCTCCAGTCTTTTTACTCCGTGTGCTTGGCTATTGTCCTAGTCTACTATTCTGCTGCCGTGACACCATGACCAAGGCTTAGTCCTGGCTTACAGTTTCAGAGGTCCATTATCATCATGCCAGGAAGCATGGTGGTACACAGGTAGGCGCTGGAGCAGTAGCTGAGAGCTACACCCTGACCCATAGGCTGAGATAGAGACTCTGGGCTTGGCCTGGGCTTTTGAAACCTCAAAGCCCATGCCCACTGACACATTTCCTCCAATAAGGCCATATCCCCTAATCCTTTTAATCCTTTCAAAAGTGCTACTCTCAGGTGTGGTGGTAATGTGTTCCCCGAAATATTGTGTGTTCCTCGAAATAAACTTATCTGGGGTCAGAGAACAGGACGGCCACAATATTAAACATGAGGATAGGCAGTGGTAGCACACGCCTTTAATCCCAGCACTCGGGAGGCAGAGCCTGGAGGATCTCTGTGAGTTCAACGCCACATTGGAAATAGCCAGGGATGGTGACTTACACCTTTAATCCAAGAAAGAGAGCCTTTAATCCCAGGGAGTGATGGCAGAGAACAGAAAGATATATAAGGCATGAAAACCCGGCACCAGGCTAGTTAAGCATCTGGCTGGTTAAGCTTTCAGGCTTCTAACAGCAGTTCAGCTGAGACCCATTTTGGATGAGGACTCAGAAGCTTGCAGTCTGAGGAAACAAGACCAGCTAAGGAACTGGCGAGGTGAGGAAGCTGTGTTGTGTCTCTGATCTCCAGCTTTCACCCCAATACCTGGCCTCGGGTTTGATTTTATTAATAAGACCATTTAAGATTCCTGTTACACTCAGGTGACTAAGCATTCAAACATATGAGCCTACTCAAGCCACGCTTATTCAAACCACCATGGCTGTTAAAGATCTTTTTTGTATCCACATGAATTGAAGATTGTGTTTTCTAGTTCTGTAAAGCATGCTATTAGTCTTTCAACTGGTAATTATATTGAATCTGGAGATCACTTTTTGTACCCTGGACATTTTAAACATATCTAGAGACTTGAGTTCTATTAAAAGATTTGGGGATGTTGATGTTTTAGTTAGAAAGGAATTAACTCAGTTCCAGATCCTACTGTCCTATGCATGTTGACTTCAAAGTTAGTTCATATTTCAAAACATTTGCTGTGACTTTTCACATCTGTACTGCCTTGAAAAAGCACTCAGATCTTTCCAGATCTTCTAGAACTTTCCAATCTCCCTGAATGTCATTTTTGCCATACTCTCTGGCTATCAAAGACCTTTTTATCAGTTCTATTAACCAGAAACATGAGGTTATTCAGTTTTGTTCCTATGCTAATGCCCAATTTTACATAAATGGGCTCACTCTCAGGATAAGGAAGACTAAACAGAAAGTTGTTCATAATAATAAGAGTAAGTGGATTTCTCCATACTTGTCATGCACTTTTTTCTCAGGGTTTATGTGTCTATAATACCAGTTACATACCATAGTACAAGTGTTCTATCACTGGGGCTGGCCTCAGAAAAAACTAGAAGAAAAAGAGGAAAAAAGCAGTAAGAACTCTTCCCTGCATTCTGCAGCTCACAGGTTCTCCCCTGGCCCGCCTTCTTCAAATCTGTGCTCAGGCCAAAGAGGCAGACCACTCCTTGGAGCCCCTTTGGTACGGAGTCCTAACTACTGTTGTCTCATCAGTTACTTATTAAGTAATGCTTCCCCACCCCAGCCCCAATCCACCTGCTATAACTTCCTTTTGGGAGGCCTCAGAGTTTACTTTGTATTCTTACTGAAGTTTTTTTGTTGTACTGCTGGGAAAGATAGACTACAGTGTCCTTACTTCATCTTGGCTAGAATTAAAAGGCCCTGGCCTTCATTTCTATTCATTGTTGTTCACTAGGTTTTGGAGAAGATGTTTTATGATGTGGCCTCACTTTAATATCTCTCTTCAAGAGCCTGTCACAATTTCATTTGAAAAGGGAATAAATGTTAATCCAAATAATCAGGCTCACAAACAAGGTCTGAAAAAACAAAGGCAAGAAGACACAGAAAGTTCTCTCAACACCAGTTAAGTCGCACCTTTCACACCCGTAACTGTGTGGAAGGCCTTTCCTAGGATAGAGAGGAAGATACAGAATCCTCTGTCTTTTCAAGGGTTTCCAATGCCCTTGCTTTAAGGAGAAAAGCAAATCATGCCATGTTCACCTTCTGCAATATGCCTATACTTAATTTCTATAATTGGAAGACACTGTTCCAGCTTTAACAGTACAAGTAATGTAGGATACAGTTCTTACTCTCAAGACTAATGGTTCAGAAGGCAGAGAAATGTTTAAACAGTAGTGAACAACACACTAAATACTAGAACATACATACAAAACAGTGCTTTAGAAACAACTGAAACTGGTAAGACTGTCAAGCAGAATGGGGAAATCAAAACACAAAATACTAAGTGTCTGAGCTATGCAGAAAGGGAAACAGGACAACTCTAGGCATGAAAAGAAACATGTAAAAAGATACAAGGTATCAAATAGCACCCGGAGTTTGGCCAACAGAACTGCACTGATATGAACTCCCAGGATTCCAGTGTTCCCCTGACAGGAGGCAGGAGATGAATAAGCACTTCTGAAGTACAAACTGCAGACAGATGGGAGATCATTTAGGACTAGAAAGTTTCTCACAGCCAAAGACGGTGGACCTTCAAATATCAGCTGGAAATTCATTTTTTTGATTTTGCAATGAAAACATTACTAAAGATCTCTGAAAGAAGAATTTCACCACAGAAAAGACTGAACATGTCCCTGACAGCCACTCTTCAAACTCATCACCCAGGGACAACAGAGTCATTCAATCAGGAAAACTGGCTTAGGTTTGCAAGCTTCTTATCAAGTAAATGGGAAGACTTCACTTCCTAAAACTATTTTCACCCCTCAGCCAATCCACACATAACTGTACAACTTAAAATTTTACATGACTACAAACTCTACAACACATTTATCTCTCCCAAATCATGATTTATGAACTGAGACTAGAGATGTTAACTCCTCAAACTGAAACACCACCACCACCACCACACCACCCCACCCCCGTCTCACTTCCTTCCTCACTGCTGTACCAATTGCTTTACAGAAACCAGTAGGATTTATTTGGGCTCATGGTTTCAGAGTTTTCTGCCCACTATGATGAACAGGATACAGCAGAGCGGTTGAAGTCATGATGGACCAGGAAGCAAAGAGAGGGGAAATAACAGCATTCTGCTCACCTTCCCCATCCTATAGGCCTCCAGCCTATACAGGGTACCACCCACATTCCAGGTGGATATTCCTTCCTTAGTTAAGCCTCTCAGGAAAGAACTTTACAGACATATTCAAAGTTGTGCCTCACCAATCTTCTAGGTGATTCTAAAGCTACTCAGACCAGCAATGAAGATTTACCACCACCCCTGCCACACACATACTACTCCCAAGATTCAAGAACCATTCTTCAGAACTCAATTCCAGAATCCTAAGCACTCTTCACACATGAACTTAGAGACAGAACAGTATCACCAGACATTAATCTATATGACCAACTTTAAGCCACTAACAAAAATCTCTTTAATTTATTCTTTGACTAGCAATATAAACCAAAACAATCTAAGTGTTCAATTAGATAAAATTTGGCAAGTATGATAAGCATGTAACCACCTAAAATAAACTATTGAACATCTGTCTGCATGTCCATAGAAAACTCCCCATGCTCATTTCTAGGCAATTTCCTCCAAGCCACCAGACTTGTAACTTCTATGAACATAATGAGTTTGGGCTGTCCTTGAGATTTATAAAAGTAGAACCAAACATGATGTATTCTCTTTGTCATTTTTATTTTGTTCCAACATGAAGTTTTAGAGGTTTACTCATGCTGTTGTCTGAATCAGCAATTTGTTCCTTTTGTTAGCTGTGCAGCAGGCCACTGTGGAAGTATATCATATTTTGTTTATCTATTCTTCTATACACAGGCACTTTGGGTTATCTGTAGTCTAGACCTATTGGTAAATAAAGTTGCTACAAAATCCTTACATGGTTTTGTATGTAGATATATATTTTCATTTTCTATGGGTAAATACCTAGACATGTTACTGGTCACAGGGTTAATACATGTTTAACTTTACAAGAAACTGTTTTCTAAATAGTTATAATTCTACTATAGTGTATGTAGTGTATAGTGTAAGTAGTTTCAATTGTTCCATCTACTTTGTACTAGAGAAAAGTTTGTTCTTGTTGTTCTTATTTTTGTATTGCCAAGTTTCTTTAATTTTCCTATGGTATATTAGGTTATTAAGATTTTATTTGCATTTCCCTGATAAGAACAGTTCCATGTACGTATTATTCATTCACATATTGTGGGAGTCTACTGGGAGACCAGCTCTGACCTGCTCCCACTTTACGAAGGGTTCTTGGGTAAGGGAGAGAGGAATGAAGAAATGATAGATAGAAAGATAGACCTAGATGAGGAGAAAGACAGAGACACAGGATAGCTTCAGGGGGGCCCTGGGTCAATACCCAACACCCCAGAGGTTTATTCAAAAGGCTTTTTATAATATGCCAAGGGGAAAGGCAAAAGATCTCCCCCTTGCAAGATCAAAGCACACCATACAGCCAAGTGCAGACCCTTCTAAACACCTGGTAAACATGCCAGTGGTCAAATCATCTCCTTTCTCAGCCCTGCTGGGTGAAGCAAGCTCAGATTCTCTGACCCTGAGTAAGTTCTCACTAGGAAGCCTCTGTGAGTCTCCACAATATATATTCTATTACAAAGTATCTGCCTTCAGGTTTTTCTGCCCTCTAACACTAATGTCTATGTATACAGAATGGCCATCTGCACTATTTGTTTTCTATTCTTACTGTAATAAATTACCACAATTAGAGGCTTAACAGCACCCATTTATTATCTTACAGTTCTGTAGCATTGAAGTCCAACACAGTGCTTACTAGGCCAAAAACCACTGTGCCATGAAAGCTACATCCATTTCATCTGCAAAATATATTCAACCCATCCCAAGATCTCCCCAGACTGTAGTATCAAGTATGCAGTATCAACATACTACAGTATCAAGTCAGCCTAAAATCTCATCTAAGTTTCACTGGTTCAAAAGTCTCAATCTTATTATCAAAATCATCAAATTGGATTTGAGTGAGATCCTTGTCATTCCTGATGCAACAATTCTCCCTATCTCTGGACCTGTGACAAAAACAAAATGTAAGAATGCCACAGTGTAACAATTACAGATGTGCCCATTTACAAACAGAAAATGGAAAGATAAAAGTCATTGGCCCTCTGATGGCTAGTGTAAATTATCAACTTGACAAAACCTGGAATCTCCTGGAAGAGGGACCTTTGGGCATGTCTGTGGGGGATTATTTTGGACCTGCCCACTGTGGGCGGCACCATTCCCCAGGCAGGGGATCCTGGACTGTATAGGAGTGGAAAAAGCATGCTGAATGCTAAGCATTCATTTATTTATTGCTCTTTTCTTTTCTAACTGTGGACATAATGTCACTAGCTCCCTCAGACTCCTGCTGCCCTGATGGACTGTAACCTAGAACTCTGAACTTTAAAAATGTGACCAGCTCCTTCAAGTTCCTACTGCTTTGACATCCTAGTAATAACGGAGTTGTAAACCAAATAAACCTTTTATCCCTTGGATTGCTTTTGTCAGGGTGTTTTGTCACAGCAACAGGAAAAGAAACTAAGACAGGCCCTAAACAACTTATAAATCTAGCCAGGCAAAGTGCCTAAGCAGCAATCTAAGGAGTTCTCAGTGGCACTCTTCAGGCCTGAACCTCTGCCCATGCAGTCAGCCACCTCCACTTGGTCATAAGGTGCAGTTAACATATACTCAAAACTGAGTAGGTCTATTAGCCTATTTCCTATGTGCTGAATTCTGAGATGTTAAAAGCTTCTTCACTTTGTCCTCTTTGTGTTCCTTCAGGTCCAAGACAGACAGTAGTATTTCTGCTGGTATAATATACTCAAGTACCTTGTGGATCTACCATAAGTACAGAGAGTCACTGCATTTAGACAGAAGCTCAACCACAGACCTTGCCTTGATAATCTCTATTTTCAGTTTCTGCTTAAGGCTAAGGACTCACTATTGACCTCCTTAGTGTTCCAAATGAACACTCTGCCCTTTTCATCTAATTTTTCAGCACTGATGCCTTTCACTATTTCTCTACAGCATACTTTCATGACAGTGACTCTCTCAGTCTTAGAACCCTACGCCCTTTAGACAGAGAATTTCCAAAATTATCAAGTCCTACCTTTTTGGTAATTTGTGTTGTTGTTATTTCTTTGGTTTTGTGGTGGTTGTTGGTTTTGAGACAGGATCTCATGTAGCCTAGACCAGCCTCAAACTTGCTATGTTGCCAAAAATGCTTTGAACTCCTGATCCTCCTGCCTCTACCTCCCAAGTCCTAACTAAAGAAAACCTGGTTCTTTTTAAACAGGTCTCCCCTCAATTTACCTACTTTCAAATTTTACTTAACACATAAAAAGAAATCAGAATGCATCTTCAACACTTTGCTTGGAAATTTCATCAGTTAAAATCTAAGTTTATTTCTTCTAAGTCATTCTTCTCACATAATCACAGAATGTAATTTTGCTAAGCTTCCTGCCACTATAATAAAGATCCTCTTCCTACATTTTCATTTCCCCTGAATCCTCACTACCAGCATCTCTAATGCCTATGTTTCCACTAACAATCTATTCACAATGATTTACATATTCTTTAAGGTGATTTTTTTTTCCTGATCCTTTAACGTCTGCACATTTCCACTAACAGTCTAGGGCAGTGGTTCTCAACCTTCCTAATGCTTCGATCTTTTAATATAGTTCCTCATGTTGTGGTGACCCCCAACTATAAAATTATTTTCTTTGCTACTTTATAACTATAATTTTGCTACTGTTATGAATTATCATGTAAATATCTGTGTTTTAGGTGACCCCCATAAAAGGGCCGGTGACTCACCGGTTGAGAACTACTGGTCTAGGTTTTCCTAGCATATCCTCAAAGTCCCAAAGCTACTTTCAGATTTTCTGTCCTAGCAGCATCCCAGATGCAGGTGTAAGATCTGTATTTCTTTTCTATTCTACTGTTGCTATAAGAAAGTACCACAAAGTTGGAGGATCACAGTGATATTCATTCTATGTTGTAGTGAGTTTACAGTTAATGAGTTCATTTCCACAACAGGTCTCACTGGAAAATCAAGATGTTTGGAGGCCTATGTTATGAAAGCTATAGGGGTTTGCTGGGCTTGAGTATGACCTTTAAAGGTCCAGGTGCTGGAAGCTTATTGCCAGAATGGCAGTATGGATGTGGCAGAACCTGTAACAAATGGGAACTAGCACAAGGTACTTAAGTCACTGGGGACGCTGCCCCCAGAAGTGATTATTAGTCCCGTAAGATCAAGTTGTTATAACGAATAGAAATCCTGGCTTCCTGCACTCCTCTGACTCCAGGCCTCACCATCTGACCTCTTTCATATACACTCCTGCTATTATGATGTTTAATGATATTGTAATCCACAGAGCCCCCTGCAGAGGTCAAAGAGATGGAGCTACTCAACTGTTGAGGTTTGAATGATAAATGTCCCCACAGGTTCATGTGTTTAAACATTGGGTCCCCAGCCGGTGCTGTTTGGGAAAGGCCTGGAGCCTTTAGAAGGTGAAGCCTCATCAAAGGAAGTGGGTCACTGGGGCAGCTGCCTTTAAGGCCTTGTAGGATGGCCCATCTCCTATTTGTTCTTAGCTCTTGGATATAGATGCAATGTGACCAGGCCACCCTGCCTTCTCAACCTGCAGCCATGTCTTCCCACAGTAACAGACTGGACTCAACGGCAAACTAACCTTTCTTCCTAGCAGCTTTTTCAGGGTATTTAGCATAGCAACAGAAGAAACAAAGATACCAATCTTGAACTTTTAGCCACAAATGACTAAATAAACCTCCCTACTTCTTAAAGATCACAGCCCCAGGCAGTGTTTTAGCAACAAAAAAGTAAAGATGGATGAACCCATTTCCTCTCTGTCTCAATTTCAAAGGTCACCTGTGCTCTATGACTGAAGGCCCCTTTTTCTATTGTCAAATCTTTAACAGCATCTCTCTGACCATGCTTACCTCACATCTCTTTACTGACACTCTTCTGCCTCCCACTCTCGTTTTTATAAAGACACAGTGTGTGTGTGTGTGTGTGTGTGTGTGTGTGTGTGTGTGTGTGACTGAATGACATGAGAAGGATAGAAGAGGGCCTCCTCTCAGATCCCTTAGAGCTAGAGTTACAGGTGGCTGTAAGCTGCCCAGTGTGGGTCTGGGAATCAAACCCGGGACCTCTGGAAAAGCAGCAAGCTCTCTTTACTGCTGAGCCATCTCTCTAGCCCTCTACTTCCATTTCTAAGAATGCTTACCCTTTTAAAGGACCACATGAATAAACCAGAATACTCTATAGACTTTAACTGCCCTTTGCCATAGACTATAACATGTCCTCAGGTCCTGGGAATTTGGACATGGGCATCATCAGGGAACCATTATCAGGCCTATCATACATACTAATCACTTAAGAGCACTAGAAATAAACTATAATTATATCTAATCAGGCTCAGAAGGAAACATTAACCACTGAAAGGAAACAAACAACAGTTATTTTATCTTTAATTTTTCAAGTATTTAGTGAATTAAAAAATGTAACTGAAGGGTTTGTTTCTTGTTTGTGGCAGACACCATTAGTTGATTAATTCAACACTAATTTTCAACTCCTTTTTCCTTGCCTGCCCCTAGTACTTGGCCTAAGAAGAGTCATATAATATAGATGCGCCAAATGAAATCTAAAACTTGCTCAGGAAATGCTGCTGCATTCCTGCTAAAAGAGGCAGATGGTGCTGGTGCCCCTTGGCCCCTTCCCAGTGTCCTCCTGCTTGCACATGGGACACTGCCAGGAATTCAAGCATCTACTCTGCCATGATGGAGGACGTCCAACAGAATCCTAGTCCTGCCAGTGTCAAACGGGTGCAGCAACACCAGCCAGTCTGTGCCTGCAGACTCACAGTTCCACGAGGGGAGATACAGTTCTTCTTATGTAAGTTACTTTTTACATCTGCTTTTCTGACATTTCCATTGAAAGCTTTAACTGAAATTGTGTTCGACATAACTAAACATAAGCACCTTCCTTCAAAATGTACTTCATGTATGAAAACTATATTCAGTTAAATGAATTATAGTTAATCACTAAAAAAGCAACTATTTTTAAGTAATACTATATATTTTACTATAAATTATACAGATTCATTCTAAGATATTTAGAAATTACCAGACATTTAAATAAAATATTAGCCACAATTCCAAGCAGCCAAAGACAAATTACTATTACATTATTGTGTTCACCACATTAAACACATATATATACTACTACAACATTACTGTATTCACCACATTACACACATATATACACTACTTCTACTACATTACTGTGTTCAGCACCATATGCGACACACATATATACACTACTATTACGAAATTACTGTGTTAACCACGTTATACACATATATACACTACTATTACTATTACATATTACCATATGTTACATACAGATATAAACTATTAGTACTACTGGGTTCACTACCATAGTTACACACATATATACAATATTTCAAAGTCAAACTCAAAAATAATTCCAAAAGCTTGAAATATTTCGTGATGTGAGTATTACAAGACTAATTAAGTAATTTAATTCAATAACAGAAACACAACAGATGAGTAATTCAGAATATAGTATTACTGGGGATGAAATTCTCCAGTCATAAATGCTGCCTAAGTGCTTTCTAGAAAACAAAGTTCATTTAGAACTCTACCTCTGTGTACCAGAGCACCAGTCTTCCTTGGAGGAATGTAACAATACTTCCTTGCTCTTTTGCTGATCTGATAAGTAAATATATTATACCTCATTCTTAAATATTTAACTTACTTATTTTGGTTACTAGTTTCAGAGAGTAAAGATATTTAGATCTTTAGAATGGTTATTTTGTGAACTATCCCTCGGTATTTTTTTAAGGATAAAAATTCTTTATATGTAAAATGATAACTTTTGATACTATTTGTTCTAAGTATTAATACCTATTTCAGTAAGCAGTTACTTTTCAGTTTTGCTTTTATTTATTTTTATGAACTTAAAAGATATTTTTATGCCTGGTATGGTGGCACACGCCTTTAATCTCAGCACTTAGGAGGTAGAGGCAGGTGAATCTCTGTGAGTTCAAGGCCAGCCAGGGCTGTTACAGAGAGAAACCCTGTCTTCTTGAAAACAACAACAGCAACAGGACATTTTATTTTATGTGTATAAGTATCTGTTTGCAAGTATGAATGTTTATCACGTGTGTACCTGGCACCCACAGGAACCAGAAGGTGTTGGATCTCTGGTAACTAGAGTTACAGATGGTTATAAGCTGAACTCAGGTTCTCCACAAGAGCAACAAGCACTTGAGCCATCTCTCAGCCCCAATTTTTATAAACTTTTAAAAACCAACCCACAGCCTAGTATCAATCCCCTTTGTGACCCTCTTAGCAGATAGGGATGATTTTTGTATGATGACAATCATGTTTTAGAAAAGAATGGTTTAAGATACAATATTCTTACAAATTCTTTTTGACAGTCAAAAAGAAACATCAAATCAAGAGAATAATGAATATCATATATGACAATTATGTTTTGGAAAAGAATGATTTATGATAGTCTTATCAATTCTTCCTGGCAGTCAAAGAAAGAGAACAGCAAACATTCCACAAGTACATAAGTATTTGATCCCAGACTATTCACATACCTGCTTGTGACGATGATCACATCTTCAGAGATGGTGGCCATTTCTTTGATAGTAAGGTAGCACATTCTCCTCAATGTTTGCTGAAAGTGTATTTATGGATTATAGAAGGTTATTTGTAAGGTAATTATTTTAATTTTTAATTAAATTATTTTCTTTTTAATTATTTTAAGTAAGACTTCAAGTATATTAAAAGAGGTAATCTTAGACCAGCAAGATAGCTCAGTGGGTAACTGATGGCTTGAGTTTAATCCCTAGAACCCAAATAGTGAACACAGAGAAGCAACTCCCACAAGTGATCTACTGACACACACATGAATAAACATCAAAACAAATAAGAGAGATAGCCTTTAAAATATCAACCAAGCCGGGCGGTGGTGGCGTACGCCTTTAATCCCAGCACTCAGGAGGCAGAGCCAGGCAGATCTCTGAGTTCAAGACCAGCCTGGTCTACAGAGAGAGATCCAAGATGAGCTCCAAAACTACACAGAGAAACTCTGTCTTGAAAACCAAAATAATAAAAAAATAAAATATCAACCAAAACTATCTTTAAAAATATATGGATATTTAAAAGAAAACTCAAAATACTACTATTTCTTAAACAAAAACACCACTTGATGCACTGACACCTGAGGCAGAGACAGGTGGATCTCTTTGAGTTCACAGCTAGCCTGGTCTACAACGCAAGTTCTAGGATAGCTAAGGCTGTTACACAGAGAAACCCTGTCTTGAAAAATCATGTGTGTGTGTGTGTGTGTGTGTGTGTGTGTGTGTATACATATATATGTGTGTGTGTATATACATATATATATATCTTCTACAATGATATAATTGTTTTAAAGTGATAAAGACTTGTCTCAGAAAATGTATTTTTAAGATTAAGAAATGTGTATGCAGAGGTAACACTAATTCTGTTTTCCCCTCCATTCAAATACCATTCTCCTAAAATGACTCATTACTAGATAATCAACTTCCATTTTAAATTATCAAAATTTCCAGGTGGACACCAGGATCCAAAGCAAGCCAGTCACAGCAACAAAGCTTCCAGCCCAGCTCTCCTCAGTTGCATCTCTGGTTCACTTGCAGACCCCAGGCTCCTTTAGTCTGTCCATACTCTTCTAAGTACCTTCAGCGTCTTTTAAGTTCAGAAACTCACACACATCAGACCCAGTTCCAGAGCCTAAGCGACAGAGAAAACCTGCTTGACACCACTGAGCCCAATAAGAAATGAGAAGAGGAACATGAAAATTCTCAGTGTGATTTAACACAAGAAGGAAGGGAAGGAAAGAGAGGGAATGGGGAGGAGGGGGAGAAGAGGGGGCAGGCAAGCACACAACATATCAAAGCCGTACAAACACAAAGCTAACAACAAGAAAATGGTAAATAGAAGTCAAAATTTCAGAACTAGAACAAATTCCATTCTACATAAAAGACCTAGCATAAAACGCAGATGAAAACTGGATGTGCAAAATCAGCCAAAGTAGAAGAAAAAAATGAGTGCTCAAGTTAGCCATCTTAAGGCAAATGAAAATTAGATTGAGACACTATCTCATGCCCTACAAAATGGCAAAATTTCTAAACATTAATATGGCAAAGTGTTGTACATAAATGTATTTTTAGCCAGCAAAACACATTATGTAGATAAATACACAGAAATGTTAAACAGAGTATGAATCAAAGTTTATTTTTAAAAATAGAATTTCACAGAATAAGAACAATTTGTATGTAATATATATGACAGGGCTTGCATCTAGATTATATAAACTATTATAACTCAATAACAAAAGCACAACACAATTTTTTAAATGGGCAAAGGATTTGTTAATTTTTTTTTTTTTTTTGGAGCTGAGGATCGAACCCAGGGCCTATGTGCTTGCTAGGCAAGTGCTCTACCACTGAGCTAAATCCCCAACTCGGATTTGTTAATTTTTAAAAATTAGTTCTCTGAGAATTTCATATATTTTGATCATATCCACTCCCCCTCCCCTTCCCTATCTACCCAACTTTGTGTCCTTTTCTAAATTTTTTAAGCCCAGCCAGTCCAACTTATGCTTAGGGAAACACGTGAAGAGACATTTATTCAAAAAGACATGGCCCGGTGGTGGTGGTGGCACATGCCTTTAATCCCAGCATTCGGGAGGCGGAGCCAGAGCCAGGTGGCTCTCTGTGAGTTCGAGGACAGTCTGGTCTACAAAGCAAGATCCAGGAAAAGGCGCAAAGCTACACAGAGAAGCCCTGTCTCAAAAAGCCAAAAAAAAAAAAAAGACATGAATGGCCAATAATCACATGAAAAGACTGACCCCAAAATTTTACTATGTAGCCATGGACAAAATACAGAAATTCCCAGATCAGGGGTCCTGACAGTGAAAACAAACACTCATACTCATGAAGTATAAACATGGGATGGATGTCACTGGATGAGGAATAGTATATAAAGAACAGATTCTAAAAAGTATATTCTACAGGTGCAAGGAAAGCTATTCCACATAGTAATTCAGACATATAACAAGGAATGAAAATTAGGAAGGAAAAAAGTATCAAAGACAAATTTGAATGAAAGGGAAAAAAAGATGTACATTTAGAAATATACATAAACATGTCTGTTTACATATTCATATATATGGTAAGAGTCTCTAAGACTGTCAGATTTCCCACAAGCAGGGAAAAGACAAAGATGAATATTAGACTTTGGTAAGTTCATGAGGCGATTCAGGGTAACTGTCAAAACAGAAGATATTATCTGATATGTAACAAGCCTTCTGTTTGCTGTTTTTCTTTGCGTCCTCAGCGCTGTCTCAGACTGCTTCTCTCTCAGCTGTCCTGGAGTGCACTGATTTCCCTCCCTTTACCTCTCTCTCTGGTACAACACTGTCTAAAACGGAAACTTGCTGTGTTTTGTTCGGGTCTCTAGTATTTATGGTAGCAGGGTAAATCCAGCCCTTCACCTAGCTGGAAACAGACCAGAAATGTGGACCTTAACATCAAAACATGGAGTCATTTATCTGAAAGAACTGTTCTTTTCCTACCCTTCCTTCTGCTTCTTTCACTGGTGATTTCTAACCCTCGGCAGCACAGTTAAAACTACAACTAAAGAACACAGTCTGTGTGGGTTGTTCCTTTGAAATGACTTGTCTGTTATTATTCCAGTTCTGTAAACACCGTTCTTCATTTACATAGAAAGTTAGATAAATCTGTGTGTCTGTCTGTCTCTTCTCTTGTTCTCATTCTCTTACTTCACTTTTTCAATGGGACTCACACTGTGACACAGGCTAGACTCGAACTCACTTGGCAGTCAAGAATGGCCCTAAACTTCTGGTCCTCCTGCCTCTACCTGCCAAGTGATTATAGGTACACACCATCACTCCTGGTTTAGGAGGGGCTGGAGACTGAACCCAGGGTGTCATGCATTCAAGTCAAGCACTCTACCAACTAACCAGTATCCTCAGCTCACTCCTCCCCCCCCCCCCCCATTATTTTGGAAGATAAAAAAATAATAGGAAAAATAATGAATCGAAAAGCTTGATCCATGAAGATATTTAAAAGATATAAACCTCTAGATAAAACTCTAAGGAATACAAGAAGATGTAATTTACCCATATCAAAATGATAGACACCACTACAAATTCTACAGACATTATTTAAAAAAAAGATTATGAGCCGGGCGGTGGTGGCTCACGCTTGTAATCCCAGCACTCAGGAGGCAGAGGCAGGCAGATCACTGTGAGTTCGAGGCCAGCCTGGTCTACAAAGTGAGTTCCAGGACAGCCTCCAAAGCTACAGAGAAACCCTGTCTCGGGGAAAAAAAGAAAGAAAGAAAGAAAAAGAAAAAAAAGGATCATGAACAATTCTATTTTCCATCTTCCCACAAACTCAAGCTTGTGCACACACACATACACAGCCATGTTCTCTGACTCTTCATCAGAAAAAGTCCTTATCATTACAACCTTCTTCCATAAATGTTCCTATCCTTCTATCGAACTGAGATCTTCTGTTCCCTAAGGATTGCCCTGCTTTCTTTCTAAATGGTGGCCTCCAGACAAAGAAGCTACTCTTCTCTGCTTTTCAGCTTGACACCACCTTCTTTCAGTGCACCTTCTTCACTGAAATGTTCCGGATTTGAAATACTATGCCCTTATTCTATATCACCTACCTTCATTCATTACAATGGTGACTCATCTTCACTGTCACAGCCTCTGTCAGTGACAGCCACCAATCTTGGCTTCAACAACCCTGTTCACTCTATCATCACTTTTAACCCCTTAATCCTATAACTATTTGCTGACCCCATCTGGCCCAAAACCAGGTACAAAGCTGCAAAATCACAGCCACATACAGCCTTGCCTGACTTTTATAATAGCAAGTCTAAGGGCCCTATTCCAACAACTTGAAATGCCTACTTTTCTAGTCTAATTCCTGGAGGAAATCCCTAATCCCCTAATATTCACAGTGGCTCTGCTTCTTTAATTGAACCCTGAATTGTTGGTACAGGAAGTTATTAAAGGAAAGCATGTCCTGAAGGCTAGGAAATTGAAATTGCTTCTCTGTTTGGACTGAAGACATCAATGATCCTGTTTCTAGAGAATCAGGGAATCTAAGTAGTCCATAGCATGAAATAGCATAAATATTTAAGTTATCATCTGCAAAGACCTATAGAAGACAATGTTTTGGGTAAATAAGTAGTTGTTGCCAGAGTACATTTTAATAAAAACTAAGGTGTTAAAACTTAAGATGTTAAAAGTAACTTGTTTTGGGGGCTGAGAAAGATGATTCAGCAGGTAAAGGCACTTGCTACCAATACTGAAGATCTGAGTTCAATCACTGGGACCTTCATGGTGGAAGGCGAGAACTGAGTCTTGCAAGTTGTCTTCTCCAAAAGGCACATGGCATGTGTGCACACACACATCACACACATACACATACAAATCTTTTCTTGAAAGAAAATTATGAGCTTAACAAGTTTAAATAGACAACTGAAAGTCTGTGAAGGAACCAAAGATCCTCTCTGGTTAGGGGTGTGTGTGTGTGTATGTGTGTGTGTGTGTGTGTGTGTGTGTGTGTGTGTGTGTGTGTTTGTGTGTAAAATAATATATATATATATTATATATACCATATATATAATACTGTATAACAGGAAGCCTTTTGCCATGACCATGTGACCATAAAACAGGGAAAGCATATCCTGTGGGAAGTTTAATTACAAAATAAATTGAAGCCATACCCCTGGAGAACTTGATTGGCAAGGAAGAGGATCTGAAAGTGAGGTAGAGACAAGATTCTGACAAAGGTACCTAAAAGCCCAAATTCTGCCAAGCATCTTTTGTCAATACAAGTAATCTTTGATCTGAGGGGATCTGCCTGAGCATATATAGAAGCCTCCCTTAATATAACTGTCTTACAGGAGTCTTGTTGATTTTCCTGAAGAACTACTCCTAAAATTTTCATTGTCTAGACATATGGACAGACTCAAATCCCTGGTGGTCCTGGGAATTGGACACAAAATATAGCCTGTGCTGATATACAGTATGTATGAAAAGAATTTGGCAAATATATGCTAACAGAAAGCTAAGAAATATATATCCCAGAATCCTACTCCTGGGTGTCTCTGTGTTAAACCTGGGCATAGAAGAAATGTGCCCCATTATTCAGAAACCAGAAGGAGCGCAGCAGCAATTATGCTCTAAGCACTGAGGAGGCCCAGGGTGCTGAGAGGCAGCTCCAGAGGTGCCGGCAGGCTTACTACTGTCCCAATCCAAACCCAGCTCTTTTCAACTGCCAGCCAGCTGATCATTAATCCAGGCCCACAAACCACTAGGAACCAACAGATGTAGACCTACAGGTATCAACATTTCCCCTAATGACTTCAGGCAGCTTTATACCATGTACTGTAATTCTTCCACATTCACATATTGTTTAAAAAGCATTTGTAAGTTTTATAAAGATAAACAGTTGTAAAGTAATTTTAAACATTTCAAGCAATGCTCTTTAATTTGGAACACTCTAAGTTCCCTGGGGAAAATCAATGTTTTCATCATAAAGGGATAAAAAGACTTACATCATTAGATTGAAACAAGCGAGTCATTGCAAAGAAGGCTTCTGTAGCTTCCATCGTTCCAAAGGGCTCACCCTAAGTAAAATTTAAAACAACCTTTTAAACTAAAAAATATAGATGTTAAGGATTTTCTCTGTATTCCTCAAGAAATCATTTTTAATTCAGGAGATCTCTTTATAAACATTCTTGGCAACTTTTCTGCTTTCAATTTAGAAACCTGCAGGGGAGAAAAACCCCTCAGGGCCATTTAGAGACTTGTTATTTAAAATAATTCAAAATAGCATACCACAGTTCTGGAACTGGAGTCTCTACAGACCTTTAACAGAAACTGCCTCAAGGATTTACAGGGAGGCAAAACATGACGGGAAGTAGAATCTCCAATCAGCATTGCACTATAAGGTCACACAACCTAAAAGCAGGGATTACACCTTGTAAATTTCCACAATCTAATGCCTGGCACATGCCCAGTACAGGACAAGTGCATCATATATATAAAACTGTAAAGGACTGCTTATGAGGAATCCCAGAAAATATGGTAAAATAGGGTCCAAACCAAAAGAGAAGGATCTAGATTCACCTTATTATTATGTTTCAAGGTGCTATAAGAGCCCAAGAAACTAACCTAAACTCTTAGAAGATGATTTAGATCTTACAATTTTTAATGTGAATAACAGATCATTTAGGGACCTTGTCAAAATACAGTCCCCTTCAGTGAAATCTTGAGGGGACATGACATTTTTCACTTGGTACAAGCTCCCAGGCATGCCAATGCTGCTAATCTGGCAGTAGCTCAGCTAGACAACTTAATTCACTGATTTTCAAAACATTTCTGGTCACAGACTTCCTCAAATATTACCATTTCAACACTTACTTCTTTCATTAACAGTGATCCTATATAGCACATTGGGCTCAATTTGTTTTCAGAGTTCAGATTTTCCATAAAATACAAGTAGTCTTATATCCATTTGCCATGGTATAAGAATTTGATCAAAAATAGGTCTCAGGTTTAGGATGAAAGACAAAGAAAAACAAGAATTTACAACTATTCCAGTGTCCAACTTGCTTATCAGCAAGAGAGAGAACTTTCTTACTGTGAAATTTAACAAATACCCAAAAGCCTGTGGGATTCTTCAGTCATGTTAGAAAAATCTTATTACTTTTTGACTTACAACTCAGAATATGTGTCTGACAGAAACTCTGTCAACTCTGGTAGAAATTCGGAAGGTTTTTGTTTTTTGTTTTTGTTTTTCCCTCATAATGTTCTACCAAGAACCAGGGAAGGAGATAAAATAAATGCTCCCAAACCTGTTTACATTACCAAGTTTATGCTCGTTCTCCTTATCAAGACAATTGTCTCAACATGAGTTGCTCTAAGAAAGAGATATTGGCCAATTCTGACTTTGACCACTTTGAATCAACTCTGACTAATCCAAATTCTGCTGATGCAATGGAGTTAGCCACTTTGGACACATTACAACATATGTAACGCAAAGTTAAGTTTGGCTTAAACGTTCCTAACATGCTGCCACAGTAGGGTTATGCTATTCATGAACAGATGTCTTTTTTAAAATTACATGCTTATTTCTGAGTCTTCATTTGCAAACAACAAAATTTTGTTAAATCTTTAGGTCTTTAGTTATAAAACAACATGATAAAAATGTTCTTTTAGAGGCTGATGAGATGGCTCAGTGGATAAAGACACTTATTACCAAGGCTGATGACTTGAGTTCAATCCCCAGACCAACATGGTAAAGAGAACTAACCTCCACATGCACTTGATGCAAGCACACATAAAGTTAATGAGTAAATGTAAAAAAAATAAAATTTTTTCTTAGAATTTAAGTTGGTAAATGTAACATATTTAGCATTACATATAAATATCTTAGGTATAACGAGGTATATAGGTTTGTATATAAATACCTATAGAGATATATATTATCTACAAAATAAAATCATATTTTCTAAGATTTTTAAATGTTTGTGAGATTGTATTTACAGTTTGAGGCAAAAGCAAAAAACAAAATTAATAGCAATAATACAACACAGAATTAAAAACTTTGGGGAGGGTTTTATCTGCTATAATACCAGTACATAAGATACAGCAGGTATTCAATAAAACTTGCTGAGTTACAAATGGAAAGTACTTCTAAATACAAACTATGTACCTAACACTATTATAATAATGGTATTATGATAATATGGTATTATCAACTGGGTGCAGTGGCACACACCTTTAGTCCCAGCACTCAAGAGGCAGAGGCAGACATCTCTGTGAGTACATGGACAGCCTGGTCTACAAAGCGAGTTCCACAGAGAAACCATCTTGGGGGAGGGGGGTATTGTTATAATCCTCATTTACAGAAGAGAAGTAACACACAAAATTACTTGTCCAGAATCACATTGATAGTATTAGTGTAATAATAATACTCATATAAAACCTGAACATTAAGACAAAAACTTCAACATCTCACAATTATACCAAATAAATAAGCAAACAATATACTTGAAATCTGTCTGACTTTACACTGAATTTTCAAAGGATCTCAAAATACATGTAAACTGATCTGGAGAGTTGGACCCAGGTTTGATTCCCAGCACTGATGTGGTGACTCACAACTGTCTGTAACTCTAGTCTCAGGGGACCTGATGCCCTCCTCTGACTTCCATGAACACCAAACACATACATGGTGCACATACATACATTCTGGCAAAACATTCATATACATAAAATAAATAAAACTTTAAAAAGTTAAAAATAATTACATGTAACAAGTATATTCTAAGTATTATTTGTTGAATTCAAATCACTATATCTATTGAAATGTACATTTAGCTGGCTTAATACCTCATGAATTTAAGAAGAAACATAGTCCTTATATTAAAGAGTTTTTATACATTATTGTTCTAAACAAACACTGTGGATTTTCAAATTTCCTAATTTTTTAAAAAACAGTTCTACCTTTCAGTAAGTATTTCACTCTGGGTCACAGATTTCTGTCCTAACACACAAATCTAAGGAAGTCAGAATAGTTTACCTGGTTGAGTAAATACAGAATCTTTGTCAAGATATGCAAGCATCTTCTCGGATTGATGGGGGTTTCATTGAATATGCGTGCCTACAGAAATATGCAAAACAGTATGCTATATATAGTGTATTTTCTATCTCAGAGGACAGCAAAACATCTTTAATAACATTAACAGCATGTTAGTACAATATCCAAATACTGTCAATTGTCTATGCTCTCAAGTTATGATGGTATACAGTAAGTAACTGGATGTGACCTGGACTTTCCTATCTATACTCTCTTATTCCCTTAGGTTGACTACTTCAACTTCACAGACTTTAAAGACTTTACCAGAACCTCTGTCTACATATGAACACCAAGAGCTTAGCATCTGTAAACTCTCCCAACAGCCTTGCACTTACCACTATTTCTTCTGGTATTTCATTATAATCCCCCAGCACACAACAGAGCCTTATGTCCGTATATCTCTATAGTTCTAGACTGTCCTTTCCCTATATCTATCCTCTGTACTTGGTTACACTCTTCCATAACTTTTAATATATAAATGAAAAATGAATTTCTTTCTTTGATCAAATATGAGGAAGAGTGATTTTTAGCCTGTCAGGTGTGTCTACGCCATCATTCTCAAACAGAATGGACAAGGGACTGTACACATCATGCCATACCTCCTGCAACACAGCACTCTTCTCCAAATGCTGGAAAGGATTGGAACCACTACCTATAGTACAAGAAAAAGAGAAGGTCTTCAGTAGCTGTCCTACATAGACTTTTCTAGAGAAGGATATTGCATGCTTGGGAAATCTCACCTAAACAGGATGATCCCTTGGAAGTCACAAGGACAACCATTACTAATATGCAAATAAATTGGATGAAGTAATTTTTATTCTGGTACAGATTCTGTCATTGACATACTGGGAGAACTTAAGACTTCTCTAGATAGAAGAACCCTGTCCAAAATGAGGCCTTCATCCCCTGCTTCCCCCTCCCCCATCCCATGAATGTTAACGAATGTGTCGTTTCCACCACCAAGAGTAATGAGATGACAGGACACTATGGATTTCCCTAAAAGCAAGCCCTATTTTATGTGTTTCACACATGTACTGAAGCAGAAAGGAACAGTTTCGCAGAGAATCACAAATGTAAAGAGGCCATGCAGGATGAGGCCATGAAGGTCCACTAACCCAACCTTCCACCACACTTGTGAGAGCAGCTACCACTGAAGAGCTGAAGATTTTTTTTTTTTTTTTTGAAGAGGCTTGGCATCTTCCCCACTTTGCACTGCACCACAGACAGGTATCAACACGCAAGTCACTTCTGGATGCCTGCGCATTCAATGAGCTGTGTCCCACCGGGCAGTCTTAACCCCTGGGAACAGGAGAATCAAGGCCCTTCAGAGTCCATAAACACGCAACCCTGGCCCGGTCGACCCCAGCCCCAAAAAACAAGGGGTGCTCGCCCTGGGGCCTAACCCCACCAGCAACCCCAGGCTACCGGGACATGCGTGCGCACCTCCTCGCCCCCCGACAGGGCCCCGCGGAGGGCCGGCTCTGAGGGGCTCAGCCGGGGGGCGGGCGCGGGGGGCGGGGACGCGCTGGGGCGGAGCCGCCGGGCGCTCAAGGCGACACCCGGGCCGGGAGCGCGCGGCCCGAGGGGAGGCCCCGGCGCCGGGGGAGGGGTTTCGGGCAGACCCCTCCGCTGCGGCCGGCCCCCCGGAGCAGGTGGCTGCGGGCGAGGGAAGGGGACCTCTGCGTTTGAGGGTGGGCATCCGGAGCGCCGCGCGTACCAGACTCCTCGTCCTTCTTGTCGAATTTTTTAATCATCTTGGACGGCTTCCCAGCGCCCAGACCCACCGCAACCGTCCCAGGCGCCGCAGCCGGCGAGCGGAAGACGCTGCAGGAAGGCCGACCCCGTATTCTCACACCGGTTGGCCGGCGGGCCGTCACTCGGGGCCAAGGCCCGCCCCCCTCGGGCAGCCGAGGCCGCCCTTACCCCCTAGGGACGCAGGCACGCCCTCTGCTCCGCCCACTGCCGCACAGGGGCGGGGCCAGGCGCTGCCCCGAGGCTTGCCCCGCCCCGCTTCCCAATCTCAGCAACCCAGGTTTGAGGCAGCAAGTGTGGAACTTTATTTGGTTGGTGACTTCTGTAGGCCTCCTCAGTTTCTTGGAGAGCCAGGAGTTGGACTTGAAGGATTTGTCTTCACTTAATGACAGCGGCATTTTTGATAACCCACTGCTGGGCCCTCCCGTAGCGAAAGACGCTATCTCCTGGCACACATCTGGTGGGCTTCACTTCCAGGAGCTTTGAAAATGTCAGTGGTTCCCAGAGCACTTGCGAAGTTGGTGACTCACCCTCTGACTTCTTGGAAACTACAACAAAGCACAGGACACATTGAAAGTGCATCTCCAAAAGTACTAGAAGGATTCGTTTGGAGGGACCTGAAAGCTGGTCTTCACTCTTACCAAGAGGGTAGATTTTGGGACTGCCATTCCTGACCTCTTGATTCTGGATTCTTTCTTCACCAAAACCCACTGCTAGTGTAGTCTTCGTAGTGCTCACCCTTTTCAAATGATTTAATCTGCAGCTGTACTAACACTAAAGTAATTTAAGGGACACACTCATCACATGCCTCAGTGCTTTCCCAAAATGTTTTCTCATTTTCCTTCTTGTCTCGGAGTATGAATAACACATTTTTTCTACCTTTAGCATGGATGGCGTCCCATTTCTAGATGGTCTTTCTGGCTTCACCTGTTCTTAGGGCGTTGTCTATTGATGAAGGATCTTAACTGCTGTCCTCGGTTCTGGGCGTGGTTTGCTTCTTAGGCAACCTCCTAACCAGCTTCTAACAACTTCTACCCAGATCTCTCACACACATACACAACATCACAGGACAACATTTGGGAGACAGAGGAGATATTAGCTTGGAAATGCTATGCTGGGGGTTGGAGAGATGGCTCAGTACTTAAAGAGAACTTGTTGCTCTTGCAGAGGACCCAGGTTTATTTAATAGCACACAAATATCAGTAACTCTAGTTCCAGGGAATCTGATGTACTCTCTTCTGATCTCTGGGTACAAAGCACACAAGTACACAGCATGTAAGCAAAACACTCATACATAAAATAAAATTAATCTAATTTAAAATTTTAAGTACTATGCTAATGATTATTGCTGCCTCGCATGGCTTATGAAGTCTAACCTTTATTCATTAGGTGGAATTCTCTTTTAAAAAATGGATGTTTCCTCTTCTATATTCTGGGGCTGAAAATAACCAGGCTTTGGAGGAGAAACCTGATGTAGGATAATCTTTTTGTATACTGTGAAGATGTGTCTCTGCCAACGCACCTTCTGATTGGTTTAGTAAAGAGCTGAACGGCCAATAGCTAGGCAGGAGAGGATAGGCAGGAGTTGGGGAGGGGAGGAACTTGGGAAGAATCTGAGGCATGCTGGGGATTAAGCCAGTGAGATGCAGAGGTAGTTAGATATACAGTGTGGAGGAGAGGTAAAGAGCCATGTGGCAGAATATAGATTAATATAAACAGGTTAGTTTAGGTTAATTTAAGTTATAAGAGCTAGTTGGAAACAAGCCTAAGCTAAGGCCAAGCTTTCATAATTAATATTGTCTCTGTGTCATTATTTGGGAGATGGTGGTTCAAAGAAAGTCTGACAAGAAAGACCTGCTGTAGAGACCCTCTTTCCTTTATCCCATAGTTATTGGGACTCAGGTAGGGACAGGGTCATGAGACCTGGAAATTACCAAAGACAGGGAATGGAAAGGAGATCTGTGGGAGAGAGAAGAAACTGGGGGGGGGGGGGGGCCGTGAGGCTGGACTCTTTAAGCAAGATGGACTGCTCTGCTTCTTCGGCTCCTTTACACATTGATCCACTTTTTTCCCCCTCACCACAGGTTGGTTTTAGTTGTATATGGGTTAAGGAAAAGCATAGGTAGGGACAGCATGGAAGAGATGGCAAACTGGTGTAGGCGGAGCAGAGAAGATGGAGCCAGTGAAGGGGTGGTCTAATATAACCTGTATCTCTCAAAAATGGCTGTCTTAGGCTAAAGCTATGGCTGGTGAGGTCAGTTGTATGTCTAATATACAGTGTACATTTGACACCCCAAAACACTTCAGTGAGGCCCACTACTTAATGGAGAAAATCCAAGTCCATATTTGTATAATATACAAGGCCCTTCTTGGTCTAGACTGTCTTTACCTTTGGTGTTCAGTACAAATCTAACACAGAGGCCCCCCTCCATGGGTGTTCTCAAATGAGAGACAATATATGAGCTTTCTTACTATACCTTCTATAAATCCTCATTCCAACCCCTTCCCACCCTCTTCTCAGCCCTATCTCAAAGAGACTTGTGGGCCTCTGAGACTCACATACTTTTTGTTGTCCTTTCAAGACAAGGACTCACTAAGTAGCTCTCGCTGTCTTGGAATTCACTATGTAAACCAGGTAAACTCATGAGTTCTGCCTGCCTCTGCCTCTTTACTTAGCCTTTGGCCCTTTAAAGCAATTTTTCAGAAAGTATGATGTGCACACATCTGAGAGGCTTTAGGTTTACACAGATGAACATTTTAAGCTATGTGTACCTAAATGTCAAAGCAATGTTGTCAGTAATTATAGTGTTTAGGTTAAGAGGGTTTTTTTTATTTGTTTGTTTGTTTGTTTTTTTTACTTTAAAATGCATCATTATGGCAAAAACTATGAAAGTAATAGATGATATAGTTCAGGAAAACCTATATTTTCTTGAACCTTCTCCAATTTTGAGTATCAGAATAGTCTAGCACCATCTTAACTTTCCTTCTACAAGGAAAAGTAGTGTTTGGACCCATCACAAAAGACGCCGCCAGCTCAAGGAACTTTCTAAGACCGGTAGATTCTCCCTCCAGGCCACGTCTCAGTGGTGTAAGGCACAGTGTGGAGAGAGGAGAGCTTACCAGCTTCCTTTGCCCTTCTCTGGCAGACTGGAGCGAAGATGAGCTTAGGATACATTTTTTTCTGTTTCCTCAAAGCATAGATTTCGGAATACCTCCCTTCAGTCTTGAAATCATTGTCCGTGGAAAACCTTAACCAACAAAAGTACACTTGGTTGATCTAGGGCGGTGGGTTACTGGCTAGTCACCTAAAAGTTGACTACATCCTCAGAGACCCCAAGGAAGAAAGGACAGTGACCAGGGGTTTGGGGGTTATTGGTTAAAACAAAAAATGGAGGAGTCGGGATACTGGTCACACTACAAACCTTTCAACTAATTCCAGAATCCCTGTCTTCTCAATATGATAAGCTCTCCTCCTGTAGATAGTTTCAAATAAAACCTTTTATGTTTATTTTTAAAAATTGCTCATGTGTGTGCATGCATCTGTACATACAGAGATGCATATGTGTGCACGCGAGTATGGAGGACAGAGATATGTGTGGGTGTCTTCCTCAATCAGTCTCTTACTTTGTGAGATGGGGGTGTCATTGAACCTGGAGTTGGCTAGACTGTCTGGCCAGGAAACTCCAGGGATCCTCCTGTCTCCACCTCCCAGTGTTGGCATTCTGAGTTTGCACCACACAGCTCGGCCTTTTAACCTGGATGCCAGAGATCAGACCTCAGTCCTGAAATGAGTGTAGTGAGCACTGAGCTGAGCCGACTCCCAGGCCTTCAAACACTTCCTTTTATTTTGTATCCTCTAGTCCTTAACTCACGCTTTCATTTTGCTGTCTCCTCCAAACACAGACCTTAGAATACATTTTCCTTCATTCTTGAAATTATCGTCAGGAGAAAACTTTAGTATTGCATTGCTGTCTTTCTTTCATTAGCATATAAGTGATTCATAGGTCGTATTGTCTTCTTTTTTTGGTTTCTTTGTTTCATTTTGTTGTTTTGTTTTGTTTTGTTTTTATGGTTTTTTGTTTTTTTGGTTGTTTGTTGTTGTTGTTGTTGTTTTTGTTTTGTTTTGTTTTGTTTTGAGCTGAGGATCGAACCCAGGGCCTTGTGCTTGCTAGGCAAGCACTCTACCACTGAGTTAAATCCCCAACCCTTTTTTTTTGTTTTTCAAGACAAGGTTTCTCTGTGTGGCCCTGCCTGGCCTGGAACTAGCTCTGTAGACCAGGCTGACCTCGAACTCACAGAGGCTTTACTTCTGGAGTGCTAGGGTTAAAGGCGTGTACCGCCACCACCCTGCTTTTTTTTTTTTTCTTCCTTTTTATTGAAAAAATGTTTTCCATACAAAAAATTTTGATCATGATTTTTTCCCTCCCTCAATTCCTCTCAGATCCTCCTCATCCAACTTTCAGTTTTCTCTCTCTCCAAAAAAAGTAAAATAAAATAAGAAACACAAAAAATGAAAATCAAACAAGCAAAAGACCAATAAAATGCTAAAACAAAGAACAATAAAATTAAAACTCCACAAAAAATACCATTGCTTTTATTTTGTTGTGTTGGCCAGCTCTTCCTGGGCTTGGGGCCTGTCCTGAAACGTGGTGAATATACCTAGTGAGACTCCATTGGAGAAAACCAATTTTCCCTTTGCCTGTGGGTCTTAATTGCAAATAGTTCCTTGGTTAAGGGTGGGATCCCATATCCACTTCTCAGTGCTGGGACCCTTCTGTCACGAATCTACTTGGGTCTTTCTTGTACCAGCTGCCACAGTCTCTGAGTTCCTAGGAGCCTCAGTGCCACCATGTCTCCACTTCCTGATGGCAAGGCCCTGTTGCTGAAGACAACACCTAAGCTCATGAAACAGGAAGAACGTCTTAGGTGTTTTGACATCTCCTTTACAGCCCAAACTGCATGAGGACGCTTCTCCGTTGCATCCTCTTCCAGTCCACCTTATCCTAAATCCCCTTGGGTTTCCGTGGTGTGTGTTTGCTAAACGATCTAGCAACATGCACAAGGGAAAGAGAAGAGAAAAAAGGAACACAGTAAGAGCTAGCACTTCACCTAAACCACTGTTGTCCCTTCGCTGTAGGGTCACCTATCCGGATCATAGGGAAGACTGACTTCAGATCTGGTCTTAACTTCTTTTTCTGAGGCATTGTGAGAAGGCAGAAGTTCTTGGTGGGTTTGTGCTGATGGCAAGTTTCCTGAGGAGGGAGAAAAGAGCAAAGGAAGGAAGCTGAAGCCCTACAAGTGTACAGACTGAGCTGAGTTCCTGAACTAAATGAGAGTGGAATACGGGGGAAATGACGCCCCCAACCCACCAGAGGGAAAAGTGGAGACTCGGAAACACAGTGAGAGGAGGGGGGAAATGCAAGATTTGTTGTCAGGTAACTTTCCCAGAGCTTGGTTTCCTGAGCAACTGGCTGAGCTGAGTTATGGGCTCCTGAAAATGAATGGCAGAAGGTTCCTGGGTTTGGGGAAAGAGTTTATGGCAGTCACCACTGTACCCTGCTCTGAGTAACTCCATATTGTGTCAAACAGCGGCTCGCTAGCTGCGCCTTTCTCCAGGTTTCTTTGGCTTCATTTTGAGTGCAAACACAGAGGAGGAGGGTTCTGTATTTCGTAGCACACATAGAAACCTTCTCCCATTCAGCACCAAGCCTGAGGCAGACTGGAAAGTAACTTACTCCTAAAACTTCAAGGTAAAACCATATCAGAAAAACCTGAGACCTTACTGGACACACCAGACCAGTGGCTCTCTCCTGAACTCCATAAAGAGGAAGACACCTAACCCTGTGATGGAGGCCGTCCCAGAGACTGGTCATGTGACCAGTGTGTGTGCCAAGGGACCGACAGGTTGAGAAGTCATGACTGCCCCTGAGGCTTCAGCACAGCTTTGCCTCCACCACTGGGCAAAGCTTCCCTGATTTTCTGCCCATCCACCCATTCCTTCATCCATCTAGGCCCCACGCTATGCCTCATCACCATGGCCCTTTGCCTTCCAGCTCAGCTGGACCCTGAAACACTGCCACTTAACTCCATGCTTCAGGTAGTTTTCCAACTGGGGTCTTATTAATCTTGTCTAACTACCTGTGGTAATTCTTTTGCATCCGTTCTAGCTGCCTCTGCCTCCAGTAAGATCTTTTTAAGCTTCCTAAACTCTGCAGCCTCTATAATAGCCATTCTGAAACCTTCCTGTCTATAGATGGATAGATAGATTCGCTGTGTGATGTGTAATGTGTACAAAATGGAGAGCTTTTTATTAGCAGTTAAGATTGTAATCAAATGATCTGTGTTTGCCAGCAGCCAGCTATCAAGGGAAATCAGGACTGCTTGGCAAATTGCAGCCAACCAAAGAAAGCAAAGTCGCCTGTGAGTTTATTGTTATTCAATGAATTCTGACATTGGGTAAAGACACAGATGTGCCTGTCTGTGTCTCTGACATGACACACTTAGACCCAATCAGTGAATTGCTTGGGAGACCAAATATTTAGGAGTAAATTGGGAAACAGACCCATGGAATACTACCTTCCTTCCTTGGAGATAGCTGCCTTATCTACTACATTCTTTTTTCTGCTGTGGAACGGCTATAGAATGAAAGGTCTTATGAGGTAATAATTTTACCATTCCTGAAAGTCACATAACCAAAAGCTTTCAGACTTAAAAGTCATCAGTGTGACTGTCCATCTGGCACTCATATCCCATCCATAATCTCCCTGCCAAGTGATCCTGTTGTCCTATACCAAAAAAAAAAAAAAAAAAAGCAAATCCAACACAAGAGGTTGGTGATCTGGCTCAGCAGGTAAAAGCACTTGCTGACCAAGCCTGGAGACCTGAGTTCCAACCCTGGAAATAATTCCACAAAGTTGTCTTCTGATTTCCACATATGATCTAACATATGCATGCCTGTTCTTCCTCCTCCTCATGTAACACACACACACTAATCATCATAACAATGACACTAATAATAAGCTTCCTCTTCAACCAACCAATATCCATCTCCTTGTAGCTTTTTTCAAAATAATTTAAACAGAGGAATCCAATGCCTCTTGCATAACATGCTCAAAAATTTTGAAGATATCCACCACGTACCTCCTAGGCTCTATTTCTCCCAAGATAAGCATCATTGATAATTTGAACGGTTCACCTGACTCTCTTTGAATTGCCTTATTCTCCTGTTTTATCTCACTAGAGGAAGTTCCGATAAATGTTTTCCTAATGTGAGACTGTGTAAAAGGTGACCAGGATGCTGGGAGCAGCAATCCCATGTTATTTCCCAGCCCTAAATATCCACTGAGTAGTCACAACCTCTCCTGAGAAGCTCCCCGAATCACACTATCTAAAACTCCCACTCACAATCCATTCTCTGTTCCTGATTTTCAAAGCACCTGTCACATTACGTGTGATCTGCATGGTTGCTTCTTTGCCTGTGGTCTGCATAGATAAGTCACTAGACTTATACTTCAGCAAAGCGAAGATGTTTCTTGCCAATACACCCCTAGTCTCTCAGCCTTCATAGGGTCTGGCACACAGAAGAAGAGGCGGGGCTATCAATTGACATACTAAGCTCTTACTTTCATAATTTTAAAATCTTTTTAAAAGTACGTGGAGTGGCCACTAAACTATTGCTTTTT
This sequence comes from Onychomys torridus, assembly GCF_903995425.1. NCBI lineage: Eukaryota > Metazoa > Chordata > Mammalia > Rodentia > Cricetidae > Onychomys > Onychomys torridus. Next base: position 39,281,869 of record NC_050445.1, on the reverse strand, counting down.
TTCTTCTGAACTCCTTCTCTTTAAGCTGGTCCAGTTTGAAGACACAGAACTCTCTGCAAGTTAACAGGTGACAAAATTGAGACAGCAGAACCTGGAAACTAAGGCCTAGTTAATGTCCCTGCCATTAAAAACAGAGAACCTAGAAACTAAGGCCTAGTTATGATCCTGCCATTGAAAACAGCAGAACCTTAGCAGAACTGGACCTCAGAGGGGGGAAAAAAGAAAGAGAGAGAGAGAAGGAGGGAGGAAGGAAGGAAGGAAGAAAAGGGTGGTGAGACAGCTCAGTGGAAAGGGTAGATAGAGGGCCTTATTGGCAAGCCTGATGATTCCATGATAGAAAGAGAGAGCCCACCCTGGGAGGTTGTCTTCTGACCTTGGTGAGACATCCCTCTCCTCTCAAAAATAAAGGCTTTTTTCTTTTCTTTTAAAATATTTAAACACAAATAAAATGAGCAGGAACTGAAAGTTATTGGGATCCATGATGGCACTAGTGGAGAGTTCCCTGGTGTCTTAAGGGGAACATGCTGACAAGTCCCTTCTCTCTTCCTGTCCTCCTCCACTTCTGCCATTCCCCTCTCTCTCCCCCTTCCTCCCTCTTCTCAAACTCTGAAACTTGTATAGCCCTTTTGTAACCTACATGTACACATGTATAGAGATGGATCCAAGGATGCAATCTACATGATTATATCTGTCTTTCTCCCCGACTCCTTCCTTCCCTGTAACTTCAACCAAGCATGTTCCAGGCCCTTGCCCTACCCTTCCTCCCCATGGATTGATTCTTTCATGGCTTCACTCTGTGTGCCCTTTCAATCTCCATTCCCATTGTCTTAATCTTTTCATTTCTAATTTGGGTGCTTAGAAATGAAAATCTGGGATTTACTCGGGAATTTGGGGGCTAGTATGTTGATTGGTTTAGTGTTGGTTTGTTTGGGTTTGGAGGTACCAATCTGCACCTCAGGTCAGTTACCAGCCTAGGGCTTTAGTGACACCAAATCTTGTATCCATACCTGGTCCGTGCTAGGAGTAGAGATAGGGTTATACTGTGCAAAACAAAGCCATTTAGGCATTCTCAAAGGAGACAGTGCTAGGACCAGAGTCACTTAGAAGGGACCGAGGGCAACAACTTCAGCTTGCTTACCGGAATCTATACTGTGCGTGGGCATAGTAAAGAATACTTTCTTTGCATGGAGTCCTAGAACCAAAAAAAGTGATAGGGTGTGTGTGCAGCAGAAATAGTAAAGATACCATGCTTTCCAGTCTTTAGAATCAGAGCCTTAACACTGTCCATTGATACAATTCCGCTAGTACTGCTCGCTCATGAGGACGATCAGGTCCTGCGCCTGACCTCGGGGACTCACAAGGGACAGCTTTGTGAGTTTTGTGCACTCAGGCTGTGTGTTTGCTTGGTTCCCTTCTCTGTGTTAAGGAGAACAGCACTGGTCCACATTTGTTTCTTCCTCAGAAACACATTACACCCACTGTCACAATAAACACCGAAGTTACTGTCAAAGGGCACAAATTCTGAGACCCAGGGGACCAACGACAATGAATTCACAAGTTCTTTTTCAGTATCCACTGCTGCGTTTGGCTGCCACCCATGTAGTGACTACAAAATACTAACTCCCAACTCATATTTTGCTCTGAGGCTAGGTCTTTGGGCTAGCCCATTCCCAGACTATGATCTCTGTTAGATTCTTCTATTTGTACTTTCAGTTATTTAATTTCTTCCTGTTAGACTGGGCCCACTCTCCAGGCTGTCAACATCTTTCTTAGCTCCTGACTCTTAAATCAATTTTCCTCACTTCCTCTGCTCTTTTGAATTTAGTTCAAATTGTCAGCATTGTTCATCTCAACTATTAAAGTAACATCGTAACTAGTCTTTCTGGCTTCTGTCTCTGCTGTAACTAATGCACCTCCCTTCAACCTGCAAATGCGCTTTCTAAAACACAAATTCTCTCTAGAGCTCCATGAAAGTGCCACACTTTCTTATGTCTCCAAGCCTTCCCAATTCCCTCAGACTGGAACATTCTCCTATTCTTTTGTGGTGAGACACCTCCCTGATTACTCCCTTTTCCCCAACAGGGAGATTCCTCTCTAGTCTACATCATTTCTATATCTTAAGTATTCTTGGATTATTCACATATCCTGGTACAGTAGAATTATTTTAATGGGTATCCTTTTTTGATCTACTGGATTCTCAGATTCTTCAAGATAGAATTTGTCCTATGATAATCTTCATATCTTGTTCTAGTTTCTAGCTTACTGAATATGTTCAGCAATTATTTTTGTATTGTTTTGTTTTGAGACAATGGGTCTTGCTGTGTAGCCCACTCAGACTTTAAACTCACAGACATTCTGATCTCACGGAACGTATGGTCAGGCATGGAAAGGAGGTAGTTAGCATCTTGGTTAGCAACCCTTCTCTAGGTTCAGTTGGCTTTCTCCGAATTTACTCTAATCCCTCCCTCCCTCTGGTCCATACCGAGGCTACCAGGAGACTTTCTTGGGCACCATTACCTTGAGCTGAAACTCGGGAGGAAAGTATTTTAGAGCACCATCGTTTCCCTCCTGGCTGACAGAGCAGGGAGGTGGGTTGTTGGTCATGAGCAGTAAGGTCATATCCTGATCATACTCTGCCACTTTCATCATGAAACTATTGATTTTATTCCTTTGAGTCAGGAATCTTTGCAGTTTACTGGGCTTCAAAGGCTCATAGTATTTGGCCTGCATAGAGAGAAAGGTTTCCAGACAGACAAAGGGATTAGGTCAAGGGAGGACTAAGGAATCAGTTGGCCAATTTCCCCCACCCTGCAGGGTAAGCTGAGAGGTTGAGCAGGGCCTGAACAAACCTGCCTTTAAATTTGTTAATTTCAAACTTTTGGAAGCTCTCTGTCACAGCCTTCCCTTAGAGCTGCAAATAAACTAGGGGCCTGGGGAAATGCACCGGAAGGGTTTCCATAGTAACAGAACAAGATGATTAAAGTCTCTCTCTCTCTCTCTCTCTCTCTCTCTCTCTCTCTCTCTCTCTCTCTCGTTCTCTCTCTCTCTCTCTCTCTCTCTCTCTCTCTCTCTCTCTCTGACACACACACACACACACACACACACACACACACACACACACACACTAGTCCTAGTGGCACAAACAGAATTGCCTATGGCTCAGCAGGTTGGCCTTTCTACACTTGCCTCTGAGGCAGCGAGGAAAGCCCAGAAGCTCAGCTCTGTTTTTCTCTCATTTCCACCAACATGTCTCTCCCGGCACAGGCATTACTAACTAGCTGTAGAGCAGTTAAGGGAAAGGCAGTCACGAAGCAGAGTGTGTCACTGCAGGGGGGGGGGGGGGGGGGGGCAAGTTACCTCCCCACTTGCTTTTCTCTGAATAGGAGGACCAGGGCGGAAGGGAGGGAGGAAGCATGGATTACACATATTTTCTCTGATTATGTTTTCTCTACTGAAGATTAAAATGAGCTGGGACCACTTTCTCCCTGAGTCTCTCTTCCCACCTCACAACCAAATCCCAGCATGTATCCCAACAGCCGCTCCTGCTTCCCCATCCTGGAACCTGGTGGGTACTGGGAGGTATTAGGGGTACTCTGTGTTGGATCTCTGGACCCGTTGCTGAAATCCGCCATTAGAGGTCTTGGGGGGGGGGTGCTTTTCCACTTACCATATTTGGATGGACTGTGTAGTGTTTAAGGTTCTTAAGGACAAATTTTGATTGCCCTGCCGTATCATATATCTAAAGACAAGAAACAGAATTTAGTGGCCTCAGGTCACACCTCTCCTCTCTCCTTTCTCTCCTCTCTCTCTCTCTCTCTCTCTCTCTCTCTCTCTCTCTCTCTCTGTGTGTGTGTGTGTGTGTGTGTGTGTGTGTGTGTGTACTGGTAGAGAGAACTAAACATCAGGATCCTTTCTCTACACCTTAGTTTTTGAGACACTGTCTCTGAACACAGAGCTTACAGATTCAGCTAGACTAGCTGGCAAGTAAGTTCCAGGGATCCTCTTGTCTCTGACCCTTCCCCACAAATACTGGAGTTATGGACTCACACTACCGCATTTAAACAAAACAAAACAAACAAATTTTTTTTTTAAGAGCTGAAGACTGAACCCAGATCCTTGAGCTTGCCTAGCGCTCTACCACTGAGCTAAATCCCCAATCCCACATTTTTTTTTAAAGACTGGGTTTCATGCATCCCAAGCTGACTTCTGATCCTCCTGCTTCTACCTGTTAAGTGCGGGTTCCAGGCTTGCTCCATCATACCTGGTTTATCCAATACTGGGATTTAATGGAGGGCTTTGCACGTGCCAGACCCTCTACCAAATGAGCCACATTCCCAACCCCGTCCTGGGGGTTCGACCTCAGGTCCTTCACACTTGTTGTGCGAGCATTTTCATCACTGGGCTATCTGTCTAGTGCCCAGTGTCACACGCACTGAACAGCGTGACCTCACCTCATTCTCAATGAAATGTCTTTTCTAAACACTAATTGAGGAGAACCTGTTCTGCCTGTGCTGTAGGCTGGGGTTTTGGAACAAAGTCTGCAGCCAGGAGAGCAGGATTCTGAAATCCTAAGATATCGGAAGAAGTTTGTGGATGGTTATGTGGACCTGCCTTAGAAGTTCCATATAAAGGGACTAGGGAGCTAACTCAGACCAGAAAAGTGCTTGCCATGTGAGCAAGAGATCCATAGCAGTCTCAGAAAAAGCCATGCATCATGGCACATGATTATAATCCCATCTTTGGGGAGGCAAATACAGGTAGAACCCTGGCATTCCTTGGTTAGTCAGCTTAGCCTAACCAGTGAAGCCTGATACCAGTAGGAAACTCTGTCTCAAAAAACAAGGTGGGTGGTTTCCAGGGAGCAAAACTGAGGGTGACTCCTTGTCTCCATACACAGATGCACATGTCTCTTCAACCCCCAGGGACCCTCACACACATGAGCACACATGTACACACACACAATGCTTCAAAGGCTGTAAAGTAGTAGACAAGTGGAACCCCATCCTTCCCCTTCCTGTTCCCTCTACAGGAGTAGGGTCAGGTGGCATCAACCTAGAGGCTAGCCCGGGGCTAATCGTTAAGGAGAAAAGCAGTTACAAATGGACAACAACCTAAGGTGTCGATTCTAGGGGCCTCCAGGGACAACTCTGGCAACTGAGCTGGGAACCGACACTCACAGAAGGGAACAGAGTACTTTGCATGTCTGAATATCTCTGCAAAATATAATTCTTTTGGAGATGTTGAAAAAAATAGTGAAGTTTGATGTCCCTTCTGTGTAGTACTTAACATCATTGTATTGGTAGAAGTACTGGTATTGGGACTGTTAGTGTCCTGTCTGGTAAAGGACGGGCTCCTCCCCATGTACTTAGCCCGGCATTGTCTAAGGATGAACTCAGGAGACAGACCATGAGTTACCTTCTTAGCATACTCAGAGATCAGAATACAAGGAGACAAGCACAATCCTGTGTGTGGATCATCAGTTCAGAAGAGACCGTGCCTCCAAAGAGTTAATATGGGCTTCTGGGAATAGGAGGCGCCCCCTGAAAAGTGAGCAAAGCTGGGGGCAGATGGAGAGGAAGGAGACAGTGAGGATGGGGTAGAACTGTAGGAAGGATGATGGTTCTGTCCTTCAGGAGAAAACTGCCAGGAGTTGTGGCTTTGGGTTAGATGAGAGCTGAGAGACTCAGCACAGCCCCTTCTGTTAGAAAGGGTGAGGAGAAATATGGGACAAATCCAAAGGACTAACCGTGTTGTTTTTAACTTTTGGAAAGCTGATGTCTACTTGCTCAAAATAAAAGTTATGAACAACAAGTGTATTGTGTGACATATGTATTAGAAAACTGACAATTTTGTTGGGGGAAAGGTTGAAGGCTCTTTTTCCCTTAAAGTTTTGTTTTGTTTTGTTTCAATTAATTTTAGAGGGAAAAGTCTGTGAGGAAAATATTTGAACTTCTGGACTTTTTGGAGGAATTGCACCTCTGCTCCAAATCAGCCTGTAGCAGTTGACTGAACCTAACAATTGGAATATGTTTTTAATTTTGTCAAGTTGACTTACATTATCGCTGGCGAAATAAAAGTTGGCTTCAAAAATTCACTTGAATATGATAATCTTGGGGGAAAGCAACCAAGATATCCAATGGAATTTTGCTATAAGCAGTGACCTTGAAACCCTTATGCACTGCTGGTGGAAGCTTAAACTAATGCAGCCACCATGGAAGTCCATGTGGAAGTTTCTAAAGAGAATTGAAAACAGGGCTACCATAGCTATACTACTCCTAAATCAACAGACCACAGAGAGATCTATGCATATTCGTGCTTATTGCTGTTCCATTCACAACTGCTAAGAGGTGGAGACCAGCCCAGATATCCAATAGGTGAACAGATAAAGATGTTGTGGTCCATATATACACAGTGGACTTTATTTAGCTTTAAAGAAGAATAAAATTAAGGCAGTCTCAGGTAAATGGTTGGGAACCTATTATATTAAGTAAAACAAGCCATACTTGGAAAGATAAATGCACTTGTTTTTCTTCCACATACAGAAACTAGATTTAAATGTGTGTGTGGGGGGGTGAAAATAGAAACGAAATCATCAATGGGAGGAAGAGATCTCAAGGTGGTGGGTGTTCCAGTTTCCTTTCTGCTGCTGTGATAAAAACACACTGATAATAATAATAATAATAATAATAATAATAATAATAATAATAAAAGCAGCTTAGGGGAGGAAAGGATTCATTGGGCTTATACTTCCAAGTCAGAATCCATCATAGAGAAATGAGGGCAGGAACCTGTAGCAGAAGCCAAGAAGGAATTGCTGGCTCACTCCCAGGCTTATGTTTAGCTAGCTTTCTAGCCCAGACTATTTACCCAGGGAATGATGCTGCCCACAGGGGACTAGGCCTTTGTACATCAATTAACAATCAAGACAACCCCCTACAGACATATCTACAGGCCAATTTGATCTGGGTGATTCCTCAAGGGAGACTACCTCCTGGGCGACTCTAGGCTGTGTTGAGTTGATAGTTCAAGCTAACTAGGACAGTAGGTTGTAGGCTCTAGGTGAATGAACACGGAAGAGGGTACTCTTTGAGAGAAGAAGGGGGTCAGCAAGAGGAAGATGGAGAACATGGATAAACAGTGGCCAGAGAAGGACAAATAGGACAAATTGACATAGACATATGGCATAGTCAATGTCATAATGAAACATTACTTTGCCAGGCTTAGTGGCATAGGCTTGTGGTCTTGGCTACTCCAGAGGCAGAGGGAGAAGGAGCTTGAGTTCAAGGTTACACTGGGCAACTTGGTGAGACCCTTTATCAAAAAGTTAAAAAGAGCTGGGCGGTGGTGGCCGCGCACGCCTTTATTCCCAGCACTTGGGAGGCAGAGCCAGGCGGATCTCTGTGAGTTCAAGGCCAGCCTGGGCTATCAAGAGAGTTCCAGGACAGGCACAAAGCTACACAGAGAAACCCTGTCTTGAAAAAAAACCAACAACAACAACAAAGTTAAAAAGATAGATCAGTGGTAAGTGACAGACTGGTATACATGAGGCCCTGAGTTTAGTCTCTAGTACTACAAAACAAACAATAAACAAACAAAACATCACTTTACAAGCTAACTTTAAAAAGCAATTTAAAAGTGACATAAGAAAATAGCCTTGATGTCTAGGTGAATTAGAATTTAATACATCCCAAGGTAAATCACTAGTTTTTAGGTTTTGTGTCCTGATTCTTGCTAATATGTCCTTGTTACCCACCCTAGCTTTTCTGTTTCTTCTTTGTAAAATAAAATAAACCTCACTCTGTATATAAATGTTTGCTCCTCGTTGCTCTAACATAGGAAGTTTAGAAAGCCACTGTTAGTAAGACAATTTAAGGAAAATGACACTGGACATATACTACTAGTTTTTCTTACCTCGTCACCATCTGGACCTATTTTTTTCTGAAGTTTAATAGAGGCATTTCCCAAAGTCTTTGATGATCTGTTATCATGAAACCTGAAAAAGGGGTGGAAGGTCCAGTTGCATTACTGACTCATGCCCCAACTTTCTGCATGCCCTCAGCCTCCCTCTGTTAAAGTGTGGGAGCTTAACTTGAGAGATTCCTAACTTAGGTGCTCATGAATTGAATAGAACTCATGGCCAGCTCACATGCTAAGAAAAATTTTAAGATTAAAGGGTTAAGCAAATACAGACGTCTCTGAGATATGCTGGCTTCCAGTAAATTAACTTCTTTCAATACAAGTCTTGGATCACTCAAAGAAGTTGCTTGAAAAGACTGCCCAAGGAAACTCTGCAGACAGCTGGGTTACCACAATACCTTAAAGACCCTACTACTGTTTTGACTACCTACCTGCTTGTCCTCCGCATTGAAATGGACCTGACTTTGCCAGGGATGGCTGATTGGCCAGTCATGAAAAGGAACATAGCTGGGGAATCTCACAACTAAACTTCAGATTCCTATTGGCATTGCTTGGGTTACTGGTCAAATCATTTTCCTAACTACATCTAAAAGTTTCTTTTCCTAGAACTAGGGTATAGAAATAGCCATCAATGGCAAACAGTTTGAGGTACTGTTATTTCACTTACTTTTCCATTTTCCACCACACACCAATTCCTTTTGAGGGAAAGGAGGAAGTTGCAATGCCTAATAATAAAGTATTTTGGAGTTCTTGACCCTCTTCTTTTCCCATACTGGCGATGGATCTTAGGGACTTGTACTTGCTAAACAAGGCCCTACCATTGAGCTACATCCCTAATCCTCCAAGTTCAGACCAAAGGGCTCAAAAATATCCCCAAGCATATTGGATAGATTCAAATACGTTCATTCTGACTAAACATCTTAAAATTTGTGCCTTTTTGATGTATTCTCTTATTGTAATGCATAACAATACTATTGCATCATTTTTATTGTAGCACTTTTCAAAAGGATGTATGGTGTGTGTGTGTGTGTGTGTGTGTGTGTGTGTGTGTGTGTGTACAAAACAGCACAGAATCTCAGACTCAGCCTCGAACTACATGAAAAGCTCTTCAATATCCCAGCAGTGCTCATCTTGGACAGCCTGGTGCTTTGTTTTTGGCAAAAGTCCTTTTGTTGCTACATGAAACACAGACTCCACTCTGTTTTGTTTCGGTTTTTTCTACAAATAGTTGGTCAACTAAAAACTATTTAATAAAGGTCTACTCTGTGACTCACACCATCTAGAGTGTCGTGAGTGACAAAGGAAGCTACTGGAAAGTTGGTGTTCATAGCGTATTTGAGAAAAGAAGATTACGTACTTGGTATATTTCTTTGGGCCCATGGCTGATCTCTGAGAACTGGATCAACTCACAGCAAGTATTCACTGAGGCTTAAGGTCAGCGTCGATAAGTGATTCACATTCTATGAGAATTCAAGTCAATAAAACCTTTTCTTAGCACACACTGTGTGCCCGACCCAATCTTGATCCTGTGTGGGAAATGAGAGAAGACTAATAAATGGTATTGTAGATGTGGGAGCTGAATAAGCGTGATCCTTGCCCTTGAGAAATTAAATGTATTTAATTAATGAGGGGAGAGGGAAGGAATTATTAAATCTGAAACAAAAAATACATGCTAATATATTAGCGACTTCATCTCGTAGATGTCTCAGTTTCATCTGTAAAGTTCGATCATTGACTGAATGATTTAAAGGTGACATTCTAATCTGGTGATGTGGTGAGATTTACCTACATAGGGACTCTAAATGAAAGGAAGTCACGTGTGCAAGGGAGGGGGAAAGTCTGTGGAGCTTCTTTCAGCTGACTTCTTTCAACTTACAACCATCCTTATCTACAGCTAAGGCCTGAGATGTTGGGAAATGGACGTTCGTGTGTGTGTGTGTGTGTGTGTGTGTGTGTGTGTGTGTGTGTGTGTGTGTGTGTGTGTGTAGGGTGGGACTGCTATACATCTTTTAAAAAGACGTATTTAATTTTTAATTATGTAGGAAGGGTAGTACATGTGAGTACAGAAGGTGTCAGATCCCCCTGAAGCTAGAGTTAAAGGTGGTTGTGAGCCACTTGATGTCAGTGCTGGGAACAAAACTGGGGTCCGCTGCAGAGCTTCGAGGACTCTTAACTGCTGAGCCAGCTCTCCAGTTCCTGCTATGCTTCTTAATACAGACCATTAGGAACGTGTGAGACAAGCTGAGGGAACTTGTCGTTTAGAGAGAGAAGAGGTTAATGGGGCTTGGGAAGGAGGTTTTCTAAAGGATGTGGGACTTATGAAGAGTCTTATAGGATGATGTGTGAAGCATCCAAACTGGAAGGTTAGTGGTTGCTGTTTTGAGTAGTAAGAAATAAAGGGATATCTCTTGCTCACAGGATCCCTCCTCTTTCTCATCAATTGGATTCCTGGAGCTCCACCTGGGACCCGGCTGCAGATCTCTGCAGCTGCTTCCATCAGTCACTGGATCAGGGTTCTATGATGACAGGGTATTCAGCCATCCGATCATCAGAGTAGGCCAGCTCAAGCACCCTCTCAACTATTGTCAGTGGTCTATAGTGGAGTCATCCTTGTGGATTCCTGGGAACCTCCCTAGCACTCTGCTTCTCCCTATTCCCATGGTGTCTTCATTTATCATAATATCTCTTTCCTTGCTCTCCCACTCTGTTCCCATTCCAGTTTGAACCTCCCGCTCCCCTAAGCTCTCATGCCCCATCCCTTGCCTTCCATTACCCCCCTCACCCCCAGTTTGCTCATGTAGATCTCATCCATTTCTCCATCACTTTGTGATCCATGCGTCCTTCCTAGGGTCCTCCTTACTAGCTAGCCTCCCTAGTGCTGTGGGTTGCAGTCTGGTTATCCTTTGCTTTACATCTAGTATCCACTTATGAGTGAGTACATACCACATTTGTCCTTCTGAGTCTGGGTTCCCTCACTCAGGATGATGTTTGATTGGAAAAAGTACAGAGACAACTAGCCTAACTAGTGGAAATGCAGGACCTGTGGACCAATAGCTGAGGAGCCCCCATGGAACTGGACTAGGCCCTCTGGATAAGAGAGACAGTTGTTTAGCTTGAACTGTTTAAGGGGCCCCCAGGCAGTGGGATCAGGACCTGTCCCTAGTTCATGAACCGGCTTTTTGGAGCCTGGTGTCTATGGTGAGACACTGTGCAGCATTGGTGCAGGAAGGAGGGGCTTGGACCTGCCTCAACTGAGTGTGCCAGGGGCTGCTGATTCCCCACAGAAGACCTTGCCTTGGAGGAGGTGGGAATGGGGGGTGGGTTTGGGAAAGGCTGGGCGGTAAGAGGGGGAAAAGACAGGGAAATCTGTGGTTGGTATGTAAAATGAATAGAAAACCTCTTAATTATAAAAAAAAAAAAAAGGAAAGAAAAAAAAGAAAGAAAAGGAGGTAACTAATAGAGGCCTTGAAAATTAAGGAGAACATTGGTGAGACTGGGAAGCCCAGGTCCTGTGAAGACCACAGTTTGGGAAATAGTCCAAATTCATATCAATAGATTCCCTGCCTCCTTAGGCTTTCTGTTCAGTTTGCTTGTCTACATATAAATTCTTTAAAAAAAACCATTGTCCAGACTGACGAGACTGAATGAAATTCTGAAAGCTCCCTTTCTGAGAAGGGGGCTAATAAGCTCTTTATTCTTTTCTCACGTTTAGCTTTTTCTAGAATTGTCTGTCTAGTTTTGAGTGTGTATTGAAATTGAAATAAAAAATTTACTATCAGTGAGAAGTTGCATGTCTTGTGTTGTTTGTGTGCAACCCAGGCTGGAGGGAAGAACCACTCAAACACCAAACTACAGCCGAGACAGAAAGCTGCATCTGGGCATGGTGGTACGTGCTCGGTGTCCCGGCTCCTCAGAGGACTGGAGAAGGATGAAGGCATAAGAATTCGTTCAGGAGGTTGAGGCCATCCTGGCAACATAGAAAGACCATGGCAAAGAAAGAAAAGAAAGACATGTCAGAGGGAAGGGAAGAGGAGGGAGGAGGGAGGAGAAGGGAGGGGAGGGGAGGGGAAGAGAAGGGAGGGGAGGGGAAAGGAAAAGAGAGAGGAAAGAGGGAGGAAAGGAAAAGACCCAGTATACAATACCTTTAAGGACACTAGAAAATCTCAGGGAGATACAGTTCCTTAATAGGGAAACTTCCCATGTTGAAGGCCAAGATTCCCTTCTGGATTCTGACAGTGCTGAGGAATTTGTGATGGATTAGCAATCTAGAATGCTGAAGTATTCTGTTCTGAAGACAGAATTTGAAGGACAAAGAAAAAAAAAAAAAAAAAAAAAAACAGCCCTGCATGCTCTGCTCTTGCCTGTCTAACCCACTGCTCCTCTCCCTCCCATTGACCTGCCCAGTGCCTCCTGATCTCTCCCTTAACCAACACTTTTATCCCATCTCAACACGATAAGCGTGCCGTACGCACAGCGAGGGCTTCTCGCCCGTCTCCACCCCCATCTTAAAACACTGCTCCTAACCATTGATTCTTCTTCATGCTACCACTCAGGGCAACTTTCTGCTCCTTGTCTGCAGGCACTGTTTATGGTGCACATAAGGATCTTGTAGTTCTGTTGTATTTTTCTTACACACTGGTCTTGTTTCCCTCCAAAAGTCAGCTCCCAAAAGATGGGGACGTGAGTTTTATACATATTTTCAGCCACTTGGTGTTTTGTATGTTAGGGCACTTAAAGCCAGATTATTTTAATATATATGGTAATGCACCAGACACCATCCTAGGCCACTGAAACCAAACATAAATTCAGCGTGTTTCTCAACCTTAAGGAGAGCAATTCACCCAGACAGAAACACAAGGAAAGTGCAACGAAGTGTGATGGCCACATTGGAGACAAGTTCAGGATGCCATGGGAGCAGTGAGGAAGAACACTTAATCCAGGGAAAGGAACGTCTCAGCGGTTTAACAGCTCGTGCTTCTGTTCCAGTGGAGCTGAGTTTGGGTCTTAGTATCCATGTCACAACCACTTTTAACTAGGTTTGGAGGATCTGATGTTCTCTTCTGTCCTCTGTGGGCACCCACATGGCACACATTGACACATTTCGAATAGACACATAAACAGCAAAAAAAACCCAATATGTATATGTGTGTGTGTGTGTGTGTGTGTGTGTGTGTGTGTGTATTTTTTAAGAGACTTAGAACTGACATCTAAACTGAATTAATAGGTAAGGAGAGGTGTTTGGGAAAGAGGAACCGCACAGCTAAAACCGTAAGACCGAAACAAAGGAGGGTGTGTTCAATGGTATTGAAATGACTGCAGAATGTCCAGGCTTTGAAAGTGGATACAAGAAAGCAAGAGGTGAGATTAGAAGGACACAGAATCTGAATTTTAAAGTGGAGTCACTGCTAGGAAGCTTGTAGGTTGTCCTGAGCACTGAAGAGTTATCAACAGGTCTTAAGGAAGAAGACGCACTAAACCCTAACCCAGGCATAGCGGTGTACTCCCGTGATCCTCACGTTTGGGACGTGGAGGCAGAAGGGTCAGAAATTCAAGATCATCTCTGGTTTCATAGTGAGTTTGACCCTGTCTCAAAACAACAAGAACAGCAAAAACAACAGACCACACACACACACACACACACACACACACACACACACACACACACACACACACAAGATCAGGTGAACGAAATAGAAAGTATTTTTAGACTATGACAAGTGTGGCATTGAAAGGGACAACTAAAGACGTAAGGCTAGAAAATGGCGAAGAAGCAAAGCTGAGAAGGAACGGTGGTTCTGCAGAGGCTCTGCCGTAGTCACAGATGTGCGCCATCTACCCCTGGGTCACAGACAGATGTGCGCCGTCTACCCCTGGGTCCCAGATGTGCGCCCTCTACCCCTGGGTCCCAGATGTGCGCCCTCTACCCCTGGGTCCCAGATGTGCGCCCTCTACCCCTGGGTCCCAGAAGTGCGCCCTCTACCCCTAGGTCACAGATGTGCGCCCTCTACCCCTGGGTCACAGATGTGCGCCCTCTACCCCTGGGTCACAGATGTGCGCCCTCTACCCCTGGGTCACAGATGTGCGCCCTCTACCCCTGGGTCACAGATGTGCGCCCTCTACCCCTGGGTCACAGATGTGCGCCCTCTACCCCTGGGTCACAGATGTGCGCCCTCTACCCCTGGGTCACAGAAGTGCGCCCTCTACCCCTGGGTCACAGATGTGCGCCCTCTACCCCTGGGTCACAGATGTGCGCCCTCTACCCCTGGGTCACAGAAGTGCGCCCTCTACCCCTGGGTCACAGAAGTGCGCCCTCTACCCCTGGGTCACAGATGTGCGCCCTCTACCCCTGGGTCACAGATGTGCGCCCTCTACCCCTGGGTCACAGAAGTGCGCCCTCTACCCCTGGGTCACAGGAAGTGCGCCCTCTACCCCTGGGTCACAGATGTGCGCCCTCTACCCCTGGGTCCCCACCCTGAATGACCTGATCTCTTTGCTGAAAGCCTGTTAAGGGACGGAGATGCACGATGATTGAATCTGTGCTATTTCTTGGAGACCCCAGATCCAGCTTCTCCTGAGGCCATGGTTACTCAGCTTTCAAGTCTCTGAACTTTGCCAATATTCTTTCAAATAAACATTTGTGGCCTAAATTAGAGTTCATTTCCATGATTTATAACAATAACAACAGCCACAAAGTGCCTAGACATTGCCGCTAAAGCACATGGTGGATGTGGAGAGGGAGCAAAGGCATCGGGATGGTAGGACTACCAGGACTGAGTAGCTGTGGGATAATAAGTACCATCACATTTTAGTCTTATTGTCTGAGGAAGTGGGATGCAATTCTGCAAATAAGAATAGTAGAGAATGAGCAAGTGTGAGGAATACATGATGTTGGTTCTGGTGAGTTTACTTGGGGCAGGGTTTCTCTGTGTGGGCCTGGCTGCCCTGGAACTCCCTCTGTAGACCAGACTAGCCTTGAACTCAGAGATCTGCCTGCCTCTACCAAATTTTGCTGAGATTAAAGGTGTATGCCACTACTGCCCAGATTGGAATTTTTTGTTTTGTTTTTCAAGACAGGGTTTCTCTGTGTAGTTGTGGTGTCTGTCCTGGATCTTGCTCTGTAGACCAGGCTGGCCTTGAACTCACAGAGATCCGCCTGGCCCTGCCTCCCGAATGCTGGGATTAAAGGCGTGTGCCACCACCACCTGGCAAAGAGTGGAATTTTATATTCTCTGAAGATCATAGGTTGATGCCTAACCCTCAAAACAAGGGTACTAGATGTTATAGCCTTTGGGGGAGGTGACCAATACCCTTCTAAGGGATGCTCTAGGAAGCAGCTTTGTCCCATCTGCCATATAAAGGCACAACTGAGATGCCTCTGTGAACTAGGAAGTTCCTCAGAGACAGTATCTACCAGTACCTTGATCTTGAACCTTCAGCCCCTAGAACTAAGAGAGATAAATTTCTGTGTTTATAACTGTCCCCCCCCACCCCCAGCATTTTGCTATAGGAACCTAACTGTATTGAGATATTTGGAATAGAACTCCATATTTAGGAATCAGCCCCAAGTGAATGAAACAGTGAACTATGAGACTACAGAGAAAAAGTGGTGCTCTGAGAAGATATAAGGCCTAGGACAGAACCCCGAATTACAAAACGTTGGTGAGTATCTTAGCAGATGGAACTAAGAACATGGAAGAGAACGGCCAGGGCTAGGAGGAGAGGCAGGAAAAAGCAGCTACATGGTCACGAGAAGAGATCTCCAACAAAAGAAGCCATGCCTCTCTCTTGGAGGTAGCATCTAAACGGTTACTCTCGAAGGTACAGAGAAAGACCGAAACATCCGCCAGGCTTGGAGGTACATGCCTATCATCTCAGCACTTGGAAGATGGAGGCTGGAAGACCAAGGAGTTCAAGGTCATCTTCAATTACATAGTGAATCTTGGGCTCCATGAGATCCCATCTCAAGAAAACACTTCACCAAAATGACCAAAGCCTTAAAGAACAACCTAAGGCTGCCAATTATAAGGCAGACAAACACCTGAGAGATTGTCCGGTGTGGTGGCACAAGCTTTTAATCCCAGCACTTGGGAGGCAGAGGCAGGTGGATCTCTGTGAGTTCAAGGCCAACCTGGTTTACAAAGTGAGTTCTGGGACATCCAGTGCTGTTATACAGAGAAACCCTGTCTCAAAAAACAATAATAACAAAAAAAAAAAAAAGAAAGAAAAAAAACCTGAGAGATTGAAAAAGATCTAGTAGGTTTCAGTTCCTGGAAGAGCCAGGGTTTGTTCAAAGACTAAGAGACATATGATAAGAGATAATGTGAATGGCCACTGATGTCTTTTTTTCAGAGACATAGGGGTCTGTATCGACATAACTCAGGGTACACATCATTTCCTAGACCTCATTAGATGTTTATGAATGGTAAGACCTAAAGACAGACTTACACTTCGCACATTCAGCTGGAGTCCATGCCCCAGAAACATCTGGGTGTAAATGATGGGGTCCTAGAAGTGATACTGTACATTTTAACTTCTTAAAAAACTTGTGTGTGGCTGGATGTGTTGGCGCACGCCTTTACTCCCAGAACTCTGGAGGCAGAGGCAGGCGGCTCTCTGTGAGTTTGAAGCCTCTACATAGTGAGTTCCAGGACAGCCAGAGCTGTCCAGAGACCAGCAGAGGGTGTCAGATGCCCTGGAGCTGGATTTACAGGCTGTCATAGCTGCCTGATGCAGGTGCCGGGAACTAAACTTGGGTCCTCTGGAAGGGCAGCAAGTTCTTTTAACCATTGAGCCATCTCTCCAGTCCCCAAAGTGCTTTCTACATGTGACCTCAGGAGCAAAGAAGGGTTGGGGGCACAGGTGAGAAGACACTTTGCTCTTCCGTTTCTGGAAAGGTAGATCCGTGGTTCTTTCTGCAGTGAAAAGGTGGTGTGTGTGCTAAGCAGGACATCTCCTCCCAGTTTGGGCTTTCTTCCCTTTTCAAATAGCTGCTGACAACACATGAAGCTTTTTTTTTTTCTTTGTCAGAGGGAGCTCAGTCTTTCCAGATCAGAACCCAGCCACCGATTCCAAACCACCTTCTAGAGGGAGAAACAAGAGGGTGTTTGAACTTAAGTGATCATGCATATGCTTATTAATTGCTTTGGAGCCTGTATGAAAAAGACACATGATTGGAACATTTTGAATGCTCAATACTGCAATATCCTGGCCAGGGAAAGTACCACCATTGTAATTTTAATGTACCACATTGATTCAGATACCACAGAACCAGCAAAGAAAAGTACTGGGAAGCTGTCTCCTTAACAAAGGAAGAAAGAAAGAAAGAAAGAAAGAGAGAGAGAGACAGAGAGAGACAGAGAGAGAGAGAGAGAGAGACAGAGAGAGAGAGAGAGAGAGACAGAGAGAGAGAGAGAGAGAGAGAGAGAGAGAGAGAGAGAGAGGAAGAAAGCAAACCCGCCCACTGGAAATGGGAGACTGGGCAGGGAGATTTGCTTAGCAACCTGCCCTGGATCTATGGGCAGAAAGTGGAATTAGCCTTTATAAATTCATTCACCACAATAGCACATCTGAAGACAATTAGTATTATTCAGAGATGAATGACTGGAAGATGATTATCTAAGCTAATAAGCTTTGAGAGGAGGTGAATCCTGCAGTGGCAATAACCCTTTGGGCACACACCGGAAGCCGAGGCAGAGCGGCAGAAACAGAGAACAGTCAAGATTGAGCGGGGCGATAATGGCTAATCTAAAACCAAGAATCAGGACCATGAAATGTGTTTGTGTACCTTTCTTTTTCACATGTGGGGAAATATGCTTCCATGAGGGTAGAGTCTCTCTCCCCTCTGTACTTCCATTTAGTTTAGTATTGGGCTCTCGGTGGTCTAAGGACCAAGAAAGAAATATAAAGAAAAAAAATGGGTTCTAAAAGTCCAAGGTGCATAGGAAGGGATACAGGGGAATGGATGGGCAAGCTCTTGGAACTGGAGATGCCTATCACAAATTTCCAAATGTTACCAATACACGAGGCAGAAATAAAAAGAACAGGGCATGTGCTTACAGCCTAAGGTGCCTCCTCCACCCTCAGACATGCTCCAGTCTTCTCGATCTGACTTGACGGAACCAAAGGATGAAGTAGCAGTTCTTAACCTTTAAATGTAAGCTTCAGAAGCTCAATTGTAATACAGAATGGTTTAGCAAATAGATGTGATCAGTGCAGATAACTCTGTCTTACAAAGAAACCAAATTATTAATCCTAGCGATTTCTACCCAGATACGGGAGACATTTGTGTCACAACAGAGCATAATTGATTGTACTCGCTGAAAGGGACTCTAGAAACAATTTATTGGTATCTCAGTGATACTGAATCCAAAAAGCCTCCCCCATCCTCTCACTCATGCATAATGCATTGGCCAAGGACAACTTCTGCTGTTCCTCAGGTGCTGTTGACCTCATGTTTTGGAGATCTGGGCCTTTGACTGGCCTGGAGCTTGTCAGCTGGGTAGGCTGACTGGCCAGGGAGTACCAGGGATGAGTCTATCTCTGCCTTCCCAGTGCTGGGATTGCAGACCCTCGCCATCACAGCTAACTGTTGTAGATGGTTTCTGAGGGTAGAGCTAGAGTCCTTATGCTTATGCAAAGTAAGCACATTATTCTCCAACCCACACCTAGAGCCCTAGCCTCTCACTTCTCAATATTTGTCTCTTCTTTCAGCTCTTCCAAATGACTCCAGACTCCTCATGGCATACTAGCCCCCAGCAGTTAAGAGAGGATAACACAAAATTGTACCAAACTATTATCATAGATGTGCCCACACCTTAAGTCCTCACAGCTGACTGGATATTGAATCGTATTACTGGCAAAACCTTTGAGAGCATCCATGTTAGTGGAGTTAGAGTGATGGGTTTGGGTTAAGGAGCCCTCAGGGAAGTCTCTCCTTTCTCATGGTCCCACTCAGCTTTTTCTTAAGAGAATAATTCAGATTGTTATTTGTATTTCCTTTTCTTCTCAGGGGAGGGCTCTAGGTATTAAACCTTCATCTAGAAGGGGATGGCTCAGCCCTCTGTCCTGGCCCTAGACCTCATTCTTTTTTTTTTTTTCTTTTTTCTTTCTCCCGTCTTGCATCCAGGGTTAAGCTCGGATAAGAGGATGTCCTCCTGGGCTCTTTGCTTCTTTGAGTACTCTTTGATACTAGTTATTTACCCACTGCCTCTTGACTCCATCCCCCCACCCCCCTTTAAATTCCACTCTGAGATTCTGTACTCTCCAGATCCCCTTGTCTAGTGGGCTTCCTCTTAGTTTCTGTCAGAAAGAGGGACTTGGCTGAAGGAGGAAGAAGCCCTCCCTGTTTTTCCAGTTCTTGTCAGCATCTCTCTGGCAAAAGCAGTTGGATCATCTGCAATTTCTCTTAGCATTTTAGTTATTGATAAATAGTCTCCGTTGCCAGCTGGCTTTTCTATTCAGCCAGGGCTGTGGTCCAGGACGCGGAACTACAAAAGCTTCAGCCGCATGTTCACTCAGTTATCCAAGAAATATTTATTCATCACCTACTGTGTGCCAGAGTCTCTCGTAGGTTCCAGGGACACAGGAGCAAAGGGAAGCAGCCCATTCCAGTTTGAGCTTACCCTTGGAGCAGGAGCTATGTGCAGCCAGAGTTCTTGGATATCTAATAGGCATCTCAGACTTGAAGGGTTTGAAATAATCCTTGACTCCATCTCCCTTTCAAACCCATTCCTTTCATACTCTTCCTTACCTCCGTGGCAAGGCCACTCATTCTGTCTTAGACAATGACAGCTTTGAAGTTATTCTTGACTTTGCTCATTCTTTTCACACGACACCCCCAAATGGTCTTTTGTCAACTCTAGCTGATCTTGTCTTCAAATGTATTCTGAATCTGAAGTCAGGATGCTTTTCAACCATCCAGGACCATGCCAAAACTCCTTCTCATACTGGAGCCTTCACTGGTGTGAATTCCTTTAGAGGGAGAGGTGAGGGTGGGGCAGAGGGGAGTGATGTTAGGAGATGAACACCGGCAGCAATTCGGCTGGGTGCTGGGTGCTGGGTGCTGGGTGCTGGGTGCTGGGTGCTGGGTGCTGGGTGCGTTGCTAGGCTCTGTTCTCTTTAAGAACGTATAGACTATTTCTGTTTTTAAGACGGAATTCTGAATGGTCTTCCTTGGGCCCAGAATCTCTGAACTATAACTCAGACATCATTTCCCCGAATTTGCAGCTCTGTCTGCCTTGTGGAAGGAGAGAGGAAAAAAAATCAAATATATTTCTATAGATCACTTAAAAATGATCTCTCGATCTCTCTCTCTCTCCCCCTGCCCCTGCCCCCATGTGTGTGTGTGTGTGTGTGTGTGTGTGTGTGTGTGTGTGTGTGTGTAAAGGGGGTCACATGTGCCTCAGCAGGTATGCTTGTGGAGGTCAGAGAACAACTTTGTGACGTTGAAGCTTATCTTCACCCTTTTATGGGTTTCCAGGACTGAACTCAGATTGCCCGGCTTACTCAGCAAGCACCTTTACATGTTCAGCCATCTCACTGGCCCATATGGATTACTTTCCCTGTAAAAGAATCATGGAATTTTCTTGCTCAAAACCTGCCTAATATCTTATTATATTTGGAATAAATTCAAAATGCTTTCCTTAAAAAAAAAGGGTTATTTATGTGTATTTATGCATGTACATCTGTGAACCATGTGTGTATAGTGCCTCTGGAGACCAGAAGAGTGAGTTAGATCCCCTGGAACTGGAGTTACAGGTGGTTGTGAGCTATCATGTAGGTGTTGGGAATTGAACCCAGGTCCTTTGCAAGAGCAACAAACGCTCTTAACTGCTGAGCCCACTCTCTAGCCCTGCTTATTTACAAAACGTATGCAGTTCTCCCTGCTCCTGCTTAACTTCATCTTCTGCTAGTTCTCTATCATGTCAGGCACTCTTGCCATTTGGGGCTTCTTAGTTCTTTCAAGAATTATTTATTTATTTTTATTTGCTATGTGTGGAGGGTGTTGATATGCATGTGAAGCTTGTGTTACTGTATCTGGCTCCCACCAACCCCTGCTCCATTTGACTAATTAATTTCTCATTTTTATTAGTTCAGAGAAAAATTTGTACAATGTATTATGATTGTGTTCAGCCCCTCCCCCAACCCCTCCCAGATCCACCCTCCCTACCCTACTCACCCACTTTCCTGTCCTCTCTTTTATGTGGGCGCTGAGAACGGAAGTCAGGTTCTCGTGCCTGCCTTGCAAGCATTCTGCTGACTTGAGCCCTCTTCCCAGCCCAGTCTTGGACTTGCTGGTCCTTGAACACACTAAAGTCAGTGTCTTCTAATCATGTCCCATCTTGTCACTATGCCTAATGGATGTGGGATGTTTTTGATGAGAATGGATCCCCGGGCATTTTCATAGAAGAGGAAAGAAATAAAGCAAGGTACCAATTTGGAATTATACCCCCAGATGAAGCCTAGATCTAGGAAACTATTGAAAGTCGCCCTCTGATGGTGACAGGTAGAAAGTTTTAATAAGAACAATTGGTGGCCTCTCCTTTGATCCTTGGAACAACTTCTCAAAATGGTTGCAGAAAATTTACATGACCGTGCCACCACCACCACACCACCCCAACCCTCACATGCCAATGATCAAAAGATACTTTGAGAATCCTTTTGTGGATTCAGGATGGCATGGTTTTTGTGGATGGGGAAACACGGCTAACACAGGCCCCAAAGTATACATCCAGGTAATGTTTGAGGTCAGGATTCTAACGAAATGAGATCCACCCCAGGAGCCAGAATGCCACATGATGGAATGGTCTAGGGCATTATTGACAAACAGACCCAGTCTTTTTCCATCTGAAATGGGCTTCGAAAATTTGCATGTTGAAAATTTTAAATCATTACTAAATACATGCATGAATATTTCCTTCAGAGTTCCATGCTTGCCACTATATTTCTTTGATTTTAAATTCTCATTTCATCGAAATATATCTCTCAGGTACAATGTTTTCCATCTAAGAAAAATTTGTATTCATAGCTCTTGAATTCAATACAACTTTAAAAACATTCATTTTAAAGATGTCCAAGCCATGATAATTGTATTTAAATTCCACCTAAAATTAGCAGAATGTGGCAATCACATGTCATTACAAAGCACAGTATTGGCAAAGGAATATGAGTTTCAGATGTAACTGATGCTAAGGGACCAAATTATTGCATCAAGCCAACTATTTCTTAACAGTTACATTGTTTCCAACCAGAATGCATTTTAAAGCCTTCTTTCTAATATTAGTGTCTGTATGGCTCTAGAGATGGTTTTGTTTTGTTTTGTTTTGTTTTATGAACTTGCTTGGACAGGGGAGTTGTTGACATATAACCCAATGTAGTATTTCCTATTTAAAATACTAGGAAATAAGATCATGCTTAACATTTTCATATATAACATCTGGTTTTCAGGAAAGAACTGCTAATTGAAGTGGGAGACGTTTGAGGGTAAATTTACAATTTTCAACTAAATAGAAGGGACTAGAGAAAGTGTGACACAATATAAGTGAGGAAATAGGGAGAAAATAAAAGCAAGTCAAAAATATAGTAAGTCGAATTAAAAAAAAAGAAGTAACCATAATTTAAATCAACAAACAATAAGCAAATGGATTAAGTTCACCTATGAGGAAGATATTTTCAGGTTCAATTAAAACTACCCAGCCACCAGCCAGCAAAACAGCTCATCAGGTAAAGGGACTTTCTTCCACATCTGATGACCTGAGTCCAAGCTCCAGGACCCACATGATAGAGGGGGAGAACTGGCTCTTGAAGGCTCTCCTCTGGCCTTCATGTGTGCATAATGGCAGGTGTATGCCCCCTAAACATGCACCATAAATAAGTAAATGTAATTTAAAAAATCCAGCCATGCAGTCTTTACCTGGCTACACTTAAACTATAAATACAGAATAGTTGAAAATGGAATATAGTTCAAAGAAAAAGTGTTTCCTCATTCCCTTCTCTCTTCTTAATTTCTTGTCACCTCTACTTTACTTCTTTGACAATATATGTATATGCTATAGGACAGACCCAAGTGTCTCTCTGTGACACACAGAGCTACTAATAGCAGCTTGGTGGCATTTAGGTGACTCTAGAGTGGATATTTGATTACCTTGGCTAGGAAAACTAACTGCTTTCATCTAGCATGGACAATGATACACTTTCACTACTTGCTACAACCTCTTAACTTCCTGTAACCTGCACAATAGTAGGACACCTAGACTCTGTAAACTATTTCCCAGAAGCCGTTGCTGGTTAGCTTTGCATTAGGTTCTAGAACTGGAGACTTATGGTTTGACCTGAAGTGTTTCCCACAGGCTCCTGTTTTCAAAACTCAGTTCCCAGCTGGTGGTGGAACCTTTAGGAAGTGGGGTACAGCTGGCAGAAATGGGGTTACTGGGCGTGGTAAGGGGAAAGCAGAAAAGAGAAGGAAAGAGTCTCCTCCAGATCCTAGCTAGAGCCTGCATAACCTACAGTACACAGCTATGGTTCTAGCCCCAGGCTTCTTTAAACATTCTTAGCAATAATCTTCTATGTTCCATAGAGACAGTAGTGGCAGCCAAACCTGTCATTTGCTTTGGTCCATTTGGCCATGGCCCCTTAAGTGGCCTGGTTTCTACCCATCACCAATTAAGCCATACTAGTAGCATCTTGTCTAGATTCTGATCTCATCTTTCTTACTTTTTGTTCTGGTTTAGGGTTTCTATTGCTGCAACAAAACACCATGACCAAAGCAACTTGGGGATGAAAGGGTTTAGTTGGCTTATGCTTCCATATCACTGTTCATCACCAAAGGAAGTCAGGACAGGAACTCAAACAGGGCAGGAACCCGGAGGCAGGAGCTGATGCAGAAGCCATGAAGGAGTGCTGCTTACTGGCTTGCTCACCGTGGCTTGCTCAGCCTGCTTTCTTATAGAACCCAGGACCACCAGCTGAGGTATGGCACCACCCACAGTAGGCTACCACCCCCATCAACCACTAATTAAGAAAATGCCTTACAACCAGAATTTATGGAGGCATTTTCTCAACTGGCTTTCCCTTCTCTCTGGTGACTCTAGCTTGTGTAACATTGACTTAAAACTAGCCAACATATATTCTTCTGGGTCTGGAGTGGCAGCTGTTTCTAAAGATATCAGTCTCTGAAATCTCCAACCTCTTTTTTTGCTTGTGTGGTGTTCTGATGCATAACTAGTTCCGTTGATTAAGTGCCCTTCTTTTGAAAAATTGTATGGTTTCTACCAGGCTGATTGGACACTTGATCCTCTCATTATTGAATAGAAAGCAACCCCAGTCCACTGCACTGAGAAATTAGAAATCAAGACATATCCTCCAAGCTTTGATAGCATGCAGAAAATAAGAAATATGAGACCCTCTATATTCATGTATATAAAGGATGCCATTTGGGTCATATAGGACATCACAAAGTGGACTGACCAACCTTATCCTAAGAAAAAGGCATCATTTTGAAAGGTGACATATGGCACATGTGGGTGTATTGCATCCACAAATTCAACAGATGACTGGAAAATTGCCTGAGATTATTTCCTTCATGACTTGAAAATGAATCCACACCTTCACCTCTAGCCCTCTTCCTTCTTCTTTTCCTTTAAAGTAGGGTTTCACTTTGTAACACACACACACACACACACACACACACACACACACACACACACGAGAGAGAGAGAGAGAGAGAGAGAGAGACAGACAGACAGACAGACAGACAGACAGAGACAGAGAGACAGAGACAGAGACAGAGAGACAGAGACAGAGAGAGAGAGACAGAGAGAATCTAGGCTATGCAGCCAAGAATGAACTTCTGATTCTCCTGCCTCCATGAGTGCTTGGATCACAATTGTGTGTCACCACACACAGTTTCAATTATTTCACACTAAATCATTTCGTGTGTGCCCTTGACTCTTTCATTTGACATGTATTTTAGAGATCCAAGTTCTGAATATGGATACTATGGACATTTATCAGTACTTCATTCTTTTTTAAATAGCTAAATAACCTCCTTGTGTAGACATACCGTGATTAGTTTCCCCATTCTTTCATCCATAGACATTTGAGCTGTTTCTACTTTTTGACTGGTATGAATAGCACTACTGGGCCATATGGTATTTTTTTTTTTTTTTGAGCCGAGGATCGAACCCAGGGCCTTGTGCTTGCTAGGCAAGCGCTCTACCACTGAGCTAAATCCCCAACCCCGCCATATGATAATTTTGTTTAACCTTTTAATGAACCAGTAAATTGTCTACCACTGTGGTTGAGCCCTTGTGTGTGTATGTGTTTATGTGTGTATGTAGTTTTACATATATGTATACATATATATAAAACACTTATACACATAAAATAAATAAATCTAAAAGAGAGAGAGATCTTGTTCTTGAACAAGAAAAACAACTCTCTTTTCTTCAATTGATAGGTTCTCTTTCTCACATTTGAGTCTCTAGACTATCTAGAACCCACCTCCCCTTCACCATCACCTAGAACCCACCTTCCCTTCACCACCATCTAGAACCCACCTCCCCTTCACCACCACTTCGTGTTGATGCCAGGCAAGGATTCCAGTTCCCATTTCTCCCTAAAGTAATGATGCAGTGTTGGTTAATAATCCACTCTTTGTTTTACAGAGTATATCAGTTTCTTCAACATCTACTAGAAAAAAACATTCCTAATAGATTTTTTGAAGCCTTCATTAGTATAAATGACTGTTACTAAATTCTATCCCACTGATCTTGAGCCCAAACCTGTTAATGTCCCTTACAACAAAGTCTATTTTGCTGTTATTTTTCTTTTTAAGTTTAATGTTTTTAAAGTTGACTTTTATCAAGTTCTAAGAGTCAGTTTGTCATCTTCAAAATGTCCAACTAAAATTAATTTTTAATTTGATTATATTAAAATTACAGATTAACTGAGACAAATGTTATTATAAAGCTTTTACTTTTCTGTTTGCTTGTTGTTTTGAGATAGGGCCTCTTTACATAGCATAGCCCTGGCTGTCCTGGAACTCATTGTGTAGACTAGGCTGGCTTCAAATTCAATGAGCTCCTCCTGCCTCTGCCTCCTCAATGCTGGGACTAAAGGCGTGTACCACCACTCCCAGCAAGCTGTATTACTTGAAAGTATGATTTTTTTCTATTTAGATTTTTATCATACTGATTAGAGGTTTTCCTTATAACTAAGTTATTATACTGTCAAATTTATCATTTAGGAATGTAACATGCTTAGGGCAGAAAGATGGATCAGTAGTAAAGAGCACTGACTGCTCTTCCAGAGGCTCTGGGTTCAATTCCTAGTGCCCACATGTCAACTCACAACCACCTGATCTATAATGGGATCTGATGCCCTCTTCTGGTGTGCAGACTTACATGCAGAAAAAGCACTTATATACACACATAAATACCCACCCCCCCAGACAGGGATTCTCTGTGTAGTTTTGGTGCCTGTCCTGGATCTCACTCTGTAGACCAGGCTGGCCTCGAACTCACAGAGATCTGCCTGGTTCTGTCTCCCGAGTGCTGGAATTCAAGCTGTGTACCACCACTGCCCGGCCCTAAACCTTTTTTAAAAAGAATAAAATACAAGTAATTACGTAATTTTATTTAAGTAATGTTTTCCTTTTTTGGAGTTTTATAGTTTTTTAATAGAAATTTTATGTATTGGGGCTTAAATGTATGTCTGTTGTGAGATATTTGATTACATTGTATAAAAATATGTTACTGTGATTGGTTTAATAAAAAACTGAACGGCATGCCAGGTGGTGGTGGTGCACACCTTGAGTCCTAGGACTCAGGAGGCAGAGCCAAGCGGATCTCTGTGAGTTCGAGGCCAGCCTGGGCTACAGAGTGAGTTCCAGGACAGGCTCCAAAGCTACACAGAGAAACCCTGTCTCCAAACAAAGAAGTGTCTTACTTTGATTACATTTCTAGATATGTATTATTAGTTTAAACTAGTTGTGAGTAGCTCTGCTTTTTGGCCCCGTTCTTCACTGATCATCTTGTATAGACGAGGACAGTCCCATCTTTTTCCTTTTAACCATTAACACACTTTTTATTTCTTTAGAAAATTGGCTAAGACATTATGGAAACCACAAAGACAGAGCTGAAATGTCTTTTCTTGACCACTTGGACACCCTTTTAATGTAGTGATGTCTTTTCCCATTTGCTGATACACGAATTTCTAATTAAGAATGTCAACACACAAAATCCCTTCTACCTATTCTCCGCAAATTTATCTATACCGGTAAACCTGCTGGAGCCAGTGAGGGGTGGGACCAGTTCTCCTGCCTACCACAGCTGGTGAGGGTCAGGGGAGGGCATATCTCTCCCTCGCCTGAAGGTGACAGATAAGTTATACTGAATTTCTTCAGTCATCAATGGATTGCTTTTTATTTGTTTTGAGACAAAGTCTCAGGCTGGCTTTGAACTCAATGTAGCCAAGAATAATCTGAACTTCTGATCCTCCTGCCTTTACCTCCCAAGTGCTGGGATCACAGGTGTGCACTACTTTCCCAGATGTTTTTCATTGCCTGCCTGTGGCTCCCATTTTCATCGTCTTTGGATTTGGTGCTTATGGATTCACACATTGGGGGTTTTGTCATTGTTTTGCCATTGCCTTTTACAGTAACTGGGAATCAAACCCAAGGCCTTGTACACGCTAGGCAAGTACTCTAGCACTGAGCTGTACCCTCAGCCCTCATATAACATTTTTCTGAATCAAGAAATCCAGTCACCTTATAAGAAGTAAAGTACAGGCTGATTGCCCCCATGAGGGTCTACTGGCTTTACCACGAACTCTGCCTTCCAGAAGCAGCCAGACAGAAATGCCTTCTGAAGTCTCAGGTTAGGTGTCAGCTGACAGAAAACACTTCAAGGTTGTGGTACTGAGCAAGTTATGTGGTATGAACCAGAACTGAAAGATGATGCTGATTCCCAAAAGCCAACATCAGGGGAAATGTCACCATGGTCTTCACTCTGGGCTTTATTAAAAGTTCTTTTTTTTCTCCCCACCCCCACCCCAGACCCCTGCTCCACACGGCTTTTTGTTTTTGAGACAGTATTCATATGTAGCCCAGGCTAACCTTGAACTCGTCAATCTCCTACCCTACTTCTGAGTGCTGGGGTTACAATATACACCGCCACATCCAGTTTACACCTAGCTTATTTAAAGTTCTTAATATCAAAGAAGGAATGCTTCCATGGTGGGGGAGGGGTCAGGGATCCCATAAAACTGGAAGCTAAGATTGCCTCCTAGCCAGTCGGGGTGTATTCCACATACCCGAGACAGTTGTCCATCTGTGGAAGAGGTTGTTTATGCTCTGCTACATGGTTTAATTTCAAGCCTGCTCCCTCTGTCTTCTAGACCAAGCATTTGTAATCCAATGTGTAAAACTGTCTTCTTCCAGATGACCTTCAAAATTAGACAGGACACTAGGCAACAGTGTTTGTGAGATGAACATCTGTAGTTCTGCAGTAGCCTACAGTCAAGCTCAGTACCTCCAGATGTTCCCTCACAGGTGATGTTCTGAGGTCCCTTTCTGAGCCTTTAGTGGCTGCCTAGGATCTCCCAGGCTGTCCCAGTTTGCAGCATCTTATCCCCATGAGTAGAAGTGTGGCCACAGTCTGCCCAAAAGGACCCTTCTAGCCTGCCTCAGAATTACAATGACACTCTGGAGTTTTCATAAATGATAATGGGTGTTTGCTTCTGTTCTGACTTGTTAGGCTATCACTATTATTATTTTATTCATAGTTTAGAGGACTGTTCATTACGAGCATAAACGTGATTATTTAAAGAGTATTGGTACACTAGAGGGACATGGTGGTGCATGCCTCTAATCCCAGCATTTGGAAGGCAGAAGCAGGTGGATCTCTGGGAGTTTGAGGTCAGATTGGTCTACACAGTGAGTTCCAAGACAGCCAGAGCTACACAATAGAGAGTCCTTGCTTCAAACAAACAACCTAAATAAATACGATTTTTGGCACAGCATACCTCTGTGAATATTGTGAAGATGATGACTCTGAAATGATTCAGAAAAAAATACAGGTATGGGAGCATATAAAGTATATTTATGTCATCTGTAATGTACACACACATATGCACACATGAATATATACATACATATATACAGTGGTTAAGCAATGTGTTAGGTGCCATCTGGGAGATTGGCATGGGAATAATAGGTGAATTTTGCACACTGTTACTGTAATTTCTTTGTCAAAATGCAAAGTATACAAGTGTTTTTGTAAGTGAAGAGATTTAAAAACACATTTTATAATATTAGCATTAGTTATCACTACACTGGGATGATGAGACAGTTTTATGTTCTCTTTTTGGTTCGTTTGTGTCTGAATGTCCCATGATGAAGATGTATGACTTTTGCTTTGTGATAAGAACAAAAGAAACCTTGAAACTGTGAGTTGTTGAAAGGCTTTCAAAATTAATCTTATTGGGTTAGATGCTAACCACAAGTCTGCTCTAGATTTTCCTGAGAGATTCACTTGGATTCTGCATTCGTTAATGTGTGGTCTGCTTATCTTGTCTTGGGTGAGTAGGTGTTTTGTTCTGTAATCAAAACAGAGGAAAAATAGTAGTTTCTGAAAAACCTCTGGCAGTCCTCCAGTTCTTGAAAAGTAGTGGTAATGTCCTGACCACCTTCTGAGACCATCCATATCTATTCCCCACGCCTCCTTTTCATCAGCCTGGCTCTGCCTTATTGTCTGGCTTCCATTGGATTTGGCCAATAGCAGGGAAGGAACAAAAACATACATGGGAAGCAGTTCTGTGTAAATTTTTCTTCTGGGTCCACCCCTCCAGGCTTGCTTCAGGTTGGCCTAATACTCTACTGGAGAACAATTGGTCTCTCACATGCATGGTCTTCTTCACTCGGCTTTTTCTTTCAAATCCACCCATGGAAACAATACTGTAAATTACTAGCTGACACCCCACCCCTTAGCTTCTGCTCACATCCTTGAAGACAGTGCCTTTACTGAAGTCTATTGACCCCATTTGGGTGTGTCATGTTTCCTACTGGAACCCTTAATAGGATAGCAATGTGGGGTGTCTTGTGGTTTTAAAATAAATTTCAGCAAGCGTTGTTCCTGCGAGCCTTTAGGAGTCTGTCTCCACAGCACTCTTTTGGCAGCTTGCATAGGATTTTCTGGTACCAGGGAGCTAGCCCACAGGAAGGAGGCTTTCAAGTTAGACCCAGCTTAAATAATTTGAGCCCTGTGTCCAAAGTGTGCAGTGTCTTCAGCACTAGGGACTTACCTTTCAACCTCTGAGAAACAGCCAAGGACAACAGCAATAGCTTATGTTGTTTTGAGAGTCACTTGACTACCCTGACCAACCATAGGAAAGGAGGGTTCTCAGGCCTGGTACTAGGGACTTTGTTAGTCTATGGTTCTTGTGGGGAGAACTGTCAGCCCAAGTAGCATAACTCCCTTTGCTCACACACACACACACACACACACACACACACACACACACACACACACGTACAGTGTATAATTTTAAGAAAATATAAAATAATATGATTCACTGAGACTTTATTGAATACCCTTGGTGCTATTTGTCTTATCTTCTCTGTTGAGCTCCCCTTCCCTAGCTGAAGCCCCTCTTCCTGTCTTTCATTTCCCACTTCACATCACCTGTTCCTGCTATTTCCCTCACACACACACACACACACACACACACACACACACACACACACCTGCCCCAACTCACGATGTCTTTACATTTTCCTGGTTTCTTTGCATACTCCATGTTGTTTAGTTACCTCTAAAGGTTTGGAGCTAGGAGCTGTAGATGAGAGAGAACACATGGTTTTTGTTTCTGGTCTGGTTACCTGACTCAGAATAATCTTTTTTAGATCCATCCATTTATCTGAAATTTCATTTTTCTTTACAGTTGAGTAGTATTCCATTGTGCATAGAGAGGTACAACATTTTCATTACTCATTCATCTGTTGAAGGGTGTGTGGGTTGTTTTCATTTCCTGTCTATTGTGAATAGGATAGCAATAATCATTGGGAAGCAACTATCTGTGGAGTAGGACATTGAACAAAAGGATTTCAACATATGATGAAAGGGAAGGGAAGCTTGTTCTTTTCTAAGGATCAAAATCCTAAATCAACTCTGATATTTTCAAAGGATACACCTTAGATTAGTGGTTCTCAACCTGTGGGTTGTGACCCCCGGGGGGGTTGTCGAATGACCATTGGGTGTCCTAAGACCATCGGAAAACACAGATATTTATATTACAGTTTATCACAGTAGCAAAATTAAAGTTTTGATGTGGCAACGAAAATAATTGCATGGTTGGGGGTCACCACAACCAGAGGAGCTGTATTAAAGGGTCCCAGCAGTAGGAAGACTGAGAACCACCGCCTTAGATGCTAGTGGGACCTAGAGGGTAAACTCCCCTTTAAGAAAGTCGATAAGTTGCAATCCAAGTATGGAATGCTGACATACAGGAATAACCAGACTCAGTTTCCCAACTGGGAGCTAATAAGACTGGCATCTACCCTCAATATACAATTCACATTTGCCTGAAGTTTCAAACTGTGGAAAAAACAGCTTTTCCAACAGCTGACTGTTGGGAAGTCAGCGTAGGGCTAAGATGCTGGGTTCTTCTTTCTTCACGGCCACCACTCCAGGTAAAATGTGGTTTATGGTCTATACTGAGGACCTGGGGAGAGGTGTGACAGGTGGGATCTCTCAACACAGCAGTGTGGCCCAGGCACATACACTGCAGTATGGAAGTCTGGGGAGAAGAGGGAAACCTCTGCCCTCAACCCACATCCCCCTGATGAGCAAAACTGAGGTAGCTGAAGAAAGTCTTCCAGAGTGTTTTCTGGGTGTCTTGGCACCAGGCTTCAGAACCCAAGCCTTCTTTCTTTCGATGCCCACAGAGCTCAGACCCTTAAGGATGCTCCCAGAATGACAG
Organism: Onychomys torridus; assembly: GCF_903995425.1. NCBI lineage: Eukaryota > Metazoa > Chordata > Mammalia > Rodentia > Cricetidae > Onychomys > Onychomys torridus. Next base: position 39,249,976 of record NC_050445.1, on the reverse strand, counting down.
AGAAGCTGAGGGCAGAATTCTTAATGATGGAAAACTGTTCGGAGCAAGATTGGGAAGGGCTGACCTGTGACTCGCAGCAAATAACATGACTGTGTCTCCAGCAAATGTGAAGAGTGGATGCTGAGACCCTGTAATCCCAGGCCTGCCCAACCTCCAGGAGGAGCTATGGCAGCACCTTAGAAGTAGCCCTTGGGGATATCACTGTGTCCCTGACAATAACCCAGTGCTCATTAAGCTAATTGCTTTCTGGGGAAAGTGGCTTTGCTTTATCTGTCTTAACATCTGGGGAGAGAGGATGGTAGGGTTTTTTGTTTTTGTTTTTGTTTTTTTTTTAATTAAGATTCCAGAACAGAAACTACCTGTGTTGCACAGGAAATACACCAGGACAGACTACACTGATAGAAACCCTCCACTTGGCCAGAGGCACTGGTAAAAGGCAATATGGCCTGTCACAAGGACACTAGTGTCAGCAAAATGAAGTAGAGGATCCAGTCTACACTAGTTACTACCGTTATAACAGATTAAAATACCTCTGCTCAGCCTTTAAAAATGGTGATAGGAAAATAAACCATGAGATATTATCGATCTAAGGAGAAAGGTATAGAATAGGTCATCACTCAGAAGTCAGAATTTATCCCCTCAAAACACTTTAGTGGATGCCATTTTTTTTTTTGTTGTCAAATCTAGAAGTCTACTGAGGGAGATGAATATCCCATCATGCATTAGATTAGTATTTGAGTAATTAAGGTGCCGCTGTGGTACAGAACAGACCTTAGTGGGTAGGAAATCTATATCTCCCATACACAATAACAACAAGCAAATAGTTGGGCGAATGGAATGGCTATTTTTTTTATTTGTCATGATCCAAGTGTCCTCTACTACCTGATGTCTCTCTGTGTGGTATGCATGTTCCCACATGTATGCACACGCATGTGTGGAGACCTACAGCTGAGTTTGGGGGTCTTCCTTGATCATTCTCTACCTTACTTGTCAAAACAGGGTTTCTCAACTGAACCCACAGCTCAGCCATAAGGCTAGTCTAGCTAGCCAGCTTGCTCAGGAAGTCTCCTGCCTCTGTCTTCTCAGTGCTGAAATTGCTGTAGACTGCCATGGCCACCCAGCATTTACGTGGGTAGTGAGAATTCCAACTTGCCTGGCCAGCACTAACTGAGGGAGCCATCTCTCACCCAGCCCCTGGATGTGACTTACTGCAATAATAAACACTATAAACATATAGTAATAAGTACAGAAATAGTAATATGATGGGCTGGAAAGATGGCTCAGCGGTTAAGAGCACTTGTTGCTCTTCCAAAGGTCCTGAGTTCAATTCCCAGCCACTACATGGTGGCTCACAACCATCTATAATGAGATCTGATGCCCTCTTCTGGAGTTCAGGAATACATGCAGGCAGAACACTGTATACGTAATAAATAAATAAATCTTAAAAGAAGAAATAATAATATGATATTGAATCATTTTATGCTATTGGAAAGAAAAGCAAAACTGAGATATCTTGTGCTAGGAATATGCCTCAGTGGATAGAACCCACAAGGCCCTGGGTTCAATTCCTACACACATAAAAACAAAGCGTGGTATACATGCCTGTAACCCCAGCACTTGGAGGGGGAGGGAGGAAGCTCAGGAGTTTGGGCTCATCTTCAGCCATATGGTGAGTCTGAGCTACATGAAACTCAGGGATTTGGTTTTTGTTTTTGTTTTTTTTTTTTTCAGCTTCTCAGGATGTCTCTCTTCTTGCCATAACTAGCATAAAAGCAGTAATCACACTGTCAGGTGTGTATCCCCCTCTCTCTAAGAAGAAACTCCGGAGTAATGGAAAATATTGACAGGAACCCCTGGGGAAATCTCTCCTTGTTAGGTTCAGACCCCTGCAAGCACATATTCCTCTACAGCAATATTATCTTTCATTGAGTGTGATAGTTACATTAAGTCATAAATTGTATGTTTCAGTCACAAGATTCAATTAGTGATTTACCTCGAAAATATCAGTGGGTCATTTGTCAATATTTCTTAATAATTTAATCTCCAGGCTCACTATTGCTGTCGTCATTACTGCCCTTTTCCTTCTCTTTTCCTTCAAGTGCGTGCAGGGTGTTATGAGGCAGGGCCTCACACTCACTATGTAGCAGATGACCTTGAACTCTTGATCTATTATTTCATTTGTGCTGGCAATTTATTTCCCACTATCTTTCTCCAGCCTAATGTTCTCATTCCCTTTGCACCCAGCTTAAACTCTGAGCTCTGGCATTGCAGATACGCCCACTCACTTTGCTCTGATTCCCTTTTTGCTCCCACTGATTTCTTTTGAAACAAACGAAAGTGGTTAACTCAGCTTGCCTGCCCAATCTGTGCCTAAACCCATGTAGTTAAATGAAACTCCAGTGTGCATATGGACACGGACTCACACCCAGAGAGCTGTCATTTTAACCTCACAGCCACAAGCTTTGAGTGAAATTCTTAAGGCTGCCTGGCAATCACACCTCCTGGTTAATCGCTCTCAGTTTCCCCAGTGACTGTCACGCCTTGCTCTTCAAACCCAAGGAGCTCGGGTGCTAGTGTCAGTGACCTTTGCTGGCTTGGTGACCTTTCTTTTTTTCGGACCTTCCTGAGAAACTTTGAACTGTCATTATGACCTTCCCCTGACTCCCACAACCACTTCTATGCATTGTCTACCACAGTTTGCCGACAACCACTTTAGGAAGAAACAGCCATGCGGCTAGTGGAAGTCCATCCTCCCGTGCGCACACTAGACCTCACTGCTCCTGTTCTTCAGAGGGAGCGTGTTCCAGCCACACTTCTCCTTCTCTATCTTGCACTAACAACTGTTTACTCCCTCTTGGGTTATTTTCATTAACAGGTTAATTTCTTTCCCATCTTTAACCCCAAAAGTCGCTTATCTTGTCTCTGTTTTTCCAGCCGATTTCTGCTCCATTTTTTTTTTTTTTCAAAACAAACCCAAACAAAGCCTCACAATGGCGCTTCATCCCTTTGGTCTTCACTGCCCTCCCTTTCTTCCTTGGGTCCATTGCTCCTAACTCTCCTCCACCACACTTGTTCTTGCTGTGGTCGACAGTGACTGACTGATAGCCAGAGAGACTGTCAGCTCCCCAGCCCTCTGCCTGACTTAGCAACCACTTAGCAACCACATCTGATGATGTGGACCACTCCCATTGTATGTGCTTTCTTGTGAGGCCCTGGGGGTGTTCCGCTCTTGGCTTTCCGTCTGCCTCACTCTCCATCTCTTTTGCTGGCTCCTAGCCCCTCTCACTTCTTCATGAACAAATGCTCTCGGGAAATGCTTTTCCCTTTCACTCTCTATAGTTATTTTGTTCATGTGGTTCAGACTTCAGGTTTATATAGCATCTATATATGTTGTTGTTTTTCTATTTAGACCAAACTTTCTTCAAAACTCTAGACTTATTATTTTGCTGCCTACTCAAATTTTCTACCGGGATGTCCAATACACAAGAGTCCAGCATGTCCAAAATGGATGCTTTTTCTTCCCAACAAATCCACCCCACTGCTAGCTTGTCTTATCTCAGCTGATGGAAACTCTATCCAGACGCTTTGGTCAAAGGCCTCTGAGTCACCTGGGCTTTCTCTCTTTCCATCCCAATAGTTAAGTCCTTTAGGGAAGTCTAAAGGCCTTTCCTTTAAAAGCTATTCACGTTTGGTTTCTTTTTCTTATGCCTCCTACCATTGGGCAGAACAACATAATTTTCTAACTAGATTAATGAAATCATCCCCTAATAGACCTCTCTGCTGGACATAACTGTTAAAAGATCTTTTGAAACATACAGTGGGTTTTACTCCTGTTTAACATCCTCAAGGAATGTGTTTTATTCTGAGAAGAAAACAAAGCAATAGCTCCCAAGGTACATATGGTCTAGCGTTCTCCCTCTCTCTGCCTGCCAGTGTGCTGCAGCCACGCATCTCGCCCTTGGCACCCAGCTGTTTTCTCTTCCTGGAATGCGTTTCTTTGCTGGCTGACTTCCTCATCTCTTCCTTCAAGTCTTCGTTTGTGTCTCTTGTGCACAGCAAAGCCCTCCGCCTAGCTCCTTACTCCCAACTAGCACCCCCGGTCCATTTAGCATCTCTGCTTTTTCTTAACTACACATCTTCTATTGCCTAACAGTATATAATTTATTTCTTATTTATTTTCCATATCTCTTTGACTGGAATATGAAAGAGCTTTCTTTCTGTTCAGTTTTATTTCCCAGCATACCTAGGACAGTGCCTGACACACTGTAAATGTTTGACAAACAGTGGCTGGATTGCATATCCAAGGAACCCTGGTTTTTAAAGACCAAAGCCAAGGCTACATGACAGTCCAGAAGGAAAGCCTTTCCCACCACCTCTGGGCTTTTCTGAGCATTCCAGTCTAATCCATTGCTGACCCCTGCTGGAACTCACTGACCAAGTTGCCATCCTTCCTTTGATGGGACAGGAAGCCCTAGATCTCCCTGGGGACCAGCAGTATGACAAGATTCTATGGACACCGTCCCTGCCATCTACTGTGCCCCCACTCACATAAAGTAGTAGTGATGCAGCTCTTCCTCTGTCTTGGTCATTTCCTAATTCATAGGGCTCTGCAAAAGACAGAGTTAAGCTTCTGTTCGCCTTGCTTATAGTGACAAAAGTCTTCACTTAGAAGGGCTTGGAGAGGAAAAAGCAAAATGTAAAAAAAAAAAAAAAAAAAAGATATTTTTTTTCTTTATTTCTACCTTCACAACTAAGAACTCAATCTTTAAGCTAACAAGAGACAAAATTTGTTTTGAAAAACATTATTCTTTCTTTCTTTTTTCTTTTCTATGTGACTATTCTCTTTCAACTATGGTAGGACAGGGGTATAAAGGCAAAGGGCTCTACTTCATCTTGCACATTTGATCTCCAACTTAATAGCAGTCCCAAATTTTTTGTTGGGAAAGAAAGGGGATCCTAACTCTCCAAGTCTGGCAAACGTTAAGAGCAAAGCGCATAGCCTGAATCTGAACCTTTACTGTAGTCAGTAAGCAGGTAGAGCAAGCTTAGGATGTTAGCTCCTGAGTGAGAAAGCCAAGTTCTTTTCCCGTTGGAAGAGCCCAGGGCTGGAGGGAGGTTAGAAGGGCTGGAACAGAACTGGATACTTAGGTCTCTGAGAAGTAAGTGACTAGTCCCCTCCTTCAGATGCCAGGATGGGGGAAGGCACCACCGTATCAGGAACCCAGTATACACTAAGGGAGACTCTGTAATGTCCTCTACCCCATGCCTACTGATAGGGTAACATGGTGCCATTTAAGAAACGGAGGCATCTACGCAGATGGACTTCGGTTTGTACCCTGTGGCTTTCATGTGCTATGGAGGAGAAGCAGAATGTTTTTTTATTTCACACTTTGGCTGGAGTGAGCAGGCACCCTGAGAAAACTGCAAGTCTAAAAGTCTACATTGCAGCTAAGAAGGTCACACTCAGTGGGGACATCACAAATGCAAATTAAACCAGACCTCAGACTCCAGCTTGAACACCAGAAAGGCAGCAAAACAAAACAGTAGCAAAACCCAGACAAGATCTGTTAAAATTCTCTGGAAACAATCACAATTTGCCCAGAAACTTCCATACGGGCCGTGCATGCAGGGAAAATGAGCAAAGACCCAGAGAACAGCACTACACACTGCCCTGAAAGCACTCCCTGTCTACTGTTCTGAGGTTATGTAAACTCCCCGACATTCAGAGACCATGGCAAGAAGATGGAGGAGCAAGCTCTGAAAGACTTTGAATTCTGAATTGATTCAACTTTTACCTCAAGAAGCAAAATTAAATGAAATGGGAATATTTTTAACTGAAAACGACAAATTGAAATAGAAATTAATCCTGTTACCTTAATTGACAAATTTACATTTTTCCTCTGTCACTAATTGGGGTGGGAGCTTATTAATCAGAGGCAGTAGCTGTAGATAAGAAAGACACAACACAACAGTTTTTCCTTCAAATTAATCTGCTAGTGTTTGTGCATTTGGTTTTGCTCCTCATTCCCTCTACAGAGCTGGAAATTTTCAAAGGGCCACTGATGTTCAGGGTCAAACCCTGAATCCTCAACAGGTATTCTGAGTAACTAAGATGGACATATGTATTGTGGAGGACGGGCAGGGAGATTTTCTCAAAGGGATCCACATTGCTCCTTTGTGACTTAGCCCATGTTGACATTTGCTAGCTCTGTCCCTGCAGTGAAATTACAGCCTCAGGAGTAGTGAAGCCAGAGCCCTTTCCTCATCACAGGAGAGGCACCATAGCTCCTAAGCTGAGAGCACTGTAATAGGAACGAAAGGTCTTAGGTTGCTTTGGAGTCCTGGTGTACGTTTTTTTCCTATATAAAGTAAGACTCTATACTACTAATGGTTCGGGCTTTGAATCTGGACTTGATATTGTAGCATGTCACATTTACCTGCTTTTATTAACATTTACCCAGTACATGTTTTCCTACTCCACAGCCTGTGTCTGTTTATTTTCTCTAGCAGGGTCTCATTATGCAGCTCCCACTGGCTAAACTCTGAACTTCCCGGCTTCTGTCTCCTGAATACTGGGGTTACAGCGTGATCCAGGGTACCTGGATGCTTCTGGCTTTTAAGATACTTTTCTTCCCTTTAAGATATTTTAAAATGCTATCCCTTTTAACTGATTCAAGTAATATATAAAGAAATTCACCTTTTAAAGGGCTGATGCTCCTGTCCTTCTTAGCCCTGTGGTTCTCTTTAAATGCCCATCCTTGGCCACTTTGTGTGTGTCTGAGTACATCCCTTGAAGTGTTAGCTCTTAATACACTCTGGACATTAATTTTCTGACTGCTATTGTTTTTCTCAGAGTATTTATTGGTTTTCAAATGTAAACTATTTTTAAATTTTTATTTAGCCAAATTCTTTTCCTTCTTGATTTTTTTTCCCAGCATGCATGAGGCCCTGTGTTTAAGTCCTAACCCCATAATAAATAACTCAATATATAAAAATAAAACAAAATTAAAATTGTGTTATAACCAAGACAACTTTCCTTGTTTAATGACAGTAGAGAGATTTGCCAGCATTTTTAACTATTTTTTTTCACTTTAAACGCGTTAAGTATTTACCATGAGGAATTCATCTTTTTGAAAGCTGTGCAGTAGAGAGCAATGTTACCTTTTGTTTTCCTTTCCTCATGATTAATCAATTATTTCTGTAGCATTTATCAACTCCTCTGTTTTTTCTGTACTTTCGTGAAATGTCTTTGTTCCTATCCACCAGGAACTCTAGTCACAGGTTTATTTATGGGGTCTTTATTCAGCTCTTCTCATCCACTTGTCAGTTACTACCCGATGTTATGGTGGTTCAGTCCTTTCAACTTTATAATATTTTGACATCTGCCGAAACAGTTTCCCACCTTTTCTTTAGAGTCTTTTGAGGTATTTCTTTTTAAAAAGCTCCACGAGAGCTGAGGTAGATAGCTTGCCTAGCGTGCTTGAGGCCCTGGCTTCAAAAAAGAAAAAAAAAAAAAAGACAGGAAAGGAAGAGAAGGCAGGCAAGCTCGGTGGAGAGCCAGTGGGGTGGAGGGTGTCCGAAATGGTACTAACAATATAGGTAAATCTGGAGGAAGAACTGATACTTTCTCGGCATTACTCAATTTCACCAACAGACATGACTTCTACTACCTACCTCCATTTCTTTAGCAACTCATTAAAAGTTTTACAGTTGTCTCCATGAAGGTTGGAAAAGGTGTTTGTTGCTATCACGCGTGGAATTTTTTAGTCTATTATATGTTCTGATTGATGGCTGCTGAAATATGAACACATACTTGATTTTCTTTATTCAGTTATTATGCTGAATAATATCATTATTATTGAATTAATCTTACCTTGCTGATGGGGACTTTGTGAGAGTGTGATGCTTTTCTTTTTCATTTGATGCTGAATTCAAATTTCTAATATTTTGTTTAGGATTTTTTTTGCACTTGTTTTTATAGATTGAAGAGATATATTTATTCCTTATCGTTGTCTTTTTTAGTATCAAAACTAACTGTATAAAACAGATTTATATATTTTTTCCTATGCTCTGGAGCAGTTTATAAAAGTTAGAAGTAATCTATTTTTTTAAGCATCCATAGAGGCCAGAAAAGGGCCCCAGTCTCCTAGGCCTGCGGCTGCAGGTGGCTGTGGGCCACCATGTCGGTGCTGGAAGTGAATCCTGGTCCTCTGGAAGAGCCCCACTCTTGGAGCCTTCTCTCCGGCCCGGTGAAGCAACCTATGTTTTATAGATTTATATCACTTGCCTATACAAATGCCCAACCTTTTAGAGAATAGATCTCTTACTACTATTTCACTTTCTACATTGTCTTAGGTCATTTTCAAATCCTATATTCTTCTTAAAAAATTATGCACTGTTTTCAATTGATACAAAGTTATTTGTATCATTCTCTTATAATTAAAATTTCTGCTCACATGTACATGATTTTGTCCTTTTTCCTGAGAATGTCTCTATGCCAGCTCTCTTACTTTTAATCCGTATTTGCCTCTAAACAAAATGACGTTATTAGGCTTTTAAGGATTTTGCCTGTTCTAATACTGTTCTCTGTCTCCCTAATTTCTTCTTTTAGGCTTTTAAAAACATTATCCCACTAAGACTGTTTTGGGGATCTCCTCATAATCATTTCCCACACCCTGCTTGTATGAAATCTTAAATCACATATACAGTGTACATATGTTTATGTAATAGGCTCTCAGAAGCCATAGCCACCATTTAAGAGGACCCCCACCTTAAGAACCTCTTTTAAAAACTGCTTTGTGACCACTCTCCTTCTGACTGAGAATACGGGGCCCATGGCACGCCCACTTTCATTTGATTGTTTTCCTTTTCTTTTATGGTTAAAAGCTTTAGTTCATTTATTTTCAGCCTTTCTAAGTTTCAGGCTATAGACTGCATTTCCAGCCTTAGCACTCTTCAGGGTCTGTATCATGTTGTCTGTTTTCCTTCAGTTCTGTATTTTGATTAATCTTTCTTTTTATCTTAGTTATGCAGAACTTTGCTTTCAGACTTCCCAAATTATAATGTTTTAAGGCAGTTTGGATACATTAGATGCATTTTATGTTACTATCTGCTTGATTACTAAGATAATTCATCTTAGCCAGGCATTGGTGGCACATGCCTTTAATCCCAGCACTCAGGAGGCAGAGGCAGGCAGATCTCTGTGAGTTCAAGGCCAGCTTGGTCTACTAAGTGAGTTCCAGGAAAAGCGCAAAGCTACACAGAGAAACCCTGTCTCAAAAAACCATTAAAAAAAAGATAATTTATCTTACCACATATTCAGAAAGAATGTTGGCAAACTCTCAACATTTCAGTCTGATAGTTGCAGTAGGCTTTTGATATTCTTTACCAGTTTCAGAAATCACCGCTTGCTATGAGTTTTCTTTTCTTTTTTTTCTTTTTTCTTTTTTTGGTCTTTTGAGACAGGGTTTCTCTGTGTAGCTTTGCCCCTTTCCTGGAACTCAATTGGTAGCCCAGGCTGGCCTTGAACCCACAGAGATCCACCTGGCTCTGCCTCCCGAGTGCTGGGGTTAAAGGCGTGTGCCACTGCTGCCTGGCTGAGTTTCTTGTAAATTAAATAACAAATTGGTGTTTTGTTTTTAACAAATACTTATTTTGGAGCCTTCTGAGATGTTCATGACTACTTCCCTTTCTTAATTTCTTAAATTCATTTAATTAATTATTTGTACGTATTTGAGTCTTGTTTTCCTCTCTTTCCTCTTGAAGGTATAATTATTCCACTCTTCAAGACATCTAGCATCCCTACATCAGGACCAAAAGGATGAGTTCAGCATCCCTACATCAGGACCAAAAGGATGAGTTCAGCATCCCTACATCAGGACCAAAAGGATGAGTTCAGCATCCCTACATCAGGACCAAAAGGATGAGTTCAGCATCCCTACATCAGGACCAAAAGGATGAGTTCAGCATCCCCACATCAGGACCAAAAGGATGAGTTCTCACTATTTTCTCTGCAGACTTAGGCAGGTGCTTCCCAAAATTTTCTTTACCTGAGATCTCCAGTGGAGATGAGAATTTCTCTGAAAACTTGCTTCAATTCTTTTGTTAGATCTCTTTCCAATCACCTCCTCTAATTTAGTAATGACTACAGTGTCACCCTCTTTCATAGTCTTGTCTTTAAGATTTATTATCTCTTGATTTTGTTTTTCTTTTATATCAGTACTATCACCCAAAACTACAGTCTTTCTTCTTAATAAATCTGTTTCCTCTAGCTTAACCAACCACCACCTCCCTTTATTTTTTTACCAACTCCCTGCTTCTCTTTTGAATTCAGTTTCTAAACACATATATGATTGGTAGAGGCAGAAGTATCTAGAGACAGCCCTTTTAAATATCTTTCCTGCCTTTGGGATTATAATGATATTGCTTCTCTCTTCCATAAACTCCCATGTAATGCACACTCCATTCTTTTTTATGTACTTATGACAAAAACCCGTCATTTCTCTGTGATTGAACACAGAGGATTCCAGTTGAGTATGTCCATGAAATTCCATTTTGGGGGCTTACACAGTCAACAAATCTAGCAACAAACACAGAAAGTGCACCTGCCCCATATGAAGAAAAGAACTTGGTCCCTCCCATCAGTCTTTCTTTGACTCTACAAAAAGATGCAATTCAGTAAGATCAGGGAGAATCAAGTTTGGAAAATGGATCTAATGCTGCATGACAATCTCTAGCAAAATGTTAGGGCAAGGGCCTTCTAAGCTTGTGCTCTAAAGTATAGGGGGAGTTTGTAACCTAAAGTCACCACTTTCCATTGAGGTTGGGAATAAAGGCAGCAAAAGAAACGATCCATTCAATTGTTTAATGCATTCCCTTTCTGCAGCAAGCTTGTCTCAGCCATCTCTATGAGAATCAAGACCAGCCACAGTCTCTTATGCAGCCAATTTTTGCAAACCTTAATCTTCAATGTCTTTCAAAAGCAATGATTTAAAGGTAAAAAATTGTTAGCATAAGCTTTTTGGACTTGAAAATCTCAAAGAACTCACTCAGGAGGCAGAGGCAGGTGAATCTCTGTGAGTTCGAGACCAGCCTGATCTACAAATGTGAGTTCCAGGACAGGCTCCAAAAGCTACACAGAGAAACTCTGTATCAAAAAACCAAACAACAACAACCTCAAAGAACTACAAGATTCAAGCTAACTAAAGCATTAAAACTGTGTCCTAGCACATTAGACATCCTATTTCATTCCCTTAACTCTAGTCAGGATACCTAATCAAGATTTAACATCAAGGAATACTTAAATATGTTAGGGATTAAAGAAGAATACATTTATTTATTTTTATATAATGTGTAACATATATATATATATATATATATATATATATATATATATATATCCCTTCAAGTTCTCAACCAAATGAGTAATAGATTCAGCAATAAAAATCAAAATATCAGTACTTTGCTGATAAAGCTATATTATGACCAATAAGTGCCTTCAAATACTGTCTCTCCAACATCACCCAATTCTTTGACTTGGGATGACCCCCGCAAAGAATAGCATACAAAGAAAACACTTACCTGGATGGCAGCGTGGGCTGTGATGCCCTCAAGGAAGTTAAGACCCAGATGATCTTCAGGCCTGACTCTGGAAGGCAGACCCAGGTCTCAGCAAGTATGATGACCACATGAAATCAGGAGCTGAGCTGTGTGTGCACACCAAAACCAAGCAGTCACAGAAGACATAGGGGAATGGAGAATGTGTGCACAATGGCCTGATTAGAGAATGCAATCTTTTTATTATGGGAAAAGTGAGAGGTAGACAGGAAAAAGAGAAATATTCCAAAATGATTCCTTGCTTGAAAAGGAACAGAGAAATAGGTACCAAAGCCAGATTATTGCCACCATAGGTGAGGTCAGCCTAGTCCCTTCACCTCCTCTAAGCAAGGTAAGAAATACATTTATCGAGCTGGAGAGATAACTCAGGGGTTAAGAACACTGGCTGCTCTTCCAGAGGTCCTGAGTTCAATCCCAGCACCCACATGGTGGCTCATGACCATCTGTAATGAGATCTGGTGCCCTCTTCTTTATACATTTTTAAAAAAGAAAGAAAGAAAGAAAGAAATACATTTATCTCACATCCAAGATCTGACTTGGAATTAATTCCCAGCTTCCAAGACAGATTTCAAGAAGACTTCTATTAATAGATTCTCTTACTAGTTCATTCCTAAATCCGATCTGAGGAGAAGAGGGTGGGGTAAGGACACAGAGGTTCAACCCCATTCCAGCCAACCCCCAGATACATTTCCTCACTGAGCCTGGTCTAATAGACAAAAAGTAGGAACAGAAATGCCAAGAGATTTAAGACGTTCTTCTAAGGCATCTCATTCATAACTATTCCTCAAAATGGTGCAAAGAATAATGCCCAGACCAAGAAAGACCATTAAAAAATCTTACCTCTTTCATCCATCCTCTGTGCAGCCCTGAGTATCTTTGCTTAGCACTCCAAGACCTGGGAGCCGCAGAGTGACAGAGAGCCATTCCAGATGAAAGTCCCCAGGGCAGAATCCTACTGTGAACATTATTCGAGACCTTGAAAATGAGAAGTTATGTATCAGTTGGAAATCTATTTTTTAAACAATTCCAGAATAGCTAATAAGAGTTCTTGTTGGCTTCTTTAGTTCACTTACCCAATAGTAGATTCTCTATTGAAAGAGACAAAGAGAAAAACTTACCTCACTGGACCCCATGAGACCCAAACTATCTAGCCTCACATGAGAAAACAGACAAACAAAAGGAGACCTCTTTCTAATTAAAAAAAAAAAAAAAAATCGCCAGTGGTGGTGGTGGCACATGCCTTTAATCCCAGCACTTTGGAGGCACAGGCAGGTGGATCTCTGTGAGTTCGAAGCCAGCCTGGTCTACCGAATGAGGTCCGGGACAGGCTCCAAAACTACACAGAGAAACTCTGTCTTGAAAAACAAAACAAAACAAAACAAAACAAAAAGCCTTTAAAGTTAAGGGCTTCAGCCGGGCAGTGGCACCACATGCTGTTAATCCCAGCGCCCTGGAGGCAGAGGCAGGCAAATCTCTGTGAGTTCGAGGCCAGCCTGGTCTACAGAGTGAGATCCAGGACAGGCACCAAAACTATACAGAGAAACCCTGTCTTGAAAAACTAACTAACTAACTAACTAACTAAATAAATCAATAAATAAACAAACTAACTAACAAGGAAGGAAGGAAGAAAAGAAAGAAAGAAAGAAAGAAAGAAAGAAAGAAAGAAAGAAAGAAAGGAAGAAAGAAAGAAAGTTAGTTAAGGACTTCCTCTTCAAGGGCAATCCCACCTGCTCTTCGTGGCTTTGTTATAAAACACTGAACCTCTTGAGGATTATAGGCCTCCTTCTTTGGGCCAATCCTGGGATCCCTCCCCTCACATAGTTTATGAGAACCTAGTAGCATTCCAATGCTATGTTTGTAATCATCTATTCCCTCAAGGATACCTGAATTCCCAGGACCAGAAACAAGATGAGAGGTGACTCCAAGAGTCAGTCTATCAGCCCCAAGGAAAAGTTTCTCCCAGGATGCCAAAGAACCATTTTCACTTTACAACCCCAGGGTGTGCCTGTGAGAATGGACTTAACTTGTTAAGAAAGGGGTTTGGAGCCCAGTGGTGGTGGCGCAAACCTTTAATCCCAGCATTTGGGAGGCAGAGGCAGGAGGAGTTCCTATGAGTTCCAGGCCAGTCTAGTCTATAGAGCAAGTTCAATGACAGCCAGGGCTTCACAGTGAAACCCTGTCCCAAAAAATAAAAAACAAATAAAAAAAGTAAGAAAAGGAAAGGAAAGAGAGAGAGAGAGAGAGGAAGAAGGAAGGAAAGAAAGAAAAGAAAGAAAGAAAGAAAAAAGGAAGGAAAGAAGGAAGGAAGGAAGGTTTTGGGTATTAAATACAATAGCTAAAGGACTCTAAAGCACTCAACATTAAAGATTTATAGAAGCAGCAGAAAACAGGATGAGAGGGCATGTGGTGATAGGAAGGTAGCACCTTTTGTCTAAGGTCCCAGGGAGTGAGAAAATGGAGACACAATGACTAAAACGATTTTAAAGTCAAACACTTTACTTTTACTCACAGCTCTTGCCAGAAACTTAGCATATAACTTTGAGATAATTTAAGCTTCAGCATTTAAATATATAAGACAGGGGAAAGCAATTTACTTAATCAGGTGCCTCTTATGATTCCATGAGATTACAACATCTTTTACAAGTTAATTGATGGGGTGGTACAACATATCCAGGAGGGGACCATAGGGGACCTCATCAGGTTAGGAAAGGCCTTTCAGCCTCATATTTAATGAAAGGAACACAGGCACATACACACACAGGCACACACACACACACACACACACACACACACACACACACACCAATGATTTCAATCCACAGTAGCTGGACACACAACAGAAAAATACTTCTGATCTCTGATTCCTTTAAGTAGGCAGAAGGGCCCTAAGGTTGTAACTTCAGACTCTGTTGTTAGAGAAAGATGCTCCTATTTAATAATAGCTATTATCTAGCTGCTTCTTTTCCAAATCCAAGACAGTAGCTCTCTAATATAAACCAATCTCTCACTTTTTTCCCCTTACCCACCAATTCACCTGTAACAGAAACAACAATGTGCAGACCTCCATGGAAATCAAGCCCTACTTAACCACTAAGAGGTGAACAGCCTCACCTACGCCTGAGATTACTTAGGGTGGGGCAGCGGGAACTTCATCTCTCTGTTTCTCTGAACAGCTGTCAATGCTTGTGAAAAGTCTGGTTTTGTACTTGTCTCACCCAAAAGTTACTTGGGCTTGCCTTCTTGGTGAAGGAGAAATTATTTCAGACCAGCCTTTTCTCTCTAGTGCTATTATGGTTGTTTTCTAATCACTTAACCAATCTTCTCATAATTGTGAGCCAGAAAGTTACCACCCTTGAGAAGGAATTTTTAAAAAGGAAAAGGGCTACAATGCAAGCGCAGGTTTCCACAATATGCTATAGGAATTGCAAGCAGACTCAATAGCACTCCCCGGGCACAAAAAAGCATATCCCAGCCATACATCCACAAAACAGAGGTAGCTGGGGCGATTGGGAGAGCGGAAGACATTAGCTTCCCATCAACCTGGAATTTTTGTTTAGAAGATAATAAAATAAATTAGTAAACATTGCTGTTTACAGAAATAGAAATAATTTCTGTTTCCAAAGGCCTCTCATCATTCAAGTCTGGACATTTCCAAGACTGCCACCCAAGACACCATCTCCAAAGTCCGCCCTGGTCAATGGCTGAGACACCAGAGTCCTTTGGGACTGGGAGCGCCTCAAGCATTTGAGAATTCAGTGCCACAGAGGGAAGAATCTTCAGTATGCTGAAGAGTACCGAAAGTTCATCCCTTCTCGCTGGTTCCTTGCAGGCTCTTTTGAAGCAACCGTTCCTTCCAGATGGTAATTGTGTTGTGAGACTTCCCACTATCTTCTGGTTCCCAGTCCCTCTCCAGAGTCCCACAAGCTTGTCTGGAACCCATCTTCAGAGCGGAGCAACCAGTCTGTGCCTTTGTCTAACGACCCTAGAAAATAGGAATGGACAGAGAGAAGGCAAGGACAAAACGGCCTCTGGGGAGTTGTGCTCGAGGGAAAGACAGACAGCAAGGACAGTCCTACAGGCAAGCAGTGAAGCTGGTCTCCTGGCCAGAGTCGGGGCTGGAGTCGGAACCGGAGCTTTCCACCATGGCTGGGGGTGGTGGCTCAGGGCGGGGAATGCGACGACGCCCCCGGTACTCGATCATGTCGGGATGGTAAGTTGGATGGCGACGGGCATGCTTGGTCAAGTGGTCGCTCCGGGAGAACTGCTTGGGGCACAGCGGGCAGGAGAAGCGCTTTTCACCGGTGTGCGTCCTGTAGTGGCGGGCCAGCTCGTCAGAACGGGTAAACTTCTTGTCGCAGTCGAGCCAATCGCAGGAGAACGGGCGCTCCCCCGTGTGGGTGCGCTGGTGAGACTTGAGGTGCGAAGACTTGTAATAGGCTTTGTTGCAGCCCGGGAAGGAGCACTGATGTCGCTTGGCTGCGGGTGTAATTTGCCTCCTTCGGAACGTAGCGCCTATTGCTGGCGAGGGGCCGGCCCCTGGGGGCCCCTCGGGCACCTCTCCGCTGTCATCGGGGTCTTCTGGGACCTCGGGTGCGCTCAAGATGGCAGGCTCGCCACAGGAGCTCTCCGCGCCGGAGAGCTCTTCCTCGAAGAAGGCGGGGACCGGCTCGGAGCACCCAGTGTTGCTGGAGCACCAGGTCGGCTCGCAGCAGCTAGCTGAGACACACGGAGCTTCTCCCGAGTCCTCCCGGGAGCATTCCATGCCACTGCAGCTTAGATCCGCCAAAGCGCTCGCAGCCAGCAGGTGGGAACACTCATCGCTCTCGCTGGGGCCAGGAGCGGGGATCTGGAGGACTGGGGGTATCCACAGCACTCCCCGTGCCCCGGAGCCCGTCCCTGCCGACTCCCGAGGCACCGCACCCACCTCGGAGACAGCTGCTGCTCCCGCGCCCTCGGGGTCGGTTGCGCGCTGGTGCAGCACCGGGCCGGTGGACATAGACACCAGGCATTCGGCAGCGAAGTAGTCCAGGCAAGCCACGGCGGCTGACATGCTGGCGGCGCCGGGTTGTGGGCTAGCGCCGTCCGAGCGCGGCCAGCCGCTGGCAGGAGAGTCCCCGGGAGCGTCCGTCCCGCCGCTCGGAGCCGGACGAGCTGGAAGCTGGTGCGCGCCGCTCGCAGCCCGCAGCCGCTGCTGCCAGCGCCGTGCCCGCCCCGCCTGACGCGCCCTGACGCACAGGAGCCTGCGGGGGTGGCAGGGACCCGCCCCGGCCCGAGGACACCCCTTGGATCGCGCTGCCGCGCGGGCTAAGGCATTCCCAGCAGCCTGAGAAATTATCTTGTCTGCGCTTTCTCTCCGCTGCTGGCGAGCCAGGTAATTTCAATGCGCGCAAGTCCCGGATCGCAACTTCTGGGCAGCCTGCCGGCCTCGCCCCCCGCGCCCCTGGTCCCTGGCCAGCTGGGTGTCCGGCGGAGTCCTAGAAACTTTTTTTTTTCTTTAAGGGGGGGCGAAAAAAAGCCGCGTTAATACCTGACTTGTCTTTCGCTTCGCAAACGCGATCGCTGGCGAAGTGGGCTGGGTTTGCGTTTGACTCGCGTCCACCGCTCGCTGCCCAAATTGAAAATAGCCCCAAGTCTGCATCCAAAAGAAAACGGGGGGGCGAAACAAAGTTTTCTCATTTAGCAGTTCGACTGTTAATGCAGGGTCGGCAGCCGTGTTCTTAATAGATCCACCGCGTAGCCATTAATTAATAGCAGTTTGAACCAGAAACGGTTTTAACCCTGGCGAGAGCGAAGAATCCTCCCGGCTTGAAATAGAAACTTAAAATCCTTGGAGTAACGATTTAACTATTCAAGCAACGAAAGAAAAATGCATGTTTAAACTGCATTAACCTGTCACAGGCACACAAACAAATTTCCGCGCTGAAATATAAATTACAGACTAGCAGCGAGATAAACACATTAAAATGGACTCCCACAATTTTAATAATAGAAAGTCACGCTTCCAATTAGGCAACGTCTTCTATTTCTCTTTTGACAAAAAATTAAAAATAAGAAAATACAGCAAAATGTTATAGATTGTTCATCCAGTGGTTTATGATTGTGGGGGCTTTTTCTTTTTTTATAATCAAATATGTGAATGCTTTCTTTCACATGTCTTCACTGCTTTACTTGCTCTCCCCCTTTATTATTTTTTAAAATTAAAAAACCCACAGAAAATAAAAAGGATAATTTCTAAATATTGTCCTACCACAGTTTGGGATGTATACAGGCTTTACTGTTATAATATTAAGTTATGTGCATTTTGTTTGCACTGGTTTAGTATTTTTTTTCTCTGGAAAATTAAAATGATGCACATACATCAAGAATAACATGTGTCCATATATTTAATGACTGGAATAATCAAGAATGATATTTTTTGTCGTGTTTGCTTCACATTTTTCATTTATATTAAACATTCAGAGAGGGCTGCCTGTCACTGTACTCCTCCCCGGTCCCATTCATTTCCTCCCTCACTAGATACGATCATAAAATGTATCTTCTTCTAATGCTTGCTCAACTCCATTGCCCAGTCACCTATGTATGTAAATATGCACGTGTAGCCTTGTTAGCGTGTTTATAATTTTTAATAAATGTGACAGTGCTGCCCTTGTCATTTTGCAGCTTGCTTCTCTCAACATGATTTTTATGTTGATACCTGTAGAGCTGCTTATTCATTTCAGCAGCCTTAAAATAATATTGGCAGCCGTATTGCTATTAAGGAAACCCAATTCTAAAACTGATGATTTTTGCTAAAGGTATATTTGCCTGAAATTTTCAGGTGCTGCAACAATCTATCCATGATTTACTACCTGTTTTTTCTTTTCAATTTAGGATTGAGAAAAACATGTAAAGATAGTTTTAAATGCTGAAAGAAGAAAATACAAGCGTACCTGTCTTCTTGATAAATGTTATTGATTATAAATCTTGATAAATTGTAATTGATAAGTGTTATCATTTTTGTCATATCTGTTCCAGATCTTCTTTTCAGATTTGAGCTGTTTGACATTTCTGATAAAATTGCAGTCCACTTTGCATGCCTCCCTGGCAGCTCTCTCCACCCTTTCCCCCAAAGGCAAATACTATCATGAATTTGGTATGCAACTTTGCAATTTAGGCTGCATGCTTCCAACTGCATATGAATCTATATGAGATACTGCTTTTTAAAAATATATACACATGGTTTAGGTTGTATATATTATTCTGCAGCTTGTTCCTCCTTGGTGTGTTTTTGTTTTTCCCTATTTATGTTGGTAAATATAAATCCAGTTAATTCATCTTAATTGTTCCATCGTAGACCCATGCATATGAATGTGTCCTGTTTATTCATGGTCCTATTGATGAATGTTGGAATTGCTGCCAATATTTGATATTACTGGTGCATGTTTGTCTTGCACATTTGTAAGACTTTCTCCATGTGTACACCTAGATGGGGATTGCTAGGCAGCACTCACGTTTGGAGCTTTACTAGGTACTGCCAAATGACTCTCCAGTTTTTGCACCCATCAGGAGTGGGTGAAAGATTCTGTCTCCCTCACATGATATTAAACACTTTCTAGATTCAGACTTATTTTTGCCAATTTGATTTTTTTTTAAATACCCAGTGTCTTGTTATTTTTTTGAATTTCCCTCACTGCTAGTGAGGCTGGGCATGTTTCCATGTATTTATTGGCTGTTGAAGTTCCTGAGTCTGTGATTTCTTTTTTCACAGCCGTTGTCATTTCCCCACTATGCTACGCATGCTTTTTATCTGTCATCCCTTGGATTTACAGTGCTTCGTGTGTATACACATTAAACATATTGTCCCAATCTATAGCTTGTCTTTTAACTTTTGATGTCTTCTGTATTATAGAAAATGTGAAATGTAGCTGTTGTCACGCTGATCCCTTAAAAATAACAACAGCAACAACAGGTTCTGTTACCTCAGTATCATTAAAGAAACAGCACACCTGATGCGTGAAGACAGCCTCTCATGCCTTTCTCTCTGATATTTTCCTTTCCACATGTGAAAAGCTTGGTGTGAAGCAGGAATTAATTGCAGTGCCCTCTCCCCTCACCATGGAAAGCCTGCTGTGACCTGACTTACTGAACAGTCATCATGCCCCTATTAATGTGTAATACTGCCATGATTGTAAATTAAATTTCCATATATTCATGGAAATGTTCCTAGTTTGTCCTTTTCCATGGATCAAACCAATTCTGAGACACTAGCACACTCTTAATTACCATGGCTTGATAATAAGTTTTAATTATGATGGCTCAATAATAACTCTTGATGTACAGAAGGACATGCCATTTCTTTGTTCACTTTTACAACACACTGGCCATGGCCATTTTTAGGCTTCACTCCTGTACTAACTTTAGCATCAGACTGTCAAATTCTAAAGGAAAACTTTTTTTTTTTTTTTGGTATTTTGCTGGGTTGAGTTTGCAATTTAATTTGAGGAGCTATGGCATTTTTATGAAGCCAAGTGACCCAGTTCATGAATATTATTCTGATTTTCAAGCACCCTTTAATAACATTTTATAATTTGTTTGCAAAATGCTTGTGCCTCTTGGTTACACACCTCCCCCCCCCCCCCCCCCCGGGGGGGGGACCTTACAGCTTTTGTTGTTGTGACAGTGGGATCATTTTTCTATTAGAAATTTAATTTGCTGATTGCTGTTTTTGAAACGGCTAATGATTTTGTTTAAAAGCAAATATTCTTATTAGTTTATTTTTAGATGACTTTTATATTTTTCATGTAGATCATCATGTTATTTGTAAATAACATCCTTGATGCCTTTTCCCCTTAATCTCACTGCGTGTGCCGGGGCCTCCAGTGCAGTGAGAGTGTTAATAAGTGCCCCCTCTTTCTGTCTCATTGAGAATATGTCTAGTGTCCACACTTGCTTATCCTGTCTGCTGTGCCTTTTTTTTTTTTTTTTTTTATATCAGGTTAGGGTAGGGGTTTTTGTTTGTTTGTTTTTTGTTTTTTTGTTTTGGTTTTTGGTTTTGGTTTTGGTTTTGGTTTTTGTTGTTGTTGTTGTTGTTTGTCCCAGCTGTGTTTAAAGTAGGACTATTTAAAAAACTTGAGATGGATACTGAAATTTCATTATATATTTTTCCTCAGACTGTTGGGGCAGTTAGAGATTTTGTTGTTGGTATGTTAAAGCAACAGGTCACACTGTAGATTTTTCTAATGTGAACCTGTTGAATCTCTAAGATAAAACAACAGTGATTTCCATACTCCACTGTCATATTTTTAATACACTGCTTCAAGCAATCTACAATTTTTTTATCTTAGCATTTTATTCATAAGTGAAGGCTTAGGATTTTCCTTCCTATACTCTGCTTGACTGTTGTCTGGAATCAGGATTATATTAACCTCTGCAAAAATGCATTTGGGATTTTTTTCCCCTTTTCCTATTTTCTCTGACAGTTTGTTTCTGATAGATATTATTTCCTTGAATGTTTAGTGAATCTCATCTGTGAAGCCAGCATATTTTGAAAATTTAATATGTTTTTTCTAATCCTCTAAACCATTTTGGTAATTCAGATTTCTCTTAAAAACAGATGCATTCAAATCTACAAAATTTTGAAATTTGGCTCATAACCTCTCATTTTAACGTGTGCTGCTCTTT
This sequence comes from Onychomys torridus, assembly GCF_903995425.1. NCBI lineage: Eukaryota > Metazoa > Chordata > Mammalia > Rodentia > Cricetidae > Onychomys > Onychomys torridus. The sequence goes on along the minus strand of NC_050445.1, from coordinate 39,228,700 downwards.
CTCTTGTTACACTCCACTGTAATTCCACATATATACATGTTTGTGAATTCTTTTCCTCCTACATAAACAAAGGTTTATTTATACTTTTTACGAGCCTGTTGGTATTTGCCTGTGATCCTTTCAAATGGGCAGCTTTGGTTGACGATATTTGTTTCTTTTACTATAGAGATACATGTTTACTTTCCATGTTTGTTTTTTTTTAATCCCCGACACTTGTGCTGGGTGTCACACTTCACTGTGATTTCTCAAACATTCAGTGTTCAGAAGGGCGCTCTTCCTGGACTCCCCTGCTGTTAGGACACTCCAGCAGTTCTGTAGCCAGGGCATTCATTGTGTAAGCCCCTGGGAGCTGGCTCTTGGACACACAATTGAGGATTATTTGAAATGAAAAGTAGAATAAGGGTAAATTCTCAATGCAATGTATACAGTGGCCTTGAAATAAATGTTACTAAAATAATCGTGCAAGCCCATTCAGAGGCTCCCAGGAACATCACACAGATGTCCTGGAAGGCCATCTCGACATCCCCTTTGGCCTAATGATTCAGTGCAGGAAAGGGGTAGGGACTTAACAAATACACACAGAATAGAGGAGTGATTACCAAACTCAAAAAGACAGCTTTCCTGGAGACCCTGCAAACTTGTCTGCATCTGGCTCAGCCTCCCTCGCTCCTTTTTGTCAAAAGCAGGTCCATTCCTGTTCTAGGCCATTACCTTTCTTCTCCCAACTCCAGTTCATCACGTTTCCCCTCTCTCCAGCGTCTTTTGTCCTTTCTTCTTTACAGCATAATTGGAGTCAATATTAAATAATAGACTAATAGCTTTAATTTTAATCCCCTCAATACAGCAACCATTCAGAGCCACGTTTCTCAAGCCTGAATACTGTCTCTGCCACCACTTTCCTACCCTGGTGTATGAAAGTCCCTTCAGCAGCCAGCTCTCTTTCCTACAGATTGTCCTTGTTAAGATAATGCAGACACCTCACAGTGTGTCTGTGCTTAGTACCACTGAGCTGTATGTTTAAGAATAGCAAACTTGGTTGTAGATATTTTACCACAATAAAATCTTCCTTAAAAAAAGAAAAAATAAATAAATAACACAGGTCCTCTCATTGCTAAATCCAACCATCAAGTAACTAGACTTCTCAGAGCAGTTGAGCAACCCTGAGACATTCTCTTCTCTTGGCTTCTGGAATCTGACATTCTTCAAGGCTTTCTTCATTCCTTGGTTCTTTAGCAGTTCAAGTTTAATTACTCATTTCTCCCCTGTTTTCCCTAGCCTCTAAAATTTAAACTTCTGCAGAGCTATATCCCAGGCTATCTTCTCTCACTTCTACCCAGCCTCTCTAGGTAATTTATAGTGTGTTCCATGATTTAAGTACATAGGTACACTCTTGACTTTTGAAATTATGGTCTCTCACCCAGACCTCTTTTCCAGAGATGTCAGTTTCGAATCCACCTACCCACTTGATAATACCCTCCTGACACGTCTAACAGATATTTCAAACAATACATTTAGAAGCTGAATTCTTGTTTGCTGTCCTCAGATCTGCTCTGCACATTCTCCCTGTCTCAGCATCCAGCGCCGCTATCAAGCCTGTCATTCGTGCCTCTTCTCTTGACATCTGCCCCACATATAATTCGTCTCCAAGTCTGGTCAATTATACCTTCAAAATAGATCTTGATCGTCCACTTTTCTCATTTTTCCTACTAACACCCTACTCCAAACTGTCATCGTTTTTGAACAAGCTACAGCGTTCCCAAGTTCCCCTCACTGATTACCCTGCTTCCCCTTGGGTCCATTCTCTTCCCTGTCACCCACTAGATGACAAAGCCCTCAAAACCAGCCATAGTCAAGGCAAACCCCAAATGCCAGGCAACGGTCTGGCTCATGCTTGCTTTCCTATATTGCATTTTCCTCTCAATGTATTCCAGCTTCCACTGGCCTTTGAAAACACTAGGTCCTCAAACTCTTGAGATGTATAGGCCCTTTGTATGGGTTTCCCCCTCTTTATCCTTGGCTGCTCATTCCCCACTCAGTCACTGAGTAACTCTTATGCCTCCTTACCTATTTGTACTGACCCCAGTCTGACCCCTGCTCTCTCTGTTACAAAGTGACCCACACGTTTCCTAAGCACTTATCAGGATTCTCGCCTTTGCTTGACATAACACGAGGCACTGAAGACCCAGGGATGAGCAGAACAGCCTCTGTTTTCATGTTTGCATTTTAGCAGGAAGACAAATAACAAAAAAGGAAGTGGCAAACGCATTATTTCAGGTCATTGATGGATGCTGTAGGGGACAATATGGGAGGACCAGTGATGTAGGGGTTTTGAAGGGAATATTTGTATAGGATTATTGGGAAAGTAAAAATAGGGATAAAAAATGCAGAAATCTCAGCCAGGCACAGTGGCATATGTCTTTAATCCCAACAGGTGAGGCAGAGGCAGAGAGATCTCTGTGAGTTCGAGGCTTTGCTTATTGAGTTCAAAGACAACCAGGACTATGTAAAAAAAGAAAGAGAAAAGAAAAGAAAAGCAGGAAAATGTTGAGGTGCTGGACAGCAGGATTTTGGTGGCTGCTGTAGCAAATTACCATATAAGCTCAGTGGCCTAAAACAACCAAAAAAAAGTTTTCTCATGGATGTGTAATTTAGAAGTCCAAAATGGGTCTCAATGAGAAAAAGAAAAAAAAGACACAGCAGGTCCTAGGAAAGAATCACTTTCTTGCCCCAGCTTCCAGAGGCGGCACCTGAATCGTGATCTACAAAGGACACCTTCCAGGCTGGTGGGATGCCTCTTTAAGCTACATCCCTAGGACCCTCATGGTGGAAGGAGAGAACTGGCTTCTAAAGGCTCAAGTGCCACATGTGGACACACACACACACACACACACACACACACACACACACACGTACTCGTGCACACACACTAAATACATGTAATGATTTTTTTATATTTTTGGTTGTGAGCCTAGCCTTTAATGGCTGAGCCATCTCTCCAGCCCGTAATGATTTTTTTAAAGGACACCTTTCTCCATCGCTAGTAGGAGCAAGGACGGGCCACGTCTTCCCCTGTTGCACTGCTCCTCACTTTCAGCAACCTTTGTGACTTCACCCAGCACACTTGAATGGCCCAGGATGATCTTTGCATTTCAAGACCAGCCTTGGTGACCTATGGCTCATTTACCACCTTAACTATACATTGGCATGCAACATAACATGTTCATTGTCTTCTGGGTATTAGGCTGTGGGCATCTCTGGGGGACCACTATCCTGCTTAGCACAAAGCTAAGGCAGACAGAGCAAAAGGAAGCATGGAGAGAGAGAGGAAAGGGCTCTGGGATCTGGACCAGGTAGTAGGCAGGCCATGTAGCATTTTGCAAACCAATGGAAGGAGTCAGTTAGGCAATCTTAAGGATGATTTTGAGCAGTGGTGTCATAAAAATTAATTTGTAAAGATTCTCCCTCAATGCTGTGTGGCAAGCATACTAGAGTTCAGGAGAGAGTGGGGGCAGGAGACCCCCTCCACAGGCTGCTGCAGATACAAGCAAGAGATGGTGGCAGCTTCTGCCAGAGCGACATGGTAAAGGCAGGGGGTTACAGCCAGATTTGGGGTGCCGTTTGAAGTTAAGAGTGTAGGGTATTTGCAGAAGTGTTGGTTGGAGGGTATGAAAGAAGGCTAGGATTGGTGAACTACTCCAATGATTTCATCTTCAAGACATGTTTTTGTTTGGAGACAGAGACTTAAAAAGAAGTAGGACTCAGAAGTTGAAAACTGGGAGTTTGGTTTTGGAGTATCCAAGCTGTTCTTTTAGACACAAAGTAGAGGAGTAGAGCTGAGTCCATAAGGGTTCTGCTGTGTGACGTCCAGCTGCCTCCCAGTTGAGCAATAGGATAAAAGGACCAAAGAACTAGTGTGTTCTCACAACCATCCCTGAAGGACAGGATGAGTTTCTTAAAATGCTGCATGTAATTATTTGCTTAATGATTTTTTTTAGTATACTGATAATATTGTTAAAGCTATTATTTTAGTGTTAAATTCTAAAAGTAAAATACTTTATAAAAATCTTATCATGACATTCAATGTTTTAGGTTGGATTGGTAAACTGTTATGTTCTTAACGATCAGGTGTCATTTAGATCCAACTAAACAGCTTCATTTCACACTCAGGCTCATGCTAAATTCCAGGTTGAAGTGGATTATATACTTTCTTATGGTGGTGGCCAAAAGTACAGAGTTACAGTTAGGTGAACAGCATAAGTTCTGTTACACAACACAGTGGCTTTAGTCAACTTTGGGTGCTCTACGTCTTTCAAAAACAGAATGGCTCTTAATTTAACTAATGGCTAATACTTCTCAGAGCCTGTAATGTTGTAAGTTTCAGACCAGAACTGAAGAGAAAGTCCTCAGTAAACTTTCACATAAGACTTGACTCAAGAGAGTTATCTAAACTCAGAAAGGAAGCGGTTCCCGTGAGATTCTCTGTAGTGAGAGCCCAGTAGTCCACAGCCTGGGATTTGACTTTGGAGTTTAACGAGCTAGATTGAAATGCAGTGCCCTCCACTTTCCCATGGAGGGATTGTAAGTTGGCGCATCGTGTGACAATAACCTGTCAAGATGATGGTGTGCAAGCCTTGCTACTTAGCAATTTTTTGCTTTGGTGACATGCCTTAGAGAAACTCATAATCTCCCTCCAAGATCATCTACAAACATGTTCAGTGCAGCATTTCCTGTGATCTTTTGAAGCAACCTAAATGTTTATGAAAAGACAAGGCAGTGCTATGTAGGATTAAAAATAAATAGCAAAACAAAGCTTGCTAGATCATGGGTTGTGTTCTCTGTTCAGTAAATAGAGTAGAGAAGAAAACAAAACAGTCCAAGATTTTAGAAGTAAGTGTCAAAATGATACCACTTTTATTTTAAACAACAACAACAAAAAAAACTGCTTAATTTTGTGAATCCATGCTAATTATCACTTTATCAGCGTGTCTTATTTTGTGAGTAGTACAAACAGCAGCCAGATTGCCAGGGTCTGATGCTGTCACCCACCAGCTATGTGACAGTAATTAAGTTACAGTCCCTTGTTCATAAAAAGACTAATAGCAGCTACCTCATCAGGTTATAGCAGGGATATGTTAATATATACAATATGATTCTATTGCACACAGGCAGGTAGTGAGCACTGTGTTTGCTACTGTGTGCTGTTTTTCTGTATATTATCCAGCCACCTACATCCATAATACTGTTTCCGTATTTTAAAAGTATAATATATCAGTTGTGGTAAACAAAAAAATTAGAGCAGTGTATGGAAGGAAAAGGAATAGTTTGGGCTGATTCTTTACTGTTTTGTTTATTTTTAAAAAAACCTGAAATGAATGAGGCAAAATGCTAAGATTTGTCATTGTGAGTACTAAGTGTATTGCTGATTGCCTTATTATTCTCTATACTTTTCTGTGCCCAGGCCATGTTTATTTTTTTAAAAGTCCCAGAACACAGCTGGAACATTAGATGCACAACAAGTATCTGGTAAATGAGTGAGTGGTTAAGGAGGGGTAGGGACCAGGGAGGCTGCCCCAGAAATGTCCAGCCAGATGCTCCTTTTAGCTTGCTTCCTAGTCATGGGAGAGAGCAACGGTGTACGTTGGCCATTAGGAAGGAAAGCTTCCTTTAAACCACGTGGATCCAGGGAGACGGTGAAGTAGGGCTTTCAGGCTCCTCTCGGAAAGTGATTTGAACTTCAGATTATCCGCCCAGGTGAACTAATCAGTCAAATGTAAGGACAAAATAAAAACACTTTAATAAAGGCACAGACCACACAAGACCTTCCCTGGAAGAACAGCTAGACAACATGTTCCAGGAAAATGATGGGCAGAAAGAGGAAGGCAGGAAGGGCAGGAAATTTGGTGACAAAAACAGTGAAATTTAAAATAATTGTTGATTGAGGAGAGGGGGAGGGGTGGTGTGGGGAGAGGCGGGACAGCCTTCTGAGCTGTATCTGGAATCCCCAGTGGTTTCTACTTAGAAGGCAGCAGAAGGGACAGGGAGGCTCCTGGTTGTTTAGTGAGGAGCTAGTTAGAGTGGATAATTGAACATATTGATTTTATAAACACGATTAAACATGCGCTTAAAAATTAGAGTCAATCATTGGGGAAAATTGAAGTAAGACTCAGGTTTTTTTTTTTTTTTTTTTTTTTTTTTTTTTTTTTTTTTTTTTTTTTTTTTTTTTTTAGTGAAATAAGGGGAACACCATAATCCAACAAAGGAGAGGCAGGAAAAAGGGGAAAATATGCTAAATAGAAAACAGGGAAATGGAAGTGGCTAGATTAAAGTAGCAGTAATATTAATGTGAGAAGATTTACCATGCTGAAAATATGGGAGACCTTCAGGTTAACAGAGAGAGGACCAAAAATCCTAAAATCTATATGCTATGTATCCACAATGCCTAAAACCAAATCACCTAGGAATTTAAATTTAGGCAATAGAAACAGATATACTATGTAAGTGTCAACCATACAAACCAATGTTAGTTTTAAACATTTCAAGTAGCAAAATAAGCATTTGGTATATTCTAATAAAATAATTAAGAGACGTTATGCTCAAGAAATATTGGGTGAGCAGTTTGCTTAGACTCACATGGAGTTCTTACCAGGCAAGTCTAGGATAAGACAGAAATTATACAGCCTACAATTGTTGCCATATGCATAAAATCACCATTTAACAACAAAAAGGTAGTTTTTAAAACCCAACAAAGACAAAAACCACCATCCTCTTGGAAATGAACAAGCACACATCTAATTAACTTGGATTACAGAGGAATTAGATTTGAAATTACAAACTCCTTGGAAATGAGCAAACGAACCCATCACACTTCAGGGGCTGCGAGGCCTGCCAAAGTGCTGCAGACGGAAAGATCTGCAGCCTTCAGAGCTTCCAGGGTCAGAAATTGTGAAAATAAACAAACGGAGCTTTTGACTCAAGCAATAGAAAAATAATAGAAAAAAAATCCTGAGAAATAAAAGGAAGACAAGAATAGGAATAAAGTAGAAATTAACCAAGTTAAAACAAAATTAGTTGGACCTCATTAATAAAATCAATTCCTATTCTCTGGCAAGCCCAATAAAATAGATGAATGATTGACTGAGAAAAGAAGAAAAGATATAATCAATGTAAGGAGCAAGAAGTGTGGGGGAAAGCTGAGTGATCATTGTGTACAATTTAAAATAAACGCAACTAAAATGAAGGTGAAATGCTCTGTCCATGAAAGCACAGACCCCCAAGGGTTCAATAAGCAGGAGACACCCCTGCCCACACACACACCCCAGGCTGTCATCTGGAGACAAATGGACGCTGGGTGTTGTGGCAGACACCCATGGTTCTAGCAGCCCAGCCTTAGCTATACAGAAAGTCTGAGGCCAGCTTGAGCTATACAACCCCTGTCTTGAGGTACATGTTGGGAGGAGAATAAATAAAACAATAAAAAAAAGAGAGAAAATAAGCAAAGATCAGAAAGAAACCAGAACCAGACCCAAGTAATTTTGCCATGTATAGCTCTGAAAACTAAGGAATAGGCATTTCTCTATTGAGTCAGTGATTGTAGCTCCTGAAACAAGTGGACACCTTTTCATTTACCAGGAATAGCTATTTCCTTCTTCTGAAATAGCATAAGAATAGGACTGTAAAAGAAGTTAATCTTGTTGTGAACAGCAATACAAACAGTCTAAACCTAGCGGTGTATTGAAAGAGTACTGGAGCTCTGCTCAAGCTGGTGAGTGCCTTCTGGCTGGACCTTGGTAGAATTCATTGTATTCTCTGAAGATAAAAAGGATGATACTTTCAATAGGTGCTTCAGAAAGTAATTGATCAAATGTTATACACAGTTGTGGTTAAACACATCTTAGTGGATATGTCATAAGGGGAAGAAACATTTGTTATCTGAAACCAGTTCTCTACCAAACATCTGAGGCTTGAACTTACTGTCTAATCATGAAATACTTGAAGAATTTCCATTATATTGGGAACAATGAAGGAATAATGTAACATTGAACCAGATGTCCCATCCAATGCAATACTTTTAATAATGCAAAATAAGCTATATAGATATTTTTGAAGATACAAAATTGTCACTTTTTACAGATATCTCCATGAAACTTTAAAAAAAAAAATCCAGGGGAAATGTCTCAACACTATGTAGTTAGTAGAATATCAATGGGGTAACTATACACACATGTTCATGGAGGAAGTATACAATGAAATTGAAGTACACAAATAATGGTTTGAATAAATAGAGAAACATATAGTGTTTTCTAATAGAGACACTTGGTGCTATGAAACAACACTGTTTATAAAAATCAGCTCAGTGAGAACTGACAGCTATACAATATTGAGTGTATTTATAAATATTTATAAATACAGTGCTCTGGCATGCAGAGGAGCAACAGGTTTCTGCATGGGTCTGGTGAGTGGATCTGAGTTCATCTGGAAGAGAAACACAGCACTGGTAACATTTTTAGCAGCTTTCAAAACATATCCTAAAGCTTAGGAACTGATTCGGTGTGGTGCTGGCATGGGAATAGTGTAGTTAATTGGTATAACAAAAGACATGATCCAGAAACAGCCACGCAGATGAGAGAGCTCAGCGGATGACGAGAGTGAAGGGAAACACGGACACTTATTGAACATTGACAGTTAATCGCTTGGGGGGGGGGGGATTAAGTTCAATTACTTTCACATACAGTCTTAAAAAAATTTCTATGTGGATTAGCTATCTAAGTACTAAAACAAAATTTAAGATGTGAAAGAGTATTCTCAGTAGATATAAAATAAGTATTTGGCAAAAACTAAAAACTCCCAGAAAACTTAAATTGTAAATGGGATCTCTGAAAAAGATTCCATTGTACTTAACGATGAAGCATGGGGTGATCCTGGGGGGATGCCACTGGGACGCGAGGGCAGTCCACTCGCCTATCTTTATTCAGCATTGACTGGAGGTTTTCGTCCCTTTTCATGCATGAAAACAAAACACAACAAAAAAACGGCACCTCTGCTGGAATGTCAGAGAGAAAACCGGTTTTATTCTAGATGAGATTAATCTATTTAAAAACTCTCAAGGAATCTATCAAAATGTTACCAGAATCAAAAGACAATTTTAGGATGTAAGGTCAATATTAAAAAATAAATTGCATTCCTATATCCAGACAATGGACAAATAAAAACCAAAAGAAAAAAAATTGTCTTCTACTAAAATTAGCATCAATGAGAAATATTTAATAGATGTTTAAGGAAATGTGCATTATCTGTGATTATAAAACTAATAAACACCCGTGAAAGCTAATATATGCACAAGTATCAATTCCTGGGAGCCAGAGCATCAGGTAGGAATTTCAGAGATTCAGGGTGGTCCTAATCAGAATCCCAGTGGAATTGTGCCTCCTGTGGTGGTCATTATCTAGTGATAGGAACCAATGAAAGACAATTCTGGAAAAGAATAAAGTTCATTTCATCATAGCATTTGATTTCAGGAATTAATCTATAACTGCAGTTGTTAGCACAGTGTGAGCCTGATTGCAAGTGTGGAGCCAACCTGGGCTACAAAGTATGAGCCTATCTCCAAAAACAAGCAATAATATGATACTGACCTAAATCTTGTATCTTGTACCTTGCAGCTTCTAAAAAATTATAACTGAAATGGATCATAGACCAAATGTAAATTCCAGGGCTATGAAGAAAATCCGCAGAAAGAGAAAAAATGGTTATACACAATACCCAAAGCATAAGTGTTAAGAATGGATTTCTTTAAAGATTATAAACCCTTATTAACATTTTTTTCTGCTAAAACACTGAGGACAAGACACAGACTAGAATAAATATTTGCAAATTGAATATCTGACAAGATATATATTTTAAAATATAAAGAACTTTAAAATTCATTTAAAAAACCCCTCAATCTATAAAGTGAACAAAATCTCTGATCAGATACTTCACCCAAAAAGACATACGGGATTTGCTAAACATGATCAGTTGTTTCAAGAGCAAATTAAACTCACAGTGAATTACCAATGTACATCCACTAGAACATAACTTCTAACCAGGCAATACTAAGTTCAGAGCAAGTGAACACCTCAAACATGGGGGGAGGAACACAGAACAGTATCATCACTGCTTCAAAGGAGAGTTTGACAGTTTGTGAAGCCCAACCGCGACCATAAGACCCACTAACCCTTTAGAAGCCCAAACCTCAGAAGCTGAGGGTCCTTGAGCTGGTGAAGGGTTCTTCCTCATAATAGAATGCTGCACAAATAAGCCATGGGAGTTGCACAGGGATCCACACCCCACCAGGGGTGACTCTCAGCCTCAGTATGCTGAGTGGGAGAAGTCAGGTTTGTGTACATGAGAAATCCCTTAAGATATCAGAGGGGCTGGAGAGATGGCTCAGTGGTTCAGAGCACTTCCTGCTCTTCCAGAAGACTTGAGTTCCGTTTCCAGGACCCACATCAGGAGGCTCCCAACTACCTGTAACTCCAGTTCAAGGGGACCTAACACCTCTGGCCCCTGAAGGCACTTGCACTCATATAAACACATTCACATGCACACACACACACACCTACACATATTAAAATAATAGCAACAACAACAACAACAATAATAAAAATAGATCAGAGGTTACCACGGGCTGTGGGAGGAAGAGAGGAGTGAGTTTTGAGAATTCTAAAACTCTTCTGTATCTTGTTGTGGTGGTGGCTGCTACGTAATTCTTTCAGATGAGTTTGTTCAGATTCATGGAGCAGAATACTCCGAAGAAAATTTCTTGTTTGTAAATTTTAAAATATGAATTAAAAAGTTACTGTGAAAGCATATACATATTTATGATTGCTCAGTGGTAGAAGAGGAAGACACAAATCCCGGAAGCCATAAAGAAAATATGTGTAGGTTTACATCCTACAAACTCTTAAAATCTTGTAGGCAAAAGTCATCACAAACAACAAGAACAAAAATCAGGCTATGAGCTTATAATTATATTTTTCAGCAAATATTCCAGACAAAGGATCAACATACATATACTGGGGTCCCCTACTAATTATTATGGGGGGAGACAGTGTAATAAGCAAGTTGGAAAAGTACAGGGAGTTCTCAGAGTCTCCAGGGTCAGTAAATACCAGGCAGAGAGCTAGGGCTTAAAGCTGGGGCAACACGCTCCTTTCGTCACCTGCCGCAGTTCCTGGGAACTGAACTCGGGCCCTCTGGAAGAGCAGCAAGAGCTCTTATAAAAGCTCTTATGAATTGTTAAGACTCAAGATTAGTGAGGGTGTGCCTCTTGAGGGCGTGTGTTCATATGTGTGTACATGTACCTGCCCATGTGTGTGCATGTGTATTTGTGGTGTGTGTGTGTATGTGTGTGTGTGTGTGTGTGTGCGCGCGCGCGTGCGCGCGCGCGCGCATGGGTATGCATGTGTGTGTATGTAAATGTGTGCATGGGCATGAGTGTGTGTATGTGTATACTAATGTATGTGAAGATCATACGACAATTTGTGGGGTCAGTCCTCTCTTTCGACCTTTATACAGATTCTAGAGATTAAACTCAGGTCACTAGACTGTGTACAGCAGGACCCTGTACCCACTGAACCATCTCATTGGCCCTCGATTGCCTGAGGAAAGCTTGGTAATAATCACGAAAACCTTAAAGGCACACACCTTTCTGACAGTAACTTCACCTTAACTATCAACACAACTGCGTGTGTCAAAGATTTGTCACAAGAACATTGTTGAAATGAAAATTAAACAACAGTCATCAGAAGAACAGCACATAACTTGGGAAAAGCCATCTCATGGGCCACTGCCACAGCACAAATACAAGGTATGTGAGCACTGATAGGGATCTCGACCCACTTACTGTCAGTGAGATCTAGCAAATGGAAGAAGAAAAGAGCAGGAAGACACGGGCATTGGTTCTGTTTACGAATTTTGAGATACTTACAACTCTGCATGCACACACACCCTCACACATGCATAGAAAAGGTTTGGACAATACATACTGGGTTAGCGTAGTGGCTGTCTGTGGGTATTAGAGGCAATGAGATCGGGTTATGAAAGAAACTTACACTGTTCTCTACATACCTTGATCTTGCTTGACTTAAGTTTGTGACAGGACCTCACTGTATATAGCACAAGCTAGCCTAAAATTTCCTATGTAAACTCAGGCTGGCTTTACTTTCCCCCCAACCCCCAATTCGCCTGTCTCAGCCTCTCTCAGGGACTGGGATCTCAGGCATGCTGCACCATGTTTAGCAGCTACTTGAATTTTTCAAATACAAAACATTTCACTTGTGCAACTGCTCTTTAGCTAATGAACTAAAATAGTTTAATTTAACCATATCTATACATTTACAATTCAGTAAGCTCAAACAAGAAAACAAAATGGAAAATAATTTGCGAATCACAAATGGGAGTAACTCTGATTGCTGGGGTGAGAACAGAAAGGGAAGGTGTTAAGAACAGAAACAGAAAATAAATGAACAAATCTAAGATAAAGTATAGCTCTCGCCATGATGTGATTGGCTGAAAACGACCCAAAGCCAAAGTTATCAGACTCCGTGGGGAAAAGGGTGGGGGAAAGGAGACTTGGTCATATGGTGTTTCTAAAGTGGAATTGACTAAGAAGGCAAAACACAAGTGAGCTGGGTAGGAATACTAGAGTTGAAAGCAGATGGAGAGACGCATCCGTGTGTGTCACTATGGTATTAAAGTCATATACAAAAGGATTCAGGAACAGGATGTCAAAAGGAACAAACATAATTACTTTCATAATAATAAATGATTGGGTGCCCTGTGAAGGTGACATGCTCAAGGGCATAAATCCTCCAGGATGGCACTGTGCTCACTTATATTATGATAGCTAATTATTTATAATAAGTGCGCACAATGAATCTCTAGTGTAGGAAACAGACAATGATCTGGGATGGGGCACATCAAGAAGCAGTATGATGTAGCTGTCAGCTCTTAGTTTTGTTTTTCAAACTGCATTTAAAAGAGAAAGGGATCCAAAGCGTTACAGTAGCAGGTCAGTCCTTTGTGGGAGGAATGGAAGAGGACAGACGGACAAACAGAAAGAGACAGAGCCCAAAGGGAACAGAATCACTCACAAGGACATCACCCAAAGTGCTCAGCTTTTCACCCAGCTTGAGCTGATGCTTGGCAGCTTCCTCGTTCTGGGAAAAGGGTTGTCTGGGGGTGACTTTGGGTCCTCTGCCTGAGACCTGCCCAAGTTACCTCAACCTATGATTTACCTGATTGCCATGTGAGGTCCACTCTGACTGCTGCTGAATAGTCTATTCATGGTCCCAAGAGGCTAGAAAGGTTCAGACTGACCCAGAAGCATGCAGACAGTTGGGGAAATGCCGTGTCACAGGGACCAACCAGATCCAGTGAGGAGACAGCTGTGGTTTCCTCTAAGGACAGACACCTCTGGTCTTGGAGGGCCCACTGGAAGGCTTATTCTTGCTGTCTGGCCTCACAGCTTCATCACAGACTCTCCTGGGTTGGGGTTTGTCTTGCTGCTGAGAACAGGACAAATTAGGAGAGAGATACAGAGAAATAACATAAAGAAGAGGCTTATTGAGACACATAAGTCATCGTCAATATGAATTTGAACTCAGCTCCAGGGAGCACATCCCTCTTTTATGATCTGGGGCAGCGTCATGAGGCCAGAAGGCATTCTTCCTATGCTTTGTGAGCCAGAGGGTTGCTGTCCTCCGAGTTGCCTCGAAACCCAGGATTTGAAGAGGGGTCCTGGGATCTTAGGGACAGGAACTAAGGTTACTGGCAAGCATGGCTAAAATGAGATTAGACGTTGATAGTAATCCTACAATCTCAAAGGAAATATTATTGACTGTGGAAAAGAAAAAAGGAAAATTTCCAACAGTGCATAGTTCCATGGATGGAGTGTGGAAATCTGCTCTAGGGTGAACTGGAGTGAAATGTTTCACTGGGTTTCAGTAGAGTACTCACATACGCAGGGAAAAGCAGTGGATTGGGACTTGGTTTCTCTTCTCTAACCATGAGTGTCTTGGGGCAGATCATTGTGATGGTGATACTTGAAGGTGAGCATGCCCCAGAAGCAGGGGGGTGGGTTGTGCAAATGCTGACGGGTGGCCTCACCATCAGTCAAGATTGATGTACCAAAATCAGCATTCTTAACAAGTTCCTAGGTAGCAGCCGCTGCTCTGGGGAGGCCAGCTGAGCTCACTGGCAGAGGACCCTAATGGGCAGTGGACAGGTAAACAAAGCAAGATGGAGTTCAACCCCCAGCATCACACGAACTGGGAGCAGCTGTTACCTCGGCACTCAGAAGGTACAGGCAGGAGGACCAGCGTCCAAGGTCATCCCTTAGCAATGTTCAAGGCCAACATGGGATACATGAAAACTTGTCTTCGAAAAAAAATCAGTAAATAGCTGGGTGGTGGTGGTGGTGCACGCCTTTAATCCCAGCACTCGGGACACAGAGGCAGGCGGGTCTCTGTGAGTTCGAGGCCAGCCTGGGATACAGAGTGAGTTCCAGGATAGGCTCCAAAACTACACAGAAAAACCCTGTCCCAAAGAACAAAAACAACATCAGTAAACAAAATTAAATTTAAAAGTTAAACGTTGTTTGAGCCCCCTCCCACATCCAAAGGAAATTCCAGTGGCCTCCCTAGGATTTCAGGGGGTTCCGTCCTCACATCACCTTTGCCCTGTGAATCTGTCGCTGTTTCCCATCCCCCACCCACTTGCAGAAGTTGGTGTTGTGGGTGCTTATGTTCTTGGCAGCACCCTCTTTGTGGTTTGTCATAGTCCAGTCTGCACTGGGGACCTAGCCTTCACCTAGTAGACATGTATACAGCAGGCTGTTAAAACACCTCATGACCCTAGGCTGCTGAGTTGCACCGATCTGAAGTCTTCCTGGATCTTGCACCTGAGTGAAGTCCCTGTGGATATTCAGTGAGTGGCCGCCTAGACAGACGCCCACAGTGCGTTTCCAAGCCTCTTTTCTCAGTATGTCTGTTAATTCTTTCGTCTGCTTCGTATCTTCTGATGGGTCCAGATGCTTGGGAGTTAGCCACAGTCTTGCCTGAGGGAAGAAGCAAGGGTTTGGGCTCTGGGGGTTCATATTTCATCAGTGCTCAGAATGCAAGATAGACCATTAAACAGTCTTGGAAGGCTTTGTCCACTTGGCCACAGGACCGTGGCTCTGACATCTCTCCTGCAGGCTTTCATAGCCCCAAGGGCTGTCAGCCTCCAGCCCCCCTTCTCCCACCCGTCTGCCCTCTCCCCGATTTCTGCCTGCCTTCCAATGCCTCCAGCTGGCAGCTCATGCCTGCAACCCCAGCACTCAGGAAGCTGAGTCGGGAAGAGTGCAAGCCCAAGACTGGACTGGGCTGCATAGTGAGACCCTGTCTTAAAAACCCCAAATAAATAAATGAATAAGCCAATAAATCCCTAAGCCAACAAAGACATCTTTATCAACCACTCGAGAGCTACTGGTGAATGTTGGTGTAAGAATCAACAAATGGGTTGGGATGGGGGTGGTCAGACTAAGGCTCAGGGCATGAGTAAACACAGCCCACAGCTAAGAACCTTAAAGAAAGAAATCTTTAAACACACACACACACACACACACACACACACACACACACACACACACCACGAAACATTGTAATCGGTAAAACAGCCCCAGAACTGGATGGCAGAGACCTATTTACCTCACAAACTGTAAATGACTCATCTTCTCTGACCCTTAACAGAGTGCTCTTGGTATCAGGAGGCCGGGGTTTGGGGGTGGGGCTAGGGGGTGGGGGTCTCATGGAGTAGAGTGGGACTGGGCTGTTTGAGTGAGGGTCACCTTCTGGGGTCACAAAACCCTTTATGCCTGTCCTGTTAGGCATGGCTAACTCCTGTTGAAAACAAGAAGGGAAAAGTTCTGTAGTCATTGGGCTAAATGTAGAGGTATGGTGTGTGTGTGTGTGTGTGTGTGTGTGTGTGTGTGTGTGTGTGTGTAGGGGGTGGGAAAGTCTTGAAAGTCTCCGTGCTTGGAGGCTCTGCAAGGTGGGACAGGGGTCTCACTGGAGGGAGAGGCAGCAGGATTAAGAGGCTGGCTTCTGGCCAGTGGTCCTGTCCCCGATGCT
This sequence comes from Onychomys torridus, assembly GCF_903995425.1. Classification (NCBI taxonomy): domain Eukaryota; kingdom Metazoa; phylum Chordata; class Mammalia; order Rodentia; family Cricetidae; genus Onychomys; species Onychomys torridus. The sequence continues at coordinate 39,212,549 of NC_050445.1, read as the reverse complement.
TATGAGTTCAGCAGAAGGGGAGATACAGTGGCTCGGTAGTGAAGAAAGACTGGGGAACCCTCGAAACGTGTTTTCCCAGCATGCTACAGTGGCTCAGACACCAAGTTAACTGACTCTTGTGCCAACTGTCACCCTCTATGTCTTCTCCATCCAAAACTGTCTCTCTACCCCTACCTCCCCACAGACGGTCACTTAAGAGTCTGGTTTTCTTAGTACTTGTCCCTGATCTGGAGTGATTCTTCACCCCTTAACCATAGCTTGTCTCTGCCTTAGAACACAAACAATGACAGCAGAGATGGGGGTGGGGGGAGACTTGTCCATTGCCTTTCTCTGCAATGCTTTGAACTGCACCTGGTATACAGCAGGTGCTCAATAAATGCTTGCTGATTGGATCCAGCAAACCCCGTTCCATCAGAATATTCAGGAAGGTGGGGAGTGGCTCGGAATTCTGACTTCTGAGTGTAACGCTGTTGCCCTCAGGACTCACAGCAGCTGGGATTACCTGCACACGAGTGGGGTCCCCACCAAAACCATGTAATGGAAAGGGGTGACTCGTGAGGCTGCACTCCTCCTGAGGATTTATACAGAGTAAATGGTTGACGGGGAGGGAAACGTTTTCTTCAGTGGTGAGACCACTGGTGAGGTGCCCATGCCCCTGTGGACAACCCTCCCATATAGTCCAATTAAGCAAACCTCACTAAACTCACCGGGCCATCAAAAATCAGTAAGAAGTAGCCACAGGACTAGATGAGAAGACAGGGTTCAGGAAGAGCAAAAGAAAGAGGTGAATATGACAAAAAAATAAAAATAATAATAAAAATAAACCACCAAAAAAACATTAGCTGTATGTATGGAATGCCATAATAAAGCTCCTTATATAAACTAATAGAGCCAATAAAAAGTAAGACGAAAAAAAGAATATTCCTAGGTAAAGAATGCCTGAAAGTCTCAATTTGTGGCTAAAAAGGGACTGGGTTTAGTCAAGGAGAGAGGTTTAAAGTCTCTCCAAATTGAACATTAGTGGGCATGTGAGTGTATTTTATATACTAAACTACAGGCTGTATCAGATCAGCTGCCCCTTACATTCTTTCCTTGGCAAGATATTTCTATAATGGGGGCAGCAGAGACTCCTTGGCTGGCTATGAAATCAGAATCCAGGAACCCACACTGCCTCAGTGGGATGTCTCCTGCCGCATGCCAGTGACGACGACGCCCCTTTCAAGGGGATCAAGACCTCGGGGGCTGTCTGGAGCCTGTCTCTCACAAGGAAATAACAGCCCACTCTGTGCCGGGCATTATGGATGCGTTAGCGGTTTCCCACGTCACTTGTGGAGCACGCTTATGAGTAACAGTGACCATTTTGAGTGTTTACAGCGTGCTCTTCAGGTAGTGTTCTCACCGAGTCTCACTTAACCCTCCCGAGACTCCTCCTTGCAAGCTAATCTCACTGTCACCCCCATGCTTCAGATAGGGGACAGGAAGCTCGGAGGGGCTGAGCCGTTCTTTAAGTGGGGGAGCTGGGAGCTGGGCTTGGGAAGCTAGATGGGGGAGGGGTGGGCGGCGGGGGGTGCTGGAGACCTCCTAGTCACTCCGTGGGGCCCTAGCCCAGCAGGTCCACATCTAGGAGACTCCTATTTTAGATACCAGACACATTCCAGGTACATCTTTTTCTGGAGGAATCGCTGCCCCGTAATGGACTTGTCTGCCGGTCACTGTCATCAGTAAGGGACTGCCAGTCTTTAAATCACATCCCTATGAAACTGGCTGCCACGTTAATTCTTAAAGCAGGACCGTATTTTAAGTGAATCAGGAGAACATTCCATTGTGTTGAAACCGTCCATAAATCCGAGGAGGTTTTTTATAACCATCACATCATTTTTGTGTTTTGTAAGTCTGGAACACTGCCTGTTGGATTTTCTTGGGAGAGAGAGAGACACATGATTCAAAAGGGAACCGTAACCTTTTAATTCAATGAAGCAAGTGTTTTTACACTCCCAGGGATCCAAACTGAACTGGTGAATGAAAGAGAAATGAGTTTTAAACACGAACTTCCTTTCTTGTGGAGGCAAACACAGGATCTCATTTAATACACGGTGGTAAAACTGCTTTTTATGGTAAGGGCGGAAGAGGATGGCGCAGACGCGAAGCACAAAGCGTTGAGATAAAGGGAGGCTATCTCATCTTAGGATCGACATTTCATTGTTGCGAGTGTTTTACATTTATTTCCCCTTCGGGTGGACTTGACAATGCTTTGTGGAAGCTCTTTGGGTTGGAAAATACAAAAATAAAAAAACAAAACAACAACAACAAAAAAACCCAGCCTTTTTCCCCCTTCGCCAGTCTCCCAAGCTCTCCGAGCTGCTTAGTGGAGATATGGTGCCCCCTAGTGTTGAGATAAGGAGTTGCACGCGTGTTTCCTTGTTTTCTGCGTTGAGAGCTGACTGTATGAAGGTTTGTGTTAAGGATGTACAGATAGCCCAAAGCTTCTTTTATGAAAAGCTCAGATGGTTGGACTAGACAAGGGTGAAGATCTGTGATATCCTGTATCCACAGTATCATTCAGTGAGAACAAGAGAGCTTAGACAGATCATGAGGGATGGGGCTGAATAAAGATTTCCTCAAGGGGTTAAGGAAACAATTCAGTTTTTTAAAAAGAAATGCTGTTGCCCTTTCCTTTATTTAATGTAACTATATGTTTATTGTAGAAAATTTATAAAATACAACTGTGACTTAAAAATTATTCCACCCCCAATCTTTTGTATGTGCCTAATTTAATTTATAGCAAAATATTGCTCATATTTCATAATCTTCATTAAATCACTTAACATATTTTGAAATATTTCTTGTGACTAAATACACAGACACAATATTATTACTCCTTTCAAAAGTAGTCATTGGTAATTTTCCCACTTTTTTTTTTTTCATATGAACTTTGGAATAAATTTGTTACATGATTAAAATCCCATTGGTGCTTAGTTTGTGAGAAAGAGATTTATTTGGGGGAGAGTTTGTATCATTATAACAGTAAATGGAGTCTTCTTGCCTAGATATGGCAGATCATTTAAACCTGTGTTGCTGAAGGCCCTGTTGCCTCTTTTTGTTTTGTTTGAGACAGTGTTTCTCTGTGACGCCCTGGCTGTCCTGGATCTCTCTCCATAGACGAGGCTGACCTCAAACTCCCAAAGATCCTTCCTCTCTCTCCGAGTGCTGGGATTAAAGGCGTGCGCCACCACCTCCCAGTGAATGTGGCCATGTTTACCAGCGGCATCTACATTACAGTGTATAGGTCTATTTCTTTTACTTCGTTATTTTATTTTTTAAGTTAACATACAAAGGTATGCATTTGGTTATGGCATTTTCATCCCCATGAGTTATTTTCACTTTGCCCTGTTCGTCTCTCTCCAGCTGTCCTTCCTCAGCCCCACCTCCTGTCCTTCCTCAGCCCCACCTCCTGCTTTCTGGTCCTGATTCCCCACAGTTATCTCACCTTCTGCTTTTGTATAATATGTATTCCACTTCTCTCCTCCACTTACAATCTCCTCCTCTTGTTCACTTCCCCCCCCCCCCCCCGCTTTTCTGCTTTCATCACACACGCGCGCGCGCGCACACACACACACACACACACTTTACCTATATGAGAAAAACATGCAGTGTTTGTCTTTCTGAGTCTGCCTTATAACATACTGATCTCCAAATTGGACTCATTTTCCTGCAAATCTCACTTAATTGCTCTTTATACCAAATAAAATGTAATAGTGTTTGTGTGCCACGTTCCTTACCCATTCATCTTTTGGTGGACACCAAGGTGGGTCCATTTCTCAGCTAGTGTAAACACAGCAGCAATAAACACAGGACCTCTGAGCCACGCTGAGGTGGAACCTTCAGGTATACGTCCAGCAGTGGCAGAGCTGTGCCGTGTGGCAGCTCTATTTTGAGATGTGAGGATGCTTCCTCACTGACTTCAATAGTGCCATCACCGGGCAGTGGTGGCGCACACCTTTAATCCCAGCACTCGGGAGGCAGAGGCAGGCGGATCTCTGTGAGTTCAAGGCCAGCCTGGGCTACAGAGTGAGTTCCAGGAAAGGTGCAAAGCTACACAGGGAAACCCTGTCTCAAAAAAAATAGTGGCTACATTAATTTACACTCCAGTAGTACATGGGGCTCCTCTTCCCCACACCCTTACCAGCGTTTGTTATTGGGTGTGTTGATGACGGCGATTCTAATTTGTGTGAGAGTCTTTTCAGGTTCTGTTGACTGTTGGCATTTCCTCTTTTGATCACTGTTCACTTCATCTGACTATTAATGCATAGATTATCATTTGTGTGTGTGTGTGTGTGTGTGTGTGTGTGTGTGTGTGTGTGTGTGTTTAGCTTTTGCAGCTTTTTGTATATCCTAGATATTAATCTCCTGTGTGATGAGACTTGGCAAAGTTTTGCCCATTTGATAGGCTGACTCTTTAATCTGATGTTAGTTTTCTTTGCTGTGAAGAATTTTCAATTTTTAAATTTTATCTAATCCCGTTTTTTGTTTTTTGTTTTTTGTTTTTTTTTTCATCCCTGGAGATTATTTCCTGAGCTAACAGAGTCTTCAGAAAGACAATGTCTGTGGAACATTTTAACTCCCTTCCCTCTGTTTTCCAACGTTCAGGCCATACACTCAGGCCTTTGGGCCACTGTGGATTTACTTCTGTCCAGATTGAGAGGTGTGGTTTCATTATTCTGCAGGTGAATGTGCACTCTCCCAGCACCGTTCACCGGGAGGCTGTCTACCTTCTCACCTATGGTTTTGGCTTCTTTGTTGAAAGTCCGGCACCTGCAGCTTGACGTGTTTATTTCTGAGTCCTCTGTTCTTTAGCTTTTTAAATCTTTCTTTACTGTTTTTATTATTTCATGTGTGTATGCATGATGTATTGTGTAAGTTGGGGTGTTCATGTGCCACAGCGGGCATGTGGAGGTCAGAGGACAACTTTTGGGAGTTGGTTCTGTTTCCACCATGGGTTCTAGGGTCAAACTTGGGTCACTGGGCCCTTTGAAACCTACTTTATCAGATGTGTGATAGCTATGCTAGCTGGTTTCCAGCTTCCAATCATTCGGTAGACTGACATCCATTTTTTGACTCTCCATCTGGTTGTCTTTACCAGCAAGGTGTGTTTCCTGGAGACAGCAGATAGTTGGATCTGGTTTTCTTAGTCCAGTCAACTAGTCTATGCCTCTTTATGGAGATGTTGAGGCCATTTACATTTGAGGTTATTATCGATAGATAATTAGTAAACCCTGAAACTTTATAGGTCATTTTTATGGCTGGTTGGATTATTGTTTATTCTCTCTTCTCTTCTAGTCTTTTTTTAATTAAATTTTTTTTCTCCTACAATATATTTTGATCATGCTTTTCCTCTCCTCAACTCTTCCCAGAGCCTGCCTACTCAACTCTACATCCTCTCTCTCTTAAAAACAAACAAACAAACAGGGGGCTGGAGAGATGGCTCAGAGGTTAAGAGCACTGGCTGTTCTTCCAGAGGTCCTGAGTTCAATTCCCAGCACCACATGGTGGCTCACAACAAAAAGAGATCTGGCGCCCTCTTCTGGCCTGCAGGCTGAATACATAATAAATAAATAAATCTTTAAAAAAAGAATAAAATTATTTAAAACAAACAAACAAACAAACAACAAAAAACCAACACACACATACAAACTGAAAGCAAAATCTATAAACATAAGCCCAATAAGGAAAAAAAAATGCCCAAACAAAGCAACATGAAACTATATGTCTATGAAAATACCATTGAGTTTGTTTTGTGTTGGCCAACAACTCTTGGGCATGGGGCCTGACCTCAAGTGCAGTTAACAGACTCAGTGAGAGTCCATGGGAGAAAACTAATTTTTCCTTTGCAGACAGGTATCAATTGCAGATAGCATCTTGGTTAGGAATAGGAGCTCATGTCCACTTCCTCCTCTCAACAGTGGACCTCATCTGGCTTGAACCTGTGCAGGCCCTGAGCATGCTGCCACAGTCTCTGAGAGTTCAGATGTCTTCAATCCTGTTGTATTTAGAAGACACTATTTCTTTGAAGTTGCCCATCACCTCTGGTTCTTACTACCTTTCTGCCTCCTCGTCTACATAGATTCCTGAGCCTTGAGGGAGAGGCCTTGATAAAGACATACCGTTAGGACTGAGTGCTCCCAATCTCTCATTCTCTGCACATTGGCCAGTTGTGGTCTCAGTGTTGACTGCGATCTACACAAGAAGATACATCTGTTGTGGAATATTGTTTTAAGAAACATTCCATTTGTTTATGCTGTGGAACATTTGCTTTAATGATGCAAAGCTGTGTTGCATTCTTTTATGCTGCTTTTGTTTAACTCTGTGAAGCTGTGTTACTGTGCCTGCCCCAGACACCTGATGGTCTAATAAAGAGCTGAACTGTCAATAATGAGGCAGGAGAAAGGATACACAGGGCTGGCAGGCAGAGAGGATAGATAGGAGAAATCTGGGAGGAAAAGAGAAAAAAAAAGCCAAGAGAACAAGGAGAGAAACATGTGCAGGTGTTTCCCTGGGATAGAAGCTGACTCAAGAGAAAGACCAGCTCACATTTGGTCTACTGTCTTCCCACACGGGTATTGCAATGCACAGTCCCGGCAGTTAGGAAGAATTAATAACAATAAATAGCAAATATGCAGACTGGAGGGAGAGGGCACCATTTTAAATAGGATTCTCAAGATGGACCTCTCTGGTCGGTTGGGATTTCAGAAGAAACCCGAGGAGAGAAGAAACACGTGGTTTCTGGAGGCAAGCATTCCAGGTAGAAAGCTCAGCAGGCACAAAGGTTCTGAGGTGACAGCCTGGGTGTTTGGGGACACGTAGAGGCCACTTTGGCTAGGACAGAAGGAACATGTGCTTGGGAGGTAGAGAAGGAAGGTGCAGATTGTGCAGGGCCTTGATGGCCAGGGTGAGAACTTTGGTTTTTCTGCTGAGTGGAAGGGAGATTATGGCAAAATTCTCAGGCGCAGTGATTTGACCTCTTTGTAAAAAATGAAATCATTAGCGAGACAAAGTTGGCATAATGAGCTGCCCATTTAAACCACAGTTTGACTAGTTTGAGGCCAGTTATACTCCTTGTCACCACTGTCTGTCACCCCGAAGCACCTACCTCCTTTGGAGTCATGGGCAGACAATCCCTACCTCGTCCTTATCTGAGGCCATTTTTTAAAAGTTTTTTTTTTTTTTTTTTCCACCATAACCATAGATCCAACTTGCCCACTCTAAAGCATGACAAAAACAGAACTTTACAGCATGTGTCTGGCTCCTCTTGGTCAACATATTGTCTGGGATATAACCAATGCTGCCTCCTGCCATGGCATTGGTATTTCACAATGACATCATCCCACTTTCCTAGCTGCTGCTAAGCCTTTGAGCTGTTTTATTTCTGGACTACAACCAAAATAATTTTATGGTTGGGCGTCACCACAATGTGAGGAACTGTATTAAGGGATCACAATACTAGGAAGGTTGTGTTGTGGAATAATCTTTTTGTACATTGTGAAGATTTGTCACTCTGATTAGTTTAAAAAGCTGAACAGCCAATAGCTGGGTAAGATTTTCAGGGCAGAGAGGATGCTGGGAAGAAGAAGGCAGAGACTCCCTGAGATGCAGAGTGAGCAGGATGGGAACTATGGAGATGAGGTAATAAAGCCACATGGCAGAAAGTAAATGAATAGAAATGGGTTAATTTAAGTTATAACAGCTAGTTAGAAACAAGCCTAAGCTATCAGCTGAGCTTTCATAATTAATAATAAGTCTCCATGTCATTAATTTGAAGTTGGCTGGAGGAACAGGAAAATTCACCTACAAGGTTGAGAACCACTGTCCTAGAGTGTAGTTAAATCCAGTGTTTCCTCATTGATTTCTGTTTGTGGGTGTGTAAGCCAGAAGTTCATGTTATGTAACTTCATCCATCGTACTTCATCTTTTTTGAAACGAATCTCTCATCAAACCTCGAGCTCACTGACTCAGGTAAACTAGCTGGCTAGCAAGTCCCAGGATCCTCTTTGTCACCACCTCCTCAGTGCAGGGATTACAGACAAGCGCTGCTGCAGTGTTCTGTACTTACGTTCCTGCCTGCGGCCATCTTTACTGACTGAGCCTTCTCTTTATCAGCGGTTGGTCTGCTCTCCATTGTAAACAGAGTAAGCAAGGATGCTGTTGTGTTGATTTCTTGTTTTAGGTCCATTATTTGGCTTATGCATTTAGGCCCAGTGTTGGAAATACATATTTTAAATTGTTATGTTTCCTTGATGACTCTTTTTTCATTATATTTTTGAGCTTACTTGCCTCATTTTACAGGTTTTTTTCTACTTCAAGTACACTTTCATCTGATGAAAGTTTAGCAACTGGTGTTGACTTTCGCATCTGTGTGTCTGATTATCTTTCTCACCCTGTATGCCCTTAGATGTTAAGGAGGAAGAGAACCGGTACTTTTTCTAAAATGTAATCTAAGATTTTTTAAAATTGTGTTTTCTTCTACAAGTTCTAGAATAGTTTTTAGGTGGGAAGCAGATGGAGTCCAGAGTGGACATGCATTAGCCTTCCCCGGTTCAAGAATATTGACAAATGGTTGACCTTCAGTTAAAAACCAGTGTGTGCAAAGTGCTGATCACCACCCCTCCCTGATGGCTACAGCCTGAGCCTGAGCTTCCTATAGAGACTCCTGCTGACTAGCTAACCCACATCCTCTTCACGAGCACTGCATGACAAATGTACTGAGTTTCCGGGCAGCTGCTGACACATCTCCATCAGAATGCACGGCCACCTGACCCCAGGTTTCCTGTTCATTCTTCATTCCCTTGTCCCAGTTACACTGATCCCTAAACCACGCAGGTCACGGCCATTTTAACATTTATATTAAGATCAGTCATTTCTTTGAGGTTTTAGTTCACGTATAATATGAAAATTGAGGATTTTTTTTTTTTTTTTTTTTTTTTTTGAGCTAGGGTCTTTGCTGTGTCTTTCAGGCTGGACTTGAACTTATCTAAGCTTCCAAATGCTAGGGTTACAGACATGTGCCACCATTCACAATTGGTACTTAAAAAAATTATCCCTCTACCTGTGTGTATGTGTCTTTCTGTGAGCACACTTGCGCCATAGCGCATGTGTGTCAGATGTTGGTTCTCTCCTGCTACTCTGCAGGCCCTGGAAACTGAACTCAGACTTGGTGGAAAATGTCTTCACTCAATCACTCACTGAGTGATCTTGTTGGCTCCGAAGTTCAATATTTCTAGACCATCTCAAATTAGTTGCTGGGGTAGACACAGAAATCTTCCTTTGTGCCAACCACAGCAAGAATCAACACATTTGAAAGTTAAGGCTGATGATCTTTTTGGACACATAAAGAAATCTGTTAGGGGCCAGGGTGGCAGCTCGATTGGCAAAGTGTCTGCTACATAAGCACAGAGACCTGGGTTTGGTCTGCAGGACCCACATGAAAAAGCTGTTCATTGGCCCAAGTTTATAATCCCAGCACGGGAAGGCAGAAACAAGAGGATCCTTGGGCTCTCTGGACAAGTAAGCCTCGCCTAGACAGCGAGCTCCAGGCCCTTGAGAGATCTTGCCTCGAAGAACTGAGGTAGAAATCTCTGAAATAATAGCCCCTGAGGTTGACTTGACCATGCACTTGTACTGTAATGTACATTGTAAGTGGTAAATTGTCACGTGCTGTGTGACTCAGTGGGAAGCTGGCTCTGGAACGTGGGTTATCCCCTCCCCCACTTCAGACCCAAGCACGGTTTATTTCAAAGTGTCCTCCAAGGCTGGGGATGGGCTGCTCCCACAGCCCCCAATCCTGTGGCAGGGAGGAAAGAGAACAGCGTCCTGTCCTCGAACTCACCTAGAAGGCAGACCATTTCCAGCCGAGGTCACTATTGTTTACCCTGTGGTGTGAAAGTAGTGGGAACAGGAAGCCCAGTCGGGCTCTTGAACATTTACCCCAACTGGGGACTCCAGCTGCCTGCCTCTCAGCTTCCCATTCAGTTTCTGCTGGGCACATGACTGCCTGACTTGACATGTCTCTATGTGTTGCGGCTTTTTTTTTTTTTTTTTTTTTTTAAGCTGAGGATCGAACCCAGGGCCTTGTGCTTGCTAGGCAAGCACTCTACCACTGAACTAAATCCCCAACCCACAGCTTCTTTTACCAAAAGCTTCACCTGCAGGGACACGCTGCTCTGTCGGGGACTCTATTAGGAACTCCAGCCAGTTCCATAAAGGGGCCTCCCCAATCAACTTCCAGTGGATGGTTTGAGCCTTAATTTGATGATGTTTTGCTATTTATCTATTCTTGTTATTTATTCTTTTACTTTGGTTTGCTATATAACTTAATAGACACACTCATTCAAAACCAAACTATGGCTGTCATAGACCATTCTTCTAACTGTATAGAATGTGCACATATATGCCCCCCCACACACACTCACACAACACAGAGTTGTGAAAACATATTGCAAAGTATAAAAATGGGAGAGTATTCAACAAAAGGAGAGCAAATTCTCAGGATAGCTCAAAGTAGCAGCTGACTGGCCTCAACTCAAAGGCAGACAGTGCTTACCCCATTTTTGTAAGTTCTGCAGATCTATGTGCTCATGCCTAGGGAATCTTAAGGCCTTGTGTCTGCCCCATGCCCTGTGATCTGTCCTTTGTATGGAATTCTAGGGATCAACCCCCCTAGTTTCATGTGTTATCCCTCTCACGTGTCACTTGTCATCCTGGCCTGTGTAAAGAGTCTCAGCGTCTCAGTCAGAGGAGGGAAGCCAGGTGGGGGCTTTGCCTACACCATCTATTCTGTGCAGTCATTAGATTCTCTTTCTGGGTAAGTGGCCAAGTGCCGTGTCCAGATTCAAACTCTGAGGTCATGGCAGGAACAGCGCCTGGTTATTGGCTCATCTACTGCTGGTGTGCACACCCATTCCTCTGTTTGCTCCCAGGCTGTGATGTCCAGTCCCAGACCACAATTTCCTGTGGCAAGGTACCAGGTAGGATGGGAGCAAGGAGCAGGAGACCCCAAAAGGACAGACGTGTGGAGAGGGCCCAGGATGCACACTTACATGTGAGGGCCAGGGCCATCGGCATGGTGAAAGCCCACCTGGTTTTCCTCTCTCATTCTTCCCTGGAGAGAACAGAAACCTTCATTAGTTCTTACACTGCAATTTTTAGTTTTTTCCATTTGACAAACATTTGTACTTGTCATACGCTCTTTCTTTTTCTTCTATGTCATCCTTCTTCATGGGATCCAGTTTTTATTCTATGGATTATATACCCCCTAGCTTGTTGTGGGATAATCTCTTTGTACACAGTAAGGATGTGTCTCTGCCAAGGCACCTTCTGATTGGATTAAGGAAGAGTGAACAGCCAATAGACAAGAGGAGGTCAGGAGGGACTTCTGGGCAGATAGGAACTCGGGGTTAGAATCTGGCATGGGGATTTTGCAGTGAGACATGGGGAAGTTGGGACATACAGAATGGAGGCGAGGTAACAAGCCATGTGGAAGAATGTGGATTAATAGAAACAGGCTAATTTAAGTTTTAAGAGCTAGCTGGGGAAAGCCTAAGCTAAGGCCAAGCTTTCATAATTAATAAGAAGTCTCCATGTCATTATTTGGGAGCTGGTGGTCCAAAGAAAGTCCAGCTACACTAACCTTTTTTCCTGTCCTCCTGGTTAGTTGGTTCCTCCAAGGACATTGCCCCTCTTGACTCTTGACTCTTGATTCACCAGTGTTTCCTCTGTCTTGGGTACCTTCCCCCAAGTGAGTGGCCCTTGTCTGGTTTTCCATGCCAGGAGTTTCTCTTTTTCTTTTTAAAACTATCACACAAAATAATGCTTTCATCAATACATATGTGTGTATGTGTGCATGCGCACATGTGTGTGCACGCGTGTGCACACATGTATAACTTGCTAATATTAACTCTCCCTGTTTCCCCTTCTCACTCCTCTCCCCCAAATAGCTCCCTTCTGATACAGACAGTGTTCACAACTGTGTGCTTTTGGGAGCAAACATGCAGTTTTCCCTTATGAATCTCATGTTAGAAGTTTCTATGAGCATGTGAAAATCCTTAGCATCCACACCAATACCCCAAAACGTCAGTATGAGTTCTTTGTCCTTCAAGTGCACTGGTGCATGATGACAGCGTGTCTAAGCCCTTGGGAACTGTCTCAGGACAGTCTTTGAGGTGACATGGGGGAGTTTCCCCCAGCCATCCTGGACCTTTCCAGAGTCTCCTTCTAGGTCAGGCATTGTGTTCTTAATAATGTTTTGTGAGAAATGGAAAGAGAAAGAGATTAAGGAAAAGGTGTGAATCAAAACTTTGTAACCAATGCACCAGCACAACCATGAAAGCAATTTTCACTTGGCTAATTGGTATTCCTTTATCAAAGCTTATTCGGAATTACAATTCCCTGTACCTGATTCAGGCAAATTTGTTTTGTGTCTCAGAGGCTCGGGAGTACAAAGCTTCAATTACTCTACAACTGGATGCATTATTTACAATAAAAATGTAGATGAGTCCGTAATTCTTCGGCTTAAAACAGAAAAAAGGTCTGAAATGCTTAAGAATCTTAATCTGTGGTGGAATTGGGTGAGCATGACCGTTCAGGTTTAAAACTCTGCTTCCCATCGTGGAGATCTCCCTGTTGGGGTAAGATCAGCGAACGGTTAAGGCAAGGAATTAGCATTTTTATAGCTGACATTAATATATATACCTGATTTGTATTTATTATGCTGTTCTATATTTATTCTTAAAGGCCTTTAAAGCAGTTACAAGAATCCAATCTATTAGATACAAGAAATTTAAAGTTTCAATCCACATCTGGGGAACCCTCATTTTCTTTATCTATTTGTCTTTTATTTCCACTTACGTGAATGAATGTTTAGAGAATTTTAAATAGTTATAACCACTAGACTTAGCGGGATCGTGGGATGATTAAGTAGTGAAACAATCAGTTAGAGAATAATCCCCTCGTCCAGTCTCTGCAGCTTGTCTGACTACAGAAAACCTTCTCTCTGATCTCACTGTGAAAGAAGAGGTGTTCAGGGCACGGGTGTGGGCACACAGTCACAGTCCCGGCACTCTGAGACAACAAGCTATCAAGTCAAGGGCCAGCCTGGGTTACAGAGTGAGATTACCTAAAAACAAACCAACAAACAGAGTTCACAACAGAGAACAAACGAGCCAATGAAAAGAAAGGGGGTAAAGAAAGTTGGAGAAAGAAAAGTAGAACATTCTCCCAGGGAGTGGAAAAGACTGGGCCAGAAGGTGAATTTTTATCATTTTTGCTGGGAGGTGGTGGCGCATGTCTTTAATCTCAGCACTGGGGAGGCAGAGCCAGGTGGATCTCTGTGAGTTCGAGGCCAGCCTGGGCTACCAAGTGAGTTCCAGGAAAGGCCCAAAACTACAGAGAAACCTTGTCTCAAAAAACCAAAAAAAAAAAAAAAAAAAAAATTTGCTGGGTGGCAGTGGTACAGGCCTTTAATCCCAGCACTTGGGAGGCAGAAGCAGGCAGACCTCTATGAGTTCGAGACCAACCTGGGCTACAGAGTGATTTCCAGGACAGCCAAGACTGCTTTACAGAGAAGCCCTGTCTCAAAAAAACAAAAGAAAAAAAAGAAATCCATTTCTTTTTGGCCATGTTTCTCTGTCCCATTTTATTTTATTTATCTTTTACACGGTATTTTTATTGATTATTTGGGAATTTCACACAATGCACCCTGATCGCCCTTACTTCCCAGTCCTCCCAGGCCTGCCCCTCTGCTCTTGTGCCCTCTCCCTAAAAAAGAGTAAAATTGAAAACAACAGCAACAACGAAGTCCAGTATGTGTTGCCCATACACTCACTGGAGCACGGTCCAACTCCCTGTGGCCAGCCGCTTAAAGAAGAGTGAGTTCTCCCTGCCCACCCCCGCCAGTAGCCGTCCATTGTGGAGAGCTGAGCTTCAGCATCCTGGTCACCATTTTGAAGAGTTCTCTTTGATGGCTTCCTGTCTAGGTTGTTACTTTTGGGGGTGGGGCAGGGAGAGTTGTCACAGAAGCCTTCTGTCTGTTTTTCTCAGCTGTGAGTTTGTAGTCATTGATGCCACTGCAGAGGAAGTTTCCTTGTCCTTCACAGTCAGCAGGAGCACAGATCATGGACCTCAACAGGGTGTCTGGTGACAGCAGAGACCACGGACATCCACCTGGCCTTTGGCATCACCATGTGCCACAGACCTCAGCATGCTCTCCACTGCCAGTACAAGCCATGGACACCAACACAGTCCCCAGCGGCAGCCTGACCCATGGACATTAATATAGCTTTAGGCGGCAGCACAGACATCCACATGGCCTTTGGTGGTAACATAGGCCACAGATTTTAACGTGGCCTCTGGCTACAGCAGAACCGCTGATCCCCAACATGGCCCTTGGCAGCAGCAGGGACCACAGACATCAACATGGCTTCAGGCAGCAGCACAGACGATGGATATTGGCATGTCCGTTGATGGGGACACGGGCCATGGACGTCAATACAGAGCCAGGCTGCGGTTGGACCACGTTCTGTCCCTGTATACTTCTTTCCCCTATCCTTACAGGTATCAATTTCTTAACTATACCTCCCAAAAAAAGTGTAATGAATGACATCTAAAAGCAAGTTTGATGAGTCCCATTAGAAACCTTCAACACACTAGATGTGGTGTTTTGAATAGGAATGGCCTCATAGGCTCATATATTTGAATGCTTAGTCACCAGGGAGTGGTACTATTTGAAAGGATTGGAAGGATTAGGAGGTGTGTCCTTGTTACAGGAAGTGTGTCACTGTGGGTGGGCTTTGAGGTTTCAAAAGCCCATGCTAGGTCCAAACTCTCTCTGCCTATGGATCAGGATGTGACTCTCAGCTTCTGCTCCAGCACCACGTCTGCCTGCACACCACTATGCTCCCGCCATGATGATAATGGACTGAACCTCTGAAACAGTTAGCCAGCCCCAATTAAATGTTTTCTTTCCTAACAGCTGCCTTGGTCACAGTGTCTCTTCACACAATAGAACACTGACTAAGATGCAGGAGAAAGTCACCCATAATAAATGCATCATCCCTTTTACAAAAGTACAATCACCACCAAGACTCACAATAGGCAGCATCAAAGCATTCTGGGAAGTAAAGGAATACAACAGAGATGAAAATGTTCTGAACTCAGAAAGACCCACTCTACTCAGTGTGAGCTAAAATAGAAAACAGATGGGCTTCATGCTGATAACAGTTACGACAATGATCGACATGCTGAGACACATGCTTCCGGCAAGCTCTATGTTGGTTCTTACCTGAGACCAGCCAGGTGGGTGACATCACAGTTACCATTCTGTGTTTTGGAAAACTGACGTGCAGAGAAGCATGTAGTGTTACTCACAGCTGCACAGACCTTCCATTGTCCAGTTAACAGAAAGAGATTTCTTCTTCTAACTTGTACAAAACTGCGTGCTGTTTGAGTTTGGGAAGACATTATACTTCTTGTCTAAATATGACTAGGAAAATGTTACACGGGAACGTCATCCTTATCTAGGTGCTCCACAGCTCACAAGGATACTAAACCATAATTTGTGACATAAAGAGAATGTCAGTAAAGAGTTAAAAAAAATCTGACTTTTCTATTTCAGGCCTCATTTTATTTAGGTAATGAAGGCTTTGGGCCCCAAGATAGAAAGCCTTTGGCATTCTGCCTGGAACATGCTACAGTTTCAAGTATTAGGAGAGAAGTGATGGCAGAGGTTAATTTGGGACCTTGGCTTGCGGCCACAGCTCATGTGGCTTCTGAACTGAGAATGTGGTGTCGATGCTAGGCTGTGTGGCTCCCTCCTGGAGTGTTAGAAGTATGTGAGGAGAAGGCAAAGGGGTGGTGTGGGTCAAAGGAAAATCACATATCCTAAAATAATTGAAAAATCAGCTCCTCGGCACCAGGACCCAGGGGTGGGGGTTGGGGGGTGGAGTCTAGTGCCAAGAGGCTTTTAAGGAGAGCAGGAGAGGCAGGGAGAGTCTGCAGAGACTAGCTGGGGCTGCGCCCGGGTGTCGGGCAGCATGAGGCTGAGAGAAAGTGTCTTCAAAGAGGGCACTGCTTCCTGAGACAGACAGGTTAGGGACCTAGCACAGAGTGACACCAAAGACCCCCAGAGGAGGTGTGTCCCTGACCACGATTCTTAGCTGAATACACAAAAGGAAAGCTGCCAGCTTCACCAGTCCCAAAGAGTTCATTGAAATAGTTAAATTCCAGGGACTCCTAGGGCAGAGCCTTTCCCCAGCAAAACTGCCTCATTACAGGCCTCTACCAGTCCTAGAAGCTGAGTGCCTGATGAGCCTCTGTCCCCCCCCCCCCCCGATTGGGGGAAGCGGATGGGGGGCATTAGTCTTCGTTGTTGTTGTTGTTGTTGGTTTCGTTGATATAATTTCCCCTCTTACGCAGAACTATCGATGCAGTCCATGAAGGCCAAGTTGGGAAGAGATACACAGAACTGGCTGTCCTGGGCCAGCTGCAGCACACCACAGGGCTGGCCCGGCACTTGGGGGTTTTACTGGTATAGAGCCATGAAATAGAGACACTGTTCACATAGCTCAGTTGGTAGGGTAGTTAGTTGCCTAGCATGTATGGAGCCCTGGGTTTGACCCCAGCATCCTGCTGGGTGTTGTGACTCACACCTGTTATCCTAGCACTCAGGAGGTAGAGACAGGAGGACCAGAAGGTCAAGACCATCCTTGGCCACACAGCAAGTTTGAGGCCAGCCTGGGATACATGAGATCCTGTCTCAAAAAGTAATTAATAAACACCTAATGAGAAGGTGACTTTGTGATAGTCTCAGTACTAATTAGACATTCCCACAGTATCCAAACCTTGATCTTGATATAGCTTAGGAAATTAGATGTTTCTGTGAAACTTTCTATAAATGTTGCTAAAAATTCCTTGGTTGTTTTATACCAAATAAAACCCTCTGGGTAAGGTTTCAAATATATCTGAAAATTACTTGTAAAGCTATTAGGGAGATGACAAAATGTAATTTAGATATAATTGTGCTACTCAAATCTGTTAATTAAAATATGCTAATGTCTTCTATGAGTCACTTTTGTGGAATATAAGCAATGTTTTAAAGCTATTTGACTACGTAAACTGTTCTAATGACATCCTCGATCAAAACTTCTGAAAGTTTCCGATAATTCTTGTAATTAATTTGGCTATAGTTTCAGACATCATTTGAGTGTCTAAAACACGGCACAGTAAATATTTACTCCAATAATTTAAAAAACTGGAGCTCAGTCTTAAAGATGCCTCTCATAAAGAGAGAAATGACGGCCAGCGAGATGGCTCAGTGGGTAAGCATTTGCTGGCAAGCCTGAGTTCACTCCTTGGGCTACAAGGTGGAAGGAAAGAAATAACCCTCGAGAGTTGCCAACCTGCACACGCACACAGTGGCCCACGTCTCCCTCTCAGTCACGCAAAATAAATACATAGAAGTGTAATAAAAATCTTAAAGAGAAATGACATCATTCGCTCCCAGACATAGTTTCGAGAGTCTGAACCTTGAAGCCCTGTTTGTGGACCCCTTATTTTTCACCGCCCACCCACCAGTACAGCTTCTCTGCCTTGCTGCAGTCCTGGGAGTTAGACGTGAGCCTGTCACCTGCCTTCCTTGCCACTGGTTCCAGCTGCGTTCGCCCAATGCAAAGAGATGACACCCAAGAGACGTCACACAAGGTGGCATTAGGGCACCTCTTCCCCTTCTTCCAGGAACAGCCTCCCTCTCCACCTCTTTTGAAGGAGATGTCAGTGGCTCTGCACTGCTGTTCCCTGGGCCCCTCATCTTTCACCAACTGCCCCTTTGACCCTGCCCTCACCTTCACCACATCCCTATATTTGATCATCTGGAGTGAATACATCTGTTGGGTCCTGCGTCTTTCATTTGTGTTTTATACAAGCTGTAAATGAAATTCCGGGGTGGCGGCTGCTCTCTGTGTATACACTTTGCCATCTTCCTTGGGAGAGAGATGTGTAAGGTCTTGCATGGTGTGAGTACTGGCCAGTCAGATTAGTCGCTGGTTTATGAGATGTACTATTGCATTCTGGGCCAATATTAGACCTTTTTGATACCACAGAATCGAATCCCAAGATATTGAGGCTGAATGAAGAAGAGAAAATTGATATAATCTTAGAAGGGATGTACGGGTAGCTTCTGTGGCCAGATAATGGCCCCCAGCCCATCATTGTTTCTATGGTTTCTCCTGCTTGAATTTGTTTCCATCAAAACTGATTTTCTCACTGCTTTCTCTTTGTGATGTGGCACATTTGTAACCCTACACCTCAGAATTAGGAAAAATCATACAGAAGTGGTACCCAAAGGTTAGAATTTATCAGGGGCACTGGAGACCATGTTGGGGCTACTTCCACAGCCTAGTTCTGTTGGAGATGTGGGACAACATGCTCTCTGTGAGCTTGAGCCTGCTGGTCTAGAAACCTCCTTTGAAAGCTGCTGCTGTGAACATCTGGAACACCCATCAGATGGTCTTTGTTGAAAAGCATTTATTTACTGAAAACATAAATCACCTTTCTCAAGACTTATCCTATTTTGGGAATACATTATAAAGAATCCTAGGAAGGTAGCTGTTAAAATATTCCAGAATATATATATATATATATATATATATATACACACACATATATATATATACATATATATATGTATATATATATGTATATATACACACATATAGATATATAGTTATATATTTATAAAAGAGCTATTAATTTGCTTTGCCACTACAAAGACTAAAAGTCTCTGTGTTCGTGCATATGTTTGTATGTGTGCAAGTGAAGGTGTGTGCCCCGCATCTTGTGGAGGTCAGTCTTTATCTTCTACTGTGTTTGAGACAGATCTGTTGGTCTTTATCTTCTACTGTGTTTGAGACAGATCTGTTGTTCATTACATATATATAGCTGGCCTGTGAATTTTCAGGGAAGTTCTCTCTGCCTGTCTGTCCCTCCCATTTGATGTAGGAACACTAAAATACAAACACACATTTCCATGCCCAGCTTATATAGGTCCTGGGGATCTGAATTCTGGTCCTCAGGCTGGTGACAAGTACTTTACCCACTGAGACATCTCCCCAGCCCTCCAAAGACTTGTTCTAATGACTTAATTCCTGTTGGAAATGACCTGTTGCCATTTTCTGAGAAAATGGGTCAGACAATAAGTCAATAAAGTCTCTCTCTCTCTCTCTCTCTCTCTCTCTCTCTCTCTCTGTCTCTGTCTCTCTGTCTCTCTCTCTCTCCTCTTTTTTTTCTTTTTTCTTTTTTTTTTAAGCTGAGGATTGAACCCAGGGCCTTGCACTTGCTAGGCAAGCGCTGTACCACTGAGCTAAATCCCCAACCCATAAAGTCACTTTCAATGTTCAATCATTTTCATATTTCTTTACTATCCCTCTAAGTAGAAGAGAAAGTAAAAAAGATGAAGTGGGAAAGCCAGTTAGAGCATTAATGGACTTGGAAACTAAGGCAAATCTGGGAAGCTCTTTGCTAGTAAAATAATCTGTCATCACAGAACAGTGGGGTTAACCTATCACAGTTATTTGTAAATATTCTAGGAAACCTTAAGAAAGAAAATTGGGATGAAGAAATAAGCCCTAACTTTAAATCATAAATACCTCCTTTTCTCCAAGCCAGCTCACAGCAGGAGGAAGCTAGAGGTTCTCGACATAACCACGGACACCACCATCTTGGAAAATGGATGGAGTTGTTGTTATATCTGGGCATGTGGTCCAGCTTAGGGTCAGGACATGATTCTTAATGGTGTTTCAGTGAGACTGCCCGAGGAATGTCTTGTTCAATTAGCTTTAAAACTATGACTTTAAATTGCCACCCTCTGTTGATCTCAGGTGGCTGATGGGAAGCGGAGGTTGAAACTGCAGATCCTAAACACAAAGTGGCAGGCAGCTGTGGCAGCAAGGTATGGAGAAGCCCCAGTGCTAATGAGCCTGATGTTTTTCTTGGGCAGGGACCTGGTGTTAGAGACTGCAACAGAGAGAGAGCATATCCAGCCCCCATCTCCCTGCCCAGGATCAGGTGACAGATTGACTATCACACTGCATGGGTCACACATTAACCAGCCCCTGCTGCCCTATCCAGACAAAGAGTGACCTGCATCAAGTCGCCTAAGTTATATATGCTCCTCTCTCCCTTGCCTCAGTCACAGGTCACATTTAGCCAAGCCTGCTTCGTTGTGATGCAAACCTCCCCAATCCCTTGGAAACTATTAAAAGTGGATACCTATGCTGTACCAGTGCTACAGGCCACAGGAAAATATTGTAAGAACTCAGTTGGTTATGGCAAAGCCACTACCTGAAGGGATCAAGGAATTATTTCAGAGGAAGCCAAATTCCAGGGAACTTTTGGTGTTGTTTGGCTTGTTATATATCAGCTGTCTTCTGTTATGAAAATCATGTGTGCCTTCATAGTTTTCCCAGTTGATTTTTCCCTAAGAAAGGCTGATGGTGTGGACTGATCACTCTCTGGACATATACATTCAAGGTATTTGGAGAACAGCCTCAGGAAAGGCTTCCTTCCCCCCAGCCCATCTGTTTCTCCCCTTTCAGTTGGAATCAGATATCTCCCTTAGCCATTTTCAAGAACTAACAGAAATAACAGTCCACATGCAAGTCTCCTGATTTAAGGTAAATTCCACAAGGAAACACCCCCTCGGTCAGGTGGACCTTAAATGATTGCTTTACACAATTTAGCTTGGACCCTCCTTTCTTACAGCCTTACTAACTTTATAGACCTCAAACTCCTTACCTAACTACTTCTAGGAATATTTAGATAACCTTTTGTGGTGACAGCTATGCTCAGCCAGAACCCCAGTTCCAGCCTCCCTGTAATTACCATCATTGGCAGCATCCGGCCAGGTCCATCCCCAGATGGAGGAAAGTGCCTTATCAGAGATACCTCTGTACTCTCTAAGAACAGACTTACCCATCCAGGCTAGCTGTTTGAGAAGGCCTGGCAGATGTGCCAATTAAGCTTAACTTCCTCCTTTCCCAAATCTTACCTCCAGCTCCAGATCTCCCTTTAACTATCACCAGAGGTATCTAGCTGTACACAGGTTGCCTAGCAACCGAGCATACTTTCCCTCACCCTGCAGAAAAAAAAAACGGCAGATTGCTTGGACAGATAGGAACCACAGGAAAAAAGAAGTCAGTTTCATTTTCTCCCATTGACCTAGCAACATGCAGATTCTTAACATTTTCTACCAATCACGTTTACGATTGTAGTTGAGCATATAAGATCCCTCTTCTTAGATATTACCGGAATTTAGCCTTTAGTTAATTCATTAGTCACTTCCCTTTGGGTTGCAAATGATAATTCACAGTTACTGCCCCTCTATGTGATTCTTATCACCCCTCAGTTTGACCCTGTAACTCTGACGGTCACTGCCTGAAGAAACGCTTACCTGCCGCCTTTATGACCACACAGGAATTCAGGCCTGGGGACCTGGCTGGAGGAGAGGATTGTGATGGTTCGGGTATATAACTGTAAAGCTGGAGACTGAGGGTTAAATTAAAGTGAATGGATTAAAGAGCTCAGTGTGCTGAGATTCTGTTTCCCAAAAATAGTCCTCTCCGTTTGTAGTCTCTTTCCTGAGCCCCTGGGATGTATAATATCAAGGCTGGTTCCTCTAATATGATACAAGACACCAGTTACAAAATAAATCTCTTGCTTGAAGGGTTTGCTCTTTCTCTGTCTGTGTCCCTGTCCCTATCACTCTGTCTCCTTTGTCTCTCGTCTGTCTGTCTGTCCCTTCTTCCTCTTTTTCTCTTCAACCTAACAACTGGAAACCATGTTCCCCCAAATTCTATATTCTATCTCCCACAACTTGAGAAAATGAGGTCCCCCCCTCCTTGGCTGACAAGAGCAGGCCCTGTGCTCACTCTCTCTCAGGCTCCAACTTTCCAGTTTCCTTCTTGATGTAATCATGAGGTAGTTCCCTTTCTATGGCTGGAAGGCATCTGCTTTGTGTTTCAGAGAAACTCATTCCCTAGTAAGTGTAGGTTTACCCCTGCCAAGCAGCGCTCTGACGCATGTGCCTGGAGGGAGCAGGGCAACATCTTGCTGTAAATGGGACAAAAGGAAAAAAGTGATGTGAACGTTTTATTGCTGCCTGGCATTCTCTTTATATCCAGTGTTCTGAAATGCATAGCGTTTGATTTGAGGTTGGGTTTGGATTGGTGTCTTAGGGTTTCTGCTGCTGTGAAGAGGCACCATGACCATGGCAACTCTTATAAAGAAAATATTTAAAGGGGGTGGCTCCCCTACCGTTTCAGAGGTTCAGCCCATTATCATCATGATGGGGAGTGTGGCGGCGTGCAGGCAGACATGGTGCTGGAGCTGAGAGTCCTACATTTTGACCAGAGGGCAAAAGGAAGTCAACTGATAGTCTCACTGAGGGAAGCTTGAGCAAAGAGACCTCAAAGCCCGCCCCCACAGTGACACACTTCCTCCAACAAGGCCACGCCTCCTAATGGAGCCACTCCCTTTGGGGGCCATTTTCTTTCAGACCACATTCCACTCCCTGGTTCCCAAAGGCTTTATCTTAATGCAAAAATCCATCCAGTCCAACTTCAGAAGTCCCCATAGTCTATAAAAGTCTCAAATTGATTTCAAAGTCTCAAGTTCAGAGTCTTTTAGTTGGAGGTCGTTAACATTTAAAGTTGTTATTGGAGAATTTGTGTTGACTACGGTGGTTGAATTGGTTTGGCTGTTTGTACTTAGTCCTGTTTTGTGTTCCGGTAGTTGTGACTTCATTTGTTTTTTCTTCGAGTCTGTCAGCCATGCTTAATTCTCTCTTTAGTCCAGAGTCTTGCTTCCCGTAGTCCCTGTAAGGCTGGTTTGGGTTGGGCATGAATTCTTTTTTTTTTTTTTAAGATTAATTTATTTATTATGTATACAGTGTTCTGTCTGCACATATCCCTGCAGGCCAGAAGAGGGCACCAGATCTCATTACAGATGGTTGTGAGCCACCATGTGGGTGCTGGGAATTGAACTCAGGACCTCTGGAAGAACAGCTGGTGTTCTTAACTTCTGAGCCATCTCTCCAGCCCTGAGCATGAATTCTTTTAGCCTGTTTATGTCATGAGACGTTTCTCTTTCTATGGCGGATAGTTTTGCTGTCTTTCAGAACTTGGAGTGCAGCATTGTTCCAGATTCCTCCGGCTTTTAAGGTGCCGTCCCTAGGAAGGGTGAGTCCGGACTAAGTCAGAAAGCTGGCTGAGCAAGACAGAGGCGCAAACAAGTGAAGTGCCATTCCTCCACGGTTTCTGCTTCCCTGAGCCCATGCCTGGGCTTTGTGAGGTGATGGACTATAACCTGGAAGGTGAGGTAAACTCTTTCCTAACATGTGGGTCAGTGCTTTAATACAACAGGAAAGCCAACTGGAGCTGCCAGCCTCGGCTCCCTGGTGTTTGAGGCTAGCTTAGACTATATGAGACCCTGTGTTGAGAGAGAGAGAGAGAGAGAGAGAGAGAGAGAGAGAGAGAGAGAGAGAAAGAGAGAGAAAAGAAAATCATGATTCATTGAAGAAAATCATGATTCATTGGAGACCAAAATATCAGCATTCATAAGAGTTTAGAAGTTTGTTCCAAAATGGATGATTTTGAGTTCAAAGGCTTAAATAAGCAACTGCAGATATGGTAGAAACGGTGAGAAATAGGGTCAGAAGTGGATCCTGGTCACGTGACCGAATTGTTACAAGTGTATTTATGTAGAGGTTGAATGCACAAGGAACTTCCTGTGGAAGAGCAAAGAAAGTGTTTCCCCGAGGTGAAGCATACCCCAGGTAAAGATGCTGTGCACGCTGCTGGATTAGGAAGAGGACAGTACTTTAGTTACTATAGCAACACTAGGAGTTGAGTAAGGGTTGAGGTAGGTTCCAGATTTGAAAGATGTCCTGCTGTGGGTAAAGGGTACCCAATGGCATCTTGTGCTATAGATAAATCTTTTGTAAAAGAGTCAACTGATACAAGTATCACTGTTGACTTAAGAAAGTACCCAAACCACCCCAGCCTTTCATACCTCATGCCCTGTTTGATCAGAAGCCCTCAGTACTCCCAGAGACTATGATCAATTCTAGATTTGTTAGCAGTTCTAACAATACGGTATTTTTAACTGAAGCGTGCACGTTATGTTTCATACACATACTTATAGACTATAACACAGAATGAATATAACTTCTAAATTTTAAGTAGCACATATTAATGGTACATGCTAAAACAGTGGTTCTCAACCCGGGGGTCGTGACCCCTTTGGGGGGTCTCATATCAGATATACTCCAAATATTTACATTACAATTCATAAATAGCAGCAAAATTACAATTATGAGGTAGCAACAAACAACTTTCTGGTTGGGGGCCACCCCAACATGAGGAGCTGTGTTCAAGGTCACAGCGTTAGGAGGGTTGAGAACCACTGCTCTACAAGGTTACATTTCCATACACGCACATATGCACTCTACTGCCCCCCATTGCCCTCCTTCTCCCTCTCCTGCCCCTCCATGTTTCTAACAGCGCCTTCATTCCTTTTCTGACCTTTATTTTTTATCCCAAATTCCACATATGAGAGAAAACACAAATTGCTTTTGTTGCTCCTCTTGAGAAGTAATTCCTCCCACACAGTGGTCTCCAGTTCTATGCATCTCTCTACAAGGGGAAGGATGCCATTTTTTGTGGCTGATAAAGCTCCACTGTAGGGCTGGAGAGGCGGCTCCCAGTTCAGACCACACCAGGAGTTCCCCACAACAGGTGGCTCACAACCCTCTGCCAATCCAGCTCCAGGGGATCTGGCACCCTCTCCTGGCCTCTGCAGGCACTGCATTCATATACACAAACCTCTACACAGACACACATATATACATATAAACAAAAATGTTTTCAACATTTAAAACTCACTGTGCCTGTCAGCACATTCTCTTTATCTGAGCCAGGCTGATTCTGCACACATTCTGTTCACTTCATGTGAGCTTTTCATTTCCCACAGGGGCCACTGCAGTTCAACTTAGAGCATTCGCCGCACGGGGCTTTCTTTGGCATCCCCTGAATTACTAATTGTGGGATAAATTTGGGTTTTGGAATGTGTTAGGAGGCTTGCTCATTTTTATTTTTTAAAAGAACTGAATGCCTCTCTTCTCCATCTCTCTGTCTCTCTGTCTCTGTCTCCCTTCTCTGTCTCTTTCTGTCTGTCTCTTTTTCTCACATACACACACACTACACACATCTGATTTTTTTTTTTTTTTTGAAGAAAAGGAAATGGCTGATGCTTTTGCATGATTGGAATGAGAGGCATGTTCTTTCAACAAGCAGCAAAGGATTAGAGATAGAAACACATTTAATGAGAGGAATCTTTAGACCACCCACGTGCACAGGCTCTTTCCTGGGCCCCATAAAGAGACCTAGCGATGTGTTAAAATGTCACATTTCTGTAAAGTTTGTACTAGCGTGACATTTATCATAACCACAGCTAGAGGGTTATTTCTTTATCCAATTTCTCTTAGTCATATACTTCCTCAGGCTGGGTGCTACTTGGATCTGGTTGAGAGGGGTGAGGAGTCGGGGGTGCCAATGGAGCTTGGGATTCTTGGGGTTAATAGAGTCAATCAGTTTGCCATCATTTCTGTGGAGCTGTTATTATTGCAAGGTGGCCTAGTGCAGGAATGGCTCCCCAAAATACTGCCACCCCTCAGGTGTCAGCCCTATGAGGTAACATATAAATATGGACTGGTGGTCTCACTGTGATAAGTGTGTGTGCCCAACACTATAATGATGTTGGTAGCAGCACAGAGCAGCTGATCCACAGTGAACTCTGATAAACCTTGTTAGACAAAGATGATGCTAAGCTCAGGATATGTTTCTCACAGACATTTAATCAAAATAAAGGTGTTCTTTGGCCAGAAATACATTCAATAATGTAACATTCTCAGCCAGGCAGTGGTGGCGCACGCCTTTAATCCCAGCATGTGGGAGGCAGAGCCAGGCGGATCTCTGTGAGCCTGGGCTACAGAGTGAGTTCCAGGACAGGCACCAAAACTACACAGAGAAACCCTGTCTTGAAAAACCAAAAAAAAAATTAAAAATAATAATAATGGTAATAATAATAATAATAATAATAATAATAATAATAATGTAGCATACTCAATTGTAAATAATACTGTGCACTTGTATAGGAAACCCTTGAAAAAAATTCCTACAAGGCATAGACCTGTGACCCGGTCACAAAGAATGGTTTCTACAGGCGAGGTCGTCCTTCTTATGTAGTCTAATGATGAAACATAAGACAGTTACTTCACACTGAGTGTGCTGGCATACTCCTATAATCTCAGCACTCAGAAGTCAGAGGCAGGAGGATCACTGCCAACTTGAAGCTACCTTGGTCTTTGTAGTGAGTTCCAGGCTAGCCAGGGTACACTGTGAGACTCTTGTTTCAAAAACAATAATAAAAATTGTACTAATTATGCCAGAAGAGCAAGCTCTCTTTCTGGAGAAAATTCTACAAACTTGCTGTTCTATGAACAGGCAGTCAAAGGAAATACAGCCAAAACATACAGAAAAAACACAGGGTTTGGGGCAGAAAATGTCAAAAAAAAAATAGGTAATGTTTGTGATTTTTGTCACCTTCTTTAAAAAATGTAGTTTTATAGTATGTATTATTTAAAATTATATTTACAGTCATGCCTAATTTGCATTTATGAAATTAGGTCCTGTTGATCTCAATAAGCCTTTAAAATTACATTCATGTTCTAGAAGACCTAGCTAGGTACGTCTCTAGTTACATGTGACTCCTCTGATAACCACAGCAGAAGAATTACAGAAATCAAAAATATTGTAAGAATATGTGATTGAATTTAAGGTTTAATTCTACAAATTACTTTAAAATACAGGTTTTTCAAAATGTGTGTGTGTGTGTGTGTGTGTGTGTGTGTGTGTGTGTGTGTGTGTGTGTAGGGGACACGTGTGTGCCACAGTGAGCATGTAGAGGACAGAGGACCAGCTCAGTCTTTGACTTCCACCTTGTTTGAGATACCAGGCCAGCTGGCTGGAGTATCCCAGGGTTCTCCCATCTCCACGGCCATCTTAAAGAGGCACACAGGTTACAGAGCTTTTCACGGGCTCTGGGAATCCAAGCTCTGGTTCTCATCCTTACGCACCAAGTCCTTTTTTGCATACAGAGCCATCTGCTCTGCCCTAAGATTCAGCTTCAGTGAAGAATGGCTTATGCAGAAAAATATGCAGACCTGTATACACACTGAAAACCTTTGACAAATGTGTACACCTATGAAGTAGCTCTTAAATCAACACAGAAAACATTTTCCTTATCTCCCAAAATTTCTTTGTGCTACTTTCTAGCAAATTCTTCTCCACCCCAGAGAAATCATTCTGGTTTTCATCACCAGAGATTAGCCTCTCCGTTTGAGAACGTCATATGAAAGGCCTAGACAGGGTGGGCTTCCTTTACACATGACATATATATACAGTCATTCCCCAGGCCAGGTTGACTGCGCTAAGGCAGGCTTAGAGCATTAGTAAACATGGTCTCTGCACCTATGGGGATATCTGCAAGAGACTAGAGTCAAGACCTGTCCTCACTACTGTAGGTGGACATCACCCCATGTGTGAGGCAGAGAAGGTGCCCCCTTTCCTGGGCTAGGGCAGCCACTGCTTCCTGGCCTTGGGTCCGCCATCTCCAGGGATTACGGCACCAACTCTACCCATACCCACGCAGCTTTCCAAGCCTTTAGAATCAGACTAAATTAGAGCCAGCAGCTTTCCCAGGTCCCCATCTTGTAGTCCTCAGATGGCAGAACTTCTCAGTTGCCATAATCATAGGAGCCAATCCCCACAATAAATTCTGTCTCAGACTTCTCTTTATATCTGTATCCACATCAGCTATATTAATCCACCTACCTACCTATCTCTCATCTATCTTTTATCAGCCACCTATCTATTATCTAATCTATCTGTATGTATACATCACTTCTCCCTACTTTTCTGAAACTCAGTTTTTAAAGATTTATCTCTGTTGTTGTTCACATCAACAATCCACTCCTTTTCATTGGTGAGTACCCATATTACTATTCCCCTATTTGCCTGATAAACATTTGAGTGATTTTTAGGCTTCATCTATTATGAATAAATATGCTATAAATATTTGTGCCTAAGTCATTTGGGGAAAGATGGATTTTCATTTCTCTTGGGGATGTGCTGTAGACTTGCTACATCCATGGCAGGTAATTAGCTTCATAAAAACTATTGAAATGTTTTCCAAGGCAGTCGCACTGTTTGAACTTCTAATCAGGGGTTAATGAGAGGCCTAGTTATTTTATATACTTATCTGCCTCCTAATAGGTGTGAAGTGGTGTCCTCCGGGTGCTGTCAGTTTACATTTCCCCGATTAATAATGATGTTGAGTGCCTTCTAGCTCACTTACTGACCATCCCTCCAGCCTCTTTTATGAAGTGTTCCCTAATAACTTATACATTTTAATTCAGATGATCTCTCATTAGTGTTGTATAAATTCTATAAATTCAATTCTGAATGTAATTCTTCAATTAGTCCATACCCATCCATCTATCACCTACCTCTCTCTCTCTCTATCATTTATCAGTCATACCTTTTTACCCAATTTATAGCCTGTCTTCCATGGCTTAATTTTTAAATTTTGGAATGGTTTTCAAGCTGTAAAACTGCACAAATAGAGTCACTATAATATTATACCTTCACTTGACTTCCTCTAAAAGTTAATACTTCAAATTTTCCTAACATGTGGAGTCTTTTCACTTATCTTACCGTAGATTTCTAATTTATTTTGGCTGCGGCCGACAGCATGATCAGCAAGTTAGTTAGCACATCCATCATCTCACATAGTAAAGGTCTGTGTGTGTGTGGAGGGAATATTTGAGACTCGCTTCCGGCATTTCTAATGTACAGTAGAGTATTATTCACTATAGTAGTCATGCTGTTCACTGGGTCTCTGGAACTTCTTCCCATGTCTCCCCACCCTGCAGCTCCTGGCAACCATCACCCCACCCTCTGCTTCTGTGAGTTCATCAGATGCAGATTCTACATACAAGTGAATCTTATTCTACATCCAAGTGAATCTTATTCTACATCCAAGTGAATCTTATTCTACATACAAGTGAATCTTATTCTACATACAAGTGAATCTTATTCTACATATAAGCACATGCAGCGCTTATACCTCTGTCTCTTATTCTCTTAGGATAATGGCCTCCGGGGAAGCCTTGTGACAGGTGACAGGACCCCTTTCTCTTTTGGCTGGATAACAGTCCACTGAATACCTCACTTTCACTCAGCCACAATGTGCACAGGCTTAATCTGCACTGGACTGTGTTTAGAGGTGCAATGTGAGCACGGGAGTGCAAGCATCTCTCTGACAGACCGAGTTTGTACCCTTGAGTGTGTGGTGGGCACTCACTAATGATGTCTTTTGCTTTACTTTTTTTTTTTTTTTTTTTTTTTTTTGGTTTTTCAAGACAGAATTTCTCTGTGTAGCTTTACGCTTTTCCTGGAACTCACTCTGTAGCTCACAGAGATCCGCCTGCCTCTGTCTCCCGAGTGCTGGGATTAAAGGCGTGCACCACCACCGCCCGGCTTCTGCTTTACTTTTAACTTTATAACTATTTTAATGTCTCTTATCTCATTTTTAATTACATTTAAACATCCTTCTTCTCCTTCCTAGTTAAGTTTCTTTGGCTTTGCTTCTCCCCCAGGGTTCGTGGTTGGACCTTGTTCACAGTGGACTCTGGGTTTTCAATTCTCCCCTCCTCTCTCATGCTGAAGGGAGGGGTGGTGGGGATAAGTGAAGCCGTCCTCTGTCCTCTCCACAAAGGTCCTCTTTCTTGTGTCTGTGCTCCCTGTGGGCCCCCTTCCTTCAACAGGCTTCCTTAAAGCATGTGAAGGCATTCTGAGCAAAGTCATTTCCAGTGGTGATTCTTCAAGGGGACAGATGCTGGGGACCCCTCTTCTGCTGCCTTGCTGTTGACACCCCAGCCTCCTGCGTTTGCTACCACCTGGCTTGGAATTCACGGAGCTTCCGAGCGCACAGATGAATGCTTCACACAAAACTCGAAACAGCTTCATCTTTATTCCTTTCTCCTCT